>NC_139226.1:33002304-33651167 GCF_055691185.1 Crinia signifera
TGTCACATAAGTGCCACTTACCTACATGGTAGTTGACAGGAGTTACATGCTCATTACCACAGGAGATTTCCTGCTTGTTGCCATGGGGTGATTACATGCTCCTTGCCATAGGGGATTTCCTGCTTGTTGCCATGGGTTGATTACATGCTCATTGCCACAAGGGATTTTCTGCTTGTTGCCATGGGGTGATTACATGTTCTTTGCTTAGGGGGGATTTCATTGCCCAGGGGGTTACTGGTGCACTGAGCACCAGCCACTCAAATAAAAAAAAAAAGAGGATCGTGGGCTGCCAGAGAATATTTCCTGGCAGAAGAGAATAGCCAGCGTTTGTGAGTACCTCCCTCCCCCGTGCTGACCCGGTGCTCCACGGGTCATGGGGGAGCTGGCACCCCGACGGCTATAGCAGTGACAGACAAGCTGTGCAGTCCTTGGTGGCAGGACCGTGCCCTGTGCGGCTGTACAGCTATAGAAACAGCCCTGCATCTGGTTGTAATACAGGGATAGCCGCCTCACCCCAGCAGTATCCTGATTCTAATACAAATTTCTGTGGATATCCTATCAGATTAGTTTGCACTAGCTGGGAACACCAAAAGATTTAGGGATAATATAATACCCACAGAATGACTCCTTATCAGTGCAAAAATAAGTCTTACTGTATATCGCAATGTCATGTAGTAGGGCCGCCACTACAATTCAGGGGCTCCAGGACTCCCTCCCAAAATCACCCCACAACTGACATACTGGATGAGATTTAATAGGATGAGAGAATCATAAAGTGAGAAATTTGGTAAGAAATCTCCAGTTTTTTTTAAAGCGGCAATCATTTAAACTGCAAAACCAGTTTGATTTTGCAGTGTAAATGATTGCCACTTTTAAAAAAAACGAGATTTCTTACCAAATCTCTCACTTTCTGAATCTCTCATCCTATTAAATCTCACACACTATATACTTTATGTCTTACCTTAATTGTGCCTTATTCAGTGTGCAGTCTGCAAATGCTAGGATCCCATCTTAAAATCACCAGGGACAGGGTGGGGAGCGAAGGGTTGGTTTTGGGGATGTTCTACACTCTAGACTTGAACCCTTAGCATGTTAGGGACTTACCTGATGAGGTTACCTGAACGTGGTGGATAACTCCATAACTCTCGCTGAGATTATGCAAAAAAACCTCTATTTATTGCAAATGATATTTATAAAATATATTACACTTCTAATGTTTGAATAGTGCACTTGCGTCTTTTTACTTTCTGTGTGTGGCATTATAAGTATCCATAAGATAGCACCTCTTATTACATGGGATGTAAACTCCCTACATATACTATATTGTGTATATATCAGCCTAAAGTAGCACCGCTCCCACCTTTTCCTGATGATGGTTACTAGCATCCTAGCATTTCCAAAATGTCAACTTTTTTTTTGGGGGGGGGGGGGGGGGGGGGGCGGGCTCCTTAATTGCTGTCTCTGGGTAAAACAATATAGCACTTAAGGTCCATACACACTGGGCGACTATGCCCAGCGTGTATGAACAGCGATGATCGCATTCATCGCTTCGGGGAAAACCGCTCAGTGCATACACATTGAGCTGCTTTCCCCCTGCCCGGCACCGACGGAGGGGGGAGGATGGCGTTGCATAGCCGTCCTGAAAGCCCCTAATTGCTGGTACAACCAGCAGATGAAAGCTTTCCCAGCCATGCTTCGGGCTCGTATTATGCGCGGGGTTCGCTGCGCTCGCCACGCTTCAGGCTCGGTGGCTCGCTGCGCTCGCCACGCTTCAGGCTCGGTGGCTCGCTGCGCTCGCCTACACTGGGGGGCATTTAACATTGATTCCTATGAAAAAATCGTGTTGATCACATCACATGCGCGATTTGGTCGCATGCGATGCGATCGATGCGATTTTTGAGCTGAAAGTTGGCAAAAACAGCAAGTTTGAGCGGTTTTTCAGTTCAAAGCCGCCCAGTGTGTATGGTCCGGCGATGAGCGGTGAGGCTCCCACATCATCGCTGGGAAAGCCGCTCATCTGCTGGTATTACCAGCAGATGAGCAGCTTTGAGGATGGCTTTGCATAGCAATGCGCTATGCAAAGCTGCCCTCTCTCCACTGGTGGTGCCAGGCAGGGGGAAAGCCGCTCAGTGTGTATGCACTGAGCGGCTTTCCCCCCAGCGATGAACGGGATCATCGCTGCCCATACACGCTGGTCATAGTTGCCCAGTGTGTAAGGACCTTAAGACTTATTACTTGTCCCAGAATCTGGACATAAATATAAACGAAAGGAAGATGGAGAGAACCTGAGGACTGATTCGGTACAACAATTATCATAATCAGAAATGAAAGGTAACTCCGATGGTACAGCAATCTAATCCCATCTGGGTATAAATGGTCCACAGCGGGCTCTCAGGAGGGTAATCAAGAGTATAAGGAGATAGAAAAGTATTGATGCCAATGCCCGCCAATTTTTCGGCAATCTCCGTCCAGGATAAAAGTAACTAAAGACTTACTTTTATCCACGGACGGAGAAAAAAAAATTGATTGTAATCGCCCGGGCGACCGCATGTGAGGGGGTGTGTTCTCATACACATACCCTCGCATGCTAGCGAGGGAAATCTGGTTGCAGTGGGGGGGGGGGGTGTTCTTTGGGGTGGCAGGCGCCGCTTACCTGCTTACGAGTAAACGCAGCCTACAGGTCTGAATCAGGCCCTTGGTTAGGGAATTACCTATCAAATTATAGCATAAACCGTAAACTTCAGTGGCGTAACTACAAAATCAGCCCCCCCCCCCCCCAAATTTTGGCCAGCAGACAGGCAGTGCCCCTCCCCACCCGGAATTTCGGCAGGCAGCCTCCCCCCCAACCCCATTTTACCCCTACGCTTGCCACCATCGCCACCGACAATGGCGGCTGCAAGCAGGAGTGGGGTGGGGATAAGGTAGGTCTTGGCGGCAGTACAGTGCAGCGATAGCCCTGCAGACCCCCACGCCCTCACTTGCTCAGTGCCTCCGCAGGGTCTGTGGGGCTATTGTTACGCCACTGCCCCACTTGGTGAAATGGTCACCTGTTCAGGGCTGTTTCTAGACAAGCGGTTCTCAAACTGTGGGTCCTGACCCCAAAGTGGGTCCCAACCTTCTCTTCATGGGGTCGCGACTCCATGTTGCTGACCATCTGGCTGATAACTTTTCTAATCTCAGTCAGTGATTCAAGGGATCTGAAAAATCTGTTGAGTTGTCTGTTACTTTAGACTCCTCCCATCACTCTGTGCCTCCACAATGCTGCCATGTATGTGCTGTCTGCTGACTACCCATGTGATGTGATGGGTTATGGTATATTAGACTCCTCCCATCACTCTGTGCCTCCACAATGCTGCCATGTATGTGCTGTCTGCTGACTACACATGTGATGTGATGGGTTATGGTATATTAGACTCCTCCCATCACTCTGTGCCTCCACAATGCTGCCATGTATGTGCTGTCTGCTGACTACACATGTGATGTGATGGGTTATGGTATATTAGACTCCTCCCATCACTCTGTGCCTCCACAATGCTGCCATGTATGTGCTGTCTGCTGACTACACATGTGATGTGATGGGTTATGGTATATTAGACTCCTCCCATCACTCTGTGCCTCCACAATGCTGCCATGTATGTGCTGTCTGCTGACTACACATGTGATGTGATGGGTTATGGTATATCAGACTCCTCCCATCATTCTGTGCCTCCACAATGCTGCCATATACAGTATGTGCTGTCTGCTGACTACACGTGTGATGTGATGGGTTATGGTATATCAGACTCCTCCCATCATTCTGTGCCTCCACAATGCTGCCATGTATGTGCTGTATTTATTTTTATTGTCTGATGGGGTCCCAGAGCAAAATAGTTTGAGGACCCCTGTTCTAGACCATTTATCTCCCAGTGTGAAGAAATAAAAATGTGCCCCCCCCCCCACACATAATTTTTAAGTGAAGAAATTGTGCCTCAAAAGGGGTGTGGCTTAATATAAGGGGCATGGCCTAGTTATAAGGTGTGTGGTCTAGCAGGAAAACAATTACCTTACACCTTTTGCAAACTGCATGACTAGACATTGGTTACCACAGGAATGGTCGTTGTCCTCCCATGCTTAAGTTGGGTGGCTGAAGGCCACACAGTGACATAAATATAAAGGCCCACACAGTGACCTAGTACGCTTCACAAATCAAGCCCAAACAATGACAGGCTACTTAAATCAATATACACTGTTTATCCGTAATGTCAATTACACGTTATGCCACACACCGTGATGCCAATTGCACATTGCACCCCACACCATGATGCCAAATACACATTGAACCCCACACCATGATGCCAATTACACAATGCGCCCCACACCATGATGTCCATTACATATTATGCCACACAACCTTATGCCCATTACACATTAAGCTGCACACCGTGATGCCCTTTACACCGCAAATTGTGATGCCCATTATACATTACACCCCACACCTTGATGGCAATTACACAATACTCCCCACACTGTAATGCCCATTACACATTATGCCCCACACCGTAATGACCATTACACATTATGCCCCACACCATAATGGCCATTATACATTATGTCACATAAGTGCCACTTACCTACATGGTAGTTGCCAGGAGTTACATGCTCATTACCACAGGAGATTTCCTGCTTGTTGCCATGGGGTGATTACATGCTCCTTGCCATAGGGGATTTCCTGCTTGTTGCCATGGGTTGATTACATGCTCATTGCCACAAGGGATTTTCTGCTTGTTGCCATGGGGTGATTACATGTTCTTTGCTTAGGGGGGATTTCATTGCCCAGGGGGTTACTGGTGCACTGAGCACCCGCCACTCAAATAAAAAAAAAAAGAGGATCGTGGCTGCCAGAGAATATTTCCTGGCAGTAGAGAATAGCCAGCGTTTGTGAGTACCTCCCTCCCCCGTGCTGACCCGGTGCTCCACGGGTCATGGGGGGAGCTGGCACCCCGACGGCTATAGCAGTGACAGACAAGCTGTGCAGTCCTTGGTGGCAGGACCGTGCCCTGTGCGGCTGTACGGCTATAGAAACGGCCCTGCATCTGGTTGTAATACAGGAATAGCCGCCTCACCCCAGCAGTATCCTGATTCTAATACAAATTTCTGTGCATATCCTATTACATTAATTTGCACTAGCTGGGAACACCAAAAGATTTAGGAATAATATAATACCCACAGAATGACTCCTTATCAGTGCAAAAATAAGTCTTACTGTATATCGCAATGTCCTGTAGTAGGGCCGCCACTACAGTTCAGGGGCTCCAGGACTTCCTCCCAAAATCACCCCACAACTGACATACTGGATGAGATTTAATAGGATGAGAGAATCATAAAGTGAGAAATTTGGTAAGAAATCTCCAGGTTTTTTTTAAAGCGGCAATCATTTAAACTGCAAAACCAGTTTGATTTTGCAGTGTAAATGATTGCCAAATCTCTCACTTTCTGGATCTCTCATCCTATTAAATCTCACACACTATATATTTTATGTCTTACCTTAATTGTGCCTTATTCAGTGTGCAGTCTGCAAATGCTAGGATCCCAACTTAAAATCACCAGGGACAGGTGGGGAGCGAAGGGTTGGTTTTGGGGATGTTCTACACTCTAGACTTGAACCCTTAGCATGTTAGGGACTTACCTGATGAGGTTACCTGAACGTGGTGGATAACTCCAATACTCTCGCTGAGATTATGCAAAAAAACCTCTATTTATTGCAAATGATATTTATAAAATATATTACACTTCTAATGTTTGAATAGTGCACTTGCGTGTTTTTACTTTCTGTGTGTGGCATTATAAGTATCCATAAGATAGCACCTCTTATTACATGGGATGTAAACTCCCTACATATACTATATTGTGTATATATCAGCCTAAAGTAGCACCGCTTCCACCTTTTCCCCCTGCCCGGCGCCGACGGAGGGGGGGAGGATGGCGTTGCATAGCGGAGCGCTATGAAAGCCGTCCTGAAAGCCCCTAATTGCTGGTACAACCAGTAGATGAACGGCTTTCCCAGCGATGTTGTGGGAGCGCGCAGCAACGCTCACCGCTCAACCCCGGGGCATACACACTGGGCGGCTTTGAGCTGAAAGCCGCTCAAACCTGCTGTTTTGAGAGACTTTCAACTCAAAGCCGCCCAGTGTGTACGTGCCTTAACTTGTGCACTGTATAGCACTCCTATTGTTTGTTTTTATATACAGTATGTTACATTTTTCGCACAATTATCTTTCACCTCTATAACACCGCCAACATACAGTATGCATTGGCTGCTTTTATCAAACGTTTATCAACACCTAAGTTGTCCTACTAGTGTAATGTGTTGGGGTGGTTTGGCTGGGCTGGATTTGGGGGTGTCCCAAGCTCTAGACTTTAGAATGTTAGAGACTTACCCGCCGGTACTTATGATTAGGACGCTGCCTGTTGTGATTCCAGCATCAGCATCTCCACTGACGTTGGGATTCCAGCGCTAGTGCTGTGGTCGCTGATCGGAACTCCGGCATCAGTATTTCAGCTGCCGACACCCATTGTAAATGCATCCCCTTTTGTACTACAAAGGGTTTATATAATAGGTCGGTCCTGATATTATGCATCTGGCAGCATTTCAGAAAGTTCGCTGCTAAATTAAAAGTGACAATCAGTTGAAAAGCCAAACCAGCCTCAGAACTGAAATCTCACCTGTACCAAAATATTGGAACCTACAGTTTTACATAAATCCCCCCAAATCTGCATTATGCATTCTAATCCGAATGGAAACCATTCCACTCTTCTGCTTCCAGAATGTGTAGGCTTCCAGCACCCCTAGCATGGCTGCGGCACATCAGCTGGGAAGTTAGGGGGTTATTCTAGTTCAGTCTTTCTGACAAATTCCTTCTTAGATGGACAAAACCATGTGCACTGCAGGTGGGGCAGATGTAACATGTGCAGAGAGAATTAGATTTGGGTGGAGTTTTACTTCAAAGTGAGATCTATATTGCAGTGTAAAAATAAAGCAGCCAGTATTTACCCTGCACAGAAACAAAATAGCTCACCCAAATCTAATTATCTCTGCACATGTTACATCTGCCCCCCTGCAGTGCACATGGTTTTGTCCATCTAAGAAGGATTTTGTCAGAACGAGTGAACTAGAATAAGGCCCTTAGAGTGTAGTTTTAGTAATGTTCATGCATGTAACAGGATGTATTTCATTACATTTACAGCGGACCCATTATATAAATGGCTATAATTGTGTCACTATGCAATAAAAGCAAACGATTATTATGGTACATTTGGGAAGCTGCCAACTGTCCATCGTTTCTACGCTTTAATGGCTTGGCCCCTGGATAATGTTCTGTCCTTATTTTCAGCACTGAGCTATTACACAGTACAGTCCTTATATTTGTATAGGATTGTCATATTTACCACCACTTTTGTACTGTAGCCTGCACTGTATACAACCCGCACTGTAGCCTGCACTGTAAGTGATCCGCACTGTATCCAACTCGCACTGTAGCCTGCACTGTAAGTGATCCGCACTCTATCCAACCCGCACTGTAGCCTGCATTGTAAGTGATCCACACTGTATCCAACCCGCACTGTAGCCTGCACTGTAAGTGATCCGCACTCTATCCAACCCGCACTGTAGCCTGCACTGTAAGTGATCCACACTGTATCCAACCTACACTGTAGCCTGCACTGTAAGTGATCCACACTCTACCCAACCTGAATTGTATCTATCTCACACTGTAACCAACACACAATCCAACCTGCACTGTAACCCACAATGTATCTGGCTCGCACTGTAGGTACAGGATACTGTTTTATGGTTGTGGAGATTTGAGGGAGGTGCTCAACAAAAAAAAATATGCCCCACCCACTTTGTTGTGCTCATGCCCCCTTTTTAAAAGATGCAGGGGAAAGTGTTTTGTGTGCTATGGAGTAGTGACGACAATCAGTGTGATCCCTATCCCCAACTGAGGGCAGAGAAGACTGCTGCAGTCATTGGCATCCCAGCACAAAGCAGCATTTGCTGGGCGGTGGATGGTTGATGGGTTGAGGGAGAGCATGGACCAGAGACCCATCCCTGGTAATTAGTACACCCCCCCCCCCCCCCCACCTCCCCCTCACCACTGGCTGTCTCCCTCAGGATACAGGAGAGAGTAAGTAATTATACTGACTGCACGCTATATAAGGCAAACTACAGCTTGTTACCTGCTAATTATGTCCTCTTCATGCTCCAATATCAAGCATTTGGAACCCCCCTCTAGATATTCTGCATCTGCTCTTAAATGTCTAGTGAGAAAAAGTGTCAAGACAAGGATCAAAACCCACCAAAGCACATACAGAACAAGCACATACAGATCATGAACATACAGACCAAGCACATACAGACCAAGCACATACAGACAATGCACATACAGACCAAGCACATACAGAACAAGCACATACAGACCATGCACATACAGACCAAAGCACATACAGACCATGCACATACAGACCAAGCACATACAGACCATGCACATACAGACCAAGCACATACAGATCATGCACATACAGACCAAGCACATACAGACCAAGCACATACAGACCTAGCACATACAGACCAAGCACATACAGACCATGCACATACAGATCAAGCACATACAGACCAAGCACATACAGATCATGCACATACAGACCAAGCACATACAGACCAAGCACATACAGACCTAGCACATACAGACCAAGCCACGGTTGCTATCAATTTTGGGGCCCAGCACTCATTTTCAGACTGGGCCCCAGGCCCCCTACCTCCTCACTTGACTTACCGTAACCCAGATCCTGCTCCCCATCTCCTCTTCCGCTTAGCTGCAGTCCGGAGGTCCGGGAGCGCAGACTTCTTCAATTTAGAATGGCGGCGGCCAATTAAAATGCAGCACTGGCTGGTGAGACAATCAGAGCTCACGTAGCAGCAGCCACTTTGATTGGCTGCCACTACACAAGTTCTGATTGGCTCAAAAGCTGGTGCAGCATTTTAATTGGCCGCCAGCATCCTGGGTTGAATAAGCCTGAGCTCCGGGACCTGCTTTGATCAGCGCACTGAGCGCAGCACAGCAGAGGCAGTCGGGGGGTTTCAGTGGGCAAAACGACTAAAAGATCTTAATATGTATAGTTTAGAGCAGAGAAGGGAAAGGGGGGACATGATAGAAACTTTCACATATATCAAGGGTTTTAACAAGGTACAGGTGGGAGACATTCTTCACAGGAAGAGGAGCAGCAGAACACGAGGACATGCACTGAAACTAGAGGGAGGAAGATTCAGGGGAAATTTGAGGAAGAATTACTTCACAGAAAGAGTAGTAGATAAGTGGAATAGCCTCCCATCAGAGGTGGTAGAGGCAAATACAGTAGTACAATTTAAACATGCTTGGGATAGGCATATTGATATCCTTACAAAAAAATAAGGATCAAATATGGTTTGAGGTAACGTTTAAAAAAAGGGGCAGACTAGATGGGCCAAGTGGTTCTTATCTGCCGTCACATTCTATGTTTCTATGTTAAAACAAGCTGCCCTGGCCCTTTCAGAGGCCAGGGCCCACTACAGCTGTACCCATAGGACACCCCTATTGTACCCATAGGACACCCCCATGTGGACCATTTACCAAAACTGCCTACAGTAAAATAGCAAAATACTAGTTACCAGTCCATCAATATGATGAAATGACATAACAGTAATGTCAGCACCAGCGGCTGTGTGCGCCTGGAGCAACATTTGAATTGCTCAGTTGGGTGCCAACTAGCAACTAGCCAACTAGCTCAGCACTTTAATCCCCCCCATAGAGGCAAGGAGCATCATTATCTATTTATCACATAGAATTTCCCAGCTCCCTTCAGCATTCCGCCCTGCACTAATTAGGGCCCTCAGCGTCAGAGGCGTAGGGAGGGCGGAGCCACTGGAGCACACGCTCCGGGCGCAGATTGGGCACATGGCGCCGCCGGCCCGCCCCCCCCCCCCCCCTCCGCAAATGACACTATGTACTTCAAATATACTAGTAAGGGACCGGGGCAGCGTGCGCCGGCATCTGCTCTACCCGGCGCCTGCGCCCTGCCTGCTCACCCGGTCCCAAGAAGCTCTTCCAGAAGAGCACTCACCACTGCGGGTGCCGCGGCGCTGACGTCATGCGGAGGACCCGCCGGCATTACTTGAGTCTCTGCGCGCTCAGAGACTGTAGTAGATGGCGTGACCGGGTTCACCAGCGCCGCGGGCAGAAGGAAGCACCAGTGTGGCAGCCTGACTGCCACTACTGAAGCACTGCAACAGGTGAATCCTGTGTGTGTGAGAATGGTGCTCACAGTGTGTGTGTGTGTGTGTGTGTGTGTGTGAGTGAGAGAGAATTGTGTTTACAGTGTGTGTGTGTGTGTGTGTGAGTGAGAGAGAGAGAATTGTGTTTACAGTGTATGTGTGTGTGAATGAATGAATGGTGCTTACAGTGAGTGTGTTTTATTATATCTTGATAAAGGGCATAGGAGCCCAAAACTATGGCCTTTAGCATTGTCATTGGTTATTGATTGAAGATAGTCTGCTGAGTGCTGTCCACGTAGAGGTTGATAGTTTCCTTTAGGGTAGTTGGCACCAGAGCCAGTTGTTTCAGTTTCGTTACAGGGTGCCATTCATATGTTTGTACTGTACAGTATGTATGTATTTCCAGCAAAAAAAGTTTCACTCATAACGGCTGTGCTTTAAAAATCCTTCGTTTGCCACTGAATATATATCATTATCAAGGTGGATTTCTTATTTAATTTTTTTTTAAAGCTAATTATTATGGTAATGAACTTATGGTAATAAACTTGGGGATTGGTGGGGCCCGGGGGAAGAGAGGGGTGGTGTGGGGGGGCCGGGGGGGGGGGGGATAGCTCTTTATCTGTATATTTATTTATTTATTTACAGTGTCTTATATAGCGCAGCAGATTCCGTTACAGTGTCTTATATAGCGCAGCAGATTCTGTTACAGTGTCTTATATAGCGCAGCAGATTCTGTTACAGCGTCTTATATAGTGCAGCAGATTCCGTTACAGCGTCTTACATAGCGCAGCAGATTCCGTTAGTGTGTTATATAGCGCAGCAGATTCCATTACAGTGTCTTCCATAGCGCAGCAGATTCTGTTACAGTGTCTTATATAGCGCAGCAGATTCTGTTACAGCGTCTTATATAGCTCAGCAGATTCCGTAACAGTGTCTTATATAGCGCAGCAGATTCCGTTACAGCATGGCATCTTATATAGCGCAGCAGATTGCGTTACAGTGTCTTATATAGCGCAGCAGATTCCGTTACAGTGTCTTATATAGCGCAGTAGATTCCGTTACAGTGTCTTATATAGCGCAGCAGATTCCGTTACAGTGTCTTATATAGCGCAGCAGATTCCGTTACAGTGTCTTATATTGCAGCAGATTCCGTTACAGTGTCTTATATAGCGCAGCAGATTCCGTTACAGTGTCTTATATAGCACAGCAGATTCCGTTACAGTGTCTTATATAGCGCAGTAGATTCCGTTACAGTGTCTTATATAGTGCAGCAGATTCCGTTACAGTGTCTTATATAGCGCAGCAGGTTCTGTTACAGTGTCTTATATAGCAGCAGATTCCGTTACAGTGTCTTATATAGCGCAGCAGATTCCGTTACAGTGTCTTATATAGCGCAGCAGATTCCGTTACAGTGTCTTATATAGCGCAGCAGATTTCGTTACAGTGTCTTACATAGAGCAGCAGATTCCGTTAGTGTCTTATATAGCGCAGTAGATTGCGTTACAGTGTCTTATATAGCGCAGCAGGTTCCGTTACAGTGTCATATAGCGCAGCAGATTCCGTTACAGTGTCTTACATATAGCAGCAGATTCCATTAGTGTCTTATATAGCGCAGCAGATTCCGTTACAGTGTCTTATATAGCGCAGCAGATTCCTTTACAGTGTCTTATATAGCGCAGCAGATTCCGTTACAGTGTCTTATATAGCGCAGCAGATTCCGTTACAGTGTCTTATATAGCGCAGCAGATTCCGTTACAGTGTCTTATATATCGCAGCAGATTCCTTTACAGTGTCTTATATGGCGCAGCAGATTCCGTTACAGCGTCTTATATATTTCAAATGTAACATGCCAACGCATGTTAGCCACGCCCCACGGGGGGGGGGGGGGGGGGCGCAAAATATGTCCTTGCTCCGGGCACCATGGCACCTAGCTACACCGCTGCTCAGCGTTAGCTGCACCTGTTCAGCACCAACACAATGCTGCCATTTATTAAATGCAAATAAAAAGTCGTCAAAACTTTTCTAAACCTCATGTAAAACTTTTTCTAACTTTTTTTTATTTTTTTACTAATATTTTCTCACGCCTCCTGCTCACCTCCCACCCCCTGCACACTTGGGCTGAACACATAAAAACAAATTATGATGCTGGTACAGTGGTAGAAGAAGAACAGCGTTAGTGAGGGACAGATAAGGCAGGAGGAGAGCTGGAGGACTGTTGGGCAGATAGCAGCCAAGTGACAGCTCAGGAGGGTGCACAGATAAACCAATGGGAAAGTCTGCAAAAGGGGGGCAAAGAGTGCAGCCAGAAATGAACAGAGAGGGGGAAGATGTGTGATAGTCAGAGCAGAAACAGGGAGCTATATTAACAGAAAAGGGAAGATAAACAAAAATAAATAAATACAATAACAAATAAATAAAAATAAAATAACTACAATAGCATCAATAAATCAAATAAATAAACCCAGGAGAGGTTTGGGATTATTTGGGGAAGGCAGGAGGCAGGTAAGAAGCGGTGCAGGGAGCGGGGGAGTACACTGTCCCCTCCCTGCTGCCAGGAAGCTGCGGTTTCCTTAGCTGTCTCTGCTGCTAGCCGGGCTGGGCCGGGGCACGGGAGCTACTGCCAGACGAGCAGATGGGAAGGAGCGGCTGGTCTCTGCTTACACCATGCCTTCCTGCATCCCGGGGGAAAGCAGCCCGCAGCGACATGCAGAGCAAGGAGCTCACCGACATCTCCATCCTCAGCTCCCAGCCCAAGGTGGACCTCCTCTGGGAACCCCCCTCCGAGAACCTGCGCAAGCTGAAGATGAGGAAGGTGCTGGTGGAGCAGAAGAAGAGGCTGTCAGCTTGGGCACTTTTCCTGGCACTGCTGGGCATACTGCTCATGGTCCTGCACACAGAGCTGCTGTGGTATGGCACCTGCCAGGTAAGTCCCTAATGATAGCAATCTGTTCTTATTGTGCAGGGGACCAGTGACCACTTATTTCGGGATGCCCCCTACTAGAGTGCACCTGCAGATAAGAGTATAAGAGTATAGTGACCACAGGGGTCATGGCTGGAATTAGTTATTGCAAGGAGCGTTCTGCAGGAACAAGTCACAGCTTAAGGAATTCCAGAGTCATTACAATCCAGACTCTGCATGTTAGTATAGGGACAACCTGCAAAATTAATTATTATTATTATTATTATTATTTTATTATTATTTTATTATATAATTAATAATAATTATTATTTTTATTATTATTATTTTATTATTATCGTAATTATTATCATTATTATTAGTGTTATAGTATTATTCATTTATATTATTATTATTATTATTATTATTATATTATCAGAATTAAATTATTATTAGTATTATTATATTATAATAATTATCATTATTCTATTATCATTATTATATTATAATTATTATATTATTAGTATTATTATTATTATCAGAATTAAATTATTATTACTGTTAATTATTATTATTATTATTATTATTATTATTATTATTATTATCAGAATTAAATTATTATTACTGTTATTATATTATTAATATTATATTATTAATATTATATTAAATCAATCAATTTGTATTGAAGATTTTCATAGAAATGGGGTACAGAAAAAAGAAGTAGGGAGTTTCCCTACTTCTTTTTTCTGTACCCCATTTCTATGAAAATCTTCAATAAAAATGTATTGATTTATTAATATTATATTATTATTATTATTATTATTATTATTATTAAGCTGCCCATACACGGTCCGTTTAACGGATCCGTTTGGGACTTATATAGTACACATCGCATCGCATCGCATTGCATGCCTGTGATAACCAGCTAGTACAAAGAGTATGTGCAGCACATACTTTTTGTACCGTACGATGAGATGCGCCGGAGCGGGCATCTCATAGTACAGAACAGACGGTCCGGGAACGGACTGCCATGGGCAGCTTTATTGTTATTATTACTATTTTGGCAAACAGAAAAGGTTTTAGGAACAAGGTGTCCTTCTAGGCTCTCTATATAGAATGTTAATCTAATGATCTGCAAATTAGTATTATTATTACAACACAAAAGTGCCCGCTCTGTAAGGCAGTGGTTCCCAAACTGTGTGCTCAGACTTGCTGGGGTGCTGCAGGGGTCTCCTAGTGGTGCCTCTGGTGGTCCGGAACCAAGTCAAATTATTTATGGTCAAAGTGATGAGCAAAAGCAGCCAATTATAAAACATGTGGACAATCAGTAGCGCAACTCTGTACCCCACCATACAACTGACGCAAAGGGTGGCAGGGTGGCACAATTCTCTGCATTTGGTGCTTTTCCAAATGTATCAGTTATAAAACATTTTGCCTAGGATTGCTGAAAAAAAAATGCTGATACACTGGATCCATGAAAGTTTGGGAACATCACTGCTGTAAAGTTTAAATGCAGTCAATTTGGGGATGGTGCTAATTAAAAGAACAGTTATCCCAGTTCCCAGATGGCAGAGATCTACTCCGAGCCGTCTGCTTGCTACCCAAGATGGTATTTGGATCCACAGGTTTTCATACAGACTCTCTTAAGCCTAGAGGATATTGTGAACAATATCGCTCAGAAAGGGGCTTCTGAGCGATATCGTTCGCAATATCGTCTCCTGTGCGCACTCGTTACCGATGTCTGCTCCCATGCGTTGGTAACGATGAATGATGTCTTCTGGACATGCAGGTCAATTTGGCTATGTAGCCAAACAACCCGCATGTTCAGCGGGTCCTGGTGATGTCTGAATGATATCAGCCACCGATATCATTCAGAGTGCTCACGGAATATCGGCATCCTTGCCCGCGGCCAATATTGTCAATTGTGTTGGCTGCGGCCCCCATCGTTTAGTGTGTATGTGGCTTTAGTGATCTCCGCTCTCTTAGTCCGTAGCGTCCTCTTACCATAAGTACATAACAAGTCACTGCCGCAGCTTTGGAGATTCTGGCCTCTCGCCTGCACGTCAGTCATTTATCCTGCACTCGTAACCTTATAAATAGCTGCGGATTTCTATATCCCAATTGTTCTATTCATCTGTAGACCTTCATTTACTTTGTATATCACACATTATGACTTGTTTATCACTTGTGTTACTTATTATATGTCCCGCTATTAAGCAGAGTCGTACTCTTTTTCTAGTTTTTCGTGTTGAAAATTAGAATTTTGCGTTTCTCAGTATCACATCTCATCTTATATCTGTATCCCTGTAGGTTTTGTGCTTTTGTGGGACTTTGTACTAATGGCCTGATTCAGGTCTGTGTGCTAAGCAGTGTACATTCGCTGCTTAGCGAGCGGATAAATGCTGCCTGCTGGGCGAGCGAACGCCCACACCCCGCAACTGTGGATATAGCCAAGAACGGGGCAGCCACTGATGACATGTGATTCCAGCTGCCCACCCTGTACAGGCTTCACCGCACCTGCAAAAACGTGGGGTGCTCTTGGGTACCAGGATGAAAACAATTTATTAAAACACACAATTTATTAAAACACACAAAATTACAAATAACAGACAAATACAATTTGTGTGTTATTTGTAATTTTGTGTGTTTTAATAAATTGTTTTCATCCTGGTACCCAAGAGCGCCCCACGTTTTTGTTTGTGTTTCTGGAATCTTTTAGAGGCTGGCAATCCTCTTACGTGGTGGCTGCTGGGTAGCAAGTTACACCTTGGTTATCTCTAGCGCCTAAGGCAACCTTTTTTCTTCACCGCACCTGCGTTTGCATGGGGACGCGCAGCGTTTTTCTGGGCGCAGCCACCAATTTTCTGTGCATACTCAGGAAACACTGGGCGTCCCCATTCGAAAGCCCCCTACATACCCAGCTGTGTGCAAACGCCTAAGCGACTGTGATAGACGGGTCTGTACATATTCATCGATAGGCATGCGCAGACGCGCGTCATTAGTCCCCGGTCCGATTAGCGTTTAAGCGAATGATACGATACTTTTCCCAGCCAGTGTTTTTGCTTTATGGGTTATTTTTAAACAAAAGGTATTTTTCAATCAACAAGTCAGCAGTGGCCCGAAGGCTTTAGTACAACAATGTAGTAATAGTGTACGAGGGTTTTCCTCTCACATCTGATAACATTGTGTAACAAATGTGGGTACCCATTCTAAGTTTAAGCCATTGTGGAACAAGCGAGTAGATTAAATAGTTTTTATAATGTATATGGAAAATATTCATATAACAACCGCAGCTTCGTAAACACAACAGTTATCACACCGCCTGGTACGTTTTAATATTTTATCTCGAAAGGGATCAGATTAAGAAACTTTGCTGTAAAAAAAGAAAAGAGTCTATTCTGTACACTGCAAATTATTTTGTTATACCCCATTCTCACTGCAGGCAAATTCCTACATCTAGCATGTCGACCTGGAAATTTGCCTTTTAACACAGGTTTTTTTGCAAGTGTGAACTGTCTGTATAAATGGGTAAAACCCTTCTTTTTACCCGTGTTTGAGATCCGGGTATGCAGACATGGATTGACCCGTTCTCACTGCATAAAAAACCTGTGTTAAAAGGCAAATTACCGGGTAGAACTTCTTCACCCGGGAATTTGCCTTGCAGTGAGAACGGGGGTCAGTCCCTGGCATTTTAATGCCTGGTAAAAGATGTGTATTTCTCACTCACAGTGAGAACACGGTATAATTAGACCTCAGCCGCACTTAAGCTGGGTACACACTGAACGATGTGTGTGCCCAGCGAGATCGACAGCGGCGGGGACCGGCATGAGTGGGGGAGCTGGCGACTTTCTCCGTCGTCCTACATGTACAGGCAACAGAGGTTGTAGCTGGTAAAACGTAAATCGTCAAAAATAAAAATGTGTGTTGTAGAGACAATAAATCCAGGTTCACTCTGCCTATAGTGTGCCAATTAAGAGAATTAAGAGAAACACAAAGGGTGGAATATAATAAGATGAGAGAATCAAAAAGTGAGAGATTTGGGCAGAAATCTCCAGTTTTCATTTACACTGTAAAACCAGTTTGATTTTGCAAAAATCTGGAGATTTCTTACCAAATCTCTCATCCTATTACATTTTTCTGACATATAGATACAGCCAGCGGCGGCTCCTACCTCTTCGGAGGAGGGGGGCTGCCGCGATGAGCCCCCCCCCCCCTTTGCTGCAGCCGTGCTCCTGGTCCTGCTCTCCGCTGATGCTGCGACGACCGCCGTTTTTGGTCCACGCTGCGGGGCCGGCACATGCACAGTAGCTTCTTCGGTACTTCACATGCGCTAGCTCCAGCCTCTGTGGGCTGCTTTTGCAGCAGTCCCCAGAGGCATATTCAGGGTCCCGGGCCCAGAGCATGCGCAGTACCGTCCTCATACTGCGCATGTGCAGAGCCCGGTTTTTATGGGCTGCCACTGGGACTGGTAGGTCGGACTACCAATAGGATGTCATTGCCAGTCACCGTGAAGCCAGTGCAGTCTCCCAGGCTGCATCTGGCTTCACTTAGGCAGAGAACAGTGGCGGATCTTACCTGGAGGGGCTACAGCCCTTTAGCCCATAGGTAAAAACGACCACTGGGTGCGGCCCATTCAGGGGGAAACATTTCTGAGTTCTTCTGGCCCATTGCAATCAGCAGAATCATAGAAATTATCGTCCAGTGTGTACCCATGGGACAGTGTAATGGATAGCATTACTGCCTCACAGCACTGAGTTCCTGGGTCCGATTTCCACCTTGACCCTGTGTGGAGTTTGTATATTCTCCCTGTACTTGCGTTGGTTTCCTCTGGGTACTCCGGTTTTCTCCCACAATCCAAAAATATACTGGTAGGTTGATTAGCTCTTAACAAAATTAACCCTAGAATTAATGTGTGATAATGTGCTAGGGAATATAGATTGTAAGCACCATGGACTGATGTATATATATAAATATTCTTTGTAAAGCGCTGTGGAACCAGATCCATATTTTTAAATAAGTTTGTTAGCAGTTTGCGGAGACTCGGTGTACAGACAGACAGGTGCATGTGGGTTACTAATCAGTAATAAGTGGAAATCATTAATGTGCTGCCAGCTTTCTATGACTTATCATTGGCATTTGCTCTGGTGAAAGCAGTTGTTGAGCCTGCGGTTCCATGTCGGGCTTTCGTTAGCTGTTTATACACAAACAGGTTGGCAAAGGACAAACATTTGTACACAATCACCATTGTGCCTTTTGAACGCTTGCCCAGCTCTGGCGTATGACCTCATGAATAACAATAGCAAATTACATATCAAGAGAGCAGTTTGCAGCGCAAGAGGTTGTGTAGCAGCTGCAGGTTGCTGTGACAGACAGCTGCTTTAGGCTAGAGTAATTAAGCCATTTTTGCCTATCCTGCCAGATAGTTGTGGGAGGCTCACAATTTTTCCTGGAACCCCCGTAACACTCGGAGAGCCTGCTTATCTCCCGCATCCTGCCTTCTGGTTACCACATCCTTTCTGTCAATCACCTTGCCAATGACCAATGATTAAAATAAAGTAGCCGGACAGATTTGCCCATGCTTCCTACGACCCGTATTCAGACCCTAATGGTGTGTACACACGGTAGATGTGCCTTAAGATCCTATCCACGACCCGATCAGATAGGATCGTGGATAGGATCTTAAGGCACATCCGATTTGCATCCAATCTTGACTATATAGTGCAGATCTGCACTATATAGACAAGGCAGCCAAGACTTTCTGGCTTCCGATACGTGAACGTGCATCGGGATCGGATCGGGATCGCAAGGGTTAAAACCCTTGCGATCTGCATCCGATGCCGATCCGATGTTGACTATATCGTCAACATCGGAAAGGAAATCAGACCGTGTGTACACACTATAAGTATACAAATTCAGGCTCTAAGGTCTGAATTAGGCTTGATTTGGGTGTGTTAGAGGCGGGGCTTATTGAGTTATGCCAGCATAAAAGTTGGGCCATTCCAGGGTTCTACGTGCTAAGCCTTAGAGAGAAAGAAAGAGAGAAAGAAAACATGGACAGAGATACCAGAAAAGTGTTTTACAAATGACAGGAAGCTGGTTGACCGATACTTTATCTATCTCCACTTTATCGCTCTTCAAGGCTTATGTGGGGTAGACACCAGGACGATTTGGCCCAAAATGAGCCAAATTTAGATACAATCTCGACAGATTGTATGTAAATCGGCCATGTTTTGGGCTATTTCGCTGACGTTTTGATGCGATCCGATGCGCGGCCCCACGGGTCGTTAGGTCTTTTCTGAGATCCTAGCTGCAGAAGGTAGGATCTGAGAAACAAACATTGTAGTGGGTGCGGGTCGCGATCAGATCGCGATCAAATCAGGGGCTTTTCTGTGCGGGTCGGCGGTTCCATCAGCTCGTGAGCTGGTCGTACGTTCCTATGACGACCCGCTCACGAGCAGCATCGTGCTGGTGTGTACCCAGCATTAGTACATTACTCCCAAAGTACCAAGCAACCAGCACGCAACTGTCATTTTTAAAAACATCCTCTAGCTTTGCAGGTAAAAAGAGGCCAGAGATAAAGTACCAGCTGATAAGCTCCTAACTGTAATTTTTGTTAACAGAGCCTGTGAATTACAGTTAGGAGATTATATGACAGAAAAGGAGTTTCTGTCAATTCAGGAAGCACCACTGTATCAGATAATCATGCCTGGACAGTCATATTTATCTCATGTGTCCAGTCATAATTATCTGATGTGTCCAGTCATAATTATCTCATGTGTCCAGTCATAATTATCTGATGTGTCCAGTCATAATTATCTCATGTGTCCAGTCATAATTATCTCATGTGTCCAGTCATAATTATCTGATGTGTCCAGTCATAATTATCTGATGTAACCAGTTATAATTATCTGATACAGCAGCGCTTCCTTAATTGACAAAAGCTCCTTCTCTGTCATAATCTGTGTATTTAGCAGGAGTCCCACAATTACCTTCGATTGGAAGCTGCAGCTGTGTCAGATTAATAATAATAGTTTTATCATCTCACCTTCAGTTACCAGCATAGGCAAATCTAGGGGCTTGTCCGGGGGTGCACAGGACCACCCATTAGCCCATTTTGTAGCTGAGGAATTGGGCTTTCCAACGAGCCCAGCCCCGTGTCTCTAGCCCCCTGGGAACCGGAAATACTGCCAGGCAAAGCTGGAACGTTTTCCCTATATGATAACATGGGACCCACTAATTCCGACCCCCACCCAGTTCAACGGCTGCCAGTTCCCCCTTCGGCATCACTGAAGCTCGAGGTTGATCTCAGTCGAACCCAAATCGCTAGGCCTTCAATCTGATACCAGGCTGGATCCATATGGGTTAATTGGTTCCAGGGAAATTGAGGTTAAACCGTTGTTGTTTTTTTCATTTCTTAAATGTAATTTCATGACTGTTTATGTTCTTTGAGGGCAGATTTCTCTGGAACCAAACAGCCCAGTTTCACGGGACCAAAATAATTCGAAGCCAACTCAAAAGTTCTCAATATGATACTGGTCTCATGTAAATGGGTCAGTTGGTTCCGAAGATATAGCTGGTTGGTTAAAGGGGGGTAGGGAGAGGGGAGTGGTTGTCTCTCCCCCTCACACCAGAAAATGCAGGGACTAGGCTGGTGTATAAGGGGTCAGCCTGGGAATGTCCCTGCATGATCCTGGGACCATATTCCCGGGTAAATCCCTGCATTTTCTGTTGTGAAAGGGGTAATTTTTCAAACAGCCGTGACCTGCAGTGCTCTGAATACAGCCGGACAGCCCCCTGCTCTCTTCCCAGCTGTCAATGACTGTCACCCCTGCAGCTTCCGCTCCAATTCTTCTCCCCGCTTTCACCTCAGCCCGCCCACCCTTTAATCATGTGGTGCCGGCGCCCGGCATGCTCCCGCGACGTCACGCACAACAACAGCGCGCACAATATTTCAAATGTCCACTCGGCTAGAGGGGACACCAGGAGGGGAATGGGAGCGTGCTCTGCGCTGCGCTCTGCTCCTCTCCCCATAGAAGCAGCTGCACCGCTCTCCATCTCTCCCTGCAGCAGCAGCAAAGGCTCATATAAAAATTTACAGAAAGTGGCACTTTTGGGGGCATTGCTTAAGGTACTATGGTGCCATCAAGCAAGAACCCCCTAGCAATGAGCACGTAGGTAAGCAGCACTTATGTGGCAAATATGTAATGGGCATTACGGTTTGTTATATAGTATGTAATGGGCATCATGATGTGTGGCACAATGTGTAATGGGCATTATGGTGTGTGGCCTTATGTGTAATTGGCATTACGGCGTGTGGCTTTATGTGTAATGGGTATTACGGAGTTTGCTAAAATGTGTAATGGGCATTACTGTGTATGGTGTAAAGTGTAATACCACACCCCTTTTTGTTATGACACGCCTCCTTTCCAAGAGGCTCCACCCCCTTTTTGCAGCGCGGTTAAGCCGCGCAAAGGTCCCCCTACTGTTATGTCTAGATCTGGGACCACCCATTGCCATAATTCTAGATTCGCCTATGGTTACCAGCACCTGTATATTTGTAAGTTTGACAGTTAGGAGGGGTATACAGTAAGTCATTAGATTACTAGGACGACATGCATTGGGTCGACCACTGAAGGTCGACAAGGTTGGAATGTTGACAGGTCGACAGTCAAAACGTTGCTGTGAGAGATCCTCAAAATATCCGTTCAAAATGGCAGCATCGCTCACAGCGACTGTTCTTTGTTTGGGTGCAATATTTAACTAAACTTCAATTCATTGACTTGGCTGCATTAGTATTTATTTATACTAACAGAATAGTCGCTGTGAGCAACGCTGGTATTTTTAGCGGATATTTTGAGGATCGCTCACAGCAACATTGACACTCAAAGGGTTAATGATGGCTAAATCATGCACAAACTCCTTTTTATAGACATATTAAATAGCAGTGGCGTAACTACCTTTTTCGCTGCCCCCCCCCCCCCCCCTCTCGCATTATGCCCCATCCCCCATGGATTATGCTCCTGCTGCTCCAGCCGCCGCCTCCTCTAGCACCCTTAAAAACTGTCTGCAGTATAGGGGCAGCCATTTTGTAAGTGTCACTTTTCATTATAGCAGCAGGAGCCGGCGCCGGGAGAGACGGGACCATGACGGCAGGTACCGGCAGACAGCAGCGGGTAACTATAGCCCCGCAGACCCCCCGGCGCCCACACTTTCTCTGCGCCTGCGGAGCTATAGTTATGCCACTGTTAAATAGACCATAATAATAATAATAATAATAATAATAATAATAATAATAATAATAATAATAATAATAATAAGTTTCTTACACAGCATAGCATATTCCATTGAACTTTACAATTAGAACAACAGTAACTGGGTAATAACAGACAGACATAGCGGCATCAGTAGAACACTTGGTGAAGATGATGAGTCAGCTCAGCCGGCAGGAGGGTCATCGTGTAAGTGTAAATCTTCCTAACAAGTGACGATACTATATGTCAGAATTGTGTAACTGTCACTCATGACAGAACCAGTTACATCAGAGATCTCCCCTTCCTGCCCTCTGGCAGCAGGTAAATGAATGAGACAGCCGGCTGATGTGATCTCTGCACAAATAGTTAACTGTACAAAGTGCGCATCGAATAACCATAGGGCAGAGTATCTACAGAAGCTGCTTTCCTGCTTTATCAGATCAGATTGTATCGGTAAGGAATCTGCTACTATATATACAGTGTAGATAGAAGCATCTGCACAGAAGTATGAACCACATATATTGCTTTGGTTTCTGTCCTTGCCAGAGACACTGTGCAGCTGGCCAGATACCACCTTGCATACTTATACCACTTTTACACCAAAACTGCCAGGTCGCCCCTGGGTTTTTGGACCCGGATGCGACCCAGCAGTTGTTCTCTTTTACACCGGCGTCCCCCGGTATTGTATCAGGTGGGTGACGCTGGTGAAGTTGGACCCTGAGCTGGCGCTTGGAGATTACATCATCTCCAAGCGCCTGGAAACCTGCCAGCCGGGACCCGCGCAACGCCGACCGACACGCTGGGGGAAAGCCCAGCACCCAGGTAAGCTACTGGGCTGCCCCCAGCCTCAGTGCCCCCAGCCTTTGTCCATGAGGGGAATGGATGCCACAAACAGGCATCCATTCAACTTTGCCCAGCCTGCGCTGATGTCTGCATAGTACCGCAGACAGGAGCGGAGGCTGTACTCAGTCCCTGCCCAACCTCTGGACTGACCGCAGGGCTCCGCGGTCCGGAGGTTGGGGCTCCCTAATTGGTGGAAATGGGTCCCTGGGTCGGGTGACCTGGGTTACCCATTTACACGGCCACTGACTCCAGGGAAGCCCTGTGTCCGACCCTGAACATTTGCCGGGTCGGACACCAAGTTATTTTATCTCTTTTTACCTCTTTTACACCAAGCCCCCGTCTGGACTGGAGCGGCAATAACCCGGGCAGCTCTGGTGTAAAAGAGGTATTAGCGACACCACTAAGTGTGAGCAGGTTGTGCAGGATAAGAGGACATGTCTAACGCTTCCCACACACTGGACCATCCAATCCTTTTCCTATGAATGGCTGATGTGCCCAGTACCCATCCCCTGCTCTGCAATGATTGGAACATACAAATACTGAATAGCCCTGCAGGCACCTGGATGCTTGTCACATACTAAGTCTAAGGCACAGGTTCACAAACTCGGTCCCCAGGACCCCACACGGTGCATGTTTTGCAGGTCTCCTCACAGAATCATAAGTGAAATAGTTATCTCCACCTGTGGATCTTTTAAAATGTGTCAATGAGGAATAAATGCACCCGTGCACCTGCCGGGTGACCTGGAAAACATGATCTGTGTGGGGCCCTGAGGGCTGAGTTTGAGAACCCTTGCTCTAAGGCAGGGATGGAGAACCTTTGGCCCGCCAGCTGTTGTTGAACTACGCATCCCAGCATGCCCTGCTACAGTTTTGCTATTTGGCTATGTTAAAACTGTTGCAGGGCATGTTGGTATGTGTAGTTCAACAACAGCTGGAGGGCCGAAGGTTCCCCATCCCTGCTCTAAGGTATCAAATTACTCCCTTGCCCCAGGCAACAGAAATCCTAGTTTCGGCCCTGCAATATAGTTTTCCCATATGGTTACTTTCATAGTCAGTCCAACATCAAGATGGTACCCTGCATTTTTATACAGTATATGTATTAGCAGTTATTTATATAGCACACACATATTACACTGAGAATATTCCAGTTATTCATATCACTCCGGGCCCCATTGGAGCTTACAGTCTCGGGCGTATTTATAATGGGTGCAGTGCACATGGGCCCCTGAGTGCTAGAGGGGCCCACACCGCCACCGAACACGCTGCACCCCTGATACACATACACGCTAGAGACTATGTATGTATTTCTGACCAATTCACCAAGCAGCATGTTTCTAGAGTGTGGGAGGAAACCAGAAGCAAACGTTTCCAAGCAAGCATGTGGAGAACATACACACTACACACAGAATGCCCCCCCTAATTGGGTAAGTGTATTTACTGTACGCCTGTTCGAAGGATTATGTTTTGTCACTTGTATAAGCCAAGTGAAAGTGCACATTGATGAATATATTCTGCCCATGTACAAGCACCTTGAGGTAGCTCCAGATTTGCATATGCATAAAATGTCAGCTATTATTTTATCTTAGTGGCCATTTTGGTGAAGACCCCAGCTCTCCGTCTCTGCACGACTTGCCCACATACACACTGTCAGAACTTTTCCTTGCTCCTGGATGCTGAGAGTGCCCCTCTACTATTTGGCTGCTATAACAACATAAATGGGCACTGAGACGATGGTTATAGTTTCAGGATGGGAAAATATGCAGAGAAAGCTGCTTTTTATGTACTATGTATTACAGATGTAATCACCTCATACTTAGATTAATGCTTATGCCATAATAGAGACCTTGGCTGTGAGTGGGTTAATGTTTTGTCACCTGCTGCGCTGTTCTGTAATGCCAACTTCCACGCTGGCATATATCCCTGCAAGTCACCTGCTGTTTAGCACAATAGTGGTGTGAATGGCCCATACATCATTACTGATGAGGGGAACTATTTGCAGGAGAGTAAATAAGAGGCATCAAGCTTAGGAGTGACTGCACACCACAACACCATCACTGTGCTCCGCAACACGATCACTGTGCTCCGCAGCACCATCACTCTGCTCCGCAATACCATCACTGTGCTCCGCAGCACCATCACTGTGCTCCGCAGCACCATCACTCTGCTCCGCAACACCATCACTGTGCTCCGCAGCACCATCACTGTGCTTCGCAGCACCATCACTCTGCTCCGCAACACCATCACTGTGCTTTGCAAAACCATCACTCTGCTCTGCAATGCAACCACTTTGCTCCATAACACTATAACTGTGCTCTGCAACACTACAACTGTGCTCCGCAACACCATCACTGTGCTCTGCAGTTCTATAACTGTGCTCCACAACACTATTACTTTGCTCTGCAACACCATCACTGTGCTCCGTAACACTAGTACTTTTCTCCACAACACCATCAATGTGCTCCACAACACCATCAATGTGCTCTGCAGTGCTATAACTGTGCTCCACAACACTATTACTTTGCTCCGCAACTCCATCATTGTGCTCTGCAACACCATCACTGTGCTCTGCATAGCTATAACTGGGCTCTACAACACTATTACTTTGCTCCGCAACACCATCACTGTGCTCTGCAACACCATCAATGTGCTCTGCAGTGCTATAACTGGGCTCTACAACACTATTACTTTGCTCCGCAACACCATCAGTGTGCTCTGCAACTCCATCACTGTGCTCTGCAATGCTATCACTGTGCTCCACAACATGTTGATTACATTCAGCTCCAACCTAAGCTCCGCTCTAACCTTCAGCCAGATGTAAAACATACTATACATGCATTTGGGTGGGTCGTACCCATGACTGGGACAGACAGTGATGAAATTGGCCTTTAGAACAATGATTCACACTGGGCGAGAGATTTGGGAGACAGAACATTTTGATTATTAGAATGTAAGAAAAATATTGAACAATCGTTCTCTTCTCTTTACCTACTTGTGCAGCCAAGTGTAAGCTATTGTTCTCTATTCTCAGCTATTTTAATCTATCAAAGGAGATCAGTGTGCCACCACGCAAGTACATATGGGGAGCCTGGTGTGCTTAGGCAAAATTGCTTACCCCAAATTAGCTAAAACCCCTTTCAGACAGAAAAGTCTGAAAATCCCGTCAAATACACGGCATTTCAAATGCTGTGTCATTTTGCCGGGAGCAGCCTGACCCCCCTTCACACAAATTACCTGGTTGAAAATGACTACCTGGTAATTTCTTCTATGTGAATGGGTCAACACGGGTCATAAATCCTGTGTCCTCGACCCTGGTCAATTCCAGATTCGGAAACACGGGATTTACGACACGGGTGTTCCCTTTCACACAGAAAAAGGACCCGTGTTATTTACGAAATTACCGGTTAGAACTGCTTCACCCAGTAATTTTGTTTTTTTGTCTGAAAGGGGCATCAGTGATCTTGGGGAACTCTAGTTATACAAGCTTATACAATGGGCAAGTGTGGAATAACCGATGAAGCCACAATGAGACACATGTACAGGGGGTATACCTGGGGCATATTGGTCCTCATGGACGGTAAAGCATGAAAAAGTCCCCAAAACAGAAAAAATCATAAAAAAATTATGTCATCAAAGAACTAGTGGATGTCAACCTTGCGTTGAGCTTATGAGTGTCTACCAAGATATTGTCCATTAGCCATCCAGATACCATTGACATCAGAGTCTGAGTCTTTGGCAGCACATGTGCACACAGTGCCTTGCAAAAGTATTCACATCCCTTGGCGTTTTTCATGTTTCGTTGCCTCACAACCTGGAAGTAAATTGGATTGTTTGACTGTTGGCATTATTTCATTCACAGAACATGCCTATAACTCTGAAGATGTTTTTTTTTGTGAAGCAAACAACAAATAGGATAAAATAACAGAAAACTTCAGCATGCATAACTATTCACCCCCCTATAGTCAGTACCTTGTAGAGCCACCTTTTCTGGCAATTACAGCTGCAAGTCGCTTTGGATAAGTCTCTATGAGCTTGCCACATCTTGCCACTGGGATTTTTGCCCATTCATCAAGGTAAAACTGTTCCAGCTCCTTCATGTTGGATGGTTTCCACTTGTGAACAGCAATCTTCAAGTCTGACCACAGATTTTCAATTGGATTGAGATCTGGACTTTGACTGTCACTAGTCCATTCCAACACATTTAAATGTTTCACCTTAAACCAGTGGCGTAACTATAGTCCCACAGCCCCTGCGGTGGCGGGGAGGCACTGAGAGGGTGTGGGCGCCGGGGGGCTGCGAGACTATTGTTACTCACTGCCTTCTGCCCCTGCCACCGTTGCTTCTGTCTGCGTCGGGTCCCGGCTCTCCCAGATACTGCTGCAGCGCTGCTGATACAAAAAAGTGGCACTCGGAAAATGGCTGCCCCCATACTGCAGACAGTTTTTGAGGATGCTAGATGCAGCGGCCTCCTCTAGCAACCTTAAAAACGGTCTGCTGTATGGGGGCAGCCATTTTCAGAGTGTCACTTTTCATTAGCAGCAGTAGCCGGGAGAGCGGGGACCCGGCGCTGAAGGATGCGGTAAGGTAACACGGGGGGGGGGGGAGCAGGGGGATTTGTTTACCCTAGAGGAGGAGGGGGGCGCCCCCCTGCATTTTCGGCAGGGGGGAGCAGAATTAATAGTTACGCCACTGCCTTAAACCGAGAGATGCTTTAGCAGTGTGCTTCGGGTCATTGTCCGGCTGGAAGGTGATCTTCCGTCCCAGTCTCAAATCACAGGCAGAATGAAACGGGTTTTGCTCAAGAATATCTGTGAATTTAGCACCATCCATCTTTCCCTTTGTCGAATCAGTTTCCCAGTCCCTGCTAGTGACAAACATCCGCACAGCATGATCCTGCCACCACCATGTGTCACTATGGGGATGTGTTCTTGGGGTGATTGGATGGAGTTCTTGGGGTGATGGGATGTTTTGGGTTTGCGCCAGACACAGCATTTTTCTTCGTGGCCGAAAAAGGTAATTTTAGTCTCATCTGACCAGAGGGGCCATTTGGTCTACAGCTGGGGTAGCCAA
Source organism: Crinia signifera (assembly GCF_055691185.1). Taxonomy (NCBI): domain Eukaryota; kingdom Metazoa; phylum Chordata; class Amphibia; order Anura; family Myobatrachidae; genus Crinia; species Crinia signifera. The sequence continues at coordinate 33,030,647 of NC_139226.1, forward strand.
CTCCAGTCCTCGAGAGCTACCAACAGTTAATGTTTTCCAGATCTCCTCACAGAATCACAAATGAAGTAATTAGCTCCACCTGTGGATCTTTGAAAATGTGTCAGCTAGTGATTAGTGCACCTGTGCAGCAGCTAGGTTGTCTGGAAAATGTGAACTGTTGGTAGCTCTCGAGGACCGTAGTTGGCTACCACTGGTCTACAGCATGTTGGTCGACAGTCATTAGGTCGACACCATTAGGTTGACATGGGAAAAGGTCGACATGGGTCTTGGTCCACATGGTTCTGGGTCGAAAGGTCATTAGTTTGACAGGCCATTACTTCGACAGTTTCTATGTCGACAGTCAAAAGGTCGACATGGGGGTTTTCACTGTTTTTTGAGCCGACATGTGCCGGCAGGTGGTATTTCATGCCCTACCATCCACTAGGGTGTGGTGGGAGAATAAAATATCGTGCCCAAAGCATCACTTTAAACTGTGTTCATGTCGGCTGTGTTGACATTTGGGTAAAAAAAACAGTGAAATACCCCATGTCAACCTTTTGACCATTGACATAGACACTGTCTAACTAATGACCTTTCGACCTAGAGCCATGTCGACATAGACCCATGCCAACCTTTTCCCCATATCGACCTAATGGTAGTAATGGATTTTTTCTGGCCACTCTTCTATAAAGCCCATCTCTATGGAGTGTACAGATTATTGTGGTCCCATGCACAGATACTCTGCAGCTCCTTCAGGGTTACCTTTGGTCTCTGTGCTGCCCCTCTGGTTAATGCCCTCCTTGCCCGGTCTGTGAGTTTTGGTGGGCGGCCCTCTCTTGGCAGGTTTGTTGTGATACCATGTTCTTTCCATTTGAGCAGAGGCAGAACTCTGGGAGGCAATGGAGTCATCTGCCGCCGGGCTCCTGCTCTCAAGGGGGCACCTCTCCACCACTGCCAGTTTAAATCCATTAATTGAAAGCCAACAAAATCACTTCTGTGGCTGAGTTCTGAAATATATATCTGTTCTCTCTCTGTATATGTATATACAGTATATAATATATATTTCATAACAGACTATATATATTTTGAATAACGGTGTGTGTGTGTGTGGGCGTGGCACCAATATTCATCTTGCCTCCGGGCAACTGGGACAAACTTACGCCACTGCATTTGAGGATGATGGATTTGATGGTGCTCCAGGGGATCTTCAAAGATTTGGATATTTTCTTTATAACCCAACTCTGACTTGTACTTCTCAACAACTCTGTCCCTGACCTGTTTGGAGAGCTCCTTGGTCTTCATGGTGTGATGCCTCTTGCTTAGTGGTGTTGCAGCCTCTGGGGCCTTTCAGAAACAGTGGGTGAAATTTAACAGGATGAGAGATTCAGAAAGTGAGAGTTGTGGTAAGAAATCTCCAGTTTTTTTTTAAAGCGGCAATCATTTACACGTCAAAATCAGTGTAAATGATTACCGCTTTAAAAAACTGGAGATTTCTTACCAAATCTCTCACTTTCTGAATCTCTCATCCTATTACATTTCCCCTGGTGTGTTTATACCAACAGATCATGTGATACATGTGGACTTCATTTCACTAATTTTGGGACTTCTGAAGGTAATTAGTTGCGACAGAACTTTTGAGGGGCTTCATATCAAAGTGGGTGAATACATACAGTATACACATGCCAACTTTTAGATTTTTATTTTTTTTTTAATTATTTTTTTATATATATTTACTTCACCAACTTAGACTATTTTGTGCAAATCCATCACATATTATTCAAAAACAAAAAACATTTAAATTACAGGTTGTAATGTAAGAAAATAGGTAAATAAATTAATTGTGGTGACTACTTTTGCAAGGCATTTTATGTAACGTTACCTGCCATGTAAATGTATTCATTCGTTTCCGTTTCTGTAAGTTATTGTATCTGATAAAAGATTTCATTGTTTGTTATGGAAAGCTCCAAATAGCTTATAAATGACCCTTTATCAGAAACAATGGCACCTTATTTGTCATCCACGCAATATGGATATGGATTTCAGGGCACTGTTCATTTGCGAAATCCTGAGAAGCACAGAGATGAAGGAGAAATTGTTTCTTCTCTGCTCTTTCCACCATTACATTCTCATATCCTTATACTGCATGTTGAGGTTGCAGTTTCACGTTACATATCAATTTTAGTATGGCTGTAGTCATGATGTCAACATTTACAATATTGACATTCATAAAGTTTACATCACCTAAGGGGAATATCATGCAGTAGGCAAGATTCTAGTTGGTGCTCTCTCCCTAACCTCCATTTAAAGAGGCAGTGGCCTCACCGAATGGGCGTGGCCACGTACAATGGGATTCTGAATCTGTCACCCTTGTGTTTCCAGCCATCAAATCTCTCCCCAGTGTGTGCCTCCAACCATCAAATATCTCCCCAGTGTGTGCCTCCAGCCATCAAATCTCTCCCCAGTGTGTGCCTCCAGCCATCAAATCTCTCCCGTATGTGCCTCCAACCATCAAATCTCTCCCCAGTGTGTGCCTGCAGCCATCAAATCTCTCCCCAGTGTGTGCCTGCAGCCATCAAATCTCTCCTCAGTGTGTTCCACCAGCCATCAAATGTATCCCCAGTGTGTGCCTCCAACCATCAAATCTCTCCTGTGTGTGCCTTCAGCTATCAAATATCTTTCCCTTGTGTCTCCATCCATCAAATCTCTCCCCAGTGTGTTCCTGCAACCATCAAGTCTCTCCCCATTGTGTTCCTGCAGCCATCAAATCTCTCCCCAGTGTGTGCCTGCAGCCATCAAATCTCTCCCCAGTGTGTGCCTGCAGCCATCAAATCTCTCCCCAGTGTGTGCCTGCAGCCATCAAATCTCTCCCCAGTGTGTGCCTGCAGCCATCAAATCTCTCCCCAGTGTATGCCTGCAGCCATCAAATCTCTCCCCAGTGTGTGCCTGCAGCCATCAAATCTCTCCCCAGTGTGTGCGTCCAACCATCAAATCTCTCCCCAGTGTATGCCTGCAACCATCAAATCTCTCCCCAGTGTGTGCCTCCAGCCATCAAATCTCTCCCAAGTGTGTGCCTGCAGCCATCAAATCTCTCGAAAGTGTTTGCCTGCAGCCATCAATTCTCCAACCGCTTTGTGTCTCTAGCAGTCAAATTTCTCGACCTTGTTTGTTTAAAGCAATCCAATCCCCAGCCTAGGCCTTTAACAAACTCTCATCATTTACTTAGCTTTTGCTGCCCTCCATCTGCTTGCAGAATGCTCTCTTCTGTGAATGACTCTGCTGCGAAGGGCCAAGGCCTCACCAAATGCATGTGGCCTCTGGACAGCGGGCAACTGGGGAGACAGAGGGTGTCATTGTCTCCAATGGTCTCAAATCTCTCCCCTTTGTGTGTTTCCAGTAATTAAATCCCCCCCCCCCCCACCTTTGTGTATCTCCAGCAAGCCTAATTAGACTAAGGGAGGGGAGGTTAGGGTTCGGCACTAGGAGGAGAGATAAGATATACTCCCCATTGCAAGTGTCACTTAATTGTGCAGGATGTCATTATCTGCTGACCTACATATCTGGACCATGGACCTTATTCTGATTGATTTGCAAGGCTGCGAATCATGCAGGGGACTAAATCAATTAGAATAAGGTCCCATATTACTGGAGCCAATATACCTTTGTGCCAGGAAGTCACCACTAGACCACCAGGGAAGTTTTGTTGACATTCTCTAATTATATTCACATTTCATCAGTATCAACATGATTGTCAATGTGGTCAACTCTGTCATCAAGCTGTACATTGACGTTATGGCCATGTTGGCATCCTTTTAATGAATGTGTTCATAATAAAGCACAGCCAATATTAGGATATACTTGGTGCAGTAGCTATCCCCTTGTTACTGGGAGCAGTTGGTGGCATTTGCCAGGAGCCGTTCTGCACTTGTTCATATGGGTCCAGCTATGATAAAATAAGCCCAGCATAGGAGAGTCAGTGACTGACAGACTGATTCCATTCAGGGGTAAAAGGGGGGCGGCGACAGCTTCCGTTCTCAAGGACAGTGGCGTATCCCTGAAATTTAGGGGGAAGGAAAAGGCCAGGATCTAGGGATGGCCATTGTTGCCATTGCCATCGATGGCAATTCTGCAACTGGCCATTGATAGTGCTAAACTATGCAATGGATGACCATCAATATTTTTACGTATCGATGGTCATCCATTGTGTTTGATTGATTGGCCTGTGGGCCAATCAAAACACGGGGGGCGGGGAGGGGGGCTTCGTGGGTGTCGGGGGCGGAGCTATGCTCCGTGTCCCGGCACTTTGAAAAAAGTTACATCGATGGAGGGAAACCATCTGGTTCTCCCCCATCGATGGCAAAAGTATTCGACATCGGCCATGAGCCATCAATGATTTTGAATCATCGATGGTCGATGGCCATCCCTACCAGGATCTCATTCTTTGGACAGAGATTTCCTAGCCTGTTGCAAGGATCTGTGACAGCCAGCTTGCACAATTCCATGCCGATGATATCGCAGTGATCCAGTGCCCGCTTCCGGGGATGCAGCTCAGAGCTCTATTGCTATAGCAGGTGTCTGTTTGTAGTAGACGCCCCTGCTGCATTTACATACAGGGCTATCGCTGCTGCAGTTCTGAATTAGCCCTTGTGTCTTGTGCCTTTAATAGATTCCTGTGTGCTGAATTGTCCATATAACTTTGTATTAGTCATTTGCATGTATGTGCCGGTTGGTGTACCAGGCTACATTCACAGATCATTGATCATAGAATAAATAAAAATATGAAAATCAGTTTATAACCTGCGCATAACGTTCCTTTGTTCCAGACGTATGGGATAATGTTCCCGAGAGGTAGTGCTTTCCTGGCAATACACAGGAGCAATCCATTAACCACAGCTTGAACTTAAGGTATTTGCGCTGTGAGCTCAGCCTTTTAGATTTGCAAATAGCTTGTTCACACGGCCACTTGTACACCAAGCTGTGCCACCCAAGGCTGTCACATGTATGGCACAGTATTATATGAGTGACAGAGCTGGAGGAGAGGAGATTAGGTCCATTCATAGCGGGCTGAATTCATGCCCATCCCCAAGCATGGATGGTGTAATGGTTAGCATTACTGCCTCACAGCGCTGAGGTCATGGGTTTGATTCCCACCATGGCCCTAACTGTGCGGAGTTTGTATATTCTCCCCCTGCTTGCGTGGGTTTCCTCCGGGTACTCCGGTTTCCTCCCACAATTCAAAAATATACAGGTAGGCTCAGAGCCGGATTAACAATGGGCCTGATGGAGCTACAGCTCCAGGCCCACTCTCTAAATAGGCCCATTTTGTAGCTAAGGGTCAGGGCTTTCCAACGAGCTCAGCCACGCGTCTCTAGCCCCCCGGGAACCGGAGATACTGCCAGGCAAAGCTGGAACATTTTCCCCATAGGATAACATGAGACCCACAAATTCCAACTCCCACCTGGTTCCAATGGCATCACAGAAGCTCAAGGTTGATCTCAGTCTAACCAGGCTGGTCCATATGGAGAAAAAAAAAAACTGCGCAAGGGGAAACACTAATAATTAATAATCAAATAAATTTATTATACAATATTAAATGTACATATGGTATGTGGCCACAACCTGTAAAAACTTAGGATATAAAATACATCCACATAAAAATAAAAAAATATATATATAAACAAAAAATAAAAATATATAAAGATATACAGTGTAAATACTACATCGCACAAATCACACACAATATCGCGCTTAGTGGGTGCCTCTGCTGGTTAGTAATGCAGGTTAGTAAGTTAGCAAGCTGAAAACTTGTATGGTTGGATCCAGAAAGTCCATATACTCAGACTGGTAGATTTTTACTTAGATGGAGTTAGTAAACTTGCAACATGCAAAAGGTGTTATCAACTTCAGAATGAGTCAGATAGGTTGCCTGGCCAGACAGAAAAAAATATAGTATAAAAAAACTGGGTATATACCTTTGGAGACCTGTGGTGGATTACAGTCTCTGATGCCTCCCAGTTGCTAGAACTGAATTTCCAAATTTGTATGCAACTATATCCGGAGTTTGTGACACCAGTGGCTTAAAGATGAATAGCAGGTCCCCTCAGTGCAATATCGATATTTTTCAGTGATCAGGAGAAGTGGAAATAGGTCTCTAACGCGTTTCCCCGCCTGCTGTGAGCGTCGGCGGCTTCCTCAGAGAGAGAGCGAGTAAATCGTGCATAGAGTATAAGCTGCTTCCTAGGGTGTATTTATACCCCAGTGTCTCGGCGTGTCTGCGGCGCATATCGCTGCCGCGCACTTCCGCCTGCGTCATGCGTGTCATTCAGATAATAATAGTAATCATTGGCTCCGTTTGTTTGACGCGTACTTCCGCGTAGCGTCATGCGGGTCACTTGCGGCGCATATCGCTGCCGCGCACTTCCGCCTACGTCGTGCGTGTCATTCAGATATCATTGACTCCGTTTGGACGTTGCACTTCGGATAGTTGACGGTTCCATATGTACTGAGACATACGTTAAACCGGTTGACCAAAATCGATATCTCAATTATGAAAGTTCACATGCCACAGGGTGGAAGAAAAATATACCCAAGGGACAACTGGTGCGGGTGAAAAGAAATTGTTCTAGTGAGGAAGGTTTTAAGAGACAAGCAGGGACCCTATTAGAAGCTTTCAGAGAACAGAAGTATCCTGAGAACACCTTAAAAGAAGCATTTAAACAGGTCAGCGAAATGGATAGGTCTCTACTGCTAGAAAGCCAAAAAAGAAAAAATAAAGACATATCAAAACAAGATAATCCTAAAGAAACTAACAACAGGTCAGATATGTTCACCACACAGTATAATGGCTGCGCAAGAGAAATCCGCGGTATTATTAGAAAGAATACAATGTTACTAACCCAAGATCCACTCTTGAAATCAAATTTAAAACTAGATGGTAACATGATATTCAGAAGGGCGGATAACCTGAAAATGAAACTTACCCAGAGCCACTTTCCAGGCTTTATGGAAACAAAGGAAAATAAAACAACAAAACAGGAAACACAATGGCTCCCAAAAAGGCCAAAAGGGTACCATCGTTGTGGTAAAGATAAATGTATGGTTTGTAAAATGGCCCCAAGAAAAACTGAGAGCTTCAACTCCACAACAAATGGAGAATGCTTTAAAATAGAGAGCTTTATCAACTGTGGATCAACCTATACAATCTATCTACTCACTTGCGGCTGTGGCAAACAGTATGTGGGCAGGACTACACGTACTGTCCACATCAGAGCCATGGAACATCGGAGAAACATGCTTAGTGGCTTGAAATCACATACAGTATCAAGCCATGTATTCTCATGCCAAAAAGGGAAAATAGAAGCAGTTACACTAATTGGAATAGAAACCATCAGAAATACCATCAGGGGAGGAGATAGATTTAAGAGGCTATGCAGTCGCGAGGCCTATTGGATCTATCGGATGGGATCTCTATCTCCATACGGTCTAAATGACACTATTGAGCTAAACTGCCTATAAGAGGTTCTATTATCTAAATAATCTTGAAACAACTTCATATGAACTCCATTTTGGGCATTGATGATAGAGCGCTTCGATTGATAAAAAATGGGGGACCATCAAGACTCTAGATAGAAGCTATGCCCCACCATTTCCACTGCCCATAATAGAACCAGAGGTCTATCTGGTCTACTGAATAGAATGACCCTGGATATGCCTATGTTTAGCGATACAGCTAATATATGCACTGAATTCGAATTGGGGACGCTTCTTGGCTCGGTGGAACCGGAGGTCCATCTGGACCACTGAGCCAGGCGCTCCTGAACATGTTTCTGTGTATGTTTACACTCGATTAGGTGGTTACATATGTATGAATATTAATGTTTTTGGTTCTATATGAATTCTCATGAACCCACTAAACAGTGTGCGTTGTGTCTTTTGATAAACAGGAATGGCATAGTAAATGACTATAAAGTAAAACATCTTATAAATGTTTAAGTCAATGTATTAATATACAGCCTGTATCTTTAATGATTATTATATTGGACTAAAATAAAAATTATGGTGGCCAGATTAAACTAAGACCTCCATACCTCATGCAATATGCTTTTCAATTGCTTTATCCTATGCATGTCAGAGTATAGCCAACATCCAAAAAATAATTTTTTAAAAAAATTAAAATTTTTTTAAAATTTAACAAATTAAAAAATATACATTTTTTATAAAAATAATAAAAAAATAAAAAAATTCACCCCAAAAGATATTTATATTCGATCTAATGTTCGCTGAATAAAGTAGGCGGCACTCACGGATTTAAAGTCAATAAAACTTGTATTGAAGTCAAAACATCAAAAGAAAACGTGTCACAGGGTGTCCGACGTTTCGAGGCGCTAAGCCCCTTTGTCAAGGTGTGAACAATGAGTGAGGTGCTGGTCTTACCTTAAATAGAGGTGATTGTGTCAGGTCATGCTGCCGTCCCACGCTCTCCACGCTCCCTCGCGCACCTCGTTGCACTTCCGGCGCTTCCGCCTCCAGTGTTTCCGGGTGCACGGGTCAGGAGGGCTGGCTGAGCTGTCGGCGTCCAGTTGTCATGGTGACGCGTTGCGCTGCCATGGCAACCTCCTGTGCGACGTGCGCTCCAGCCTCGGGCGGTTGCTGGTGCCTGCGTGCAGAAACAAACGTGAAAAAATAACTAGAAGGCAATATAGTGATGCAAAAAAGACATAAATAAAGTGTACATTTATGCAAGCATAATTGGTCTATTGGTGTCCCAAGAGGTGCCGTTCAAAGAAAAAAGAACAAGCATGCTAAGTGTGTTCTGTGCTTAGAATTAGTGCACAAATGTTGGTGATGATTAAGATAAAAAGACAAAAATTTAAAAACATGCTGGTATAACTGGAAAAAGTTGCCGCTCTGGGAAGCAGTGTTATAATAATAAGGGAGAAGGGGGCAGGTTGCAGACGGCTGAGACAGAGTCCCAATCCAATGCTATGTACAGTTCCATTGTGGTTACTGATGAGTGGATAATCCAAGATGTTCTTCTTTAAACATGACGCTAGCAAAAAACTAAATGGGGTTCTGTTAGAGACGTTCTGTCAGGAAAAAGGGGGGGGGGGGAAGGGAATTTTTTTTGGAGTTATATTACTGTTGGTAATGGCTAAATATCAATGGGGCCATCTGGGATAAATTCTTCTTCTGGATATTAAAGGGGTGGGTTTCTTATAGTTGTATTCTTGTTATCCTCGCTTTCAAAATACATTCCAGGGCATCCTCTCATTTAACCCTTTTGGGTTGATGGTATCGAGGGTGAAGATTTTTTTGGCCTCGAGTCGAAGGAGTTTGCTTCCCCTATCTCCTCCACGTAAGGAGGGGGGGATGTGGTCAATCACCATGTATCTTAATTGTGACATTGTGTGGTCACTGTCCTTGTAATGTTTCGCCACCGGTTGATCGATGTTTTTGCCGGATAATGCCTGTTTTATCGACGTGCGATGCATCGCCATTCGTTCTTTCATGCTGCGGGTGGTTTTACCCACATAATATTTGTTACAAGGGCAGACGATGATATACACGATGTACGTGCTTGAACATGTCAAAACGTGATTGATCCTTACATCGATCGGTTTGTGGGGGTGCCTGAAGTGCTGTCCCACCATCATGAACTTGCAGGTTTCACATCCTATACACTTATAGCATCCAGGGGCTTTGGTTAAAAAGTGGCCTTTACTGGTTGATGACTTGAACCCTGTTATGTCTGCATGGACTATATTGTCCTTAATGTTCCGTGCTCTCTTGAAGCAAGACATTGGTCTTTGATTTTTGAACATGGGTAAGTCCTTATCCGTTTTTACTATGGGCCATAGGGCTCTCACTGCCCTTTGTATTACTGGACTGGATGTGTTATAGGTGTTTTTCCACGGTATGACCTGTTTTTCGTCTTTGATTTTTGGTTTAAGTAAAACCTCTCTTGGGGTGTTTTTAACCTCCTCTTTGATCTTCAATAAGTTTTTTTGGTCATAGCCCCTCTCCACGAACTTCTGGGTCATACTGTTCAGTGCCCCCTCGGTGTCTGACGGGTCACTGGTGATTCTTGCTGCTCTAATGTATTGGGATTTGGGGAGTCCCTTCAACAATGATTTGGGGTGATGGCTGTTGGCCCTTAAAAGGTTATTGCGGTCTGTTGGTTTGGAATAAACCGCTGTGTGAATGATGCCTTCCCTCAATGTGAGTGAGACGTCCAAGTAATGGATAGTCTCCTTACTCCATGCCGAGGTGTACTTAATGACTGAGTCATTTTTGTTGAGGTCTTCCATAAGTTTTAACAATGCAGGTTCACCCCCTGTCCAGATCATGAAGATGTCATCGATAAAGCGTGTATACATCAATATCGATGATTTGATGGCTGGATCACTGAAAAAGCTGGTTTCCTCTTCTTGGAACATGAACGTGTTGGCGAAGGAGGGTGCCACGTTGCTGCCCATGGCACACCCCCTCCGCTGCACGAAAAAGTCTCCATTGAACAGGAAATAGTTCCTAATTAGTGTGAGTTCAAGGAGTTGAATAAATAAATTGATCTCCAATTCTTCCGATTTCTCCTTGATAAGAAAGTCTCTTAAAGCTTGTAATCCCTCTTTGTGGGGGATGCTTGTATACAGATTGCAGACATCTAGTGTGCACAGGATGCTGCCCTCAGGAATCACTGGTAAGCTGCGTATTTTATTTAGAAAATCGGTGGTGTCTTTGACAAATGTGGCTTGTTTGGTTACCAAGGGTTGTAAGATGACATCCAAAAACTGCGAGATGGGTTGGTATAGGGAGTCACAGGCGGAGATGATTGGTCGTCCGGGGGGATGGGTGGAGTCTTTGTGTACTTTAGGCACTGTAAATAGAACGGGTACCACTGGATGGGGTTGTAACAAGGCTTTATGCAGTTTGTTGGAAATATTCCCATTCATTAATGCTTGATTAAGAATGGCATCCAGTTCTTGCTTGTACATGCTCGTGGGGTCCCCTAGGAGTTTGGTGTAAGTATCACTATCCCCTAATTGCCTCTGGATCTCTGTGATGTAGTCATCCAGATCCTGGATGACCAGTCCACCTCCTTTGTCCGCCGGTCTAAACGTGACATCTCTGTATTCGCTCAGGCGCTTAAGCGCTGCTTTTTCATCCCTATTGAGGTTGTAATGGGTTTTAGGGGATGCCTCTGTATATCGGGTAACCGATTGGTCCAACAAGCGTGTGAAGGACTTCAATGATGCATTTGTGGATACTGGGTCGAAACTGGACTTGGATCTCTTTGCCAGGAATGGATCAAAAATAGACTTGGTGGTTTCTGGTACTTTTTTCTTGTCAAAATGTTCTCGCAGGCGAAGTTTGCGAGAGAATTGGTGTAATTCAAGTTTCCAGGTGAAGTCATTATATACATTGGTTGGTACAAAAGACAAACCTTTGTTTAAGACGGTCATTTCATGCATATCAAAATTTCTTGACGACAGATTATACACTAATTCACTGGTCCTCCGTCTGGTTTTCTGGATCCTCTTGTATTGACCCCCCCTACGGGAGGGCGTCCCGCGTTTTTTGACTTTGTGGACCCTCTTGGGCGTCCTCTCGGGGCTGGAGGTGTGGGATTGGTAGTAGTGTTGTCGTCCGAATCTAAATTGCCAAATTCACTGTCGCTATTTGATGATACTGGTGTGCGTTCGGTTCTTTCTTTATTGAATCGTCCGGTGGATCTATGCCGGGAACCTCTGGGGTTGGGATGTTGATCTCCCCCCACTAACCATTTATATACCATGTTGTTCTCATAGTCAGCAGTGACAGTGTTTAGCTTGTTCCTTTTGAACTTGATAAGTTCTTGTCTATATTGCTCGGTTTGTCTTTGTAATTTACTCATCCACTCCTCTGTGGTGTCCTGTTGGAGCTGGGTTAGGTACTTAGCCTCATAGTCAGTGATTTTATTTCTGGTAGCTCTCAATTCATTCCCCATATGCTCAACAACCAGGAGTATTAGGTCCATACTGCACTTATTTAAAATATTGACCCATTTTGTGCAAAAATCTGGATCATAGCGTCCCAAAGTTGGAGTATTCCTGATGCGGAAGCCCCGTGGTATCATCTTCTCCCTGTAATATTCAGAGAGAGAGATGCCGTGGAGCAGGAAGTCCGTTTCCTTGTTTTTCAATTTAAGCATTTGTCTGTAAATATCCTGTGCATCGCTTTCCATTGCTGCTGCTGGGAAGCTCTCCGTGAACAGAAGACGTGCTGCATCCTCATCATTGTAACTGTGTGAGCCCCCTTTGGTTAAATGGACTGGACGACAGCCCTTAGGGATATCCCCACTGCTGCTGGCGTTTGCAGTTTCCATATTGGCATGCGTGGATGGTCACTTACTTCCAAATTATTTTTAAGCTTGTTGGTGCAAGCTACTGTCACCTCAGCGTATAGAGGCTATATGTTGGTATAGGTGTTACCGGTGCCTTATCCCAAGCGGAGATATGGTATTGGTCCAATCCCCAAGTAGATATGTGCAGGGTCGGTCGGCACTATCTAATGGATATATAAAGATTATTTTTTGATACTTATATAATTAATGGAATTTCTTTATGTACTCCTAACACTACAGACTCCTTCTAAATAAAGAGATAGATATGTGTATATAAATTGATATATTTTTATATATTTGTATTTTTTAAATGTTAGTATGGATTATTTAAATAATAAGCTGCTATCTTTGAGACTATTGAATATATAATGCAGGTCATCGGCTATTGTATTCGCTGTTTATAAAGCTCATATGCTTAGTAAAAACAAACAGTGAAGAAAGGGCATATACACACCATTGCCCTTATCTAAAATGGCGACCAAGAACTCCGTCCTATGTAAATACCGAACTGATTAATAAAGCACAAGAAATACAATACCCGGAAACGGGTCTGCAATAGGTGATACACGAATGACCCGCATGACGCTACGCGGAAGTGCGCGTCAACCAAACGGAGTCAATGATATCTGAATGACACGCACGACGTAGGCGGAAGTGCGCGGCAGCGATATGCGCCGCAAGTGACCCGCATGACGCTACGCGGAAGTACGCGTCAAACAAACGGAGCCAATGATTACTATTATTATCTGAATGACACGCATGACGCAGGCGGAAGTGCGCGGCAGCGATATGCGCCGCAGACACGCCGAGACACTGGGGTATAAATACACCCTAGGAAGCAGCTTATACTCTATGCACGATTTACTCGCTCTCTCTCTGAGGAAGCCGCCGACGCTCACAGCAGGCGGGGAAACGCGTTAGAGACCTATTTCCACTTCTCCTGATCACTGAAAAATATCGATATTGCACTGAGGGGACCTGCTATTCATCTTTAAGCCACTGGTGTCACAAACTCCGGATATAGTTGCATACAAATTTGGAAATTCAGTTCTAGCAACTGGGAGGCATCAGAGACTGTAATCCACCACAGGTCTCCAAAGGTATATACCCAGTTTTTTTATACTATATTTTTTTCTGTCTGGCCAGGCAACCTATCTGACTCATTCTGAAGTTGATAACACCTTTTGCATGTTGCAAGTTTACTAACTCCATCTAAGTAAAAATCTACCAGTCTGAGTATATGGACTTTCTGGATCCAACCATACAAGTTTTCAGCTTGCTAACTTACTAACCTGCATTACTAACCAGAAGAGGCACCCACTAAGCGCGATATTGTGTGTGATTTGTGCGATGTAGTATTTACACTGTATATCTTTATATATTTTTATTTTTTGTTTATATATATATATTTTTTTATTTTTATGTGGATGTATTTTATATCCTAAGTTTTTACAGGTTGTGGCCACATACCATATGTACATTTAATATTGTATAATAAATTTATTTGATTATTAATTATTAGTGTTTCCCCTTGCGCAGTTTTTTTTCTCCATTTTTTGTTTGTTCTTACTGGGATTTATTGAGCAGTCCCAAAAAACAGCAGCAGTAGTGGAAACACTAGTAACATATATTTTTTGGGTTTTAATTACGTCCAGATTACTTAGCGCTGGTCTTTTTTTCTTTTTTCTGGTCCATATGGGTTCATTGGTTCTAGAGATATTTCGTGTAAACAGATTTTTTTTTTTTTTTTCATTTATGAAATGTAATTTCATGGTTGTTCATGTTGTTTGAGGATAGATTTCTCTGGAACCAAATGGCCCAGTTTCACAGGACCAAATTCATTTGAAAATAATTCGAATCCCTCGTGTAAATGGGTCAGTTGGTTCCGAAGATATAGCTGGTTGTTTAAAGGGGGGAGGGTAGTTTTCTTTCCTCCTCACGCCAGAAAATGCAGGAACTAGGCTGGTGTAAAAGGGGCCAATCAGGGAATGTCCCTGCATGATCCTGGGTCAATATTCCTGGGTAAATCCCTGCATTTTCTGGTGTGAAAGGGGTATTATATCAAATAGCTGGGACCTACATTGCTCTGAATACAGCCGGGCAGCCCCCTGCTCTCTGTCCGGCTGTCAATGGCTGTCATTTCTGCCTGGCGGCGGCTGTCCCTCACTTACCAAAAGCATGTATTCCCCCTTGGCAATGAGCATGTAATCCCACATCGCAATGAGCATGGAAACTCTGGCAATGAGCATGGAACCCCTGGCAATGAGCATATAGGTAAGCAGCACTTATGTAGCATAATTTTTAATAGGCATTATGGTGTTTGGCTTAATACGTAATGGACATTATGGTGTGTGGCTTAACATGTAATGGATATTATGGTGTAATTTTTAATGCACACCTTTGGCGCGCAATGCCGGTTTATGAATAATATTGTGTATTATTGCTCAATCTGTTTGGTATAGTGTGTATTTTGCTCAATCCATGTGGCGGAATGTGAATTTTTGCCTTAATCTGTGTGGCATAACGTGAATTTTGACTCAATCAGTGAACCATAGTGTGAATTTTGGCTCAGTCAGTGTGAATTTTTTTCTCATTCCATGTGGCATAATGTGTAAGAGTATAAAGGGGTGTGTACAGTATAAAGGGGTTACTATTGTGTTGCATGATTTGTCTAAGGGATATATGGGGTCCGGTATGATATGCTGGCGGTCGAAATACCGACGCCGGACTCCCGACCGCCGCAATGCCGACAAGGGGGGGCTGTGGATCGCTCCCCCTTTCGGGTTCGCTGCACTCACCAAGCAGAGGGCACGGTGCCTTGCTACGCTCGGCACACTATTTTATTCTGACTGGAGTGCCGCCTCACCCCGCAAGTATCTTAGGACATCGGCATCCTGCGGGTGCACTTTTGGATATCTCCCTGCATTTTTCCTATGTCAGCCCCCTGCTTTTTCCAGGCATATATAATTAGTTGAAAGTATTTACAAAAATAGAGACACACCCATGAGCAGACCACCCAACCAGAACACTGGTCACGCCCCCCACATTATTAGGTGCTGGCCACAACCCCTATTATTGCGCATAATAGGCCCTTGATCATTTTCAGCTCCAGGCCCATTTAGACCTTAATCTGGCTCTGGGTAGGCTGATTGGCTCCCAACAAAATTAACCCTATAATGTCTGTGTGCGTGTACATGAGGTAGGGAACATAGATTGTCAGCTCCACTGGGGCAGGGACTGATGTGAATGTTCAAATAGTCTCTGTACAGCGCTGCGGAATATGTGAGCGTTATATAAATAACTGGTAATAATAAATCAAACAGGTAGAGGCCTGGGTGACAGGCCAGCTGACAAGATCGCTTCATAGTGTTATGGATTTTGCTTTGCCGTACGTGTGGGGCCGTATGGGAGATGATATTGGGCCGGCTCGCTGATGAATTCATCTATATCCCAGTTTGTGGTCTGCAGAACATTAACCAGGCTCACAATGCAGCTTTCATACAGCCAGCCAGTACAGACATGACTATTAGGGAAGGGTCGGACGGGGGCAGTGGTGGCGCTGGGACATATGAATGCCCAGCGTTTCATGGGTGTCCCCATCACATGACGTTAGCCGCCCATCCTATCTTCATCCCAGATGGCAGAGGGGAAATGGCTGCATGGGAGCAGAGATTTGCTGGGTGGTGGCGTCACATGGTAGCTCAGGGTTGCCGACCCTCCCGGAATTTGCGGGAGTCTCCCGAAAATCGGGTCCTTCCTCCCGGCCCCCGGAAGGGTAGGCAACCCTCCCGGAATCAGGGGGACCCCCACTGAGCCCCCCGATCGCGGCATTTATATGCCGCAATCCGCGGGTCTCAGGGGAGGGGGCGGAGCTAAAACGGCACAATCGTGACGTTTTAGTCCCGCCCCCTCCATGGATAACAGTTATTTCGGCTATTTAACGTAATATGGGCGGGGCTTAATGACGTCACGGTTAAGCCCCGCCCCCAAAATTCGTAATGAAAGATTCCTCTCCGGGCTTCTCCCGGAGAGGATTTTTTGAAAGTCGGCAACCCTGTGGTAGCTGCGAGCTTTGCAGTTACCAAGTCAATTAGAATGACCCCATAGTGTGAGAATAATAATTGTAATGTCTACAGAGACGGAACTACCATTGGTGCAGCACGTGTAGGGCCTCTGAGGACTAACTGCCACCCTCTTTCTCTCAACCACTGTCTCTCCCTATCACCCACTGATGTGTTGGGTATGGATCATTAGGTCTCCACCACTTAGGTCGACATGCATTGGGTCAACACCATTAAGTCAAGCATTAGGTTGACATGGGGAAGGTCGACAGTCAAAAGGTCGACATGGGGTATTTCACTGTTTTTCTACCCGCATGTCGACAAAGTCGACATGGACACTGTAACGCTGCAGCGCGTCCCCTCGCCATGCTTCAAGCTCAGTGCCTCGCTACGCTCGGCATGCTATCTTATTCTCCCACCACGCCCTAGAGCAGGCATGTCCAAACTATGGCCCTCCAGCTTTTGTGAAACTACACATCCCAGCATGCCTTTCCATAGTTTTAACATTCCCTAACTGTAAAACTGTGGCAAGGCATGATGGGAATTGTAGTTTCATAACAGCTGGAGGGCCATAGTTTGGACATGTCTGCCCTAGGGGATGGTAGGGCATGAAATACTGCCTTCCAAAAAAGTGAAAAACCCCATGTTGACCTTTTGACTGTCAACCTTGCCCATGTCGACCTAATGCTTGTATCAACCTAATGTCATGTCGATCCAAACCCATGTCGACCTAATGGTGTTGACCAAATGCTTGTCGACCTAATGACCATATACCGATGTGTTGCATCACCACCCACAAGTTCTGCCACTGGATGTCCATAAACAGGGCTGGAATCTGCATCCACTTACAGAAGTTACACTAGGCAGAGGAAGCAGCAAATCAGGTGTGTCCTTACATCTCAGGGGCAGCTGCCAACAGTGGGGTTTATTCCCCTATAAATACTGCACTCAGTCACAGACCTTATACATGTATAAAAGCGTGAGAGGGCAAAACTTGGATGCGATCCACATGTGTGACAATATCGTTTGTTCACATCCGGAATGAATGCTGTATTGTGTGGTGTATTGTTTTTATATTACCTCAAAGGGAATGGAACAATTTGCAGTGTTATGATGATTGGTTTCAGTAACAACAGACTCAAAACCTTCACATAAAGAGGCCGTTCTCCAAGAAGATGTTTGAGAAAGAGATCAAGTTTGAGAGAGAGAGAGATAAAGTAGAGTTTCTGTCATTTATGAAAGTGGGGATTTGTTTGTGTTTGCAAGAGTGCAAACTCAAAGACAGTAAACGCTTTGTGGGCCCACTCTTTTAGAAAAAATTGTATTAGTTATGTATTGTGAAGTTAATTTAAAACATAGCTTTTATTTATGAACTTGCTTAAAAAATTGGAGGCGCTAAAGAATTAATAATTAATATAATTGAAGTTTTTGTTGTGTGGTTATGTCACATGAATTTTACTTACTGTTTTTTTCAAATAAATCAATATAAACCATTGGTGGTGTGAATATAATTATTACACAGTTACACTAGTTGGTGATTCCGGTATTTGTTACCAGCAGCGCTGGCTGAATAGAATGACAGTAAATGGGTCACTGAATTATTGTGGTCCCACGCCGGTTTCCAGTAATTGATCAATTTTCACAATATATCATTGGTACTTCAGCGTGAAAAAATATATATATATATAAATGCCTGTGGAGCAGAACTCAGATGACGATACTATCTGAGATCGCTCCCATACCTGACTGTCACTCAATACCGGGGTGCTTATAACCCGTCTATCCCGTAAAGTTACAGTGATCATATTGGCAGTTAACCAGAGCAGCCATCAGTGACATAGACCTCCACCCATTATACCACCATACCTCACTGGTCTGCCCAATACCCTTCCGAACTTGGAAGCCAAGCAGTGAAGGGCCTGCGCAGTACCCAGGTGGGTGACCCCTGGAGAAGTTCAGGTGTGGTATCACACTTTGGCAGTCATTTTTGTCATTTGATGAGCAGCTTCGGAGCCGCCTACTGCCTGTGTCCGAAATATTGCCAATATAGGCACTGAATACAATATATATGACGTGGGGTAGCTAATCCCCCCCTTAATGAAAATTTAACCCCTGGGGATCAACTCATTTCTCGCAGCCTACGGTCACTCTGGTTCATATACCTGAGATGACTACATGCAGTAAATGAAAGAAAAAAGTTTGGTTTATATTGATTTATTTGAAAAAAAAAACAGTAAGTAAAATTCATGTGACATAACCACAAAACAAAAACTTCAATTATATTAATTATTAATTCTTTAGCGCCTCCAATTTTTTAAGCAATAAAAGCTATGTTTTAAATTAACTTCACAATACATAACTAATACAATTTTTTCTAAAAGAGTGCGCCCACAAAGCGTTTACTGTCTTTGAGTTTGCACCCTTGCAAACACAAACAAATCCCCACTTTCAGTCTAGTTACTGAACGCTGGGTGCACCACCAACCCTATAACTACAAGCAATAGCGGTAGGTAGTTTCTTATGTTTCTTATGTTGGCTCATATCTTCAAAAGTAATAACCAATAATAACTAAAGTACAGCTGTTGCGGGTCCACCCCCTCCTCTTTCTGTCATTTATGTAGCACAGTCTAGAACAGGGCTGGCCAAACGGTCCACGTTTTCCAGACCATTGAGCTGGTGCACAGGTGCAGTCATTACTAAAACAAGAATGGTTGCGACAGCGCTAACAATGCGCCAGAAGTATATTGAAACAAATGATGTGTTTAATAAAATTATTAAAAACAACAATTAATTGTTTTTAATAATTTTATTAAACACATTCAGCCTGATTCAGGTTGGCTCGCTAGGCAGTGTATTTTCGCTGCCTAGTGAGCCCATAAACGTCGCCCACCGCTCGGTTGAAATGAGTGCTCCCGGCGCAGAACACCCTCAGTAGGAGAAATCATTCCTTATCCGCTGACCATCGAATGATCTCTCTCACCTTTGGGGCAGATGTATTAAGCCTTAAAAAGAGATAAACAAAAGGGTAATAAAGAGTGAACGATGTCCAGCCCTAACTGTCAGGCTACAGTCTGTCTTTGAAAATGACAGTTATGAGCTGATTGGCTGGATGTTTTTCACTCTTTATCACCCCGCGTTTATCTCTTTTTAAAGCTTAATACATCTGCCCTAGTCAGTGGTGTTGGTAAGGCAGGAATGATACTTCAAGTGGAACCATCGTGATTTGAGGGATCTGAACTCTTGTCTTGGTCGGGGAAAACTTTATCCCAATAAGGCAGAAAGGCTGGGGGGTATTTTCTGTAATTGGTGATGGATACACATGCCATGATGTGCAGAGTTCATGGTGCTTTAAGGGTCCTTCCAGGGCTTCAGACGCACTGGAGTACAGTGTATGCAGTCTTATGCTGATTACCCAAAAGGAAAAGTTGGGAGGTACTATATACTTAAGGTCATTGGAGCATGCAGCCTATGAATTAAAAAACTGATGACATCACTGAATCAATCCTGCATTACTGATGTCACTAGACTAGATGCTAATTAAATTATATGCTGCATTCTCATGAATATTGCTTCAGTGCACAAACTGGATGATTGCAGGGGGGTGCCAGATGACGTCCCGACAGTCGGGATTCCAAAGGACAGTATACCGATATCGGAATCCTGACTGTTCAAATGCCCGATAGTCAGGATCCCGACCGACAGGGGCTTTTCTCCCTTGTGGGGTCCAGGACCCCCATAGAGGGAGCATAGAACCTATGGCAAGTGCAGCAAGACACAGAGCCCGCAGTGCGCCAAGTGCAGCAAGCCTGCAAGGGGCTTCTTTGCACTCACCCCCCTGTTGGAGTACCGGCGGTTGAGATTCTAATGTCAGTTTACTGTCCGTCGGAATCCCGTCTGTCAGGCCGCACCCTTGTAGGGTGTGTTTCCAACAGATCAAACTGGATTTTAGCAGCAGATCTGCAAGAAAAATAAGAATTGTTTGGTTGTTTTTGGAACCAGTGGTAGAATTATGTTTAGATCCTGCAGTTTGGGCCATTTTTTAAAACAATATGCAGAATTTTTTTTCCCTTTTGTACCTTAGTTACCTAAAAAATATGATGAGGTCTTAAAGATCTTGCTTATAGGGTCTAGGGACAGTTGATTGTTTAGTGTTCCTTGTTTATATGGCCACCCACAATGGAGTCTCCAACTTGACTGCCAGCTGACTTGACCACATATGTTGGTTTCCAAATTCCACACAATCGCTGCCAAGGAAACACGCTGATTAATGAGATTGTACTGTGAGCATCTCTGAATCTCACAACATTCAATTTTTAACTCTTGATATAGCTCATGTAGAGTTACCTCCAGAAATCCACCACTCCATTGATGTTGGCACCCTTTGTGCAGCACATATCTCCCAGCAGCCAGGGCATGCATCCCGAGAATCCAAAATATCATAGCAGGCTTTATACATATAGAGTCTAGCACATCCCATTGGGGGTCACTAGATGAGTTAATTCAACTTATTAATTGATCATCTCCAGTCTGACTGGATTAGTTTGGATCTGTAAGGATAGGATCAGTTATGGTATCCGGATAAAAGGTAGGCAGTATATAGAAAATGAGTAGGTAGAAAACCGTTGATCAACATTTAGTAGATCGACAGGGTCAAAATGTCGACAGGGTTCAAATAAAGTTGACAGTCATATGGGGGACACTGACTTAGATCTATAGGGTCAAAAGGTGGACAGAAGATTCTTCATGATTTTTAGGGTTAGGCACTTGGGGGTACAGTTAAGGCACTTCACTTGTCAGAGGGTACGGTTAGTATTAGGCACCTGGCAGAGGGTTATACTGCGGAAGGGGATGGTAAACATTAGGCACCAGGGAAGATTTATGGTTAGACACTAAGGGATGGGTTAGGTTCCGGTTTATGGTTAGGATTGTGGTTGAAATAACAATAAAAAGTGTCTACATGTTGATCCTGTTGACCGAAGTCCATATAAACCATTTAACAGTTGACCACCATGGCAACCTATTGACTGCCGACTATCGGGGGTTGACCTAATGACTTTCTATTTACTGTCAATCTTTTACGTCAAAACTGATCAACCACAATAATTGACTAATTAAAAGAAACAACCAAAATTACCAAACCAATATATAAATGTGCAGCCCCAACTGCAGTGCCTGAAGCAGTATTCTGGAAAGGTAAGTGATAAAATATTGGTACAGTACACTGCACTCATTTCACCCATTATAGAAACTCCAACGTGCAGTGCATAACCATATTCTATAAAGCCTATGGAATACCTCCATCTTTGTGAACATGCCCAACGGAACTCCTAAAATTTTGGATGTGACTTTGCAGCTAGTGGGCATGACCTGAAAAATCTCGTCACTCCCGCAAGGCCAGACCCCTGTTTTTGCCTCTCTGGGGGCATGGCCAGCACTGTGTGAGCTGCTGACCGTGCCCCCAGCCCCTCTGGGGGAATATATGCTGTGTGCATCTATTCACCGCTGCCATGCCTGGGCAGAGCAGCGGCAGGAAGGGGGGCTCCCAACTGCCCCTCACCACCGCAGGACACTGCCAGTCTCGGGCGGGACATGGAGCCATCCCCCAAAAAACAGGACGGTCCCACGAAAATCGTAGCAGGAGGTATGCTATAGCACTGGGCTGCCGCAGTCATAGCTTCACTCTATCCACTCACAATTAACAAAGCACAACTATTCCTAGCTCAGAGGAAATTAGCATTGTGGGTAACCAAAGTCACAGCTACTAACCACAAACACACTTTCTTAACCATCCCTATTTGTGCCCTGATAGTCGTCAGTGCTAACCGCAAATAACAGGATGCATTCGAAAAGAAAACGTAGAATAAAAGGGTAAATATATGGTTATACATTACATTTAGGTAAACACAATCCATATTTTATTTAAGTGTGTTCATCTGTTTTAGCATTGCCACCCCTAGATTAAAAAAAAAAAAAGATTAGCTAAAATAGCAAATAAGCAAAACAAAGTAAATACGCTAAATGGAAACTACACATTTTTAATTACATTTTAGAGGTGTGTGGTTCAGTTGTCTAGAAATCCAAAACAACCCAAATATTTTTGATACGAGTCAAAACCCAATCTGGATCTCCCAAGGAGATGGCCTTGTAATTTGGATATTAAATTGGCATTTCGGATTTATGATTGCAAAGATTATTACATGACTTTGGGTGTTCTAATCCATTTTCCAGAAGTCCAAAACCCAAGATTCGGATTTTAAATCCGAATTCTAAACCAAAACAGTTGAGGGTGGCTTTATACAACCAAAACCAAAACACAATAATGAAATTATAACCAGAAGCAAAACATGAGCTTCTGGGGCCGATTCCAACGTTCAGTTGGATGGCATTTACTTGTTCGCTATCCTGTGAACTGGTCTGAATCAGGCTCTCTGTGCAAATCTCTATGGAATGTACTAAGAGCAGAAATGTGGCCAAAACTCCAAAAATTTTATTTTGGCTGCATTCCCATACAGCTATTTATTAGATCATGTCTGCTGTCAAAAAATAAATAAAATCAGGTTGTGTCCTATGAGTATGGGCGGATGAAGGTCTCTGGGTTCCTCAGGGCAACTGGCTTGTATGGCCCCACCAATAAAATTGTTAAGATATTATAAGATATGCTGGGAAATGTTATGAGAAAGTGCAGTGTTAATGCTTACAGCACCACAATGTGGTTCCCATAGTCACTTTAAAGGTCCATACACACTGGTCGTTTTTGCCCAGCATGTTTGCAGAGCGACGTTGTGAAAATTACTGGGTTGAAAATCGCTCAGTGAATGCACACTGGGTGAACTTCTGCCGACCCACCAATTTTCACAGGGAGTAGATAGCTTTCCATAGCAGAACGCTATGGAATGCCTTCCACTCGGCTGGTAATACCAGTAGATGAGAGGTGGTGTCCGACAATGAAGCAAGAACATCGCCCATCGCTGGGTCATACCCACTGGGTGGCTTTTGAGCAGAAAGCGGCTCAAACGGTAAAAGTGAGCTGCTTTCAGCTCAAAATCACCCAGTGTTTACAGACCTTTAGTCTTGCATTTGGCCATAGAGTTTTATGTCATTTATTACTGGCATATTATGCCCTTAAGTGTTTTGTGTGGAACTTATGGCTAAACTTTTTGTTCTACGTGGAATTCTCCCGTGTCTGTTTTGCTTCTCTGGTCCCTTACTATACCACATCCACATTAAGTCCTAGACCAGTGGTTCCCAAACTGTGCGCCTAGGCTCCCTGGGGTGCCTCGGAGCACTTGCAGGGGTGCCTCGGTTTGGTTGTCCAGAACCGATTCAAACTATTTATGGTCAATGTAATAGGCAAAATCAGTGCTTGTGGCTTCCAGTTTTTAAATATGTGGATAAACAGAAGTGAATTCTGTCCCTCACCACATAACTGGACCTAAGGATGACATATACGCACAATTTATTTAATTTAATATTGTTTTCTGAAATTCTTGGTAGCAAACTTTGCACCTAGGGGTGCCTTGATAAATATTCTGATAATCCAGCGTGCCATGATGCAAAAAAGTTTGGGAACCACTGTCCTAGACAGTTAATGGAGTGCACATTCGCACAGGGGAGCAATGTTTAGAGACTGCTCATGTGCGTAAGCATTTATGTGCATGTGAAGCCTCTTTATGCGAGCAGGCATGGCGAATTGAATATTCGCCAGCCCGTTTGCAGAGAGCAGTAAGGGCAGGGGGCAAGGGATGGAGGGCTGGGGTCGCACTCATGGGAACGTCCAGCATTTCATTGGTGTTCCGGTGAAGTGGGTGCCAGGGGTGGGCAGCTAACATCACTGGATGCCAGCCACCCTCTTCCCATACAGAGGCACCGCAGATCGATTTGCAAGCACTAGAAAAATAATTAGATGGTCGGCGACCATGGAATGATTTCTGCCCGCACGCAAGCTGCAAATGGATGAATCCATTCGCATGCTTGCGGGTGAAATCTGCATGCGGGCAGCTGTTCATGCGTGCAGCCGTTTGTGCGGGTTATCAGAATGATGGCATAAATGTTATCAAACCACACCTGGCGAAACGTACGTTATCATCACAGTCTACGTCGTGCACAAACCAGGAGTTTTCCTCTATCTCAACACAGTCTTATTAAGACACAGGTTCACATTTTGTCCTGTGCTGTTACTTACAACAGGAGATAACTATCCCATTCATTTCTTATTCAGATCTATGCCATGGATTACATCCAATATTTTATTCATTACACCAAAAATGCCTTTTACGTTTCTTTGCCAACCTGTTACTGCTCTTAGCTATAGACAATAAGACGAGCCGGACTTGTTGTGATATTACCAGTGACTGTACAGCTATTCCGGTCAATGTGCTTTTAGCTTATAAGTATGGATCGTGCTACTTATGTCATTTCTCCTATATGTTTGCATAACAGGATATCCTGCATTTAAACATTGATTTATCTGGGTTGCAGCCAATCACAGCTGCTGATTATTTATCATTGTATGATTTGGTGTGTGTGTGTGGCTATATTAGCTAACTATTATGCCATAAATAACATCTTTTGCTCTGGCTGGTGCGGGGTTAGCACAGTTACCCTTCAGTAGGGGCATTGTTGGATCACATGCCCTGCCTCAGACATGCGTGTGAAAGGCAGCAGTTGTTTAGGTGACGTCTCCTCTTTCTGCATTGGGGAGTTTCTGTTTTTAACTCTCCTCGGAAGCAGGAACTCTCCATTGTTTCAGATCTTGTGGGAGAGATTAGTTTTGTTAGAGAACCAGTGGAGTTTATTTAGATACACAGGAAGCCTCAATGTGTGAAATCAGAAAGTGTATGCGTAGGGGGGATATTATGCCTTTTTCTATGTGAACTTGGTCCATTAAAAACATGCAGTAAGTCCCAATAGCAGCTACAGATCTCCAGTAATGGTGAAACGTACGTTGCAGTTTCGCTTCCTGGAATTATGCCCGTTCCTAAGCTCAGCCTCTTGCAGAAATAAAGTGGGCTTGCATTTATCCTATGTCCCATTGTCAGGGCCGCCAATAGGTATGCTGAGCCCCTGTAAAATTGGGGGTGTGGTCTAATCGCGGGAGGCCAGCGATTAGGCCACGCACCCAAAATTTTATGGGGAGAGTGAAAAAACCCTCTGAAGTCAAGGGGGGAGTGTTATTATCCCCCACCCCTTTAGCAGCAGCAGCAGCAGCACACACCTACAGCATGTGCTGTGCTGACAGCAGGCTCAGCATGAGCTCTCACGCTGTCAGTGAGATGCTCATGCTGAGCCTGCTGTCAGCACCGCACATGCTGTAGAGGTGTGTGCTGCTGCTGCTGCCCAGGAGGGATGGGGGGGGGTCGGACCAGGGCCCCCACCGGGCCTCTCCAGTAAGCCCGGGCCCGAGTAATTACTACCCCCCCCTCTCAGCGGCCCTGCCCATTGTGTGCTGGCATGTAAGTTTGTACATTTAGCCTGTGAATACTTGTTGATGTTCCCCTCTGCTCGCATTAACAACCCATCTCAGCAGCAGCCAGACACACTCTCTCTGGGGGGCACCAAGATGGGGGTGCCGTGAGGCTGGGTACTTATTACATCAGCCCGGTTTTGTTGAACAGACCATTTAAGTGCAGTGTATTAAATTTTGTAGGGCCCATTTAATATTGGGTTGTACCTTAGAGAGCATTCGTTACACAGCAAAGCGCTCGCACCTTACCGGCTGCCTCCTGCTGCAGAGGCAAGCCATGTTTTGGGCTGCAGCGGATGCGTGTGATGTCACAAAGCCTCCACACCCCTCCCCCCACAAGCTTTGGATACACCTGCGGTGTGCGGACCACTCCCACAAAACGGTCCGTCTCTGCCCTCCAACAACACACCGACACCCCCATTGCATCTGATACTGTGGTTTAAGTGCTGAAGCATGTGTGCTCCGGCATGCATGCATGCATGCGCCGAAGTGTGGAAATCGCTATCATATTATCGGGCCTGTAGTGTCCATTTCTGAGCTGTTCGTCATATTACTGGAACTGGGTCTGTCACTTCCGCGTTTCATCATCTTGTTTTCTTCTACACTGGGTAAAATCGCTGCTAAAAAAGTTTAATATAATCCAGTGGTAAAACTATGGACATGGGGCCTAATTCAGACCTGATTGCCAGACTGCTAATTTATGGAGCCCTGTGATCAGGTATACGCTGCCCTGCCAGAGTGAATTCCTGCCCCCGTGCGAGCCTGCAACTTGCAAACGGCAAAAGATTAAAAAGTAGCAGGGTTTTATTGCAGGATGGCCTTGCGCATTTGGACTATGAACCGTACACATGCGCAGCCTACTCAGGTCTGAATTATGCCCATAGTCAGTATTCATGAGAATTCGAAGAGGTGCATCGCTCATCTGTCGCTACATTGACCTATTGGCAATGCTGCCTGGGATAAGGAAAGAGCTGCGCTCAGTACAACATTAGCGAAAGCGGTGGCGTAACTATAGCTCCGCAGCCCCCGCGGTGGCGGGGGGGCGCAGAGAAATTGGGGGCCCCGCCGGGGGGCTGCGGGGCTATAGTTTCCCGCGGTCTGCGTCTCGTCCGGCTCTCTGCCGGGACCTGCCTGACCATCACGGTCCCAGCCGGCTCCTGCTGCAATGAAAACTGACAATTAGAAAACGGCTGCCCCGTACTGCAGACAGTTTTCTGTCTGCAGTATGGGGGCAGCCATTTTTTAAGAGTCAGTTTTCATTGTAGCAGGAGCCGGCCTGGACCGTGACGGTCAGGCAGGTCCTGGCAGAGAGCCCGGCGAGACGCAGACCGGGTACGGGTAAGAAGGGGGGGCAGGTTAGGTGTGTGGGGGGGCGCCGAAAAAACATGCGGCAGGGGGGCGCAAAATAGTAAGTTACGCCCCTGAGCGAAAGTTCTACTATGTAACAGCTAATACTACATTTTACCGTTATTTGTGACCGTATAGAACACACTAATAACTATTCCATTTGTCTCCTATGTAGAAGCAAGTACGTTCATTTTAAAATATTATGTCTGATTCTAATTTTCTTCAGTTCAGGGAGAATCTTATTCCAAATATTGTCAGACCCCCGTGTCTTTGGGCCGTATCTTTTTGGCAAATGAAGCCTCTGTGTGTTTCATCCCACGAAACAATATGAATAACATCTGGTAATGGCCAGGGCTGCCATCTGAACTTGTGGGGGCTGGGAATGTCAAAATATGCAGTCCCCTATACTTTCTCTCCATCCAGTGCCCCTTCTGTCATTCCAGCCAGCACCCCTTTGTGTTCCCTCCGCCAGTACCCTGTTCTGTCTGCACTCTACAGCTACCCCCCCCCCCTTTTTTTCTCTCCAGCCAGCACCCCTTCTGTCACATAGAGCTGAAAAATCGGGCAAAACTTGTCAACTCACATGTGTTTTTAACCTACAACTCCAATACGATGTGCGGTCCCGTGTGCATTCAATCAGAGCA
The DNA here is from genome assembly GCF_055691185.1 of Crinia signifera. NCBI lineage: Eukaryota > Metazoa > Chordata > Amphibia > Anura > Myobatrachidae > Crinia > Crinia signifera. The sequence goes on from NC_139226.1 coordinate 33,058,517, forward strand.
AGATTGCCATTGCTGCCAAATGATTTATCAGATCCTGCAGCCATGACTGGGAATCACATACAATATAGTGTATGCAAAAGGATTGCATAGGGTGTATTCAGGGCTACCAAGAGAAATCCTGGGCCCCGGTACATTAACTTTCCAGGGCCCCCATGGGGGGTGTGTAGGGTTACCACCTTTTTGTTGAGAGATTCCCGGACAGTGGTCCGCCCCTTGACACGCCCAAAGCCCCACCCCTTGATCCACCTAGCCCCGCCCCTTGACCTGCCTTATCATGTTTTTTAACCTTTCCTTCCATTCTATTATTGATTTTGCACACCTTAAATGTTATACCACACACCGTGATGCCCATTACACGTTAAGCCACACCACAATGCCCATTACACGTTACACCACACAACAAGATGCCCATTACACATGCCAGGACTCGACAATTTTTTTTAAATCTAGGAGCCAAGATAATAGTGTAATGTCAGACAAACTAAAACCAGGGAAAGTGCGCACCAAAGGTGCACCAAATATTTCCACTGTAATGCCTATTATGTGACAAACCCATTACATATTATACCACATGCCATAATGCCAATTACACATTATGCCACACACCGTAATGCCCATTACACATGCCACACACCATAATACCTATTATATATTACATCACATTCCGTAATGCCCATTACACATTGTGCGCACACACACACAGTGACGCCCATTACAAGTTACTTAACAAACTGTGATGCCCATTACACTTTACATCACACACCATGATGCCCATAACACAATACATCACACACACACACACCGTGATGCCCATTACATGTTATGTCACACACCATGATGCCCATGACAAGTTACATCACACACTGTGATGCCCACTAAACGTTACGCCACACACTGTGATGCCCATTACATGTTACATGACACACCATGATGCCCATGACAAGTTACATCACACATTGTGATGCCCACTAAACGTTACGCCACACACTGTGATGCCCATTACACGTTACGTCACATACTGTGATGCCCATTACACGATACGCCACACACTGTGATGCCCATTACACGTTACATCACACACTGTGACGCCCACTACACTCCACGCCACACACAGTGAGGCCCACTACACGTTATGTCACACACCATTATGCCATTTACATATTATACCACACAATGGAATTACGTGTTATGTGGTAGGTAAGTGCCACTTACCTACATGTTAATTGCTAGGGAATTCTTGCTCGATGCCATGGGGGATTACGTTCTTGTAGTGTAGGGCTCAGGACCCAGGCAGGACCAGTCAAGACTCTCACTCAGAGCATCAGCTGCAGGACACGATACCGGGGGGCTCCTCGACGCAGTCAGCTTCACTCAGTCAGGGCTGAAGCAGAGTCTAGGGCCTGCTATGGCAGGGGGTGCTCAGCCAGAGGGCAGAGGCCCACACAGGGCTGAACCACTGCAGTCAGACTCAATAATCTCAGGTGGCGCGGTGGCGTGGCTTCAAGATTCCCCGGGCTTCCGATGGGCAAGGCGGCTTCCGTGGTGATTACATGGGCTGTGTGAACGCCAAGCCTTAACCCCCTAAATAACAATACTGGCAGTAGCAGTGGAACAAACTTGAGTGTGCCCTAACTTCCTACTGTGCGCTGGAGGAATCATGGCTGGGTCTTATTAACTACAGACTTTATGTACTGATGTAACAGTATGTATATCTGTGTAATATCAAGTAAATACTTTTATCTTCATCTAACAGGCAGTGACTGGCGTCTGTGAATTTACATGGACAAGCATCTCTACATATACATATATGTATGTGTGTATATATAGTATATATAGTATATATATATATATATATATAAATAAATACACATATATATATATATATATATATATATATATATATATAAATGTGTGTATATGTATGTATATATGTGTATATATATATATATATATATACACACACACATACATACACACGCATATACACATATATATACATACATATATATACACATATATATATACATATATATATATATATATATATATATATATATATATATATACTGTATATAGGGAGAAGAATTAACTAATAAGCCAAGCAGGGCAGAAAAAAAATTAACTTACAGGGCAGGACTCGGAGAGGTTCCAGCCTCCCCATTGCACCGTCCCCATCCTGACTTTCCCCTCTCACGGCATGTGCTGTGCAAGGCAGGCAAGCTGCTGCACTCCACTCACACAGACTCACGAGATAATAAAAGCATCATCTCGCGAGATTGTAGATACAGACGCTCCGCAGCGCTGGACGCCGTCCTCTACCACTGACACTGGCAGTCACAGTGCAGTGAGTGAGAGTGACACAGGCTGCCGCTCCTGACCCGCTCTCTCCCCGGCGCCCGGCAATCTGCCGCCCAACACCCCCCCACACCCCCCGCGTTCCCGCAACACCGCTGCCTTAAAAATATTAAAAAAAAAGGAATGTGTCTGTGTGTCCCCGGACCCGGGCCCCCTGACAGGCCCGGGCCCAGGTAAAATGTACCCGCCCCCCCTGCCTCTCGGCGGCCCTGGGTGTATTGTATGCAATCCTGCCGCCCATGAAGGTGCCGGGGACTTCAGGGGAAATTGCATGTGACTTCTACCCTCAGAGAAGGTGCACTAGTGTATGGGGGTCTTCAGAGGGTTTTCCAGATCTATTGTCCTGTTCCAGTATTGTCTAATGAGGCCTACTCACGGGGAGATTTCATGGCATTTTCTAATCGATCTGACATAATTTGACAGGATCGCTTAGAAAATGCCCCTACATCGCTCCGTGTGTTGGAACCATAGTGATAGCGCTGTGCGGCCCCACGCAGCGTTATCAGCAGGTGATTAATATCCAGCGCGCTGGATAAATCTAGTTGGATTGCTGGTCAGGGCCAGTGTTGTCACTGGACAACACTGGCCCTGACAGATCGCTCAGCACACAGCGCTGACACATCACTGTGCAGCGCTGTGTGCTGAGCAATCCTCAGCGATCTACGTTGCTTAGATCGCTCAGCATAATCTCTGTGTTTTGGCCCCATAACATCATTGGGTTCAGTCGGTTCTAATGGATCTAATTAAGTAGTTATATGTATTTACAATACTGTACAGTACAGTAGTAAGATGTAAGTACAATGCTGTACAGTACAGTAGTTAGATGTATGTACAATGCTGTACAGTAGTTAGATGTATGTACAATGCATTACAGTACAGTAGTTAGATGTATGTACAATGCTGTACAGTACAGTAGTTAGATGTATGTACAATGCTGTACAGTACAGTAGTTAGATGTATGTACAATGCTATACAGTACAGTAGTTAGATGTATGTACAATGTTGTACAGTACAGTAGTTAGATGTAAGTACAATGCTGTACAGTACAGTAGTTAGATGTATGTACAATGCTGTACAGTAGTTAGATGTATGTACAATGCTGTACAGTACAGTAGTTAGATGTATGTACAATGCTGTACAGTACAGTAGTTAGATGTATGTACAATGCTGTACAGTACAGTAGTTAGATGTATGTACGATGCTGTACAGTACAGTAGTTAGATGTATGTACAATGCTGTACAGTACAGTACAGTAGTTAGATGCATATACAATGCTATAGAGTACAGTAGTTAGATGTATCTACAATGATATACAGAGTACAGTAGTTAGATGTACTGTATATACAATACAATGCAATGCAATGAAAAAACCCAGGATTTTGATGTCGGTGGAAAAGGGGATAAGTAAATCTCCTCCCAGTGTCATCTTTTGGCTCCCGTCTTGTCCTGCACTTCCAACTCCCATTAACCATTTGTCCAGTATTGGAATGTGATGTGTGGACACTAAACTTGCAACATCTCCATTTTCTGCCCAAGGACGTACTGGGAGGGAGATACAGGAATATGATACATTGTATTGTACCTCTTTGCTCAGTTTTGTTTTTTTGCCTCTTGACAGATAAATGAAGATAAAATAATGCATGAAAGAGTCATTTGTTTGTGAGTATTTTGTTCTCATTTACTGACCACAGCTGACATGCGGACTGAACATTTATGTGGCAGCCGGCGCAGGGAGTGTCAGCGGCGCTGTATCAGTTGTAGCTGGAACGGTTTGCCATAATCTGTATGATGTTTGTGGCATTTCAGCACGGAGGCCTTATCAGACAATAACAAAGTTTTGCTGGTTATCTCTTGGTGACACCGACCTCTGAGAATACTGGTGGTGACAAATGGCCATTATCTAGAATGGGAGTGTTTCTATAGAACTGTCTGCACAGTTCCAGCAAGAATACTATACATTTTCCCTATAGTTGGGGATTATCAGGGCCAATTCATTGGTCAACAGTATATAGGTCTAGACTCTAGAGTAACTAGGATCCATGCATTGGGTCGACCACTGAAGGTCAGCAGAGCTTAGGTTGACACATGAAATATGTCGACATGGTTAAGGTAGACAGGGTTGGAAGGTTGACACAAGCATTAGGTCAACAATGAGAAAGGCAGATGCAGCAGTGCAGGGAGAGTATCTAGAGGCAGCACAGCATCCCTGGGAATGTTACTCAGTGCTGTGAAAATGGCAGCTGTGCATTCCCCGCAAAAGTGGGCATGACCTTGTGTGACCCAACTCATTTTCATTAAGCTGGGGGCGTGCCCAGCATCCCCGGCGATCATAGGCTACTCCGGTAGACTTGTCAGGTTGCACTACCGGCTCCTACACTGTGACAGGAGCCAAGTGCTGCATGTAATGTTGCAGTGCAGCAGCCGGCTCCTGTCACTGAGGAGGAGCCGGCATTTTAGTGTCACCTCCAAGTGCTGCCATTGCATATGGGCTTGCATCAGCATGTAAAACCACCCAAAACTCGTGTCAACTATTTGTGTGTTGACCACTCTTACGTTAACCTTTTATACATGTCTACCTTATTGCTTATCTTTAACACATTGCTGCTATTAAATGATATGAATAGAGCAGTGGTTCTCCAATTCGGTCCTCAGGACCCCACATAGGTCACAATTTCCAGGTCATCCGGCAGGAGCTCTGTGTATCGCCAACTGTCACTTTTTTAAAATCCACAGGTGATCTGGAAAACCCGACTTGCGCATACCTCCCAACTGTCACGATTTTAGAGGGACAGTCCCGATTTTCGGGTCCTGTCCCGCTGTCCCACCCGCGGCAGGCATTGTCCCGCTGCGGGGGTGTGGCAGTTTGGAGACCCCCCCAATCTAGTAGAATAGACCTCATTTGCATATGCCCCGCCCCCTGCAGACACAAGTAACACACACACACACACACCGCTCAGGACGGCTCTCGCTATTCTGCCTCCTGTACTGCGGATCAAAGACGATCAGATGCAAAGATCCCATTGTATACCGGGCAGCAAATCCCCCCCAACCCCACCCCCTTACCCAGCGAATCCCCGCACTAGCATGCGAGTGGATGTGTACGCTTACACAGCCACTCGCATGTGGCCATATAGAAAAAATTATTCGATGATCGCTCACCATCGAATAATATTTCCTCCGTTCGTGGATAAAAGTAAGTCTATGTGTAATTTTGTCCTGGACGGAGATGGCTGAAAAGGAGCCCCATCAGCACACTTACGTTCTCAGGGGTACGCCCAGATTATGGCACGTCCATAAAACGCTGGCTGGTCCTCTGCATCTGCCCCCTGCCCGGCTATCACTGAGCGATAGCCCCTGCGAAGGCGGTCGCTCCAGGGGTTTGCACAAGTGGTCGACGCTTAAGGGTCAGCATGCACTTGGCCAACATTGACAAAATGTCAACATGCGCTCAGTCGACACTGACAAGGGCTACATGCATAAGGTCAACAACAATCTGCACCTGCTCAATGTTAAACAGTGCAGGTATGTCAGAGCTGTGAGTGCACATGGAGCAGATGTTACAGGCATAGGAAGAGGAACATAAGTGCAGCACCTGAGCTGAAGGACACGGAACAGCCGCTCAGCAAATACAATGTTTGCCATTAGTCTTTGTCAGCCAGGAATGTCTCTTCCTTCACTGCCACAACGCAAAGTAAATGTCACTGGGAAATCTGCATACAGTAGGTGCTGTCCCTGGGGCCGGCATATGCGGAGAGAAAGGGCTGGTAAATGTGCTTTATAGTACAGTGCAGGTAATGCATCCCGTATGGTACCATATAGGGATAAGAGTCATGAGGAGGTAAAGGCTTCTTTCTTTTATATGGTTGCAGAACTCTCTGGTAACTTCTATAATCCCTGTCACTGTAGGGAACTGTGGGGCAGATGTATTAAGCCTGGTGAAGAGATAACCTGGAGATAAAGTGGAAGGAGATAACGCACCAGCCAATCAGATCCCAACTGTCATATTTCAAACACAGCTGATTGGCTGGTGCGTTAACTCTTCGAAGTTATCTCCACTTTATCTCCAGTTTATCTCTTCTCCAGGCTTAATACATCTGCCCCACTGAGAGGAGAGAGAGATTAGACCAGGGCTGTAACTTGGGGTGCAGGAGTGATGCCGTCGCGCAGGGTACAGGGCCCTGGGTAAGGCACTTCCATGGCAACCCCACAGCAGCTGAATGTGACTTATCTGGAATGGCACCCTGCCGCCAGTAGTACTACTATCATTACTATTAGGGATGGCCATCGACCATCGATGATTAGAAACCATCGATGGTTTATGGCCGATGTCGAATAGTTTTGACATTGATGGGGGAGAACCAGATGGTTTCCCACCATCGATGTCAGGCTTAACTGAATAGTTTTGTTTTATTTTTTCATTATGGGGCCGGGACACGGAGCATAGCTCCGCCCCAACACCCGCAAAGCCCCGCCCCCATATGTTGATTGGCCCACAGGCCAATCTTTGAAAGCAAATGGATGGCCATCGATATGTAAAAACATTGATGGTCATCCATTGCATACTTATACACCATCGATGGCCTGTTGCACTTTTGCCATCAATGGCAACCATCAATGGCAGAGGCAACGATGGCCATCCCTAATTACTATTGTCCTAAGGGTGCTGGGGGCAGTGTACTACCTCCCTAAAAGCCGTCAGCCCTGCCCCCTAGGACTAACACTGATGTCCTGGTAGGGCACAGGATTACAAAGCCAAAATGGGCACTCATACATACCAGGGATGTCAGAGCTGGGAGAGTTGTAATATGCAGTCAGGTACAGTATGTGGGTAGTTAGTCAGAGATAAAGGTAGACAGATGGGAGATACAGGATATACTGTAGGAGCAGTGATCTGACAGTCTGAAACAGACTGCCAGACTTATATACTCCCAGGAAGCAGGTGAGTGGCTGCAAACAGAAAGTGGGTGGGGCAGTGAAGTGAGCATGCTCCAGTCAGATATTAGACCCTGCTTATGTTATCTTTTCTAGTGAATAGGACTTTTCTCCTGCAATATACACTAAACCATCTGGTTACAGGTGTGTACTGTTGATGTCTTGTCTTCGTCCCACAGCCCGCAAATGTAAGTCAATCTCCAACGACTTATATTTGCGAACACAGCAGAAATCATTCGATGGTCGGTGACCATCGAATGATTTCTCCTGCAGCGGGCCCATGCAGGGGGATGTGTCTTCTTAACACATTCCCTGAAATGGTTGTGAGTGGGAGGGAGGTATTCACAGAGGCAGCGGGGCAGACTGTCTGGGACTCAATGAGCTGCAAGCTTCGCAGTTTACCACATCATCCAGAATGAGGGCCCTGGTGAAGTCCAAATAGTATGTAGTTCAAATTGCACAGTGTGTACAGTCCAAATTGCATTAGCACACATGTGGTGTTTTAATGTGTGCCCTATGTATGGTGCTGTCAAGCAATTTTCTCACCTTATAAGTAAAATGTAATAATAATAATAATAATATAAACCTGGTTGTATACATTCTCATTGTTCTAACGTCTTGCTTTGCCCGATCATCCTCATCCTTGTGTCTTTTCTCCTTTCTTCCAGTGGCTTGGCAACCTGTACCTGATGAATTGCAGCATCAGTATAGCCACCATAATCCTTCTCATTCTCATCATTGCCTTCCACCTCAAGGAGACTCAGGTACTTATGTTCCACACCACCTACAGACAGACATGGGGAAGTATAAGGGATGATGAGTACAATAGAATACAGGGGGCACCTCAGGTGGCAGCGTCCGAGGAAAGGTAGAGAGGAGCTGTCTCCATTCTAGTTACACTACCAGGGTTTATAGGGGAATAGGTTTATTGGGGAAAGATTGAACAACGCTCATCGTTGAGAGAGGTGCAGTTGAAAGAGATAATGCATTAACCACTCAGCTTCTAACTTAACTTAAAATATATCAGATGGAGTTATATAAAATGTATAAGCGCCGTAGGCGCCTGGGGTGCTCTGGTGCCTTGCACCGGCCCTGTACATGTATCATGTATCAGCCAACTGCTGTGCTGCAGCGTCGATGTGATATGTCTGTGCATTACATCTGTATATGATGTCTGCGAATTATGTCATATGGACACGAGTTATGATTCGATTGAATGGCGATGTATCGCTCACTGTGAACCCAGTTCTGGGGGGAAAGAAGGCGGGAAGGAGAGAAATATTAATAGAAAAACATATACTGTTTAGAGTCTACTTATGGCCTCCATCAGACCCACTCACTAAGCAGCGATCTTTCACTGCCTTCCGAGCTGGTAAGCGGCTCCCTTCCCCCTCGCCACCCGCATCCCTTCGCTAGCATGTGAGGGGATGTGTGTGAGAAGAAAGCCCCTCACAAGCGGCCATAGGGGACCGGCCATCAAATGATTTCTCTCCCCTTCAGAAATAAAAGTCGGTCTGAACTGACTTTTATTTCCTCCGCAGATCCTGAAAAGGGGGCGGGTACTGATGTCATGTGATGCCAGCCACCCGTGACCCGCCCCCAGCAGACAGAGGGCCACCTGTGTTCCCAGGGGCACTCCCAGCATTTTCATGGGGATGCCCATAAAACGGTGGGCAGATGAGTCGATGCCTGCTAGGGGTTGGCGCAGACATCACGTTCGTCAGCGCTCGCTCCCTTTTCTGCGATCTGCGGCAGAAATAAAAGTCAGTTCAGACCGACTTTTATTACCAAGGGGATAGAAATCATTCGATGGTCGGTGACCATTGAATTAATTCTCCCCCCTTGGCCTTATGTGAGGGGATACATTGGCCTATTCGCTAGGCTGTGAGTATACGCAACCTAGCGAACAGGTCTGAATTAGGCCCTTAGTGATACATAACCAGTTACCAGCGAAAGACCAGTACTTATTGTTACATTGGGGGTTATTCAGACCTGATTGCTACTCCTGCCCTGTGCAGTCTGTGTGTAATCCAGGACTATCTCCTGCTGTGCGATAGAAATAGGTTGATCAAGGCTGGCGCTGATGTCACAGACCCTCCCTGAAAATGCCAGAATCGTCTGTGACTCAAGCCACTCCCAGAAAACAGACGATTAACACCCACAAATGCCGGCTTCCTGTCAATCAACTTGCAAATGGCTAGCGATCAAAAATAGGCACTGGATTTTATCTGTGGATGGTCTTGCGCATGCGTACTACGACCCGTACGCATACACATTCGAACGATAACTGGACAGATTGCGAAATCGCACAACAGCACTCAGGTCTGAATAACCCCCATTGATATGGCTGTCTTTATATCTCAGTAGTTCCTTCGCCCTGTTCAGGCTACAAATAATGAAGTGTCCTATTATGTTTGGAGACCAGGGCGAGCCTTTGTGCCAGACGTTGTACTTAGTATATTTGTGCACAATTATCGAGGCACTTAATGAACTGGATGCAATTCAAAGTTTTCTATTGACTTTGTGATATTTATTTTCAGTGGTTGCTTTCCTGTGCTTGGTGTAGAGGAATGAATAACCTCATCGTTACCCTTTAGACTGTAAAATCCCATTTTTTCTATGCAATATCTGTGCCCCAAATTTGATAAGTATAGTATAACTCCCCGACCGTCGGGATTCCGATGGTCATTTTTCCAACATCAGAAACCCAACTGTCAGGAGCCCGACAGGGGGGCAAGAGCATTCAAGCACCTATTTTAATCTTCCTGTATGGGGGTTGTGGACCCCCACAAGGGAAAATAGCCCATAGTCAGGATTACGATGGTCAGGCTCCTGACAGTCGGTATTCCAGTGTCGGAGAAATTACCGTCAGAATCCCGACTTGTACATTTGTTTTCTTAAGCAACGCAACCCCCTTTTCATTGAACCAAAGTTTTGAATTTATTGTCTGTGTAATGTGGCCCAAGTGATAGGAAATTCTATAAGTCTGGTTAGGATGACACCAGTGACACTATGATTTGGTGTGGTGACCACTGGGCTCGCCATGCTTTGGGTACAGTGCCTCACTGCGCTCAGCACACTATTCTGTTCTCCCTCCATACCCTCATGGATGGTAGGGCAGGAAATACCACCTGTCAGTACACATTGGCTTAAAAAAAACCTTACCATTGTTGACCTAATGCTTGTGTCCACATTCCAACCCTGTCGAACTAAGCCATGCTGACGTATTTCAGGTGTCGGCCTAAGGCCTGTTGACCTTCAATGGTCTTACCAATGCATGTCGACCTTAAAAGGGTCAACGTAATGACTGTATCCCCTCCCCAGCCCACATAAGTGCCTCTCCAGCCCCAGCCAACACAAGTACCTCTCCAATCCCAGCCCAGACAAGGGCCTCTCCAACCCCAGCCCACACAAGTGCCTCCCCAGCCCCAGCCAACACAAGTACCTCTCCAATCCCAGCCCACACAAGGGCCTCTCCAGCCCCAGCCCACACAAGAGCCTCTCCAGCCCCAGCCCACACAAGTGCCTCTCCAGCCCCAGCCCACACAAGTACCTCTTCAGCCCCAGCCAACACAAGTGCCTCTCCCACCCCAGCCCACACAAGTGCCTCTCCCAACCCTGCCCACACAAGTACCTCTCCCACCCCAGCCCACACAAGTGCCTCTCGAGCCCCAGCCCACACAAGTGCCTCTCCAGCTCCAGTCCACACAAGTGCCTCTCCAGCCCCAGCCCACACAAGTGCATCTCCAGCCCCAGCCCACACAAGTGCCTCTCCAGCCCCAGCCCACACAAGTGCCTCTCCAGCCCCAGCTCACACAAGTGCCACCCAGTCCCAGCCCACACAAGTACCTCTCCAACCCCAGCCCACACAAGTGCCTCTATAGCCCCAGCCCGGAAAAAGTACCTCTTCAGCCCCAACCAACACAAGTGCCTCTCCAGCCCTGGACCACACAAGTGCCTCTCCAGCCCCAGATCCAGCCCACACAAGGGCTTCTCCAACCCCAGCCCACACAGGTGCCTCTCCAGCCCCAGCCCACACAGTTGCCTCTCCAGCCCCAGCCCACACAGGTGCCTCTCCAGCACCAGCCCACACAGGTGCCTCTCCAGCCCCAACCCACACAGGTGCCTCTCCAGCCCCAGCCCACACAGGTGCCTCTCCAGCCCCAGCCCACACAAGTGCCTCTCCAACCCTAGCCCACACAAGTGCCTCTACAGCCCAAGGTCACACAGGTGCCTCCCCAGTCCCAGCCCACACAAGTACCTCTCCAACCCCAGCCCACACAAGTGCCTCTCCAGCCCCAGGCCACACAGTTGGCTCTCCAGCCCCAGACCACACAGGTGCCTCTCCAGCCCCAGACCACACAAGTGCCTCTCCAGCCCCAGCCCACACAAGTACCTCTCTAGCCCCAGCCCACACAAGTACCTCTTCAGCCCCAGCCAATACAAGTGCCTCTCCAGCCCCAGCCCCCACAAGTGAGTCTCCAACCCCAGCCCACACAGTTGCCTCTCCAGCCCCAGACCCAGCCCACACAAGTGCATCTCCAGCCCCAGCCCACACAAGTGCCTCTCCAGCCCCAGACCCAGCCCACACAAGTGCATCTCCAGCCCCAGCCCACACAAGTGCCTCTCCAGCCCCAGCCCACACAGTTGCCTCTCCAGCCCCAGACCACACAGTTGCCTCTCCAACCCCAGACCACACAGGTGCCTCTCCAGCCCCAGACCACACAGGTGCCTCTCCAGCCCACACAAGTGCCTCACCATCCCCAGCCCACACAAGTACCTCTCTAGCCCCACCCCACACAAGTACCTCTTCAGACCCAGCCAAAACAAGTGTCTCTCCAACCCCAGCCCACACAAGTGCCTCTCCAGCCCCAGCCCACACAAGTGCGTCTCCAACCCCAGCCCACACAGGTGCCTCTCCAGCCCCAGCCCACACAGTTGCCTCTCCAGCCCCAGCCCACACAGGTGCCTCTCCAGCCCCAGCCCACACAGGTGCCTTTTTCAGCCCCAGCCCACACAGGTGCCTCTCCAGCCCCAGCACATACAGGTGCCGCTCCAGCCCCAGCCCACACAAGTGCCCCTCCAACCCTAGCCCACACAAGTGCCTCTACAGCCCCAGGTCACACAGGTGCCTCCCCAGTCCCAGCCCACACAAGTGCCTCTCCAGCCCCACCCATACAAGTTCCACTCCAGCCCACACAAGTGCCTCTACAGCCCCAGCTCACACAAGTGCCTCCCCAGTCCCAGCCCACACAAGTGCCTCTCCAGCCCCACCCATACAAGTTCCACTCCAGCCCACACAAGTGCCTCCCCAGCCCCCAACCCACACAAGTGCCTCTCCAACCCCAGCCCACACAAGTGCCTCTGCAGCCCCAGCCAACACAGGTGCCTCTCCAGCCCCAGCCCACACAAGTGCCTCTCCAGCCCCACCCATACAAATTCCTCTCCAGCCCCACCCATACAAGTTCCTCTCCAGCCCCAGCCCACACAAGTGCCTCCCCAACCCCCAGCCCACACAAGTGCCTCTCCAGCTCCAGCCCACACAAGTGCCTCTCCAACCCACACAAGTGCCTCTCCAGCCCCACCCATACAAGTGCCTCTTGTACCCCAGCCCACAAAGGTGTCTCTCCAGCCCGAAGAGCCTTTCAAAACAGGTAAATAAACCCCATTGTGGAAGCCAATACCAAGCTCTCCGTAGAGCGCCTCTATAGATGTGCCAGGGTTTCTCTATAATGTACATAAGTAAACAATGACTTCACCATCTTATTATAGTCTAGTAGACACAAACATCCTGCAGCTGTTACAGGGGATAATGGGTATTTCTGCACATCCAGATCACCTACACCAGAGGCACGTGTTATTAATCCTGCGGCTTCAGGCACTCCTTGTAGTCAGCGCAGAGCCGGATGTGAGTGAGCCATTACCCAGCATAATAACTGTGTGTGCTTAGCAGGTGGGGCAGAGAGAGCGTGCTGCTCTGTGTCACTTCTACAGACGGGACACACTGAACTTACTGCACAGATCATACAAAGCTATGCGGCTTGTCAGGACGCATAATGTATTGTTTATATCTCTGGGTAGGCTGCATGTCCTTTATTTCCATCCAGCATTGTGACATATATAGGGGAGGGGGGAGAGAGCGAGAGAATATATATATATATATATATATACTGTATATATATAAATAGCCCATTTTCCTTTATTTTGGATTAATACAGACCTAATCAAATCATTGTTGCAGGCTGAGGACCCAGAGGGGCATGGGTCATTGGGTCGACCACTGAAAGTCGATATGGCTTACGTCGACACATGAGATAGGTTAACATGGCTAAAGGTCGACAGGGTTGGAAGGTCGACACAATAATTAGGTCAACAATGGGAGGGTCAACAGTCAAGAGGTCGACATAGTCACTGTCAAAGTGTACCGCGCACCACGCCCTAGTGGATGGTAGGGTATGATATACTGTGTCGGCACGTCTGCTCACAGAAGAATATGAAAACTCATGTAGACCTTTTGACTGTCGACCTTCCCATTGTTGACCTAATGCTTGTGTCGACCTCCCAACCCTGTCGATTCTTAGCTCTGTCGACCTATTTCATGTTGAATGGGGGTTCAGTATGATTTCCTGACAGTCAAAATACCAACATTTTCAAAATGCCGACATTCATTATGATGATATGGTCAAAATGTCGACATGTAAAAATGTCAACTTTTTCAGGGTGTCTATGTCGACATAGGTCGGCATGGACACTGTATATGTATATACTGTGCATGGCCCGCTGCACGGGTCTATTATAGGCTACCTATTGGAACAAGTCGGTTTCAAAGAACTAAACATCAAAAACCCATGTTGACTCATTGACATGTCGACATTTTAAATGGTGTCAGCATTTTGACCTTCTGTATTTTTACTGTGGGTAAATTGACTGCATCACATTGCAGAACCTACTTATATCTATCTCAGCCATTTTATACATTCAAACTACCTGCATGACAATATGTAGCAAAGGTACACTACCATACAAAAGTTTAGGGTCACCCCCAGACAATTTCATGTTTTACATGAAAACTGACTTTTATTTATCAAATGAGTTGCAAAATGAATAAACATATAGTTAAGACATTAGCAAGGTTAGAAATAATGTTTTTTTTATTTGAAATAAAAATACTTGTATGAGGCCCTTAATTATGATCTGTTCCTATATACTGTATGTAATATGCACGCTAGATTAATTCCTCGGGAATGCCAGTGCTGTACACATCGGGTGTCATGCGATGCCCAGGAATCAGCATAAGCTGTCACGTACTCTTAAGCACCGGACTCCCATTGGCTAGTTTCACAAGTGTCCGGGGGTGGATTAGGGACCGATTTCCCCACGGATCGGGTCGAGAAAGCAGGTGAAATCAGCCCAAACCGCATGTGTATGACATCCAGTCCTATGCGCGGTCCCATGCACATTGGGCTGAAGATAAGTCATACGTGCAGCTATCAGCGGTTTTTTTAGCACCCGCCATGTGTCACATCCGATGGTGTGTGCCGGTGGTCCCGCAGAGTGGGTAGGTCATGGCGGGTGTGTGTGTGGGGGGGGGGGGGGGGGGCTGTGGTGGATGAGCTGGCAAGCTGGAGAATTTAGAATGGTTATCCATCAAAGAGTTTACTACTATCGATGACTGGGTGCAGAATCATGGCAACCATCGATGACATCTGCACCG
Source organism: Crinia signifera (assembly GCF_055691185.1). Classification (NCBI taxonomy): domain Eukaryota; kingdom Metazoa; phylum Chordata; class Amphibia; order Anura; family Myobatrachidae; genus Crinia; species Crinia signifera. The sequence continues at coordinate 33,073,518 of NC_139226.1, forward strand.
ATGGCCATCCCTACACCAGTGCAGCTACAATACTGTGACTCAGGGACTACACAGCCTGCAGTGACAGCCCAGACAGGTATATACCATTTAGGTACTTATGTTAGTTGGGAGCCCACTATAGTTAGTGCACTCATATCCCCACTATCCATGTCGGCATGGAGTTGATTTTATATAGACCACCTTTACATCGCATTGACAGGTTCAGATCCTGGAATACAAGGGTTGTTGAATTTTACATTCTGTCTCCCTGGCACATTTCTACACAGCAGCAATGCCCCAGTAAAGTGTGTTAAAATGTTGATAACTACAGTAATTCACTTCCTCAAGGTCGGTGAAGCTGGATTAGGGCGATATTAATAAACTACAATGTAGTTACATTGTCCTTCCAGATCTACAGTATTTCTGCCTACAGCCAAGAAAGATATGGATAAGCTCTATCACAAACACCCAGTTAGACCATAGGAGTGGCTGATGTATCTTCCCAGATAGCAGTGAATACATAGGAGTACTGGTTACATAGCACAACCCTGGCCATAATGTATTACATGCAGTGTAAGCAGAACTGGAGAGCGGTGACACATCTAAAACTACTTTCCCTTCCAAACTGTGTTTTATTTATAGGAAGAGGGAAGAATGACTACTGAGCTACAGCCAGGTCTGAGTAATAGGGCCAGGCAACCACTGGGATCTGGTGGGGAAACTATTAATATGGTATCTCCGCTGGTATTAATACCACTTTTACACCAGAACTGCCGAGTCGCACCCAGGTTTTTGGACCCGGCATATGTTCCCTTTTACACCGGGTGGGTGATGGCGGTGGTCGGGCCCTGAGCCGCCGCTTGGAGATGACATCATCTCCAAGTGCCGGGAAATCAGCCAGGCGGGACCCCCGCACTGCCGACTGACATGCTGGGAGCAAGCCCAGCACCCAGGAAAGCAGCTGCGTCCCTCCGTGCACCCCCAGCCTCCGTCCATGAGGTGTATGGGTGCCACACACAGGCATCCATTCACCTCCTCCCAGCCTCCGCTGCTGTCTGCAGAGTACCGCAGACAGCAGCGGAAGCTGTACGCGGCCCCTGTCCAACCTCTGGACTGACCGCAGGATGGTGCGGTCCAGCTGTATGGGCTCCCCTATTGGTGGAAATGGGTCCCCGGGTCGGATGACCTTAGTTACCCATTTACACGGCCCCTGACTCCGGGGAAGCCCCATGTCCAACCCCGAACATTTGCTGGGTCGGACACCCAGGGAACAGGACCCGGGTTATTGCTGCTCCAGTCCGAGTTGTGGCTTGGTGTAAAAAAATAACATGGGTCCTGTTCCCTGGGTGTCCGACCCAGAAAATGTTCAAGGTTGGACACGGGGCTTCCCCGGAGTCAGGGGCCGTGTAAATGGGTAACCAGGGTCATCCGGCAAATTTCTTCTCAAATGGACAAAACCATGTGCACTGCAGGTGGGGCAGATGTAACATGTGCAGAGAGAGTTAGATTTGGGTGGAGTTTTGCTTCAAAGTGAGATCTACCGTATATTGCAGTGTATATATAAAGCAGCAAGTATTGTCCCTGCACAGACACAAAATAACTCACCCAAATCTAACTCTCTGTGCACAAGTTACATCTGCCCCCCTGCAGTGCACATGGTTTTGTGAGAAAGAATTTGCCTTTTCGAGTGAACCAGAATAAGGGCCATTTTGTGAGAGCTAATCTGCACCCAAAACATTGTGGTGCTATTTTCCACAGGCTCTGCAAAGTGCTAACAGGTGACTTCCCCAACCTCCCGATCTCTGTTCATCACAACACCCTGACCCCTGACTCTCTCATCTCTGTGCTTCCTTTCCCACACTCACCTTTTTTATTTTTCTCTTTCTTCTCTGTCCACTTCCCCATCTCTCTTTCACCTGTGCCACCCCGAATCTCTCTCATTTCTTGCCCTGTCACTCTCATCTCTGCCTCAACCATGCAGGTAGAGTGGCACCAGTGGTGACAAGACTCAGGTGCATGGCACAGGGCTGGCTGGGGGAAAGAGGAAGTGAGGTTGTATCTGGCAGGCAGCTGCCAATGAGCTGCGATTGGGCATAGCTGTTAGGCAAATACCTTACAGATTTATATATATATTATATCTATGACTTTTTGATTGATACCTAGGACAGAAATGCCCCATATTGTAGACCAATCACATTTCTCTGTTTGCTTTCCCAGCTCTTCATGAATGACAACTCCTTAGTGGACTGGCGCATAGCTGTGAATACTAAGAAGGTTGCTTGGATTATACTGGAAATTGTGGTGTGTTCTATCCACCCGCTCCCATTTCAACGAGAGTGTAAGGGAAGCTCTGAGATTCAGGCCCCGGACTTTCTCTCGGATGTAGACATTGTGCTGTCCATCATGATGTTCCTACGTCTGTACCTACTGCCCAGGACTGTGCTGCTCCACAGCAAGGTGTTGGTAGATGCTTCTTATAGAAGTATTGGGTCCCTCAACAAGATCAAGTTTCAGTACCAGTTTGTCATGAAGATTCTCATGAATACCTGTCCGGGCCATGTCCTGCTGATATTGACCATCAGTCTGTGGATTGTGTCGTCCTGGGTTCTGTCTGTATGTGAAAGGTAAGAACTAGGCTTTACTCTTCTAATCTAAAACAATATAATATATATGCATGAAATGTATGTATCTAATAGTCAACAGGTGCCACTAGGAATTGGCATACAGTATGGAGTGGTTGGTTAAATAGCAATCTCAGTAGCCATTGTGTATTATATATGTTTATGCATGGTTAGTTTCAGTCATAGACAGGCCCTACCACGTATTTTGAAAAGTTATCTACGATTGGTGTAGACTCTTTGTGGAGGTCAGGTAGTATGGACAGGGCTGCCGAGAGCTATGTCCCGGTCAAATTTGGAGAGTGGCCTAATTGCGGGAGGCATGGCCACCTCCCGTGATTAGGCCATGCCCCCAAAATGATTACACAAAAAACCCTCTAAAAGGGGAGGATTGTTATTATCCCCCACCTCTTCAGCAGCAGCAGCACACACCGACAGCATGTGCTGACAGCAGGCTCCGGGCCTGGGTAATTAGTACCCCCCATTTCGATGGCCCTGAGTATGGAGGACATACAGTAGCCATAGCTGGTTACCCAGGCTCGGGGAATTAGTACCCACATCGCCTTCTCTCTGCACTACTGCCTATAGATTGTTTGCTCCAATGAGCACAATTTCCTTTCCATGTGCGGCCTTGTGGGGTTAGGATGGTATACATTGGGGCAGATGTGTTAAGCCTGGGGAAGAGATAAAGTGGAGAACAAGTGGAGGGTGATAACACAACAGCCAATTAGCTGTTTTGAAAAACAGAGTTGGGAGTTTATTGGCTTTTGCGTTCTCATTCCACTTTATCTCTTCATTAGGTGTAATATATCTACCCCAGTATATCTTATATTTGCACTTTGATACCATCTAGAGATTAATATATTTCAGAGCCCAAGTCGAAAGAAAATAGTCAAACTGCCATTTGCCTGTAACCAGGGCAGCGAATCAGCTGCTGTTGAATATATCTCGTGATCTTGCCTCCTGGGTGGCTCAAGGAGCATTGGGGCAGATGTATTAAGCCTGGAGAAGAGATAAAGTGGAGATAACATGGAAGAGATAACGCACCAGCCAATCAGCTGTGTTTGAAATATGACAGTTGGGATCTGATTGGCTGGTGCGTTATCTCCTTCCACTTTATCTCCAGTTTATCTCTTCACCAGGCTTAATACATCTGCCCCAAATTGTGTGGGACTTCTCCAAGGGGATGTATGGGGGCTTTAAGACCTCATTTTGGCTTGTTGCACCTTCAGTATCTGTGGAACTGATAACTTTCCTGTATACAAACATTTAGGTTTATATAACTACCTCTTTTTTGTCTTCCCAGGGAAGGCCATCGTGTGGTGGGCAATCTGACTGATGCCATGTGGCTGATTCCCATCACCTTCCTGACCATTGGCTATGGCGATCTGGTGCCACATTCTATGTGCGGCAAGCTGGTGTGCCTATTCACCGGAGTGATGGTGAGAATATGACAGAGGTGGGGGCTGGGGGAAGGGACACTGGACATCTACAGTACCTATAGGCAGCCTGTGCCTTCTTTTCTAAGGATCATCATTTATGGTCCGTTTGTAGCTTTCTGTAGAATTAGATTTTACTCTGGCCAGTTCAGTGTGACAGTAACCTGGGATCATACATAGTGGATATACCCTGGAGCTACTGCACAAGGGCATCTGATGTACATTGACTACACTGAAGGCCCCCACACACTAGAACGATTTTTTGGGCGATTGTCCGATTTCCGACCGATCGTCCGATATATCGGTCAATTTTGACCGATAATCGGCAATAATCGGTCAGTTATTGTCCATTATCGGTAAAGAATAGGCCGATATATCGGATGATCGGTCGGAAATCGGACAATCGCTCCGCTAACGTGTCCCCTAACTTATTGAGTAAAACTAGTTGTGATTATTCAGGTGGGTGAGTGACAGGTGGCAGTAGACTAAAGTGACAATTTTATCACATTCTTCCCATGTGGCCCGCGTCTTGCTAATGGTTGGGTAAAACAGCTGTACAGATATAGGTATATCTGTGCCTTCATCTTACAGCCTGTAACATGGCCCATAGAGTTCTTCTTACTGCAGATCAGCTGCGGCCTGCAGCGTTTCCCCTTCAGTTACAGTTATAGTATAAGTCAGTGTCCCGTCAGTCTGCTGTGATGTCACCAAACTGCTGAAATATCCCGACTCCCACACAAACAAAGCACTTAAATAATGACTGAGACTTTTGTCATAATACATCAGTGTTGATACTATGTTGATACTATGATGGACAACCTTATACCAAAATGTTAAAACGGTCTCATGAGTGTATAATTTGATAGTTTGCATACAACTCATAAAGGGATCATTCTGATCAGAAAGTAAATCGCTACTTTGTTAGACTGGGGGCGTTACTCTGCCAGTATGTGGCGGTGTCTGATAGGTTGTAAGCACATAAGGCGGAGCTTATTTCACACCGATGCAAACAAACCTGTCCACAGTCACCTAGCATTTGTACACCATATGCGAAATGCTTGGCACAAGTCAGATTGGGCAAAATGATATGTGGTTCGAGGCATGGGTCAACTGCTCAAAACGGTTTTGCCTCTGTACCCAAATTAATAAAGTTACGTGAAATGCCAGTTGTCAGTGCATCCCTTCAGTGTGCTTCTGTCTCATTAGTGATGCAAAAAAAATCTGTGGTGGGTGCAGGGCGCCGCTGAGTTTCTAAGTCTGTGGTGCATGGGGTGGTAAGATATGATTGTGGATGCAGTGACTCATCTTCCCCTGTATTTCTCTGCCCCAGGGGGTCGGCTGTACGGCTCTGATTGTCGCTGTAGCTGCTCAGAAGCTAGAGTTCACCAAGGCGGAAAAACATGTACATAATTTTATGCTGGACATACATTACATGAAGCAGGTAAGCCCTTCCTCAGTGGGTGACATTGAGGCCTCAAGTATAACTGTAACAGGAATAGCGCAGGGAAGATTGGGGTAGTTTTGCATTGCTGATAATTGAGCTTTGTAATACTTAAAAGGTCAATTACAGAAATCCAAAATGTCATGTTATGAAATGTTCCCTTCATGTGGTGCATGACTAGCTTGGTTACATGACTCCTAGGCAGGGTTACCTACCCTCCCAGAATGACCGGGTGGATCCTGAAATTCAGACCCCTCATTCTCCGGGAATGCTTGTAGTCTCCAGCAATGTTCCCTCTAATTTTACGAAGGCTGTGTGCGGCAAAAGATTTTGGCTGTGCAACTTTGGAAGAAAATTCAAATTTTTGTGCGTCACATATATAACTGGAAAATGACGTTCAGCATTTGTGTTAACTTTACTTCAAAATGATATTAAACATTTAAACATTGAAAACACAGCACACAATGTAGTTACTGGGTGAAACACACATTAATTGAGTCCACAACTGCAAAAAGGGACCACTGCTGCTTTGTGCGCTCTGTTGTAATGTCTGTGCGCACACTCGGCGAGTTGTGTGCACGCGCACAGCTTAGAGGGAACACTGGTCTCCAGTGACCCACCCCCCCTCGGTTTGTGGGACCGTATAATGCAAATACCGTCATTGTAGCCCCACCCACCGCTGTGCAATGCCTGAAATACAGGCATTGCAAGTCGGGGGAGGGGGGGCATGGATACAATGACGGGATTGTGCTGGCCATGCCCCCAAACAGGACATTTGGGGGCAATTCTGCTCTTAGGGGTACATTTACTAAGATGGGAATTCTAGTGAAGATAGCAACCAATCAAATTATCTTCTAAAAGCTGCTAATTAAAGAAATAGAATCTGATTGGTTGCAGTAAAAAATCTATTTAAAATCCTGTTAAATCTATAAAAAAAAAAATACTTAGGTGTGAGTATGTTAGTAGGGCATGATCAGTGCCACTGAGATCTGGAGAAGGGGTGTTGCTAAGGGGGCATGGCTACTGTATTCAAAGTCTTGCACGCAGAGTGGGGGTGTAGCTGCACCATATTGGGGTGCTTGATTAAATTTGCATTGCTAGCCCAACCCTCCCTCTTCTTGGAGACCATGAGCATTTTTGACATTTTTAATTGTTTTTGGGTTAAATAGGCACAACAAACCAATCTTATAACGTAACTTATTTAAAAACTAACCTCACCCCTTTAGATGTGTAGAGCTTCCATTTAAGGCCAAACTATTTGACCTTTTAACATCCCTATCTAGGATGTAACACCGAGCACGTGTGAATAATCAGCACAAGAGAATCGGCCTCGTGGGACGCAGCAAAGATTTTAAAGTCCGGTCCTTAAAGAGTTGGGTGTAGGAACAAAACTCTCTTCATACAATGCTAAATCCATTTGCAGAAAACAGGCTGTGTAAGTGCCAAGTTCCTGTCACAAGAGCACCAATACGCACAGTGAACACTGCAAGGAACCTGGCCCCGCCTCTGTATGTTCTTTTCAGGGAAATAGAGTGGATGGATAATTGCACCCGTGTGACATTAGCCATGTTCTGCGCCTCAGAACCATCTAGTGCCGCTGCTGAATGGGGCCCAGCGTGGCCGTCTTTATGGCGAATTCATGATAATGGCCTTGCCATTCTATTATTACAGGGAGCGGAGCTGTTTTATCCACCTCCAGATCTTTCCAGATCCCAAGTGTGCTTTTCTTTTGCATTGTTACACAATGCGGGCAGAGCGAGAGGGAGGCTGTGACCTCTCGTTTCTTATTATAGTTGGGTCACAAGACTCAAGCTTCCTCAAAGGAAGCAATTAAGTTTTCCATGCAGGAACACAGAGGTTTATGAATCCTGTTGTGGCAAATCCAAAATGGAAAGTCATTCTGATCAGGTGCATAAAACAGCGGCCCTGAGAAAAAAATCATCTGGATGCAATCTCTGGGGAGCCCATGTCAATCAGCCCCTGCATATTAAACTTTCGTTATGAGCATTAATACTGTATAATGCATTGCTGGAGCAAAGTGTGTCTAGGCCACAGGTTTGGCAGAGGTTAGAAATAACATTCCAGTTCTTTATTTCTTAAGTCCCATACACACAAGGTCAGGCATGTTCCAAACTGTGGCCCTTCAGCTATTGTGAAACTACACATCCCAGCATGCCTTGTCATAGATTTAGCATTCTTTAATAGCAAAACTGTGGCAAGGCATGATGGGACTTCTAGTTTCACAACAGCTGGAGGGCCATAGTTTGGAGTCTTTGGACATGCCTGCACTAGGCGATATTGGCCCCTATTCAGATCTGAGCGCAGTACAAGATTTGTTCTCAAAATGGGCAAAACCATGTGCACTGCAGGTGGGGCAGATGTAACATGCGCAGAGCGTGTTACATTTAGTTGGGGTTTGTTGAAACAGAAATCTAAATTGTAGTGTAAAAATAATGCAGCCAGTATTTACCCTGCATAGAAACAAAATAACTATCCCAAATGTAACTCTCTCTGCACATGTTACATCTGCCCCACCTGCAGTGCAGCATCTGAATAAGGTGAATAAGGGCCATTGCGTATAATATCATTCAGAAAAGGGCTTCTGAGCGATATCGTTCACAATATTGTTGGGTGTGTTCACCCAATATCGTTAAAGTTGTTACCGATAATTGATGTCTGCAAAACATGTAGGTCGTTTGGCATTGAAGCCAAACGTTCTGCATGTTTAGCAGGTCACGGTAACGATGATATCGGTGGCCGATATTGTTCAGCGTGTACACAAAATTTTGTCTGACCGCGCCGGTGTGTATGGGGCTCTAATCTGTGTTTTTTTTTTTTGCAGATCAAATGTGCGGCGGCCAATGTGCTCGGTGAGGCCTGGCTTGTGCACCGGCACACTAAGCGTGGCGAAAGCTCCAAGATCCGCCTGCACCAGAGAGAGCTGCTGGGAGCCATTCACATGTAAGCTTGTCCATCCTAGCCTCGGTTTCTTTGTCCATCTGGTACATTTTCCAGGATTAAATAAAACTAAATAAAAAAAAATTAAAAAAAAAGCTCCACCCAGGGCTTAAAGTGGTTGTGGAGAGGTGGTGGAACTCTGCCACCTTATTGTCCCCTCCCCTATTAGGGAGAGACAGGGTCATTGGTAAGGTTTTTGGCACCCCCCTGCAAAAGCTTTTCTCTTACAATTACTGTACAGGGCCATGGTGGAGGTTGAATTAGTTCCACCCCACTATTACAGGTGGTGGAACTCAGTGCCCCCTCCCCCACCCTTTATCCCCTGGCTCCACCCCAGAACCACACACAATCACAATACAACCAAATGTTTTGTACCAATCTGCACAATCCAACGTTCAGATAAAACCGCACCCTCTTGCTGATTAGCCCAGAAAATCAGGAGACCCCTATTATAATCAGTACTGTTGGAAGAGGTCTATCAACAAACCAGAAATGTCGGGATGAATACAATAAGAGAACTAACAAGTGAAAGGCAGAGCAAAAATCATACACTGCCACCCGACTTACATACAATAAATAGAAGTGAACAGTATAAACGCTGTCAAGTGGCGAAAAGGGGGCGTGTCGGCGATAAAGGCTGTGGATTGTTGAGAACCGCCCGTGAATTGGACAATCCATGGCTGTTTCCGACAAAACAGATCTGACTGGTTTAAAAGTCGGAACGGTTTTGTTGAAATCCGCCTTCAATGCTGTCACCAACTGCAGCATTGAATAGGCGGAGGCTGCTATTTCCCCTGTCGGTAATAGCGTCCGAGATTGAATACCCCCCACAGTCTCACTGCCTCTGGAACGGGCCACCAAATGCTCAACATGCCAGCTGTCGGTATGTCACAGGGAAATAGGTGGTTCTGGTGCTTCTCTAGTGTCCGTGTGTATTCAATGCGGTATCACCTCATGTAAATATAGAATAAAAACAAATGACAAAATATGTAGTGCACACGGTAGAATAAATGGCAATATTAAATAGGAATTAAAACTGACTTTTGGGATTAGATACAGGAATTGGCAGCTCTAAGAGCAATGTCCTTTGGTGGTTAAATAAGATCTGGTGATTATCTGAGCTGTAGGTGCACATTACTGATTTGTCTCATCCACATCAGGTACATGTACACGTATGGCCGTACGATTGTGTACGCCAAAGATCTATGTGTATTTCTAGAGGGGGGTTTCCAAATACAGGGCCTGATTCACACCTGTTCGCTAGGCTGCATATGCTTGCAGGCTAACGAACAGGTCATTGCTGCCGACCATCTAACGATTTTTTTTCCCATACGTAAATAAGAGAGTAAGTCTAGACTGACTTTTATTTTGACGGAGATCGACCCGCCTGCGTTCCCAGGGGTTTCATGTGGACGCCCATAAAAACAAAAATTGGGCCGAATTCAGCCCCGACCTATTTAGTTGGAATCAGACCCACAGACCACAATCTCCTACTATGGAGAACACTGGAGCAAGTGAGGAACTCTGGGGGAGTGATAGAAGAACCTAATAATGACCCTGGTCATTATTGTAAGCATTGGTATTTTTACAGTATTAATATTGAACACTGTAGATGGTTTATAGTATAGGCTATATCAAACATTTAAATAATATTTTTAAAAAATTGGGACAGTAAAAGGTTAAAAGATACCATAATAAATAAATACACAAAATAGAACTAGTACTGCACTTTTTAAGCACACAGTCCCCCACCTTATGGTAAGGCTCCTGTCTCTTCTTCCTGGTTGCTGCTCTCTGGTCCATTGTGCTGAGTGAGGACTCAGATCCACATAGCAAACTTGGTAGAAGAATCTGCTACCACTGGCCATGTGACGCAGCTCCGCTCTGTCCCTTAAACTGCATGATGTGGGGACAGATCTAGTAATCATATTATATACACCACTGCTATTGTTGTCATAATTTGAGCTACTTGCCAAGAAGAGGGGGTTCCAGGCAACTAGAAACCCCCCTCTGTTTTTACATCTGCAGCCGTAACGGTCAGTACGGATGGTGTAATGGTTAGCATTACTGCCTCACAGCACTGAGGTCATGGGTTTGATTCCCACCATGGCCCTCACTGTGCGGAGTTTGTATATTCTACCCATGTTGGATTTCTTCCGGGTACTCCGGTTTCTTCCCACAATCCAAAAATATACTGCTACAGTAGGTTAATTGGCTCCCAACAAAATTCACAATGAATCACAGAAATGAGTATTTAGGTTTCTAGAGTAAGTTAGATAGCGAAAGCAAGTGGTTGGTTGTTACTATTGGTATTGCATATTATTTCTATGGAGCCAAATTTTAATCCATGTTTCCAGTTGCTGTCACGGGAGTTTAAGTGACCGGACGTCTTTGCTCAGTGCGCATAACCTGTGCCAGTCTTTTTACAAACATGATGGACCACAAATGCAGCATGTTCTGTTTTCTTTCTATCCAACAGCCAGCTCTGATCTACATCAGCTTACATTAGAGCTTCTTCATTCATGCAACTGAGTGAACATAATGAGGGTAATCATCTAAACACAACATAAGTGGATTTGTGGCAAGTCTTGTCTTGGTCAAATGCACCTGCTTGTCCCGTCTGCATGGCCACATTTGTTTTATGCAAATCGCCCCCAGTGTAATAGGAATGCATGAAGTCCAACGTTCTTCTGTAGTAAAAAAGAATCTAGTATTTTCGTGATGTGTCTTGTATGTGTCTTTCAATAGTAACGTGTATTTGTGCATATATAAATCATACCTCCCATTTCAGATCTAGGAATAAGGGCAGCGAGCACCACCATTGTGGTCTAATAAGAGGCTGGCTGCTTCCACCCTAAACTAATTTATTGGTGCATGCACCAACAGGGGGTAGACATGGCAGCTGCTCTCTGCATTGTGGTCAACAAGGTAACTCCCGACTTTCCCGCAATGGGACACATGCGGAAATGCAGGGTAACGCCCTCAACTTGGTGTTGTGAAGTACTGGGGGGCAGATGTATGAAGCAGTGATAAAGGAGAAAAAGTGGTCCATGTCAACCAATCAGTACTGAAGTAACATCTGTAATTTGCATAATATAAAGTTATACAGAGCAGCTGACTGGTTGTCATAGGCCACTTCTCTGGCTCCTCCCTTATCACTGCTTCATACATCTATCCCAGTGCGTTGAAATGCATGTACCCAGAACAGGGTGTGAGTTGAAAGGTCTACAGTGTGTAGTTAAACAGTCAATAGGTCAGCACCAAAAGGTCGACTTATAAATAGGTCAACATGATCAAAAGTTTGACCTGGCCAAAAGGTCGACATGTGAAAAGAGTTGCTCATGAGTTTCTCATGCCAAAGTCATGGATCCCCAATTAGTGTAACATGTACCCTCACTTCTTTCGCTCAGTTATAGTCCATGTGTGAGGTAAAGTATATAAAAAGTCAAAAATTTCTGAACAACTTATGTTGACTTTTGTCAAAGATGACCTAGTGCACGCCGACCTTTTGTCTGTCTAATTACTTCATGTCAACCTTTTGAAGTCAACCTGTTGGCTGTCTACCTAGACGCTATAGACGTTTCAACCATTCCCCCCATACCACCCTTGCTTGAATGGTTCGAAGGCCAGCTCATAAAAAGTCCTTTTCTTGGGACACATGACGTCTTACAACACATGCCCCTAATATTAATAACTGATTGCGAAGTGAATTTAAATTCAACTTGATTTTTTTTTTTTTTTAGATTAGTATTTTAAAATAAAGTGGTGTGCAGGCCAACATCTCAGCTAGACTTTTTCGTATCATCCAATTGTACATAGTCTCACTTAAGTCTTCCTGTCCAGTCATTCTTAGCCATCAAAAATTTAGAAAATTTATGGAACCTAATTTTATTTCTCCAACAGATTTCGTCGCAGAAGGAGAAGGCACAAAAACTTAAAGGATCAGGTCAATGCTATGGTCGATATTTCCAAAGTAAGGGTGCGGAAGAAATAGAATTATGGAAATGTCCTTTACATCATAATATACTGTAGCTTTTCAGGACCTTGCCACTTTAATTTCGGTCTATTGGCATGCATTTCTAAATTTTGGCCTCAGCAAAAAAAAAAGCTGTATTATCAATTAGCAGAATGAGGCATTTAAGGCCCCCATACACTAGTTGAATTTAACCAATCTTGACGGATCTGGCATAGAAATCTGCCCAGATGTGTGTTTGACATCTCTCTTGGGTCTAATGCGCAGTCCCGTGCACATCGGTCCGGAGTCGGAGGTCAGACCTGCTGCCCATATGACCTCCGACTCTGCCCCCCTCCCGTCGGTGGGAAACAGAGTCCCATGTGATACATCACATGTGCAAAGACAGCATGTGCAAACCTGTTACCAGGTAAAGTCCTGGGCGGCTCTGGGAGTACACTGCCACAATTGCAGTAGGGTATGGCCAGCTTTTCTCTTTCTTCATATAATCAGAGTTCCCTTCTGTTAACCTTCAAATGAAGGTGATACCTTGCAACTCTTGGTCCAAATGTCACGCATGGCGTGATGTATTCAACAAAGCCGCCAATATAGGATTACATAAATTCTCCAAGGTGCAGTCACTATTGATAAAGTACTTCTTGAAATGTATTTTTGATCTGGCAATAATGTTTTTTCCTCTCCAGATGCAGATGATCATGATGGACCTAGACTACAACTTTACCTCCTCGCACCAGGACTTGGAGAAGAGAATCGACCAACTGGACAAGAAACTGGACGAGATTAGTCGCTTAATAATGACAACTATAGAGTCTCCACAGGTGCCACACTGATGAGCTGCCAAATGACCACGTTTTCTTGGATTAATCTGCCGGAGTTTGTTTACCAGTGAAGAATTGTCTTCCGCTTGAAAGGCCTTTTTGTCAGAAGGACAGAGGAACATACTGTAACACACATTGTTCTCAGAATGTACAGGGATGATTCTAAATGGACTATCAGTTGACTGTAGTACACATCTACTTGTGTTCTCTTTGCAATAATGAGGCTGAATTGTGATTCCTGTGGACGAATTATACCGCACGTGGAAAATATAGATCTCATGCTTGTATGTCTGTCCAAGATGGCAGAAATATATTTAAAAATGGGAGACTTGTTAAATAGAGATACACAGGAAATTACATCATTATTGATAAAGTGAAGCCTCATCTAATCCGTAGAGGTTTATGAAGTCAGGGTACCATGGTCAGAAGTGCAATGTGTATATAAAGAGGTGAAAATATTTGTTGGACCTTGACCTCCATTCCTGCAGGTAGTGCATACAGGGAATAGAAGCATGGCTTTTGTAGATTGATTTTGGTGCCATGAGCAAATATTGGATGGTTACAATAATCTATGCAGGACTGCAAAGAGCAGAAGCAAAAATAAGTAAAAAAAATCCTGAATATTTTTGTGTTTATTTTAGATCAATGTGGCTTTTAAGAACTGTTTTGGGTTGTATGTATATACAAATCAAGGATGATACCTTTTCAGAACAAAGAAATAATGCAAACTAATCTACAAAATGAAACTATGCAAAACATGCTGTCACAAAAATGTCCAGGGTCCATACTTTTACCTTAGGAGTAGCCCACAAATTTAGTTTATTCAAAAATATCTGATTTGCCCACATTACATTATTGGTATAGCATGTAGGTGATTGTGCTAATTGAATTTATGGAACTTTTGTAACTAAGCTTGGATACAGAGCAAATTTATTTTAAAAATTGGGTAAGTTGGTAAAGGGTACATTATTGTTAAAAATATATATTCTAGTTGGTAGAATATGCATTTCAAAAGATACATTAGGACTATCTATGGTATTATAAAGCAGTATATGATGTTAAAAATAAAATTCAAGGTTACATCCACCCAACAACTAAGAATTAATTCCCAGGTTACACATAGGGCGGTATTCAATGTGAATACCTGCGAGGTGCAGCGAATCCTTTTTTGGATTCGCTGCACATTTGCCACGTTCCGGAGCCAGCGGGCTCCGGTATTCAACGAGTCAGGGGCAGCGAGCCCCTGACTGGCGAATATGAGCTCCTGCGGCGATTGCCGCAGGGAGCCTCAGGACGGTGCCAGGCAGAGAGATGGTAGTCTCTCTGCCTAGCCCAGAGCTTTGTGGGGGGTTAGGTGTGCTCCCCGGGTGCCAGGCAGCACAGGCTGCCCCCCCGGGGGTGCCAGCAGGCAAGCGTATATTCACTACACACGATCAAAATGATCGTGCAGTGAATATATGAATATGTAATGAGCGGCTCCGCTCTGGCGCCACCTGCTGGATGCTGTGTAAAAAAAAAATAACAAAAAAATAATATTATTTTTAAAATTAAATATATATTCATGTGCTTACAGCACATGAATAAAAATAGCATGCCCCTCCTCAGAATAAAATTCCTGATTTTTTGACACCAAATGTAAAAAACAAAACACTTTATTTTAAAAGTTCACATTCCACTTCACCATAAAAAGATAGCGATTGCTACTCGGTGAATCATGGTGAAAAAAACCTAGAAATGTATTCGCCATGTGGTCATTGAATAGGGTGATTCACCGTTTTTGACAGAAATTCGCCAAACAGCACAAATTCGCCATAAAAACATGGCGAATCAGGCTCATTGAATACCGCTGAGTGTCTTTCAGTTTGTAAAAGTGGCAATAACAACTAAAGATGGCCGCCCACTAGTCTTTGTTCCCTAGGAATGGAAGCTTTCAGAACACCACTATAGAGACTTGAATTCAGAATCTCCTGCTCGGGGGAAAGTGGCACAATGAAGGGGGGCAGGAGATGTGTCTCCTAACTTCAGGAAGGGGTTTCCAGGTGGTCACTGACTGGGCTGGCTATATTGTTAGGGAGTAAAGTCCTCCATCTCTTTGCCTGCACTAGGTCAAATTCGTTTATGGACCATGACCTGACTGATAAGTTTCTCTTCTGTAAATAGAGCTAGGATTGGCAAATGTACATTTCCTTTAAATGGCTAACCTAGTTAACCTAGTAAGAGGAGGATGTGTTGGTGAGTAGCACATAAGAAAGAAAAGAATGTCTCTGTGTGGTGCACCTAGAGAGTTTCTAAAATGTAACTTTTATTCAATAATTTTTTTTAAACTGCGAAATATAAAACACATATACACATGAAACAAAAAAATTTGTGTGGTCTGCTTACGAGAGAGCATCAGAGGACCAACCAACAGCTCTCTCTGCGAAGCATACGCAGACCACACACATCGTGTGTGTGCTCCCAGCCTCCCCCTCCCTCATGAAATGTTGAAATTTTGAGCTTAAACCTAATGAGCGGTCTCGGTCCTGGTAACATACCCGTCTCAGCCTGAAGACGCTGTGTCTCACCGTGGCACACGGCGTCCAGCTTACAACACCTCCAGGCAGACGGAGTAGTGAGAGTGCAGCAGTGTACCTTAACCGCTGTCACTAATAGCAGATAAGCTGCGGTGGCTTGTGTGTATTGCTGTTTTCCCTGCCGAATACTGAGCAATCCAGGCTCATGGCATCACACGGAAATAAAACAGCATTCATCTCACTCCCGCCGCCAATTATATAGGTTATCCATACCCATATCTGCTAATTAAATTATTTCTGGATCAGAGATGCCGACATACTGTGTCAACACTGCCATATACTTATAGGGTTAAGACAGCAGTTCTAAAAACACACAATTATAGCTAACTACCATACTGAAGGGAGACATACCCTGGGCCGCACGGTGTGAGGATTCTATATCCTTTTTATATGTCATTGTTTTGTTTCATGTGTATAGGTACCGCGGGAGTGCGCACCTCAAAGCACACATCGGGTCAGCACGCTTAGCAGCGTGTATGGGCAGCATTAGGCTTTGAAAATCAAGAAGAAGCTCTTTGACCTGTTTTTTCCATACAGTACTCTGGTATTCTAGATGAGTCAGTAAGCAGGAAAGTTAATTTGTTCTATACACAACCACTTAGCACCACCATAGTGCAGAGCCAAATAAATCAACCAAATATAAACAGAACACAATATAAATAAGCAGGTATGAAGAGATACAATGGTAATGAGAAATCATATAATGCAAGATGAGAGAATATAAAAAAAAAACAACTAGTTAAGTAAACACAACTTAGACAATGGAAACCTTTCAAAGAGAATGAGAAGAAGAGGTAGGACAAAGGGAGGGCTAAGCTCATGCAAGCCAAAATTTAAGGAACACTTGAAACACTGGAGATCGGTGGGAGACTGGTCTGTGAGTTCTGTGGGTGGGTATCAGTGTTAGTGAAGAACTAATGGTGGAGATATAAAGTGGTTGTAGAAGAGGTGGAGACCATGAATAGAACAGAATGGACAAATATTGATTGGCTTGGTCAAAGATTTGCTTGTGTGGGTGTGTGTGGTGGTGGTGGGGGTGGGGGCAGGCATTGTAGAGGGATTTATATGTAAGCTGATCAACTGGAATTGCATTATGAGGTTAACAGGTGAACCGATGCACAGCGGAAGAGGAACAATGATAAAGGGAGAGAAGCCTCTCCGCCACATTCAGGACAGATTCCAAAAGGAGACAGACCTTTGTCAAGCAGGCAGAAGCAGACTAAAATAATCAAGGTGGGAGAGGCAAAGATCATGAATGATGGTCTTGGTGCCAGAAGAGGAAAGGCAAACCTTTTTACAATTGTAAAAAGGTGAGAGGGTAATGGAATTCAGTGGGGAACCCAATGCGGAAACTGAAGTTGAGGGTGTGGTCAGTGATGACCTCCAGGCAGAACATAAGGAAAACAAGTGAGAGAATGGCCCCTCTTTAAGGTAGAGGGGACATGACACATGCCTGTAAAAAGATAATCACAGTTGAGGCTGTGTTGACCTTGAGGTAGTGCTCAGCATTTCAAGTGGACAACTAGTAGATATGTCAGGGTAGATAAGATCCTGTTAGCAGCATAGAAATTATACTCGAGGCTGAAAGACCCCATGAGATGAACAACTGAAGAGATGTAGAGGGAAAAGCAATTAGTAAAAACATCTTGAGGAACCTGACAGACAGAGGACAAAGAAAAGATACTGAAGGAGATATTACAGTGGAGTAGGAGGTAAACCAGATATTGACGATGCCACAAGAGCTAAGAGAGGGAGTCAAGCTAGAGTGTGGTCAACTGTGTGTAAAGCTGTAGAGACAAGGGCAGGCGTAATGAGAAATTAAACTGTGATTTAGCCTAAATTAGATCAATGAAGACAAATGATCGGAGTAACACGGTTATCACAATACTGCTACAGAATGCTGCTATACGCTCTAGTGCTGTACAGGACACATCTGTATACAAACAGTAGGTTTTAAATGTACATCACTCCTCCATATGCCACATGAAGAAAATGATACATGCTCTGCACTCACCTAATTCACTCCACGCTGTATGTAATTTAAAGTCAGGTTCTAAAATATTTCAATAATTTCTCCAGTTGCTCAACTAACGTCCAAGTCTCCCCTTCTGGCCAAACCTCTCTGCTGACCCTGCATCATTTGCCACAAAGATTTTTCACAAAACTATGCTTCTTCAACATTTTAGAATAAAATGTCAAATACCTCAAGTTTTTTGATGGTAAAAAAAATCTTAAAAATGATGCCTTCTGGTGTACTATGGTTAGGGATACTGATAATAGAAAATAGAAGCGCCGGCACTCAAAGGGTCTTGTAAGTGTATAATAATTAGGCGCAGAATGCCATAAGTATATCAACGTTTCATTTTATTCAACTTTCCTCAAGATGTATGCTGATGAAAGTTGAATAAACTGAAACGTTGATATACTTATGGCGTTCTGCACCTAATTAATATACACTCACAGGACACTGAGTGCCGCCACTTCTATTGTCTATATATATATATGTTGATAGTAAACTTGTGGCAAGTACAGCAAGCCCGCGAGGGTACACATTTTAATGTTCCAAACAAGTTCAATGGTATTCTGAAGCAGTTTAGTTGTGCTATCCCAGGGGGTACCATGTTCTACACTTGAACCATATACATATATAGGTGTTATGTGTGTGACTTATTAGAATACATTGTACATAACTCTTGTGATTTTTTAAGAGAATTGTTGGTGTAATTAGCAGTCACTGCCACATCTTCAGAACATCACTCTGTTTCTAAATATATTGTTTAAAGTTACACTACAGCAATTGGGGACACACATTAAAGGAGTTTTCTAACTTTTTTGTGTTTACTGCTCTCTCCGTGTACAGTACATAAGCTTAAATTTATGTGTAATTTCTGCCCTGAGACTTTTCTGTCTTGAATATTATTTATTGTACAGATTTGTAGATTTTAAAAGAATAAAAGCTGGTTATTGGTTGAGTCTTCATCTCTGTCAGTAGAAAGATGTCATCATTTAACCTGCACTTTGTTTGGATATACAGTATCGAACGACTGCACATGCGCTGTGTTCGCATTGCGCAAACTCTGGGTCAATAAGCAAAAAAATATTCATACACACAAGACGCAGAGTAGCCGCAGTTTGATTGACAGGATGCTGGGGTTTGGGGCATAAACATGGCGTTTTATGGTCGTCTTTGTGACCACTTCCAGCCTGATTATTGAGCAGATTAGTGGAAACTTTAGACTGCACAGATGGAAAAAAAACTGGTTCGGTTTTTCGAATGGATCTGCAAATACATAACGATTTGCATTCCCAATTTTGCAAGGGGCATTTTTTTGGTTTGTCTGGGCGGCGGCTTTTTGCTTGCAGCCCACTGCATTGTCTATAATTAGCAATTAATTAGAATGGACTCCTATGTGAGTGCTTTCCGCAACACACCCATAAAGTGCCTGTAAGACAGACAATCTCTATGGCTAATACATTTTTTAAACACTTCTGTGCACAGTAAAAAAAAAAAAAGTCCCCTTGCGGGCTTGGTGGCTCGCTACGCTATTTAAAATCAACTCCATGCCAACATGGATAGTGGAGGTATGAACTATCCATGTTGGCATGGAGTGAAGTTACTTTTTTAACATAGTGGCGAGCGTAGAACCCGGATGTAGCACGGCGCCATGCTGGCACCGTGAAACTACACAAGTACCAAAAAAGTAACTGCTCAACTACATCCAGTATCGGTATTGATTGAGACTCATAATCAGCCCCAATGCATGATAAAATAGAATATTTAATTGAGGGTATGCGTCGCCACCTTGTGGCCGAGTATGATTGATGCAAGCTAATCACTGACATAATTCTTTACATTGATCATTTTGTGTCAGACATGGTCCTATTCCAACTCTAACAGTGCATGCTTTCAAAGTCTCCTCAGGAATTATTAGTACCACCTGCAGATCTAGGGCCTTATTCAGATCTGATCGCAGTACAAATTTGTTCTCAAAATGGGCAAAACCATGTGCACTGCAGGTGGGGCAGATGTAACTTGTGCAAGTTATTTTGTTTCTGTGCAGGGTAAATACTGGCTGCATTATTTTTACACTGCAATTTAAGGGCCCCTTACACTTGTGAGATTTGACCCAATCCAGGTGGATTGAGTCAATTTATCTGACAAAATCTGATGTGCCTGTCTGATTAAATCTTATGTGCCTGATGTGTAGGACACAATCCAAAATCCTGTGCCATTGGGTATAACCAAGAGATTGTAAGAGATTGATCCTCCTGCACATAGGATAAATCTCGAGTCAATCAGGTTCAATTTGTTGATCAATAAGTTGAACAATAAGTTGAACAATTGAAGGGGGGCTTTAGATTTCAGTTTCAACACACCCCACCCAAATTTAGCTCTCTAAACAAATTTTTACTGCAATCAGATCTGAATAAAGACCCTATTATATTAGTTGACACAGGAGTAGATCATAAAGTACGATTTTGACTATTATCCTCTTTTGACTATATAAATCAAAATTGTAGCCAAAATCGCATACATTAGGTCGATAATGCCTAGGTCAACACCAAAAGGTCAACATGCACATAGCCGACATGGGAAAAAGGCTGATCCAAGCAAAATGTTGACAAAGATTGACATACATTTTCTTCACTTTTTTGGTGCCATTTTGTAGATTACAACACATGGACCGGCAATTAGTGTACCCCTTCCCTCACCATGCTCTCTGGCCCAGGTACCCTGCTCCGCTACCACTTTCCAGTTGGAGTCCATGTGGAAAGTATGAACAATTTCAAAAACTAAAACAAAATTGTGAAAAACTCTTCAGGTGTCAACCAATAGTTCAATGAGTAGATGGTTTCAGCCAGTGGTGATGAGAGAGGGTTGGAGGGGGCACTAATTACCGGGGCCCAGGTCTGCTGGAGGGGCCCCAGTGACATCCCCATTAACTGGCAGCAGCTCTTCTCGTACCAGCACATGCTGCTGTGTGCTGGGCTGCAGTGTGGGCAGGGAGATGCTTACAGTGCTATCTGTGTTTTATTCTAAGGGTTCATGGCCACGGCTATCATAATTATTCCAAGCCCCCTGAAAAGTACCTGGGCCCAGTCAGGCTCTCTGCTGCCCTGGGTCCAGCAACTGGGCTGGTTATCAGAGTGCAGCCTACAACTGAGGTCAGTAGCTGGGCTATATGTTAAATAAATATATAGGATATTTATTTTGTCCCCCCCCCCCCCCCCCAAATAAAAAAATATTTACTGGGCAGCATTTGGATGATGTTGCCTATAGCAACCAGATTCTGTCTACCATTTCTCTATTGCACAGGTTCTCAAAGTCGGTCATCATGTCCACAAACATTGCATGTTTTACAGGTCTCCTCACAGAATCAAGTGAAGTAATTAGCTCCACCTGTGGATCTTTTTAAAAAAGTGTCAGTCAGTAATGAGTGCACCTGTTGGGTGACCGTGAAAATGGGAACGGTGTGGGGTCCTGAGGACCAAGTTCGAGAACCACTGAACTACTGCATCCTAGAAAATAATTGCTTTTATGCTTTGCATAAAAGTGCTCGCAGCCTCATAGGGTTCCAACACTTTTTTGCGAAGTCGGGCGTTAAACCGCCAAAGCAAATAGCACTGTTTGCATCCACTTGGCCCCCAAGGTGTTAATTAATCATGTCTACGGCATTTCATATATCTAGTATGATACGTATATGGAAGCCTTTTGCACAATTCATAACTTTAGACTTGAAATAATATATCATTATCAATTTATTTAGAAACTGAAAGCAACAACTTCTTAGCGTGTAAATCACATGTAAAACGCGTTGGAGTTCGATAAGTCTGCAGCATGAAGCAATGCAGTTGTGTGAATCATTTAAGAATGTTTCTGATTTCTTACTCATTACAGATACGGATTGTCACGCCGACGGTGCTCCTGCATGGTTTCTTTGTGTGGGTTGTTTTCTGTCTTTTGTCTTATTTATCAAGGAGTGCCAGAGGTATTTGGGAAGCCGAGTAAACCGCGCTCCACATTTGCACTGGAACTGGGATACCAGCGGGTGCAGCCAGCTGTGGGCTTGGAGTTGCCTGTAACCTCGCAGGACCTTTCCACACACGGCGCAGATAAAGGCAGTGCTGCTTAAATGTTCCAACTGGTGCCGGAGAAAATGTAAGGAACCGACAGGGGATCGTCCACAGTCACATCTGTGTTTCTTCCACGTATTTCTGTTTAAGTCTTTGTGCCGGTGCCATTGTAACCGCCAGGCTTGGTAAAATCGCATTCCACAGTCTCGACATCTGCATGGGGGCTTGGGCCGTTTTAAGAGCCTTGCTACCAATGCATATGGCAACATCAGCGGGAAGTAAATTGGTTGCTCCTTTGGGTTCATGGTAGTAAAGGAACTGACTCGAGGCCTGGGAGCCTCTTCAGCATCTCCTGTAGTCCTTAAATCCTCTCCATTTTGGATTACATGGTGACTTTCAGATAACAAGACCTCATGCACATCTTCTGTCCCAATTACAAGCTCAAATATGTATTCTGGAACAACAGTAGAAGGTCTTTGTTGGTTAGAATCTATTTGACTAGACTTTGGATTATCTCCAGAAGCTTCACTGATTTGCGCCTTTTCCTCATTTGTATGAAGGTTGTACTGCTCGCCCAAGTTTAAATGCATGACATGCCCGCTGAAACTTTGAAAATTACTATTTTCATCATGGACATCAGGGAAAGGGGTGCCTTCATCTCTATCAGTTGACCAATTCTGTTGTTCCTCCAAGTCTTTGATCTCAACTTCCTCCATGTATTCCTCTCCTTGCGCCAGGACCACTTGGGCCTGAGCTTTAACGCTTTTCTCTAATTCTCTCTCTTTCATATGCCAACGTATGTGCGTAGCATAGGAACAGCTCTTATTAAACACTCTCCCACAATGCTGGCAGCTGAAAAGAACAATGGGTCTGGTGTTCTTCTCGACATTCTCTGGATGTTTTACTTGGTTTGCTGTTCTATTACTTTCCTGGCCTCCCCGTGCTGGCTTTCGAGTCGCAACTCCAACTGTAGATACAGTTTTGCTTTCTTTCAAATGCCAGCGAGTGTGAGTGGCGTATGAACAATGCTTATCGAATACTGTACCGCAATGTTCGCAAGTAAATGTTTGAGACGATTTGTGAGAGCTGACTGGTATCTTTTTAAGCACCGTAGGAGATACAGCATCCTGTAGAGCAGCCCAACCAGGTTCCTGGTCCTCTGTTACTATAGTCCTTGCCGCTGTGCTAGTCACAGAAGATACAAAATCTCTCTCTTTCATATGCCAATGTATGTGGGTGGCGTATGAACAACGCTTATTGTACACTCTCTTACACTGCTGGCATTTGAAGATTTCGAGTGATTCACCAGGGAAGGTGGCTGAACTGGCAATATCATCTTTGCTGCTCCCAGGAGACCTACTACAGTTAGTGTGGACATTCTTCTCTAACGGAGAAGGACTGTGCACAGTGTGACTGTCCAAGTCTTGTTCCATGTTTACTAATGACGGCACTGGAGAGGTTTCTTGAGAAGCATTCAAATTTTGTGAAATGAATATCCTGGTCTCCTCGTTGGGGCAAACATGACACTCTAGGTTGCGACTGTTTCTAAAATTATGCCCACAGCGGTGACAAATAAAAATACCTTTATATGATATTTTGTTGGTAGAAACTAACGTGCCATCTACGGAGATGCTCTCCTGACTCCATGGTTGCATGTCCGGTGGGTCTACTTCCATTACAGTTCCAGACATATCTGCAAACTCCTCTTCTATAATGTAATGTCCCTGTAGGCTTTGAAGCTGCTTTTGAGCTTCAACACACATGTTTTCTAAACTATTCATAGACTCGTGGTTTTGTTCGTTCTTCTTTGCTGAAACATTATTTTTCTTCCTGCTATTGGCAGAAGTATAGTCTTCATTGTAGACCGGTTGCTGAGGTTTGCCTAAGGCCGTTTTAATGCATATATGTTTTTCCAGGTTGTACAAACGTCCAAACTGACGTCCACACCTGGGGCATTTATGGCTTCTCACCCAAGGCTTTACGGTACCAGCAAACTGGGTGTTTGCATTAAAGTAACTATATTTTCCTAATCCCTCTCTCCCGTCTTCTTCATGGGGCACAGTGCCAGCAGAATACTGCTCAGTGGAGTTAGGAGACCGACCATACCCTGAGGCTGGGGCCATCTCTGTGTGAGAAACTTCTGCTTCTTCAAAACAAGGCACCAACTGAAAAGACTGGTCGTGAAGTTCGTCGTCGTACATGTTGCTCCAAACAACAGAGTCACCATCAACCTGTACTTCATGCATCTGGAGTTCTGCATGTAGATATTCCGAGGACGATAACAAAGACATTTTACTTTCCACGTGTTCTTTCTCCGCAATCAACTGCTTGATGTCAGGACCATAATTTCGTGTCTCCAGGTTCTTAACTTTGGGAGGTGTGGAAAGCACTTGGTGGGAGTCCAGGCTCTCATCGCTGCTCGATTCTTCAACATAATGAAGATGGTGCCATACAGGCAGGTCACGCTTATTCTCCTGGTGGAACAGAGAAGATGAGTCAGCTCTGGTATACAAGCAAGTTCTGAGCAGAACACAAGCACCTGCTAGGCATGCAACTCAGAAAGCTCTGGGCCTTGTTATCAATGCTTCCAAGAGGAAGCATTGATAACAAGGCCCAAGATTGGTACAGGCTCTGGTTTGCAGGGGTGTATTAATTTAGATGTCGGCAATAGCACCTTTTACAACCCCCAAATTGAGCATTTAGATTCACTAACCTATTGTGGTGTTCATTCAAATGCTCAATTTAGGGGCTACCATGAGTGCAGATGATGTGTGCACAGAACCATCATCATCATTACTCCTAACTGAATCCTCCCCTAAAGGTGCAGTAAGGGATGGCCAAAAAGTGGATTTCCAGCGAAACATCCATAAAACAAAAAGTCATTTTCGCCCGTGATCTTTTTAGAACCCGGCACAAATTTATGAGCATTCAAAAATAAATTTTAAAAAAGTAGAATCAGTCTCAATAGACGATGTAATCAGATAAAATAAATGCTATGAAATAACAGTTGCCTGCGCTTTCTCAGAGCATTGCAAATTCTAAATACAATCAGCCCCTAGCAGCCTGAATGTTATAAGATTTCGTTACTGGTGGCTGTACCTACCACCTTAACTGCAGCGCAGTCATCCATAGCAGTGCCGTCATTCAGTTCTACTTCAGCTCCGACCTCAAATCCCAGATGGGCATCCATGGTGTCAGACACCTGCCCGATCACACTCCCTGCATGAAGAGTAACATAAAGGCTTAGAACTTAAGGCAGTAGACCACTATGTGCAAGTCACCAGTACGCAGTCATGTCACTCTGTAGTGTTGGCAGAGCGAGAGATAAATACCCTGTGCCATTACACAACTGGGCAAGTTATTCGCTGCCCATTACCAGTGTGACATGGAGTACGAAGCTTAATCACAGTGGAATATACAAGGGCAATCAGAGCTAAAAGAGGTGATGTTGCCTTTAGCAATCAGATCCTGTCTATCATTTCTCTATAGCATCCTAGAAAATGATAGACAGAATCTGATTGGCTTCTAGGTGATCCCTTCAGTGTCTTCCACCGTAGCCTCATCTGTGACTTTACACTAATGCCGGTACAGGAGTGAGACTGTGCAAGAGGTTGGACCCCACTTTCAGCATCTTTAGAAGCTGCTATCAGTCCCACTATCGATTCTTGCACCAGCCCTTTGCTAGGTGCAAATTCTGAATCGGGGTGTGGCTTCCATTGTGAGCGGTTTAAGCCTTTAACTTCAGTGATGTGCCCTTGCTACTGCCATAACATATCATGTAGAACAGACCTTCCAGCCACCACCCAGGAATGATCGGCACTAGAACATTTCTGATCTCGTGGCGGATCTGTGTGTACACATGGGCCCTTGTTCAGATCTGATTGCAGTACAAATTTGTTCTGAAAATGGGAAAAACCATGTGCACTGCAGGTGGGGCAGATGTAACATGTATAGAGAGAGTTAGATTTGGGCGAGTTATTTTGTTTCTGTGCAGGGTAAATACTGGCTGCATTATTTTTACATTGCAATTTAGATTTCAGTTTCAACACAACCCATCAAATTGAACTCTCTCTGCACACGTTATATCTGCCCCACCTGCAGTGCACATGGTTTTGCCCATTTTGAGAACAAATTTGTACTGCAATCAGATCTGAATAAGGGCCATGGTGTTATGTAGTGGAATCTGCAATAGACGTTTAAGGGGCAGATGTATTAAGCTTTAACAAGAGATAAATGCAAGGGTGATAAGGAGAGATAAACGCCCAGCCAATCACCTGCTAACTGCCATGTTACAGCCTGTGTTTGAAAAAAGTCAGTAAGGAGCTGATTGGCTGGACGTTTATCTCTCCTTATCACCCTTGCATTTATCTCTTGTTAAGGCTTAATACATCTGCCCCTAAATCTTTTATGCAACAGGTGATCTGCTATCAAGAAATAGTGAAAGCTGGTCTAATAGATAAAATGCAGATTTGTGAATACCGTATGGGAGTTGTACTCTGGAACTGAAAGTACCCTGGGATCAAAGTACCAAAAAGGAGAAAAGTTATATTTCTATTGCAGGGTAATAGAAAGTCCCAGCATTCTATTACCGACGGACATCGCTGGTACATGATTTGCATGTACCTACATTTAATAAATCAGTATTGCAATATGGCATTTTATCATGACTCACCAGGCACTGGGTGATCAGACTAGAAGACGAGCAAGTTCAAGGAAAGCTGGGAGCTGGCTAATCACAGATAAACCAGAAAGCCATAAAGTGTCCAATGAAAGTCAACCTTTAAGAGAGACTTTATTGTGTCAGTCTGATAAATAAACTCCTGACCTGGAAGTAGTAAAATAACCAGAGCATGCTAGGAAATGTAGTCATGGACACTGCAGGATCTGGAGAGAACTACATTACCCAGCAAGAAGAGGAATAATGAGGCCAGCAAGGAACCCACACTGCCAGCTGTAATGCCCCATACACATACGCACACACTCCTGTGTACTTTGAATTGTATAGTACAAAAAGTATGTGCAGGCAGTCATTTTTGTACCAAATCGTATCACTGTTGTAACACATTGTATACAATTTGAACTAATTACATTATGATTTGATTTGAATCCCGGGATTGGACCTTCTAATCCCAGGATTCCCCTGCGCATGAGCAAATCTAATGCCGGGCAGTGCTGAGAGACCAGCTCAGATGTTGCCTGGCTGTTCCTGATCCAGGCGGGCTGCTGTGCGCAGCGTGACCTAATGGCAGAGGTCATGCTGTGCAGCGCGCCTGTCGCACCACCCGACCTCCTCACCTCCGCCCGGGTCTCCCGATCACCACCACTGCCGCCCGCGTACTGTAAGTGACACTGGTTTGCGGGGGACAGAGGGGCATTAAAGTTTTATTTGACCAACTCAATCCCGTGTATTCTGGGAATCGCGGGATTAGGCATATTTTCAATCCCGATTTCCGGGATTTAAAAAATGCATAAAAAAAA
This sequence comes from Crinia signifera, assembly GCF_055691185.1. NCBI lineage: Eukaryota > Metazoa > Chordata > Amphibia > Anura > Myobatrachidae > Crinia > Crinia signifera. The sequence continues at coordinate 33,100,870 of NC_139226.1, forward strand.
AATAATAATTAATCGCATAGCACTGAAGTTCAAATAGTACAGCACCATTGTATAGTTCAAAATGCACCAACAACACATCGCACCGTGTATGGGCACCTTTAGAAATAGGGCTACAATCGCCCAGTGCGTATTCCGCATTAAAAACAGCACATGCAAGTGTACATGTGTCTCCAGCAAAAGTTGAATAGCTTTTTTTAACGAGCCTGGGTTATTCGGTGGGTATACGCCACTGGGTCAACACACAAAGTCGACATGCATTGTCTTGACCGTTGAATGTCGACATGGCTTAGCTTAACACCTGAAATAGGTTGACATGGTTGGAAGGTCGACACAAGCATTAGGTCAACAGTAATAATTATGGTTTTGTGCATGCATGCATTACTGTCTTATTGTTTAATCTTTTATATGTTTTTTATGGTACTTGTTAATAAATTGTTGGTACTTGTTTCCTAGCACGGCCACAATCGCGGGCATCGGGTGTAATTTTTAGTGGTCTGCGACGCGACCGACGCGATGCCCCCGATTTTCCCATTGAAATAAGTCAAAATCGCGTCGGTCGCGTCGTATGCGGCTAAAAAAGGCTTAAATGGTCCAGACGCGATGCCCCCGATTTCCCATAGGAAACAATGTTAAATGCCTCAATTTCACCAAATCATCATAGGGAACAATGGGAAATGGGCCAGAAACCCCCCAAAACACCCCTGAACAGTGAAATGTCCCCCCAAAAGTAGTTTAAGCCACCCCACGATCAACGCGAACCCGAAGCGTGGCGAGCGCAGCGAGCCCGCGAGAGGCGGCGGTACGCGTCCTCCGACCTTTTCATACCCCCACTATCCACGTCGGCGTGGAGTTGAGAATAGAATAGTGTGGCGAGCGCAGCGAGGGGACGCGGATACCTTCACAGGTAAACGCGTCCCTTCGCGGGCTTCACAGGTATCCGCGTGCGCTCGCCACACTATTCTATTCTCAACTCCACGCCGACGTGGATAGTGGGGGTATGAAAAGGTCGGAGGACGCGTACCGCTGCGCTCGCCACGCTTCGGGATGGCGTTGATCGTGGGGTGGCGTAAACTACTTTTGGGGGGACATTTCACTGTTCAGGGGTGTTTTGGGGGGTTTGTGGCCCATTTAACATTGTTCCCTATGATGATTTGGGTAAATTGAGCCATTTAACATTGTTTTCTATGGGAAATCGGGGGCATCGCGGGTAAATTGAGGTATTTAACATTGTTCCCTATGGGAAATCGTGGGCATCGCGTCGGTACCATCGCACCCGATTTTTTAGTGCATGCGATGGCCGCGATGCCCCCGATTTTTACTCACGATGCCCACGATCATGATCGTTGTGGCCGTGCTAGGAAACAAGTCCCAAATTGTTTTTAGTGTACAGAAGGCGCCTACTGGTTCTTTTCCTCTGTGCACTTTGTATTGAGGGCGGCATCCCTCTACCAGAGGGCAGCTATCTGTACACATCCCAGCACACCTGTCCCTAGCGCTCAAAGCCTTGCTGCTATTAGGTCAACAGTGTCTAGGTCAACAATGAAAAGGTCAACATGGGTTCTTTTTTTTTTTTTGGAGCCGACATGCTGACAGGTGGTATTTCATGCCCTAACATCCGCTAGGGCAAGGTGGGAGAATAGAATAGTATGTTGAGCATTGCAAGGAACCAAGCCCGAAGCATGCGAGGGGACGCAGTGCACCGATACGGTGTCCATGTCAACCATGTTAACATTCGGGACAAAAAAGGTGAAAACCCACAGTCGCAGGTAGCCGGGGTGGTGCATTGAAAGTGAACATACGCTAGGAGCTTTCGGATAGATGCTACTGTGCGCTCCTATCTGTCTTCCCTACGAATTTGCACAGTATGTGTTGAGGGCATCGGAAGCGATTCGGGGGCTCCCGATCACTAACGAATGGATGTGTGATTTGTATACAAGATAGTACTGCACTGTATATAAGCCACGGTAAGTTGAGAGCAAACAATTTATAACAGAAGTAAAATAGAGATGTGCCCTCACACATCTGGCCTGAATACACCTCGCAGTGTATGGTGCCTGGTGCCAGTGAGCCTGTGCAACTCTGCTAGTGTATGGTGTGTTTTGCTGCATCTATATCACAACTAATCTACACCAGGACATGACGCTGGTTATTTTTAAACACTTTTATACTGTATGAGCCAGAGCTAGTATACAGAGCACAATGGAAAAGCTCTAGTTACTATCTAATCTCTACTACCTGCAACTTACCTCCCGCCCAGGCCACCCGCGACTCACCTCCCGCCCCGGCCACCTGCGTCTCACCTCCCAAACCGGCCACCTGCGGCTCAACTCCCACCCCGGCCACCTCCCAAACCGGCCACCTGCAGCTCACCTCCCAAACCGGCCACCTGCGGCTCACCTCCCAAACCGGCCACCTGCATCTAACCTCCCACCCTAGCCACCTGCGTCTCACCTCCCACCCTAGCCACCTGCGTCTCACCTCCCACCCTGGCCACCTGCGTCTCACCTCCCACCCTGGCCACCTGCGTCTCACCTCCCACCCCGGCCACCTGCGTCTCACCTCCCACCCCGGCCACCTGCGTCTCACCTCCCATCCCGGCCACCTGCGTCTCACCTCCCACCCCGGCCACCTGCGTCTCACCTCCCACCCCGGCCACCTGCGTCTCACCTCCCACCCCGGCCACCTGCGTCTCACCTCCCACCCCGGCCACCTGCGTCTCACCTCCCACCCCGGCCACCTGCGTCTCACCTCCCACCCCGGCCACCTGCGTCTCACCTCCCACCCCGGCCACCTGCGTCTCACCTCCCACCCCGGCCACCTGCGTCTCACCTCCCGGCCACCTGCGTCTCACCTCCCGGCCCGGCCACCTGCGTCTCACCTCCCACCCCGGCCACCTGGGTCTCACCTCCCACCCCGGCCACCTGGGTCTCACCTCCCACCCCAACCACCTGCGTCTCACCTCCCACCCCGGCCACCTGCGTCTCACCTCCCACCCCAGCCACCTGCGTCTCACCTCCCACCCCGGCCACCTGCGTCTCACCTCCCACCCCGGCCACCTGGGTCTCACCTCCCACCCCAACCACCTGCATCTCACCTCCCACCCCGGCCACCTGCATCTCACCTCCCACCCCGGCCACCTGCATCTCACCTCTCACCTCCCCTACCTCTGGCTGACCTCTCACCTCCCCTACCTCTGGCTGACCTCCCACCTCACCTACTGTACCTCTGACTCACCTCCCACCTCACCTACTGTACCTCTGACTCACCTCCCACCTCAGCTACTGACCTCCTCAGGTAAGTTGATTCACACTACAGCTACCTTCCACCTCAGATGACTTACCTCCCTCCTCTCCCTTGCTGCCGGGAATAAGGGTCCAGGCAGCGCTGCCCCAACCTGGAAGTAACTAGTACCACAGTTGAAGTCATCACAGAGCATGCTGGGAAGTGCAGTCCTCCTGTCTTTGGAGGCATGTGTGTGAGGACTACATTACCCATCAGTCACCGGGTTTTGCAGCGAACGGATTGCACCGTGTTACCAACTAGTACGGACTGCCAGAGATGTTTGGACAGATGCGGCTGCCGTCACTGCGCATGCGCACTGAGTAGAGCTCCCGCTTGTGGCACTGGCTGTTGTGTGCTGTGGTGGTCTGAAGCTGTAAGAACGCGGTAGGTGAGGTAGGATCAGATGTCACACGGGTGATGTAGGTGGGTGCTCCTGTTTACACTACTCACGTACAGCAGGGCTGATGGAGCACCATGGGGGAGTATGGGTGATGCGGGTGGGTGTTCCTGTATCCCCTGCTTATATACAGGGATGGTAGTGCACCATAGGGGGGAGGGAGTTTGGGTGATGCAGGTGGGTGCCCCTATTTACCATGCTCATCTTGTGCAGGGATGGTGGAGCACCATGGGGGAGTCTGGGTGATGCAGGGTGGTGCCCCTGTTTTCAATTTAAATTGTCACTTTGCTAACCTATTATTTTTTTAAGCATTCTCTATGTGTAATGCAGTTCCTCATATGTGCTGTATTGTGTGATTAAAGTCACAGAATGCTTTGTACTTTTGTTTGACCAGCTACAGTGTATATATATATATATAATCTATCAGATGTCCGGCACTCGCACTAACAGTTTTCAATTGCTCCCCGGTAGCCTTGCCAGATAATAAATACAGTCCAGGGTGCTCCAACAGGAGCTACGGCCGGTACTCGGGGAGACTTGCAGAAATAATTAGAATCAACACCACTTCTGGTGTTGATTCTAATTATTTCTGCATTTTTGGGGAAAAAAGGAATGATAGACCGATACATTTATATTGAATCATCAGCACCATTTCCCAGCACTTTACCAAGTATAGTAGCTCTTACAAACTGCTTTTGGGCTCATCTACATTTGGATAGAAGTAATTTTGGTACTTGTTTCCTAGCGGCGCCCGTCGGGTCCATCGCATACCATTAACTTAAGGTATGCGATGGGACCCGATCAGACCCGACCGACCCGATTTTAGCCCTTCAAAGACGTTTCCCATACAATAAAAAAATCGGTCGCATTGCATGCCATTATAATGGCATGCGATGCGACGCGACCGACCCGATTTTGCCATTGGACCCAATGTTAAATTGTACCTCAGACCCAATTTTACATTGGATCCAATGTTAAATGCCCCCCAGACCCAATTTTTAATGTTATACCCACCCTGATGGTTAATTATGAGGTCAAATTCCCCCCATTGTTAACGCCACCCCACGATCAACGCCAACCCGAAGTGTGGCGAGCTCAGCGGTACGCATCCTCCGACCTTTTCATACCCCCACTATCCACGTCGGCGTGGAGTTGATTTTATATAGTGTGGCGAGCGCACGCATAATACGTGTGAAGTAATGCGCGTCCCCTCGCGGGGCTCGCTCCGCACGCCACGTTTCGCGCTCGCCACACTATATAAAATCAACTCCACGCCGACGTGGATAGTGGGGTATGAAAAGGTCGGAGGACTCGTACCACCGCCCCTCTCGCTGAGCTCGCCGCGCTTCGGGTTGGCGTTGATTGTGGGGTGGCGTTAACAATGGGGGGGCATTTGACCCATCAGAGTGGGTATACAATTAAATTTGGGGTCTGGGGGGCATTTAACATTGGGCCCAATGTAAAATCGGGTCTCGGGGACCATTTAACATTGAGTACAATGTAAAAATCGGGTCGGTCGCATGCGATGCGACCGATTTTTCAGACCCGATGGCATACAATTGAAATCGTGGGCGCCATGCTAGGAATCAAGTACTGTAATTATAAAGATTCCTCTCAGATATAGCAGTACACACCCACACTTCTAGGCTTTGCAAAATTCTACTACCAACTATAATCTCCCTGAAACTAGTTTTCAAAAGTAGGCAAGCATGACTTAGATATATAGTTGAATGAAGTAATGAATGGTACTTTTATGCATTTACAGGGTGTAATTCTTATACAACAATAAGAAAGTCCTACAGCTGAGCCAGACGCCAAGGTGAGCATATTAATGTTTGCACTAAGGGAAGTAGTCTTTAGAATAATGGATGTCTATAGTAATATTATGGTTACAGTTTAGTTGGGAATTATGCTTGCATGAGTCACATTTAAAAAGCAAGAAAAGATAGTATTTGACACTAATTTACATAAATCCCTGTGTACTACTAAGCCAAAATATGAAATTAACTGGTTTTACACAGATATAAGCATACCGTGTGGGCAGTTACGGACGGTGTAATGGTTACATTACTGCCTCACTTCACTGAGGTCATGGGTTCCATTCCCATCATGGCCCTGACTGTGGGAAGTTTTTATAATCTCCCCGTACTTGTTTGTTTTTTTCCTCCGGGTACTCCAGGGGCTGATGTGATTGTTCAAATATTCTCTGTATAGCACTGTGGAATATGTGTGTGCTATATAAGAAACGTAATAAATAATTTAGCTTGTCCGAAATCCCATCAGGACACGGCCTAAATTTGTTGGAGGAACTTTAGCCACCCGTAGTGCAGCTAAACATGCACAACTATTTGGCAGAATTAGCAAAAAGTCATGGAGATACTGGGAAATGTATTTTGCCTCCTTTGATCATGGGGTGTAATCAATGCAGCCGGCGAGGGGGTTAAACTGCGGGGATCACCGCTGTTTTACCCCCATGCCAGATGCTCACCCTATTTAATGTTCCGGGGGAATCCTTGCTGTCAGATTCCTCCTGCATCTAGCATTTTATTCACACTGCTAAAGACAGATGGAACATATTCATTATAATTAATATGGGACTTTTTTCCTACTATCTCACAGAACCATGTCAGACTCTGGGCACAGCCAGCCCAGTATGTACGTCCCCGGGCGTGGTAGAAGGCGTCGCTGGATGGACCAGGGTCCTTCTGGTAACCTCAACCTCTCTGAGCCTGGCCGTGAAAGAGACCCCATGCTGCGGGACCGCGATCAGGACAGATGGGTGAGTACACAGATGGTTTCTGGGTATTGTTAGTTACAATAAAACTGAACTTTTTTTTTGTCTTTGTAGATTTCTCTTATTATACCCTGCCACCTGAGAGTCTGCATAGGTGTATAGTGTTCATCGTAGCACCCGCCAGCTTTGAAACCACATGCAGTTCCTGTTCTCTGCCTGGGGTGTCGCTGTCTGCTGTGGTGTTTCTAGCACAGGTCTGGTTTGCGTATCAGTGCTGATATACAGACCACACTGTGCTAGAAGCACTACAGCAGACAGCGGTATTACCTCAGGCAGGGAAGAGGAACTGCATGAGTTTTCAAAGATGGCGGGTGCTAGAATGAACACTAGGTGTACATAATGTATGTAGAGAGTCTAGGCTTGGTTATTTCACAGAATAAATAGATCACACATTTTAGCCTCTGCTTACCATTACAAACAAATGTATTGTTTAATTCATGTTTGTGCTTTTTCTTATTTTTTTTTTACAAAAAAACCTGTTTGTGAGAGCTTACATTGTGAAGAGGTGGGGCAGACAGGTGTGAAACAAAGGGTAAAGGCCCCCATATATTAGTGCGATTTGGCCCGATTCTGAGAAATCGGGCTAAATCGCATGTGTTGGACATCTTCTGTGACTCGATGCGCAGTCCCATGTCGGAGGTCAGACATGCTGCACATAAGATAAATCGTATGTGTAGCCATCAGCAGCACATTGCAGGTACTTCTAGCAACCGCAATGTATGGCATCCATCTTCCCGTGTAATAAATGGCACATTGAGTGCCTAATTGTACAGAACTCCTCCCAAGGAGCTGCCGGGGCAATTCAAGGGAAAAATGGTCCAACTTGTGCCTCCGAGCGGTCAGACTAGTGTATTAGGGGCCTTTGGGATGAGAGGTGGCTTGGTTTAATAAAGAAGTGGGTCTTGAGTGCCCGTTTGAAGTTTTGTAAGAGATAGAGAGACTTTTGGGGAGAAGGAGAAAAATTCAGAGCTAGGGTGCCTCACTTGAAAAATCATGGGAGGAGGTAATCAGTTGCCCGATTTGAACCATCTGTGCTCAAGTATAGATATCCTTTTAAATCTGGACTGTTTTGGTGCCTTGAGACCCGAGTTTGGAAATCCCTGCTGTAACTCTGTGTGTGTTAAACAGCGTGACCAGGAGGGGGAACCAGGGGTCGGCTATATGTGCTTTGCTAATATAATCCTTGCAAAGGAATGACCGGATTCAACATCAATAAGACCTTTTTTATCTTGCTCAGGATGGGAATGATGATAACTGCGGATACACCATGCAGAAGACCCCAATTATCCTGGCTAAACCAGCCACTGAGCGTGTAAGTGAATGGGGTGTCACAGTGGTCCTAGGACAAATTGTCATTGCACATTTTAAGATCAGGAAAGTTCCTGAGGGTAAAGGGTTTTTTTCATTATACAAACAGCAGGGAGAGAACTGATCTATTGTTTCGGTCTTTTGTTTCATTTTATTAGGACTGTATAGAAACCTAAGCTTGAGATTTGCTACAATTTTATGATTGTGATGTCACCGAAATTTGTTGTTTTGCTTATAAACCTGAATAAAAACAATTGTTTATTGCTAGATTCCATTTAAAATAAACAAATAGCAATTTTCAGTTATAAATGTTTTTTTTTTTTTTTCAAATAGGTTTTCTGATGCCACTCTTGTGTGTTTCACTTTCTTTTTTTTATTGTTCCAAGCCAAAGCCAACCGCAGCTCCAGCCCCAGCCGCTCCTGAGAAGCCTATTGTACTCATGAAGGCTAGGGAGGAGCCAAAGCCAGCCCCGGCTGCAGAGGGCACAAGCCTACCACCCACTGCCGCTTCTGCTAAGGCGGAGAAGGAAGGGCAGCGCCCCACACAACCAGTGTATCAGATACAGAACCGAGGCATGGGTGCTTCCGCAAGTGCCGGTGGTAATGTGGATCGTAAGTGTTGGTTACTCGCAGTATAGCTTTATAAGCTATAGTTTACCTAGCATGAGGAGTTCAGAAGACACAAATCCTAAGCATTAAAATCCTTAAAGGACGTTCGTTTCATTACCCAATCCCTCTCAGATGTATGGTGCATTTTTTTTTTCCCTTCCATTGACCACTTTTTCCCAGTGCACCGCAGCCTAATGTCTCCCTATGAAGATTTCTAGTCTGTATTTTCCATTCTGCTCTACTAGAAAAGATCTAGCACATCCAGTCTTTTTTTTTTTTTATAAATTAGGAATGAATGCAGCACATTTTGAAAATGCGACTGTTAGTAATGACTGCACCTGTGCACCACTTTGGTGGTCTGTGAAAACATGACCTGTTGGTAGGTCTCAAGGACTGGTTTGGCCAGCCCAGGCTTAATGGTTTCATCGGTTTCCTTTTTCATCCTTACAGCTGTGCTCGGACAGGCCAAGCTAATGCCTCCCCAGAAGATGAAACACAGCATCAAGCTGGTCGATGAATACATGAACTGGTGTGACAGTGCTATTGAGGTAGGGATGTCTCCTAGCCAATAAGCTTCGGCATGTATCTAGCTTATTGTGCTGGCTAGTAATAAAGGGATCTTGTCAGGCATAATTGCCACAGCATAATAGCGACATACATTTGGACATTAGACATTCAAAATAGTTGGTGGGTATATAGGACACTCGTTTGCTAAACAGCTGAGTGCAAGTGAATGTTCTCACAACAACCATTTCAGATACATATTTAGCTTGATTATCCGCTAGTGCCCTAACATTTGCTGTGTGCCAGCGGGACCATCGTGATACCATTTTTTTTTCACGTTTCAGTTTTTGCTGGATCAGACCGATGTTCTTGTGGTCGGGGTCCTTGGACTGCAGGGCACCGGGAAGTCCACAATGATGTCTCTTCTGTCCGCTAACTCCCCAGATGATGACCAGAGGTGAGGATTCCATGCTGTACCAGTGATTGGGCAATACACAGATTGGCGTGGGTTATTGTCAGTATTCTCATCTTGTTACCGTAAACATGACCAGGAGAAGCATGGATTATTTGACATACTGTAAATGATGCCAATGAGATCTTTATTCTTAGCGCTTGTTCTCTTCCCCATGAATAAGATTGTTGCTGTACCCTAGTATCATTCTTTCAGTGGCTCTGCTGTGATAGAGCTGGAGAACATGCACGGCAATATATTTTAATATTGTATTTTTAAAAATTTATCTATCAATAAAGATCTCTTTTTTTACGCATATAAATACCCGGAAATGTATATAGAGCAATTGTACACCAAAAACGGAAATGTACTGCAACTAACAGTAATGAGCTGGAATCATGTGTTGTAAGTCTTCATTTTTGTCCAATATACATTAAGTCCGCAGGAAAAAAGAGCTTCAAGCGACTGGTTGTAGTAGGAAGATAAAGTGACCGTATTTCATTATATTACACCAAACATGTAATGCAATATGGTCACCATGTCTACTCAATTAAGGTCGACATACATTGGGTCAACCACTGGGGAAACGGTTTTTAGGTTGACACAACTTAGGTCGACCACTGAAGGTCAACAGGTCTTAGGTCAACAAGGTCAAAAGGTCAACACAAGCATTAGTTCGACATTGGGAAAGTGGATAGTCAAAAGGTCGACATGGGGTTTTTCCCTTCTTTTTTTTCAAGCCAACATGTGCCGACAGGTGGTATTTCATGCCCTACCATCCACTAGGGCGTGGAGGGGGAATATAATAGTGTGCCCAAAGCATACAGATAGTGTCCATGTCAACATTTTGGGACAAAAAAACCCATGTCGAACTTTTGACCCTGGGGTCAGATCTAGTTACATCTAGGCTACTTGTTTTTACTGTTACCGGTTATACTAATGAACTAAAAAATAAATCCTGCCCATGTTTTACTCTTGTAGAATTGGACACCTTATTGGTGTTGGCACATTCAGCTGTACGGGGTGTGGTTGTAGAGCCGATGCCTCTTGAAAGGTCAGACCAGTTCCTGATATTACTGTAAAAGAAAAGCCTGTCCACATTTCCAGTGCATGAAGGTTGTGGCTGCTACATTCGTATCACTTACACATGTAACTCCCTAAAAACAACGGGGCAGATTTGTTAAGCTCGGTGAAGCGATAAAGTGTTTGGCTTTTATCACTGACCGACCTGTCATTTTTCAAACCAAGCCTCTATCTTCACAGTTAGGAGCTGATTGGCCTGTGATAAAAGACACTTTATCACTTCACCGAGTTAATAAATCTGCCCCAATGTCACAAATGGTCATCTTAGATCTAATGTTTATAATGTTTTCATTATTGGTCCAGAAGATTCTTTTCAATACAAACGGAGATGATGATGCAACCTATTCATATGTTTGGTTAATCTCATTTCGGTGGCTTCAAGGTCGTACGTCTTCAGGATGCAGAGCCAGGAGGTGAGGGAGAGAGCTGGGAACCAGACAAGTGGCATCGACTTCTTCATCAGCCAGGAGAGAATCATCTACCTGGACACGCAGGTGAGGAAGGATGCCGCCAGGCAGGCTGACCTTCGCAGACTGCGCTGTGTGCTGACACATTACATGATAATGATAAATGTCTTCTATTTCTACACCCGGATCCTTTAGAGCAGGACTGGCCAACCTGTGGTTCTCCAGATGTTAAGAAACTATGCATCCCAGCATGCTTTGCCACAGTTCTAGCATTCCAAAATGGCAAAACTGTGTCAATGCATGCTGTGACTTTCACAAGAGCTGGACAGCCGCAGGTGGGTCAGGTTTGCTTTAGAGCAGTCATGGCCAAACTGCAACAATTCGTGAGTAACTCAAATTATCGCAGTTCCAGCTTTCTGATCTGTATCCGATTCTATCAGGACAATGTCCTGGAGATTCAGGAGGAGTCTCTGCTCTTTAAAGCAGGCATGTCCAAACTATGGCCCTCCAGTTGTTGTGAAACTACACATCCCAGCATGCCTTGCCACAGTTTTAGCATTCACTATTAGCAAAACTGTAACAAGGCATGATGGGACTTGTAGATTCACAACAGCTGGAGGGCCATAGTTTGGACATGCCTGCTTAGAGAGCTGAGACCCCTCCTGAATCTCCAGGACATTTTTCTGATAGAATCTGATACAGATCATAAAGCTAGGACATTGCTGGATTAGTAAGTTAAGGTGCCCATACACTGCTGTGATGTCTCGCAGCAGTGTACTGACACCCTGTACCTTGTGAGCTGCCCGTGACCTTCCCGAGCGACAGGGACGAATGCGATCCGTCAAAATTTGTTGTGATGGATCGCATGCTTCCCGCCCGTGTCGCTGCCAGGAGGGAGGTCCCAGGACAGGTGGTCGGACAGCCAGCAGGGCCGACAAACTACTCGAGTCCGATGCGCACGGGACCGCACATCGGACCTGACGGAATGTCAGGGTCAGCCGATTTGGTCCGATTTAATGGCCCGATTGGCCGCAATCGGACCAAATTGTCTCAGTGTATGGGGGCCTTTAGAGTCAACCCTGATCCTAACATATACGCCTATTGCAAAGGGTTATAGTTGAGTATACTTTGCTTCATTTTCTTTGCTTCTGCCTCCCCTGTTCCTTTCTGTCCTGTAAGCAGTGCACTACACTCTTACATTTCAATACCTGTCCATAAGTGTCTGATAACTGTCAATGGGGCAATTGTTAACTATTACTAATGTGAAGGTCTTGGTCTTTGGGCTTGTAGAACTGGCGGCTGGTACTGTGTGACTTCCTCACTGTATGCGTATATGCTCTGGGTGGCAGATTATTCTACTCCTAGGAAAGCATAGACCAGTAATGCTTAAGGCCTCCAGCACTTGCTGACTATTAAGACTCCCATCAGAAGTTGGAGATAGATTATAGAGGTGATATTGTGGTCTCCAGGTAGCAATAGCCCCACCAAGGTCTGTCCTAATGCTGGTCTCGGTGGGTCAACCAGGGTAGTGACGGTAATGGCCCAGAAAGGGCACAACATGGGACCAGTGTGGGCAAGGACAGGCCCGATAGGGTGACCTGAATACTTGAAGAAATAAAACAGAACAGGGTTTACCAAACACTGCCCTCGATGCACCCCACCAGTCTTGGTTGTAAGGATATTCCTGCATAACCACAGATGGTTAAATCAAAATGACTGATGTATTACTGGATAGCCTTTTAAAGGCTGGATCGATAGGGTGCCTTAAGGACCAAGTTTGGGAAACCCTGGGATATAGGCAGGTAGGGTTCTCACACTTCCATCCTTGCACCTGATTGTATGAAACATGCATGAAACTAGATGCGTCCTCTCATACATCTATCCTCACTACCACATGCAGAGTGAGCTGCCAGTTCCTATGCAGCTCTGCTAATACCGGGCATCTTGTGTGGCATAAAATGCATCCTAATCGCAATGCAATGTGACTAGGACACAGAAGAAAACTCTGCAACATTGTAGCACTTTGTGTACAGGTTCAGAAATTCTGTTGCGCACAAATATAATTTGTCACATTAACTTGCAGTTTCTACTGGTGCATCTTATACCCCTTTTCCACTAGCAACCTGGGTCAGACCCGGTAAATTGTTCCCAGTTTGGACATGGGTAAAAGACACATTTCCACTGCAGTGCTACCCTGTAAATTGCTGGATCAGCCCCGTTTACACTTAACCCGGGTAACTAAGGCCTGTTTTTTTCCTATAGATTACATAAGAAAAGGCCTTTTTAAAGGGCTTTACCAGGGGAGGTCACAAAACAGGGCCACCATCACACCAAAAGGTCCACCATTTAAAAAAAGATTTCCATATTAAAGAAGAGACCACACTAATTTCTTTGAAAAAAAAAACATTTTTTTTATTTTACTCCCAAAAATTCAATCTTAAAACTTTCAAAAGTGTTTTCATACAAGACATGTAAAATGTTTGCCATATGGTGGTGCATCAGGGGAAAGTGAGGAGGACAGACATGCAGCACATGTGCACAGAACACTGTCCTCCCTACCATGTGCACTGTCTGCGGGGCTCTGAGTGATGACATCACTCACCAGCGCCCCAGCAGCATTAATCAGTGAAGATTTTAACTTTCTCAGTCAAATAACCCAGTTAGGAAGCGTTTCCACCACCCTTGAATTTGGGTGCTAACTGGGTATTACCCTGGTGATTACCTGGGTTGGATTGACGGGGAATACAAACTGGGTTATTTGACAGGGAGCATTTCCACTAGCAGAAATCCCGGTTGTATGCGCGTACCCGCGAGATTACCGGGTTATGTGCCAGATTCTCTAAGCTTCAAAAGTGATAAAATGTAGAGTGATAAACAGCCAGCCAATCAGCTCCTACCTGCCATGCCACAGACTGTGTTTGAAAAATGTCACACAGGAACTGATTGGCTGGCTGTTTATCACTCTACGCTTTATCACTTTTGAAGCTTAGAGAATCTGCCCCAATTTCTGCTAGTGGAAAAAAGGTATTAGTCATATTGTGTTGCGATAAAGGTGCAGTTATGTGCCAAGAGGGGCTGCATAAAAGATGTATTGGGGACATATTTGTATGGAGACCAGTGAGGGGGTGACTGAAGGCAGGCTCGCCTCCTATTGGATGACGGAGATAACATTACGTACACATGTTGCCTCACTACGACGTGAGTAAAACACGATTTCTAGCTTCAAACAAGCCTCTGTTTATTTTCAGCCCATTCTGAGTCCTGCAATCCTGGATCATTTGATAAATAATGACCGGAAGTTGCCTCCTGAATATAATCTGCCTCATACCTATGTGGAAATGCAGGTGAGCCTATGTACTGAATAAGGGCGATGAGGACAGTTATTAGCATTTTAGTGTTTCTTTATTGCCCAGTATTTTCTCCCATTCTGTGCCTGCAGTCATTACAGATGGCGGCTTTCCTGTTCACGGTTTGTCACGTGGTCATCGTGGTCCAGGACTGGTTCACTGACTTCAACTTGTACCGGTGAGATGTGTTATGTGACTTGTGTACACTTATCACCTGTACCTGGAGCGGAAGTGATGACCCTCATCCAGTCCTCCATCTTCCCACTTGACCCGACCCATTCCCAACTCCACCGGCTAACTCTCTCCTTCTGCCTGTTCCCATCTCCCCCCCATCTCCTCAATCTCTCCCTCATGTCCCCTCTGCCTTCAAACATGTCCTTTTTCCCATATTCTTAAAAAGTCTACTGTTAATCCCAACACTCTAGAACTACCGACTAGGGTAGCCGATCCCGGTATTGGGATCGGTGGGATCCTGGGATTTTGCTCTAAAAACGCCGGGATTTGAATCCTGGGATTGGAGCTGCCAATTCCAGGATTGGCCTGCGCAAATCTAATACCGGGCAGCGCTGAGAGACCAGCTCAGACGCTGCCAGTCTGCTCCCAAACCCTGTGCACTGCTCTGCACGCAGCGTGACATGATGTCAGAGATCACTCTGCGCAGCCAGTCTGCAGCTTCTAATCCACCCACCACCCGGTATCTGAGGTGACCTCATAACTGCCTGGATCCTGCACAGCTGCCTGCCTCCAGACCACCCCCACCCCGCTCCCAATCAAAGCCTCCGGCCTCCTGATCACCACTGCCGGGCTCCTGCGCCAATGGCCACGTGAGTGACACTGGGTTTGGGGGGGGGGGGGGGACAGAGGGGGATTAAGGTTCGTCATTATATTGACTAACTCAATCCTGGGAATCTGCATTTTTCAATCCCGTATCCCGGGATTGAAAAAATGCCCCGGGATTGGCATCGCTACTACCGACCCATCACTCTCCTCTATTTTGCCCCAAACTCCTTGAGTTCTTTGTCTGTGACAGCCTTGCTGCTATTCTTTCATTCCATTCCCTGCTGGACCCATTTCAATAAAGGCTAATAATGGCGCATTAGTCAGTGTTGGGTATGCTATTAGTTTACCTAGTAGCCCTCTGTCCCTTGTCCTCCAGACACCACCTTCACCCCAGTGGGGGCCACATTATTTTTTTTTTAAATGAACAAAAACGCAAGAAGTCATCCAAGAGTTGGGGCCGTGTATAAAAAGAAAACCTCAGCCAGATCCCTATGCAGATGGATCCATGTAGATCTGGCGGCAGCAGTCCATGAGATAAGGATTACCGCCTAGCAGTATTTGTTCAAGGATGTCATTCACATCCGTGGCATTGACAGGAACTGTGGATCAGCCTTCTATATCTGGGTGTAAAAAGTCTGTTTAAGTAATGAAGAGACCAGCTCCCTGCATGTCTAACCGCAGAAATAACACCATTTATACTGTAGATTTTGGGAGCTGCACTTAATGGCAAGTAGCTGATTAGACCTCCATGACCCACAAATTAAAGTACAGAGTATATAAGTAAATATTGCCACCCATGAAGTTGTAATACATTTGATACCTGTTATCCTCAATTGGCAGGTTTCTCCAGACAGCGGAGATGCTGAAACCATCTACACCGTCTCCCAGCCACGAGTCCAGCGGCTCATCGGGGGCAGATGAAGGCATAGAGTACTACCCCCATGTTGGTGAGTCACACTCCCCTTTGGTGTAATTCACAGCCGGGTGTACAAGGTTGGGCGAGAGTTGTGCGGGCTCTAAGGGTTAATCATACATTACCCTGCAGTCACTTGTACACATGAGCTGACGCTCTGTATAACTTTCCCCAGCACACTGAATAAGATTTAAATGTACATGGTAATAGAATTCCAAGATCTTGGTTGCATATATTTGCAAATATATTTAAAGCCCCCCCAAGCCAATCATCAAGGCTTCTTTGAATATTGGGGGAGGGGGGTAGGGTTACCCAATGCTCAGAGAAGCCTTGACGATTGGCTAGTGAGCCACCCTGAATGAGGCCCCGTAATCTAGTGTAAAACTGGACTTAAATGTATTCAAATCTAAAAAAAACAAGACCCCTAACAAATTCCAGAGTCCTTGTTTCTTCTGGCATCCAGCATATCTGGAACATTATTGTCACAGAACCAAATACTCATTTTTAGAATTCAAAAATAGACCACATTTTTAGTTGAGTGTATACTTATTTAAGCATTCAGCTAGTAGGCACACAACTAACAATGAACAAGTACAGATGGAGCGCCTCTCATTTAGCGCCAGTCCTTGCCAGATCCGCTCCACTGGTGGAGAGGCGCTCCATCTGCCAGGGACATGCAAGCATCTCGCATGCACATACGTCCCCATCCCGCGGCGGCGGGGAGCGGAATCCCTGCCAGTCTCTGCTTCAGGGAGACGGCAGGGTTGAAGGGGGCTGCAGGTTCCGATGGGGGGAGTGGCGGTAAGCTCCGACGTAACGGGGGCCATGAGCGTCTCATGCTCGCGAACCCCATTCCATCTTATGACGGGTCCTGGTGAGGGTGCCAGACGGGGTCCCGACAGTTGGGATCCCAACAGGCATTCACTGGCTGTTGGTGTTTTGACAGTCGGGATCCCGACTGTCAAAACACCAACAGCCGGGTTCCCGACGGCCACCTGCTATTTTCCCTTGTGGGGGTCCATGACCCCCATAAAGGGAGAATAGAATAGGTGACTCGCGTAGTGAGCCACCGTGCCTGCAGTGTGGCGAGCGCAGCGAGCCCGCAAGGCGCTTATTTGCGCTCACCATGCTGTCAGGGTCCGGCCAGTCGGGATCCCGACGTCGGACTAATGATTGTCGGGGTCCCTATACCACACCCCCTGGTGATTGGCGATAGAATCACCAGGACCTGGCCAAGTAAGAGGCACTTCATCTGTACAGTTAAGGCCCATATACATTAAGGCTTGGATGTTGGATCCAGCTGTGAAACACAGGTGTCGCTTTAGGGCTTGGAGGCCAGAGGCAGGGGTCTCCATTGCCTCTAGCAGTTACGCACCTGAAGGTGATTATTTGTATTTGGTTTCCATAGCATTTAATGATCCAGAAATATACCAGAAACAATTTAGAGTGTTCTATAGGTCTTGTTTGTGAGTCCCTTATGCATAGATAAAAGTTGTTACGCTAGGTGCCCCAGGAAAGTTATTTTCTCCCCACTGCCCTGTATAGCTTGTCCTTCCTTTCAGTGTCAACATCTTTGGGGTAATGGAATGAAGCTCGGAGCAAGGCGATAATTCACCAGTCAATTGGCTCCAATATGTAAATTAACACTTACAAGCTGATTGGCTGGAGCATAATCACCTTGCACATAACATTCTTTATGGGGATAGATACCACTTCTCCAAGCTTCATATATTTACCCCATTGTGACAAAACTTCTATTGTGTTTTCTTTTACTCCTTGAATGCTTATTTTATGCTCTTTGTTTCCTGAAGGTGGCGCTATTTCCATCCATAAAATTATCAACCCAAAGTCTATACATAAACCTGTGGTGGGGCATGATTTCATACCTATAGCTATCACCAAATAAATGATGTCAGTTTATTTCCAAACAGCAAATAAAAGTTCTTTAGAAATCTTCTGCTTTTCTCTCTCTCTTTTCATACCTGTGTCTCGGTTACAGTAATAGAGTCCTTGCATTGAATGCCTTGTCTTTCAGTGTTCATCCAGAATAAAGCCAGGAGGGAGGATTTCTGTCCCAGGAGCCTGAAGCAGATGCACACAGTGATTGATAAACTAATGCTTCATTCTCGTCTGCGTTTCAAAGGTACCCTCTCACCCATGGCTTGGGCTACAGAAAAATGGCAATTATTTCTAAACTAATAGTATAACCAGTCATTTGCTCACTCGTTTATAACTTAGGACCATAACAAAGGATAGAGGCAATACATTCTATACGGCAACCCAAGTTTATTTTAAGAACCACAAATCTACACTTTACATAAACAGTACTTAGTGATGTCCTTTATTTGGCCCTCAGTACAGCTTAGAAACGTCTATTGGAAACCCAGAATTCTCTAGAGTCTAGTTATAGAGTCCTATAGCTGATGCATAATGTAGTGTAATAAACTACTTTTCACCTCTATGACAGACCACATTACTCCTCTGTGTGCTGAAAGATGAGGCACTTCCTACCTCTATTACTGTTTGTTATTACCCAGTTTTATCTGTGCCCAATTGTAAAGAACAATGGAATTTGCTGCGCTGTATAAGAAACTGTTAACCCCTTGAGTGGTGGGTTTTGCTGGGGCAGGATAAACCTACCAGGGCAGGTTTGTCCTGCCCCAGCAAAACCCACCACAGGTCGTCGGAGGCCTCCCCACTGCTCCCCCTCCCCTTTCACCTTCGCTCCGGCGTTAGTACACCGGAGCTCCTCTACCGCCGCTGCCCCAGCCGCCTGTCAGTGTGATCACACAGGCGGCAGGCTCGGGGATGTTTCGCAGCTGCTCAGGAGGACTCGGGTGCCTGAACTACCCTGGTTCCCCCAAGCCGCCCTGAACATCCCCGAGCCTGCCACCTGTCAATCACTACAACTAATGGCGGCGGGGGCAGGGGAGCTCCGGCGTACAAACGCCGGAGCTGAGAGGTGCGGGGCATCGAGGACATCAGTTAGGCCACTAGGGGGGGGTGCCCAGAAAGGTGTGGTGCACACCTGGACACCACTGGCGCACACCTTCATTTTAGTGGTATGCCTGTAGATTTTCCGGGACAGCCCACTGCGGCAGCGCAGCTGAGCCCGAGAAATCTCCGGGCATACCACTTAAGTGGTTAATAAAGAAATAACAAAATGAAGGCAATTTTTGTAGGGACACTGATCTGGTTTATATTACCTAGATATGGAAAGAGGTAGTGGAGGGAGATATTGGAGGTGGGAGCAGATAGAGACTTGGGGTGGGGTGGAGAATTTTTGGGCTAAAAACTGTTACAGCTCAAAGTGAAAGTAGCCGTCATTTTGACAGGCTTTAACTAGTCTGACAGATATTAAAACAACATAGAGACCATTGTCCCTGTGTATGTGTAATTTATTCATTACTTGGTTAACATCAGCTGTATAATGTATTAACTGTCTAATCTGCCGCAGGCACTCTCTCCATGCTGGACTGTAACATTTTCCCCGGGTTACCGTACGACTTCCTGGAATCGGAGGTGAATTTATTCCTTATCCCGGCCATGGAGAATGATACCGATGAGGCGGTTTCCAGAGCAGGTACATGATTGCCAAGATTTCCACCAATTGTGGCCAGGACAGTGTAGGGAAGCGAAACAAAGGAGTCTGAAACGCCTCATATAGTTTTACATCTTTATTACAAAATAAAAATATGTATCGGTGTGAGCAAAGGTTTATTATCTCATTTTTAAATGTAAGGTATAGCCGGTTGTTAATGGCTTGTAAGGTCTCCTTAACACTAAGGGGGATATTCAAATACCTGCGGTCATTGATGGCAGGTAGTTGTGTTGCCAGGGGCTGCTCAGTTAGCCAGCGCAAGCCACATTATTGGGGATTTTGCTTCAACTGTGTATCTTATTTGTAGAATTTCTTATTTTGCCCTTGCGAGTCCCCCAACCTAAAAAACTATCGGGGGGGGTATTCAATGTGTGCTGATATTTTGGTACTTCAACAAGAGTAGGTCGAATTTGCATTGAACCTATTCAATCTTTTTGACTGTCGGAAAACCTGTGGATCAGTGAAAACAGCCGCAAATTCAACAATTTAGCGGATGCAGATTATGTGCATTGTTTTGATGTCTGTAAAGCGCCTTGAGTCCAGTTGAAGAAAGTGCGGTATATCTCAATAAAACTTTTTGTGCACCAACATTTTCTAATTGTCTAGCCTCTACTGATCGTGTGCGTAGTCATTAGGAATATTATTCGAAACTGAGAAGATAGAAATGTTTCCTAAATTGTATTGTGAATTGGACATTTATATCTTTAGTCTGTTTTCCATTTCTTTAGAAGTGCACATTGTTTTTTTTTTTGTGGCAAGGCATTAACATGACGTGAGGTGGGGAATGGAGGCAGCAGTAAGCCAAGGGCTGGGGGACATATTTAACTAAAGTGCGGGTTTATAGAAGTGTCCATAGCAACCAGTGTGTTACTTTATCAGACATTTCCTTTTCCTGTGTTATGTAGGATCCACGGGGAACTCGCTCTTCTCTCTCCTGCCTGGATATAAAGGACACCCCAATTTCCACACTATGATCAGTAAACTCCGGAGCCAGATCATGTCTATGTCCCGACCGCAGCTGTCTCATACCATCCTGACGGAAAAGAACTGGTAAACCAAACATGTTATACTGCCATCTAGTGGGGTTTTCAACTAAAGAAATGATGCAGTGCTCTTTCCTTTTTATATGGGTATTAGTACACACCTTTATATTTTCTGTTAGTGAAAGTGCTTTGTCATTTCCACATTGAAAGCAAGCTAAAAAAGCAAAAAAAAACCCTGCAAATTCCATAGACGGCATAGATCAGGCATGTCCAAACCTCCAGCTGTGAAACTACAGCATGCCTTGTCACAGTTTTCCTATTAGGGAATGATAACAGTATGGCAAGGCATGCTGGGATGTTTAGTTTCACAACAGCTGGAGGGCCACAGTTTGGACATGCCTGGCATAGATGATCTATGGCCTGCTCAAAGGAACACTTGCACTATTAAAGCTATTGTGACACCGATCTATTAAACTGGTAAGCCCACACACACACATACACACACACACACACACACTGGCAGATGCTCAATCAGTTTAATGAAGAACATAAATTTATCATCCTTTAAGGCCTGTAAAAAGGTCACACAGACACAGCATCAGCCATTTTTCTACACAAAATCATGTAACTCCTATAGATGGAGCGCCTCTCCTGCAGCTCCAGGGCTCGCCAGAATGTCCCCACTGGCGGTGAGGCGCTCCATCTGACTGGCACACGCAAGCGTCACTCGGTGGCGGGGATCGGAAAGCCTGCCCGTCTCTGCTTCAGGGAGACGGGAAGGCTTTGGTGAGCTCCGTCGGAATGGGGCGCGCAAGCATCTCGTGCGCACGCCCCCTTCCTACGCCTGGTGATTCTCTCACCAGCCCCCAGCTGACTGAGAGGGGCGCCATCTTTAGGTCCATAGAATATAATTTTTTACTTACTTACATACAAATATAATTTCTAGTGGTGAGCGGGTTTAAGTCGGTTCTTATTGCCAAATTATAGCAATTTCGGATTGGCCATCGGAGCCATGTGTTGTGAACACCCAATAAGATCCTACTTTGAGATACAAGTAAAACAGAACCAACTCATCACTAACTCATTTGTGGTTATTACTTCCTAGTGTAATTGCTATGGTCATGTACTGTGTGTTTAATTTATTCTTTATATAGAAAGTGATGACCTATTACGCCTGCTGTATATTGAGCGGAACGTACAAATTGGTCGCATTCTGTGGCATGATGCAGAATGTGATCTGGACCACTGCATTGTGTGTTCTCACTGTCCCACAACAATAGCTCAGAAATTCTTAAAACACGAACTGTTGAGAGATGACTGGGAATTGTCTTAGGTAAAGTCAGAGGTCTCACTATATATAAACATTAAGAACATTGGTACAGAAGCAGTGTACGGCCAGATCAGGAAGGTTCCATAAACAACTTAAACAATCTGTTAAATGTTGTTTTTTTTTCTTTTTTAAATTTAGGTTCCATTATGCTGCTCGGATCTGGGACGGGGTGAAGAAGTCCTCGGCACTTTCAGAGTATAGCAGATTATTGGGCTAGTAATCTATCACTTGCAACGTCGAGACGCTTATGGACCTTGTGTGGTCTCCTCCGGTAGACCGGACAAGAGGCCGGGCTTGGGAGTCGTATTATAAAGTCTTCCGGTGTGAGGCTTTGTACGTCTTTCTCCCAATGTGACAAGATCGGAGAAGAGCCAGTAGTACTGGTGATAGCATTACTCTAGATGCAAGTCGCATGAAGGGTGATCATCTGGGGAACAGCATATAATGTGACTGTGCCCACAATTGTAATGTTGGCAAGTCCTGCCCTAAAGCATGTTTGGCGGTTGGTTGTTTGATGGTGGTTGGAACAGATGAGCTTAGAAGTGGATGCGATATCAATGGTTCAAACAAGAACTCTATACTAAGGACAGCCTGGCCATGGGAACCACTGATCATGCCAGAATAAATGAAATTTATAATACATATGAGGATATTTTGAAGTGGATATACATTTTACAAATCTGTTCCAGTCTTTTATGTATGATCAGTGTACTTGATTATCGCCCCTTTAAAAAAACTGCAGATGAGTGGAAATGTTTGTTACCATCATGACAACAGAATAAAGCAAACTTGTGCTTATTCCATCTCTGCAGTCTTGTACATTAACATGGTTGCCTTTTTGAAGAAGGAAGCAGACATTTACCTACTGTCATGAATTGGGGGTCTTGGCCCTTTTATACCGCACTCTGTGTGGTCATATCATCGTTCTCCACAAATCGTTGTTTCCATTGCGGTGTTCTCATGCTGCACAAACATGAATGTACACAAATCAGCTGAATGCATGGGCATATTGGATTTCCCCTTGAGACTCTGAACCAATCCTAGCACTACAGTTGTGCTCACATGATTCCAACAGCCTATGAACTTCCAGTACTTCCTATTTAGACCTGCTCTGGACTGCTGTGCATTGCCAGAATATTGCCAGGCCTCAGTACTCCTGTACTGGAACCTGTTACAGATATCCGCTGACTGTATCCTACAAGCCATTTCCTGCTGTTTCTTCACCAATAGCTCTGCTGTTTTCTATTCCGCTCCCAATGCTTTTCACCACAGCCAATCCATGTGCGTGCTGTTTATCATCTGTCTACCTCACAGCACATCATTGCAGGTCAGCCGTCTGGGTTCCTGCCATCTGTCTGCATGTCTGTCTAATGTATTACGTTTATCTGATGCATGCCATTTACAGTGGATATTTAGCACTATATTCTACACATGCTACTGGTTTGTTCTACTGGCTATGCCACATACTGGTGTTGTGTTCCTTGCTAAGCGCTGTCCTGTGGGAAAGGGGACTGATTCCAGGATGGGGCAGGTTTCACAATTCACATCTCTCCTGTTGGTTATTTTGGGGTTCTATCTAGTGCGTCTCTGCTTCCTCTCTTAGGGCGAGATGTACTAAAGGCCCCCATACACTGAGCCAATTTGGTCTGATTGCGGCCAATGGGCCCATTAAATCGGACCAAATCGTCTGTCCCTGACATGCCGTTGGGTCCGATGCGAGGTCCCATGCGCATCGGACCTGACCAGGTGGTCGGACTTGCTGGCCGTCTAACCACCGGTCCTGGGACCTCCCTCCTGGCAGCAAGACTGCATGAAGCAGGGATGCATGCGATCCATCACAACAAATTGTGAAGGATCGCATGCGTCCCTGCCGCCGGGAAGGTCGCGGGTGGCACGCAGGGTATCGGGGGTCCGTACACTGCTGCGAGACATCAGCAGTGTATGGGCACCTTAAACCCTGAAAAGTGATAACATGGAGAGTGATAAGCCACCAACCAATCAGTTCCCACCTGTCATTTTTCAAACACAACCTGTGACATGGCAGGTAGGAGCTGATTGGCTGGTAGTTTTTCGCTCTCCATTTTATCACTTTTCAAGCTTAGTACATCTGGCCCTGAGTCTCGGAATCTGAATCCAGTTCCAGGTCTGGACCTGAGCAGTTCCAGGCTGCAGCAGTCATAAGACCTGCATACAGTTGCCTCCCTCCCCAGCCCAGCCCAGCCCAGCCCAGCAGCTAGTGTTAGTGGGCAGGGGTGAAATTATACAGGTTCATCCCTGAAAAGGGTTATATGTAACAGACCCAGTTCAAGCAAATCAGAACCTAAATCTGTGACTTGGTCATTAATGAAAGCATCAATTTGCTTTAAGGGTCTTTCCTTAAAAACAAATTGACATTTTAAGTTTAGCCGCGATATTGCCAAAATCATGCTAGTCCCAAACTGGAACCTATTCCGTTTGTCCCATTCTTCTTCTCCCGACACCTGATTTCTATGAATTTATGATGACTGCAGCAGTATTTTTTCTTATTTCTTTTTCAGTGAAGTTGTAAAGCGCTGAATAACCAAGAAGGCAGAATATAGAACATTAATACATGTCCACCATTAAACTATGACATACCTTAGTGTAGGCATCCACTGCTACACGAGTTACGCTGTATCTGTAATTACACTCATTGTACATTCCCCAGTCACTGCTAATTTCTGACCTGTAATTCCACAGGTCCCACCTTCAACAATGACTCCGGCGGAGAGTCCTGAAAAATGTGCAGCAGTTTCTTTAATCCCTGTGTGTTTTGTGCATTGTATGGGAGTGATAATTGTAACTTTTTTGGTAAAATATGTTCCACTTAGGGGTGCATTCAATGACTTTTGCAAGCTTTGACAGCGAGCAGTGCTGACTGCTTGCTGTTGCAGCTTGCACGGTCAGTATTCAACTGCCCCATTGCACACGCCATTGGGTTTTTGCAGCGATGTGGAAATGGTGCGTGCGGCTGCTAAAACAGCGAGGTGCATGGCTAAATGCAGCAGGCTCCCTGCATTCTCCCTGTTTGGGGGGAATCCTCACCATCATCTGACAGCGAGGATTCCCCCGGAACATTGAATAGGGTGAGTGGCCGGCTTGGGGGTTAAACGGCGAGGGTAGCTTGTTAAATGGGCCAAGTGGTTCTTATCTGTTGTCAAAGACTTTGTCCCAAACAGCCTTGACTGGAGAGTCTCATTCCCAACCGGGTTAATAAATGACCATGGCAACTCAAAATTAGCGGTTTCTGCAATTTTCCAATCCTGCGAACAATGGCAATGTAAAAAGGTTATCCCTTAAAGTCAAATTCAATATATAGCCATATCCAATCCTAGCGATGACGAAGCTACAAGAGAGCAGCAGAGCTAACACGAGATGTTCTAGTGCTGCGGTGGGAATAGCATGCGGGTAATAAAGAGGTATTGTACATTTTATATGTTGCGCCATTTATATTTTCAGACCACAGTAGATATTATTCTTGTTTGCTGTTATATTTGAGTACACTATAGTATAATATCCTAAACTACTTGGGGTTAATATACTGCAAATAAGACTCATTCAGATAATAGAGAAATATTTTTTTTATATAGCAATGACAGAGAAAAAGTACCATGTCAGATTCAACATATTAGGCATGATTCTAAAAGGTGCGCTGCGCGGTCTTGTGCGCATCGGAGCGCTCAAGTCACACCAGCTGCAGAAGTGATCTGTAGGATCGCATCCAAGCAGGGTAGGCTTGGCTGGGATCGCATGTGATCTATCATATGCAAAAGGTCCCGAGCGTCTCAAAGGAGAATCGGCGGTGAGTTCTCTTGGAGGAGAAATTGTCCTAGTGTATGGCCAGATTTATGCACCCAAAACTGTTCTGATCAGTCTATGTCCACAGATCTCTGCAACTGCACCGCCCCAGATCTGTCTGCAAGATCAGCTGCTCATAGCAGAAATTGCCCCGGGCCTACCTCATCTCTAGGGTGCAAAAGATCCATCTGAAACAGGGCCTCCACATGGCATACACTGTCACTGTCAGCATTAGCAAATGTGTAAGCACTTGCAGTCGCCAGGTCCCTGTTGCGTGCTGTATTGGCTGTGTATACACATTGGCCCTTATTCTGATAGCTTAGCTCAGACTTGTGCACAGGCCAAAGCAAATATTCCAAACCCTGCCTAGCGAATAGATTGCCGGTGCCGACCATTCGCACACCGAATTTGTCTGGTCGGCATTCGAACAGATGTTTTATGTGAAAATCCATTCGAATGCGTGTGGGAACCTCCCCCATCACGAGTGGTCTAGATCACTCGTACATTTGAGGGAAGAAAAGCAGGGATATAGGCGGGCAGCTGACATGCGGTTGTCAGCTGTCCGCCCCCCGCACGCACGTCACAACCGCGTTTCCATATGCATGCCCTGCTTTTTCATGGTAATGCCCTTGAAACACAGGGCATGTGCATATGGTAATGATCCTGATTAGTACAAATTTTGGAAATAACAATTGGTGCGCACAGTACTTTTACTACTAGTCAGGCACATGTCACTTTCTTGGATTTAAGCATATATATTGATGAAGGAAGACTACAAACCAAAACGTTCTGCAAAGAAACGGACTCAAATAGTTTTATAGATAGATCCAGCCAACACCACAGGAATTGGCTGGATTCTATACCTTTTAGTCAGTTTTCCAGAATCAAACGGAACTGTACCGATGCGACAGTGTGTAATGAGCAAATTGATGAAGTCTCAAATCGCTTGCTGGCTAGAGGGTATGATGACAATGTGTTAGTAAAAGCCAAAGAAAAAATTGGAAATACCGATAGACAAGTACTTTTATGTGAGAAAAATGAATCTAAGAATGATGGAGGTAAACACCAATTGTCCTTTATCTCCCAATATACAGGCATGCATAAACAAATTGAAAATGTCTTTAGGAACAATTGGAAATTATTACAAAAAGATCCAATTTTAACTGAAATCCTTCCCCCCCAACCATCTTTTATCTATCGGAAAGCTCCATCTTTAAGAGATCATTTAGTAAGAAGTAACACGGAGACAGAAATCAGACATAGTGAACGCACGAATGGATTTCACCGATGCGGCTCATGTTTAATGTGTAAGACAGTCAAAAGTAAAGATAGAAAATTTACACATTTTAATGTAAAATCTGAAACTTTTAAAATAGGTAGTTTTATCACGTCATTCAAAAAACATCATATATGTATTGGAATGTTCATGTGGCCTTTTTTATGTGGGTAGAACATCGAGACAATTAAAAGTACGCATGGCCGAGCATGTGTATAACATCAGGAAAGGAATGCTCACCCACACCGTCTCAGCTCATTTCAAAACCCATCATGAATCCAAGGAAATAAATATTGTAAATTTCTGGGGGATTCAACAAATACAAGCAAGATGGAAAACTAGAGACATTGATAAAAGACTTGCAAAGAATGAAATGAGATGGATTCACCGTCTGGGAACCCTGGTCCCTGGTGGCCTAAACGGTGAATTTCGAGTTAAAACATTTTTTAACATAACAAACATTTGTCTCCCTTTTTTACTTCTTCACTACCTTTTTAACCTTTGTAATTGTTTTATCTATGAATTTTTATATGACCATGTAACTTTTATTAAATATGGATGAATTTTGTGATCGATGTTTTCTAAAAAAACATCGATATTATAGGTTTGTGATCTATATCTATAAAAGCACTTTATGATTTTTTGCACAAGCACTTTTCCACTTAAAACGAGCACAAGCACTTTGATTATATGTATGTATGACATATAAGTGATGCAGTGTTTTTTTCTGCCTAGATCGCAATAAAAGACGAGGTGGAATGCAAAAAACCCGGCATTTCCGGGTAGGTGAAATGCACCACCATCTTGGAAAGCCGTACTGCGCATGCGCAGCCGGCGGAACACAGAAAACCCGGCACTTCCGGGTCTGTGAAACGCAAGGCCATCTTGGAACTGCGCATGTTCAGCCGGCGTCAGGTGCTGAGAATGATCACAATTATAGGGCTGATAAATACAGCCACCAACACAGTCCAGGACAAGCGCTATTGAAAAAGGTTAACTCCGAAACGCGTTTAGGTATACTGGACGTTTTGTGGACTGACTGGATGCTCTCCTTGGTTTCCTGAGTCTGACCTTTCCGGAGGGTCAGTGAAGTACATCAAGCCCCAGGAATCAGAAGCTGCATCGAGTTCCAGTTTGCCTTTTGGGACACAATCTATGCTTTTACCCTTGTCTCCTATATGTGAGTGTAAACCCCCAATAAAACCCCTCTTTATGTGTACAATCTGCACTATTCTCTGCTCTTCTCTGAATTTTTTCCATGTCCAAATGCTGTGGAATCAGGAGGCGGTTGATTGCCAGTGGGATATACATGAATACGCATATATCAACTAGTAAAGTGTGAGTGTACAATCATTTCACAAATCATCCATCAGTGTATAACAATCTGCACAAAATTCTGTCATATTTTTCCTTGGCAATATGCTTGCAAATTGGGCTGCATAAAACCAAGGCTGTTTCCACAGAGTATATACGTGGATCTGAAGATTGGATTCACTTCCTTAAAGGGATAGTACCCATTCATTTTATTCTATACACATGGTGTTTATGGGGAGCGCTTTATTGATTGTGTGCATCTTCTCTTTGCCAATGACCCTGATTAGGCCGCAACAGCCTTCCACCCCCTGCTCGGAAGGCCAGGAGCGTGCACTCGGCGACCGGAAGTTTTGCAGAATTTCTGCGCATACGCTCAACATCGGTACACTACCCGAATTCGTGTCCGAACAAAGCGATCAGAATATGGGCCTCTGTGTAGCGTGTACCCAGCATAATACTTCTATCCCTAAACATGAATTGTGTGTGTCATTATAAATTTATGTTTAATTGTATTACCCCCATCCCCAAAACAAATCCTGCATTTGCTTCTGTGCAGTCCCCAAGTATCATCATGGATGTCCTATACATTGTGGCAAGCATAAGGACTTCTAATTCTGGTTTAGGTAGAAATCTCTAAAGCCTTTGCGAGCACCCTTGCTGCATCATCTGCAACATCTGTCAGGAAGCTGCAGAGCATCCAATAAGCAGTCCCAAAGGCAATGCCCACATCTGCCACGCTGACTAGCACTGGCCCAAAGCTAGCCACACATTTCTTCAGCATCAGTATAATGGCTACCGTGTCCTGTGATAACAACTCTCGGTTCACGTCATGCTCCCAAATAATTTCCTGAAGGATCAGAGGTGATCTGATCACAGACTTCAAATCACTGAGGTCTTTACCAAACGTCTTTGCTAATTTACCAAGAGATCTTTCATCCAATCCAAAAGCTTCCTTGAATTCATTCATAGTATTTACCAAGGTGGTGATATCACCCCTAGCACATAGGCTGGAAATAGCATAGCCACAGGCCCATTTCCATATCTGCTTCCTAAAGGCATCCTTTTTCATTTCCAGAGCCTGTTCATAGATATTGGGTAGGGAGAGCAAAAACACATGCCGCTTGTGGCTTGGAAGCTCACTCTCCAGAGTCTTCTGCATGTCGTAGAAGTCATACTTGTCTAGTTCCAGGAAGGAGAGTAGAAACACTTGTGGCTGTTTGATGCCTCCATTGCAAAGACCTTCAATACATCTATTGCGAATGTCCTTCAGAATTCTCTCCTCATTGTAGCTGTTTCTTCTACGTGCTTTGGACGCATTCAAATCTGAGTCAATTTTGGACCTCAAAAAGTAAAATGTTTTTCCCATGGCATGGATGGCTTGGGCTAGTTGGATGTGACTTTCTTTGAATCTCTCAGATGCAATAATGAAGAAGAAGTCATATTGGCTGAAGTTAACTAATTGTGCGTAATCCGTTACGTTAAATCTTGGACTTCCTATACCAGGAAGGTCCCAGTACCAGACATTTCTATGTTGAGGGTGTGAATAAGGTGTCGGTGCTGTTGTGGTTTCCACCACCCCTGTCTTGGCAGCATCTTCATCCTCATCTTCCACACCACGGATGACATTAATAAAAGTGGACTTTCCAGATCCCGATTCTCCGGTTACTGCAATATTAAGGACAACATCTTCAATGTCGACAAGAGATTGTCTGATACTTTTGGTGGCTTCTACAAAATCTTCATTCTCGAAGATGGCTTTCATCTCCTGCAATTCGCTTTCAGGAATTATCGGCATGATTTGCTTTGAATCCATTTTTATCTGGCTAGATTTACTGTAACGAAAAGTGTAATGGTAAATATTAAAGAACACGGAACACTACTAAACTATCCGCATAGTAAATGTGTTCCCCACCAAGCTAATCTGCTTAAAGCCACACTTTTAGTTAAACAAAAGGATGTTTTTTTTTGTTTTATTAAAATTAATATTGATTCAAATAAATTCTTAGAGAAAGTTGTACTTTTCTGCTTATAGGTAGTTTACAAAGCTCTTAATTTACTCGGATGTGAGTTCTATTGAAGGAGTGTGGTATGGCGGTCTGACAGGGGGGATTTCGGCGGTATGTATCTGGATGTCGGAATCCCGACTGCCAGTGGTTGCACTTGCCACGTCGTCGTGGACCCCCACGAGGGAGAATAGCCCCTGTCGGGATCCCCCTGTCTGAGCACCGGCACTCGGGATTCTGAACATCAGGATCCTCCATGTTGGGCAGTCATCCGGCACCCCTATTGAAGATGGGACGTTGCCCGTAGCAATTCTGTGCTTATGAGGCATGGAAGCGAGTATAATGGCCAATACATGTTGCCTAGGTGATGTGAAGTAAATCTATCTTCGCCTTTATATTCACATATAAAGTGTTACGGTATAGGGCAGGGGTCTTCAACCTTTAAGACCGAGTTGGCCACATAAAAAAATTAAACGAAGCCCGAGGGCCACTAAGTTATACTGAGGTGTTTTAACTATTAAAACTAGTTAAAAATGTGAATGTAAGATTACAAGACCTTTTCCATACTAACAAACCCATAATAAAGACTTCAAACAATAAGGTTTCAGTCATAAAAGAATTGTCTGCGCACAGTCAGTACGAACTTGGCATTGCTCACCTGACCCCATGTTCAGCAAACCATTTCAAAATGTAGCCAGCTCACCTCACCCCATGTTCAGCAAACCATTTTAAAATGCAGCCAGCCCCCCACCCCATGTTCAGCAAACCATTTCAAAACGCAGCCAGCTCACCTCACACCTTCACCAAAACATTTCTAAATGTAGCCAGCCAGCTCAACTCACCCCCACCCCACGTTCAACAAACCATTTCTAAATACAGCCAGCTCACCCTCTCCTGAGGCACCTGCCTTAGTGTCCCTTGCAGAGGGCTGCTGCTGCTGTCGGCGTCTGTCTTTGCTGTCTTAACAGCTAAGGAGCAGGCAGGGACAGGTGCAGTGCGCGGCTGGCGGCGGTTGTCACTCCAGTCTCCCGGCTGTCTGAAAGGGCGTGGGCGGGACGTGTGTGCGGCATCAGGTAGTAGACAATGCGCATGTCCGCACACAGTCCCGCCCGCCTCAACCTCACCCAGCAGCATCCTCCGCCGCGTCCCACTGCTAAGAGGACAGCGCGGAAGGATTTTTTTTTTTTTCATTCAGCACGCCAATCATTTTAATAATGCTATTCACTGGCGGGCCAGGAAAAACAAGTCGGCGGGCCACTCGTGGTTGAAGACCCCTGGTATGGGGGGTTGACAGTCATTAGGTCGACCACTAATGGTTGACAGGAAAACACATCGACCATGTCTATGTCAGCATTTAGCTTGTGTTGACCTATCAATGCTGATCCTATGGCATGTCGACCATTTCCAGGTGTAGCAGTAGTCGTGGTCGACCTAGTGACTGTGGAATTAGACATTGTTGACCCAGGGGCCGTATACCTCATAAGGATGAGAAAGCTTTCCTGCAATACCTGACAACCTTCCCGACACTGACCCAGAGCCGTAAGGGTTAACTTGCGTCGAGGGCAGATGTGGTGCAACTGGCGTTCCAGCTTTGTGCTCATACCGTGATCTCAGAGCAAGACTGGGCCTACAGTCTGCATAAGTGGAGTATATCTTCATATAAGGGTTAGGGGCGGATGCACTGATCACATATATCTACCAAAAAGCCTGATTTAAATATGGCGTGGTTGTTGCAGGAATAGGACATGGAATTTGACAAGCAGATGGGGGGGGGGGGATAGCCTGATGACATTAGGCTATCAGTGACTGTCTGATGCCAATTGGGGGCAGAGAGGGATGCGGGACCATTTGTCTACAAGAAGAAGATAGACAGCCATTAGGTCGACACCATTAGTTTGACAACTCAATAGGTCGACATGCTTTTAGGTCGACATACAATTAGGTCGACATGTCATTAGGTCGACAGTGTCTAGGTCGACAGTCAAAAGGTCGACATGGTTTTTTTTCACTTTTTTTTACCCAAATGTCGACACAGTCGACATGGACACAGTTTGAAGTGAACCGCAGCCCCTCGCATCGCTCGCTTCGCTCGCAATGCTTCGGGCACACTATTATAATCTAACTCCACGCCCTAGTGAATGGTAGGGCATGAAATACCGCCTGTCGGCACATGTCGGCTCAAAAAAACTGAAAAAAAACCCCCATGTCGACCTTTTGACTGTCGACCTAGACACTGTCGACCTAATGGCAGTGTCGACCTAAAAGCATGTCGACCTATTGAGTTGTCGAACTAATGGTGGTCTATCTTCTTGTTGAAGACAAATAGTCCGGATACCGCAGAGAGGGCTTATGTTGTGAACATGGAGGTGTCATTTAAGGGCAGGAAGGCCAGGATCTCCGTCATTGTCTGACCTCTTTTGAGGATCCGTGATGAGTGGCTTGCGAGAACGTATGGTTGACGCAAGTTGCCCGATGGTGTCGCAGTGATCTGCTGCTGTGTCCTATGATGTGGGGCAGATCACAGCAGCAGCAGGACATGGCTGCTTGTTATAGATGCCTCCTGCTGCATTTACATACATCGCTATCTCTGAAGCAACAGTGATAGCAACTCCAACCACATCTGAATGAGACATGATCTTTGCACATGTTCTCTGTTAAGATGCGTACACACAAAACAATGCTTTAACCAGGCATGTCCAACCTGTGGCCCTCCAGATGTTGTGAAACTACACATCCCAACATGCCTTGCCATAGTTTTTCTATTAGGGAATGCTAAAACTATGGCAAGGCATGCTGGGATGTGCAGTTTCATAACAGCTGGAGGGCCGCAGGTTGGACATGCCTGCTTTAAACAATGTAATATTGTTACCGATAGTATCAAAATGTTCAAACGATTTGAAACACTTCACAAAAGATTGGTCTATGATCGTCCTGCATGCATGACAGATCATAGACCAATCTTAACGATCGGCGGGTACGATACACGGAACGATTGGTCGTTTGGATCAATCGGAAACGCCCACATTGTGCTTCAGATCGTTCTGTGTGTATGCACCTTTAGTAATAATTATAAGGTTGTGATTGTAAATATATAAAAGAGCTGATAAGTTCAACTACAAGTCCCAGCATTCCCTGTCTGCCAGCCTTTGGCGTGCTAAAGTGGTAACTTCTGTCCATGTTAATGCATCTCTATAGCAGAAAATGAAAATGAAAGCAGCCTTCTACCTTATTGCACTTACGTGTCTCACGTCCTCTGTAATCCTTGCACTTTTCCCAATTTAGATTCTGTGTTGGGGGTCCTGCTCTCCCTATCTACATACATGACTGATCTTCAGCTCTCACCTACTTTGTTTCTGTTCCCCACTCTCTTCCTGCACGCCCACTAGTGGACGTGACCTCACAAGGGGAGGAGATGTACGACAAGCTGAGAGAGGGGAGGACACTGCAACACTCTGCCTGAGCAAGCTGCAAATGTAAACTCTGTGCTTCATCCACGGTGCTGACTGTTTATTGAGTCATTATTTACACTCTATTCATTGTAGATATTTTCCACCTACACACTGGATACGGTTGCTAGGACGACATACATTAGGTCGACACATGAAACAAGTTGACACAAGCATTAGGTCGACAATGGGAAGGTCAACAGTCAAAAAGTTGACATGAGTTTTTCGCAAGAATGATACATAAGCCCAACGAAACTATTTTCTAGTCAGGGTCATTTCACACATAGGCCATTTTCAGATCTGATTGCAGTACAAATTATTTCTCAAGATGGGCAAAACCATGTGCATTGCAGGTGGGGCAGATATAAAATGTGCAGAGAGTTAAATTTGGGTGGGGTTCGTTGAAACTGGAATCTACATTGCAGTGTAAAAATAATGTAGCCAGTATTTACCCTGCACAGAAACAAAATATCTCACACAAATCTAAAGCTGGCCATACATCCACAGATCGATTGTAGTTCCACAGTACAAGAAATAGTTAAATAAACACACACTGACAACCCAGAAAAATAAAAGTTTAATACATACATTACGCAAACATAGTGATACTTACCTATCTTGAGCCTGTAGGTAGCCCTCGGTCTTGGTCCGGTGTCCTGGTCCATGTCGGCATCCGTGTCGGAGTCCGGGTCCATGTCGGATCCATAGGGGACCTGTGAAGGCAAATTATACTTGCATATCTCCTCTGGCGAAGATCTGGTCCTCTTCTTCGGAAAACAAAAAAGCGCTCGTGTCCCGGCGGTCCCCTGTCACGAACTGATAGGAGAGACGCAGAGATGTTTCATCTTCCACGCCACTCCTCCGATTGATTCTATTGGCCGCCTAGTGGACAATCAGGAGCCAAATTTCGCGGCTCCTGATTGGAATTGATTTGGGGGAGAGGCACTGAACATGAACCATCAGCGTCTCTCCTGTTAGTTCGGTGACAGGGTACCGGGACACTAGCGCTGTTTTGTTTTGCGAAGACCTGGACTACTTCATGAGAGAAGAGGACCAGATCTTCGCCAGAGGAGACATGTAAGTATAATTTTTCAATACGACCGCTTAGTAAATCAGGAACCACCATTTTTTTGAATGGTGATTTCAGTCGTATTCTATCGATGGTGTAAGCATTCATATTTGTAAATACAAATATGAATGTCCCATCAATACGAATACGAAAATTCATAGTAAATGCCAAAAATACGTATACGCCAAAAATGTATGAAATTACGATTTTTTTTCACTAATTTTTCTTAGTAAATTTTCCCCCTTCTGTCAACTGTACATGAGCTATACACTCCTGGGTGTGGCCACTAACAATATTTTTTTGCATGATTGCACAATGTTTACGCACCACGGACCAGATTCAGAGTTGATCAAAAAGCAATTTTTGTTACTTACAGTATGTATTATCTGGGCGCCCGATTTTTTCATTGCAGGCCACTACTTAAGGCATGCAATGCGATTTTTCATTGTAAAGACCCGATTTTTCATTGTATAGTCAACCATGGGTGATTTCATACCCCCATTATCCAACTACGAATGGATTTGATCTTATATAGTGTGGCGAGCGCACGAGCCCGAAGCATGGCGAGCGGACGCGGATTACTTTACATGTATACTGCGTCCGCTCGCCACGCTTCGGGCTCGATAAAATCAACTCCATGCGTAGTTGGATAGTGGGGGTATGAAATCACCCATGGGTGACTATACAATTAAAAATCGGGTCTTTACAATGAAAAATTGCATCGCATGAATAGTATGCCACTATATTGCATGCGATGCAATGAAAAAATCGGGCGCCCAGATATTACATAAGTACCCAATTTTGTTTCTCTAATGGACACAAAATCATGCTGCACTGCGGGTGGGGCAGATGTAACATGCAGAGAGTTAGATTTGAATGGATTATGTTGTTTCTGTGCAGGGTGAATATGGACTGCTTTATTTTGACACTGCAATTCAGATTTCATTCTGAACACACTTTGCCCAAATCTATGCTGCGTGGTTTTGCCCATTACAGAAATTTTTTTTTCGTTGCAACCAACTCTGAATCAGGCCCTGTCTTGTTTGTCCGGGGGCTCCGGGGTGTTCAAGGAAAAGCATGGGCTATATTGTATCATTCGCATGTTGCTGCAGCGGAATAGATTGGAAGGGCACTCTTATCTAATAATCCACACCTGCTGCGACAATTGCAATTTCAATACCTGATATTCATTGGTTCTTCCTCTGCTGGGTGATGGGAACATTCGACATAGGTTATCCTCCTCTCTCTTTACACTTTGGGCCCCAAATGGTATAAGGGCCTAATTCAGCTATCAATGCTAATCAGCGAATTCACCAATCCAGCGATTATCAAATGAATGCACATGCATTCCGTTCGCATCGTGCATGCAATCCGCTCGCAATTTGACTGATAAGAAGCCGGCGTTTGGGGATGGTAACTGTCCATTTCTGGGCGCCCAGCCTTTTAAGAGAAGGTCAGTGTTGTCAGCAGCGGCCTAGGTCAGCCTGTCTTTGTTGCAGAGTTGAGCAAGGGTCAGACATTTGCACAGACTGCAAAAACCCTTTGATAGTTTTGGAATTGTGTATGGATTTGCGAATCAGGGTTAGTGATCCATTTCCAATTCCCTTGTAAATTTACATGGGGCGGGGTTTCTTTCTGACTGGGCGGAGGCTATCTACTCGCGGTTATCTGCAGAGGAGCGATCAGATCTTGTAATCCCATAATTTAGGCTTTTTATAGGCACAGCATTATGGCCCTTATTCTGGTTGATTTCGCAGCCTGGTGAGTCCACCAAGGGCTGCCCATCGACCGCATGGCTGCTGCTGACGTCAGCTGCTCGCCTCCGCACCCTCATCACCAGGCAATTTGCATGGGAGCACCCAGCGAATGGCCCAGCCTGCTGCTCCACGCCCCCTGCCCGGGCTCTGTGTGTGAGGCTTAAGATTCAGCCCTTCAATCCCATGTTAGTTCTAGAAGAGTTATTTCTTTATACTATACAATATTGTCATTTCTAAAAGCCCCTTTATATTCTAATTTAGTTCTTTCGGCCATCACATACAGTACCAAGAAATGTTTTCAATATTTTTGTACATATGTGTTAAACAGCCTTTCTATTATGGATTGACTTGGTAGCCCCAAGCGCGTTTGCTTGCAGCCTTTTCCCTTCCGATGCATCTTATTGGCAAAACAATGTTCATAGAATGCACAGGCAGCTTCTGCTTATGAAAATGATATGTGCCATGCTTTTATTCTGTGTTCAACTGTGGCTGTATTTGCATATGAAATGCTTTGTTACAGTGTTTTCCAGTAAAACACTGTAACATAGCATTTCATATGCAGATACAGCCACAATCATATGCAGTTATACGCCAGATATCATTTTAATCAGCAGAAGCTGGTTGTGCGTCCTATACATACTGTTTGGGGAATAAGTTGCATGCAAAAGACGCTCGGTGCTACCAAGTCACATGGAGCTCATGCGTTATGTACAACGTGACTTGTAGCACAGAGATGATAGATGTATGTGGACACATCTATAGGTGCTATTACCCTCTCGCTGTCATGTAATTGGGCTTGCTTCCTTATAAACCTGCTGAAATGTGCTATACCCCATGCTTCCCTCTACCACTGTTTGTGGTATTGTGCTCCCAAAAATGTGGCTACAAGTCTAACAATTAGCAATTTTGGAGTGACTGAATTTTGCACCACTGTCCCCATAATGGGCTGTTTTTGGTATATTGACAACTGCAAAAACATCACCACTAGGATCTCGTCAATTACTTTTAATACTCAGCGGCAGAGAGAAAATGTGAACTTCAGCAATGGATACTACACCTCTCTCCTCCTTCTATGCAAATGTGTAACGATGAGCTCTTTCATATGGACTGGATGGAGACATGGTAACATAATACAATGCACTGGGAAAGTCTTAGAGGTTTGTTAATCTTTTATTGATACCTATTGAACATTACAACAAAGCAACAACATCATAGCTGTATTCACTCAACATTACAGTATGAAACCAGAATATTTCAATCTGTGCCTTCTATTATTGGAATGGGATCATTCGTCAGACTGCATTTAGTTCTACAAGCATTAGGTCTACACCATTAGGTCGACTTGCATTTAGGTCGACCTGACTGAAGGTGGACATGGCTTAGGTCGACAGGGTCATTAGGTCGACATGGTTATTAGGTCGACATGTGTTAGGTCGACAGGTGTTAGGTCGACAGGGTCATTAGGTCGACAGGTATAAGGCCGACAGGGTCATTAGGTCGACATGTGCTACATGACTGATATGACCGGCAGATGGGATGTCGGCAGTCAGAACACTGACACCAGCATCTCAATAGAGGGAATGCCGACAAGGGTCTGGTAAGTATACTTACCTTCCCCTACCGCCCCTACTCCAAGCTCTCCCTCCCTGCAGCCTACCTGCTCCCCCCC
The DNA here is from genome assembly GCF_055691185.1 of Crinia signifera. Lineage (NCBI taxonomy): Eukaryota > Metazoa > Chordata > Amphibia > Anura > Myobatrachidae > Crinia > Crinia signifera. The sequence continues at coordinate 33,139,009 of NC_139226.1, forward strand.
CCCCAGTCTAATCCTTCCCGCTAGTGCCTAATCTTTGTACCCCATTGCCTAAACCTAACCCTCCTACCCTGCAGCCTAACCCTAACCATCACCTTCTCCTCAACCTGACCGGAAGCCTCCCACTAGTACCTAAGCCTAACACCCCTCCCCCCAGCCTAACGCTAACCTGCTAACCATACTTACATTCCAGGTGCCGTTAGTCAGAATTCCAATGTTGCCATTCTCATTGATGTCAACATTCTGGCACCAAACTTCTGGCTGCACATCAGGATGCCAGCATTGGTATTCTGACTGCCGGTATCCCGCCTGCCGGGATGATAACCACATCCCTTATGTAGGGTGCACTGGGCTGCAGGTGATCTCTCTCTTTCCAAGCCCCCCCCCCCCTTATTTTTTTTTTCTTATTTTCTCTTCTCCTTTTACTCATCCTTCTTATCAGTACAGTATGTCATTTAATTGTAATTTGTAATTTACCAAATAGTCTCTTGTATTGCTACTCTTTCTTTACTGGTATAACAATTGTTATGAGTACTGTATCATTTTGTGATTAACATGTTCAGAAGTCATTTTTTCTTATGAAGATATAATTTAATTGTAAATTGTAGAATGATCTTTGTATTGCTAATATTCATTTATTTGCTCACCAATATTGTGGTCGCCTTTGTTATTATTACAGTTTCTGTAATTAAAATGCTTTCAAAATACACGCAAAAACTATTTTGAAAAAAAAAAGTTATTAAAGAGTTTACAGACAAAAACCTGTGCATTTTTTTTAGGCTCATTTTACGCTACAAATGCCGGGATGCATAACGATCAGGAGAGTATTCTTACCTGCCCCCTGCCCCCTTAACCCTCCCTCCTTGCAGCCTAACCCTCCCCACTAGTGCTTAACCCTAACCCCACAATCCGCCACTTTAACCTATCCTCCTCATCCCACAGCCTGAAAGCATCCCGGTGCACAGTTTGAATTCAGTAGAGTTTTTTTTTTCTAATTGTGTATTTATTTGTTTCTATACACAGGACTCTGCAGCCTTTTGTAGAACTCTCTGTGCATCATCACAGGAATCATCCAAAAAGCCTTTTAGCATCCTATTTGTGGTAACATAAGAGATCCCTCCTGCAGCCAAAGAGCCAAAAACCGGTATCTTGTTTAGAAATTGCTCCGCCAACATGGCCGCTCCCATGGCTCCCTTAGTAAGCATTTTAATGACAATCTCCTTGTTAATGTCACGTATTGCTTGTGGGGACTGAATCGCAGATTTCAAATCCGAAATATGTTTACCACTTAACTTGGACAACCTGCACAGAGAAACTTCATCCAGACCAAATGCTTTCTGGTACTCTCTCATAGTTTTGACTAAGATGGTGACATCACAAGTAAGGGCCAGGCCTGGAATAGGGACTGCGGCAACGCCACAGGAGACGGCACATTTTTTCCATATCTGTTGTCTTAGTGCATCTCTTTTCTTTCTTAGTACAGTCAAAGAAATATTTGGCAGAGAGAGCACTAAGGCCTGTCTCTTGTGCATCGGTAGTTCCTTCTCCAGAGTCTCTTGCAAGCGATGAAAGTCATACTTATAGTTCATTAAATCAAGAAGAAATACCCTTAAGTTATCAATATTTTCTTTAATAAAACCATCAATGCAATCTCCCCGAATTCTTTCAAGGATTTTCACTTCATTGTATGTGCTAGGCCTTCTGATTTTGGCAGCAGCCATGTCTACATCAATTTTTGATCGCACAAAGTAGAATTTTTTTTTCATGCCATGGATGGCCTGAGCCAGTTGGATGTTGGAAGCCCTAAAACGTTCAGAGGCAATGATAATAAAAAAGTCATACTTGGCAAAATCAATTCTCTGCAAATAATCGACTGCCTTAAAGTTGGGCGTTCCTATCCCAGGAAGGTCCCAGTACTTCACATTGTTATACTGTGGATGTGAGTAAGCAGTTGCCTCCGATGTGGTCTCTACGACCCCTGTTGGAGCTGCTCCTTCATCTTCATCACTCAGACCACGGAGAGCATTGACGAAAGTGGATTTTCCAGCACCGGACTCTCCTGTTACTGCAATGTTTAGTGGGGCATTTTCTAAATGCTCTAATGTCTCCTTTATGATTTCCACTGCTCTGGGAAGGTCACCTTCTTCTATGGCAGACCTGATCTCCTGAACTTCTTCTTCATGAATTTCATCCCACGAATTATCAGGGTCAATCTCGGCTGTGTCTGGGTTCTCCTGTAGCAGTTCTCTCCTGATCAAAATAAAATAAAGCAAACATTGTTTTACAGTAACACCATAGTTCTTTGTAGCCACTATGGGCCTGATTCAGAGTTGATTGCTAATTACAGAATTCGCAAATTGGAGTGATTATCGAATGACTGTATGTGTACCGTACTCATCTAATGTCTTTATGATTTCCACTGCTCTGGGAAGGTCACCTTCTTCTATGGCAGACCTGATCGCAGGTGTGTGTTTTAAGGGAGGATCTGTGACATCAACGCCACCTTGATTGGCCTGTCTCACTCGCACAAGAAGAGTCAGACTTACCCACATAACACCACTCTACAAAAGCAACACTAATGCCCCCTCATACACGGTCCGTTTTTGCGGTCCGTTTTGTACTTTTAAAGTACACATCGTATCGGATTGCATGCCTTGTGCATGCATTGTACATGCACTGCGATCCGATACGATGTGTACCTAGTACAAAAAGTATGTGCAGCACATACTTTTTGTACCGTACTATGTGATGCGTAGGAGCGCGCATCGCATAGTACAGAAAGCAGCCGGCAGAAACGGAGCGTCTATGGGCTCCTTAATGTATGCATCAGGAATAAAATCATTCCTTTTGAAAGGACTTTGAAAGATCTATACATTTTTATATTATTACTTTATGCTCTTTTGGGATCCATGAACATTTTTTTTTTTATCAATTCTATAACTAACAAGATATTTTTAGCATGTTTAGATTAATTTACTTAACTAATAATAAAATCTCTTGTGATGACTTCTCTCCTCCTGGTTTATGTTTAGCGGAATACTTCAATTAAAATTCAAAATTGATACGCAAGCGGTTTACTCCGCTCGTCGCTATCCAAGATTGTGTAGGAAAAGTTAAACAATTTGCCATAAATTTATTATCTTGACAGCTCATTTTTAAAATGTAGAATACGTTGTAAGCAGTTGTGAGATTTTTTTTTTTTTTTTTACAGGCACATTGTATTACATACAGTACATGTTGCTTTTGGGAAGTGTGTACACAACAGTAATTTGCATGACCATTTATGGAATTGGTGTCCCAGATGCTTTTGCACATGCTGTAAAAATAGACCCCCCCCTGGTATTGTGATGCCATTTTCTCCGAAAATATTGCTTGATTTGAATACTTTAATGCCTTCTTTATTATTTCAATCGGATTGCTAGGATCAATGATTTCTTCTCTGACCTTTAACATCTTTGCTTCAAAAACACTGGCGTACTCATTGAATACCATCCTTTTGTGTGTCCCCCCCCCCCCCCCCCCCAATCTTATTTACTCCATACTTTCCTTTAATTTCCTTTACCTTTCTCTCTCCATTATTTCCTGAAAACTGTAACTGCCCACAACCACCTTAACATCTTTGTGCCCCAACTCTACCAAGCGTCCAGATAAGTGCCGATATTTGAACTCTATTTAGAACAACTTTCAAACTCTCTGCGACAACTTCTCTCCCTAATTCACCATTTCTTTATAGGCCAATCCAAAATCTTGATCAAAACTTCCCTTGTTCAATGTCACTCACATCAGCCAAGGCAGACTCATTTCCTCTGCTGCACCCTGTAGAACAGGGGTGGGGAACCTTTTTTCTACCGAGGGCCATTTGGAAAATTTGAAAAATAAAATTATCCTCTTCTGTCAAACTCCTACTTTCCTATAGATTATAAGTATGCCAGCAGTTTGTCTGTTAATTTCTAGTCCCCAAATGTAAAGCTCATCAAAGTCTCTATATTAATACATTTAAATAATATACTAATAACAGACCTCATCTCCCGAACTTCATCTTCATAAGTGCGATTCCACATATTATTAGGTTCCATCCTGGCGGTTTCAATAGGCTTCTGTAAAATAGAAGAGTGAACATGACTATAGACCCTTTTGTTTCTTAACTCTTCTCTGTAAAGCCCTGCAGAATATATGTGCACTGTTTAAATAACTGGTAATAATAATACAGGTTCAGTATCCCTTATCCAAATATCCGTTATCCAAATTATTCCCGAAAACTATACATTCCAGAAAGTAATTTTTTTGTTTTGTTTTGCTAAAAGCACTACCGGGAACATCTGTAACAGCTCTACTGAGGACATGATATGTGACTGGCACTACTGGGTACATCTGTAACTGGAACTAATGGAGACATGATATGTAACTGGCACTACTGGGGACATCTGTAACAGCACTTCTGAGGACATGATATGTAACTGGCACTACTGGGGACATCTGTAACAGCTCTACTGAGGACATGATATGAACTGGCACTACTGGGGACATGATATGTAAGTGGTACTACTGAGGACATAATATGTAACTGGCACTACTGGGGACATCTGTACCAGCACTACTGAAGACATTATATGTAACTGCCACTACTGGGGACATCTGTACCAGCACTACTGAAGACATGATATGTAACTGGCACTACTGGGGACATCTGGAACTGGCACTACTGAGAACATGATATGTAATTGCCACTACTGGGGACATATGTGACAGCACTACTGTGGAAATTATATGTAACTGGAACTACTGGGGACATCTGTAACAGCACGATATGTAACTGGCACTAAATATGTGCAAGAAAATGATTGCTTGGCATTCAAATTCAGAGCCTGAGCTAGTACACAAACTTTGTTTCATGGTTTGAAACCTTGTTTTATGCACAAATAAAATATGTTTGTGTGTATTTCATGTGTTTGATGTGTTTGTACAACATAAATGCAAGAAACCACAAGATACATCATTGAATTATAAAAAATATTCTGAAATACGGAATAATCCGTTATCCAAAAATCTTCTGGTCCCGAGCATTTTGGATAAGGGATACTCAACCTGTACTAACTGTTTTGACAGTCCACTGTTGGTCGGTCCAGTTATTTTGTGACATCACAGCTGCCCTATGTGCAAAGTGCCGGTGTCTTCTCCATTTTATCAGATGTGTGTCCATGTACTGAAATTTAATTTCAATGAATCTAATCTATACTAAAAGACCACAGCATTGTCTGGGGTTTCATTTGTAGTAGCATGTGCAGATTCCTGATTAATGAATAAAAACAAATTGTGCCTCCTTCTCTGTATGTAGCACATCATGCTTATAATGTTTAATGTTTGCCCATTATTAATGACAGAGTGATAAGGTGCAGATATGATTTGGAAAACTCTATTCCTCTATTCCTCTACAAGGCCACAGGAAGACCCTTCTCTTGGCCAGTGGCTCAAATTATGACATCAATAGCAATAGTATATTGTATGATTACTAGAGCTGAAGCCACATCATGCAGTGTAAAAGGGACAGAGTGGAGCTTCTGAACATGCCCAGTGGTAGCAGCTACCAAGTTTTCTATTTGTGGATCTTTTCAATCAATGCACTGAACCAGAGAGCAGCTACTAGAAAGAAGAGACAGGAGCATTACCATGAGGTGAGAGAATGTACTGGCTCTATTATGTTTGCATATTTATTATGGTATGTATAACCTTTTTTCTGACCACTTAGATTATTTAAATGTTTAATACAGCCTATGCTATAGACGGGATGCAGTTACAATCCCGGCGGTCGGGATCCCGGCTTTCAGAATCCCGACGCCGGAATCCCGACCGCCGAAATGCCGACACTTTCTTCCTCCTGGGGTGTCCACGACACCCCTGGAGGGAGAATAAATTAGTGTGCCGAGCGTAGCGAGGCACCGGGCCCGCTGCGTGGCGAGCGCAGCGAGCCCGCAAGGGGGGGGGGGGCGATCCACGTCCCCCCCTTGTCGGCATTTCGGCTGTCGGGATTCCGGCGTAGGGATTCTGAACACCAGGATCCCGACCGCCGGGATTCAATACTGAATCCCTATAGACTATCTATAGTGTTAGATATTAATACTTTATTCCATACAGAATCAAGTGTAAAAAAAGCCAATGTTTACATTAATGTCCAGTCTTGTTACTAGATTCTTCTTCCGGGAAGATTATGGTTAAGAATTAAGAATAGAGGTTTAGGGATAGGCACTATTAGTGTGTACAGTTGCACAGTTGGGCTGGAGGCGGCTGATGGCTAGATTTAGGCACTAAGGGGGAGGGTTAGGCTGCAGGGGGTAGGTTGGGGTTAGTCTGTAGGTTGGGATGGTTAGGGGGGCAGATGGGGTAACATACTTACCTAAAAGTTTTGGGTTCCTGACCATTGGGATGTTGCTATCGGTCTTCTGACCGCTTCCATCCCAATTGTCGGAATCCCGATACCATCCCATATCAGTAATTGATAATAAAATAAATACATTTACATTGAAATTAAGTTAGGTGAAAGATGCATTAAGAACAGATTGTTACCATTTTCAACTGTACCTGGTGAATTTTAGTTGTGCCAGGATAAATATCTGTTGTCTTAATACTCCCAATTCTAGTATCTGTTGTCTCTTCATTTCTCGTTAGTCCCTGGCATGTGCTTTCTGTATGCCCCTCTTTGTTGCATCTTCTACATAACCTTTTCTTGAAGTCACATTCTCCTGGAATATATGAGCCTCTGCCACGCTGGTTGCCTATATCAGTCAGATTAGTAGCTGTCTGATTGGTTCTTGTCATCACCTTCACCTTGTATCTGTCAGATGCAGTCCCGCCTCCCGTTTGCGGAACAGTGCCTTTCTTTCCATAGACGCTGCTTTTTTTTACTACGTGTTGAACTTTAAGATCTGGTTGTCTTAACACCCGTATGTCATCCAACTCATCATGAAACTGGTTGCATTTGGGCATTGCCTTCTGTCCTGCCACACTCTCAGAGATGGATGTATCCTCATTTCGGTGCCTCTCCTGAAAACTAATCGTTTCAGCAATCAGTAGCCTCTTATTGGACAAATGATCTTGCATGATCTGTACAATGTCTGCAAACGACTTGTTAGCTGGCTTCTCGGGGGCGGTTAAACTGCAAAGTACTCCATAAGCCTCCCTTCCTATAGTACTTAATAGGATCGCCACTTGCTTCTTCTCATCAATATTATTTGCAATAAAATACTGCTCCAACCACTCAGTGTAGAGCAGCCAGTCATCACTTGCCAGATTAAATTCCTCTATTTTGCCAAAATATCGTGACATGTTTATTGTAATAATTCCAGCTGATGTCTTGTTGGACCTGGGAATTTAAACTGTTGGCTCTCCTTGTGTTTTGTTGCTGGTGTAAATAAATTCCTTGATTGTAGAGTATTGGGGCTAACAGGATCCCAGCATCACTACCTGAGCACACACAATGTTAAACAAGCATTAGTTACAGCATGTCAGATCGAAACCTGTATAAAAGCTGGTTAAACTAGGAAGTGAGCATTCAATAAAAAGGTATCTCTATGGCTGATCAACAATGTCTAGGTTGACAGTCAATAGGTGTACACAGGGCTGCCATAAGGGGGGTGCTATGGGGACAATTTTCCCGGGCCCGGCCACTCTGACAGAGGGTAGGGCCCGTGCCGCTCTATACCCACAACCCACACAGCTGCCAGTAACCCCCCCCTTCCTGGAAAAGTGGTGTCGGCAGACACTATAAATATGTTTAAAATAAGGTTGGATGAACATTTGTTGGTTAAAAACATCCATGGGTACGAATAAGTAACATAATCTGTCTTTAAAATATCAGAACATACAGTACAACAAGGGATAAGCTACTATAAACATAGGTTGAACTAGATGGACGCAAGTCTTTATTCAGCCTCATCTACTATGTAGCTATGTAATAAACAGCCACGCCCACGGCAGTTCATCTGTCCGCCTTCCCCACCTCAACAGCAGAGTTAGAGTCCCTGGTGTGAGTCTCCAACCTTAATGACTCCGCAATGGGATATTCAATCAGGCAGTGCAGTGGGCAGCAGGCCAGCTGGGAGCCGTGAGGTAATGACATCATGCCACGTGCGCCTGGAAAGCAAGGAGGACGAGGAGCCGGCAACGTTAAACTTGTGTGAGGAGGAGCGGTGCAGCAGGGAACAGCGTGATGATGTGGTTGCTAAATGTACAGACTCAGCAAATAATCACTGCTAAGGTGCGTACACACGGGGCAATATGATCGCTGGCAATATATTGCTAGCAATATATTGCTCAGCAATCATATTGCCCCGTGTCCCGTTTTCATCTGTGACCAAAGATGGTCGCAGATGAAAATGTAAACACTGCTGGGTGAAGAGGCAGGGGATGTCGCTGGTCGGAGGAGCATGTTCCTCCGACCAGCGACCATTCAGGGGCTGAAAACGGGAGCGCGCACTCGGCGATTTATCGCTGGTGCACACTCCAATCACTGGCAATATGGTCACTCAGCGACCATATTCCCAGCGATTTCAGCCCCTATCGTCCCCGTGTGCACACAGCACTAGTGATAGGAAATAACAATGGGGGGGGGGGGTGTCTTCACAATTTATGATGGCAGCCCTGGGTCAACAACATATGGTCAACATGAGTTTTCTATGATTTTAAATTTTTGGGAGGACTCCGGGTACAGTAAAGTGAGTCACATCGTCCGAAGCTTGAAAAGCAAAGCTGGTCATTAATTGGAGGTCTGCATGCTCAGGTGTCGACATTAACCTAAAAAAACGCATATAACAGTGCCCATGACTGGCGCAGGCTCAAAAACAGCGGCTTCTTGGGACTTTGTTGGCCGTTATTGGAGAGTAGCTGCTTGGAATCATTCAATCTGACCGTTCCAGAGGGAACACTGTATAGGCAATACCACTGCATTTGCCAAAGAAGAATCACCGGGGTGACAATTTTTAAATCTGTCACTGGTCCCCCCCACACTATTGTCTCGGGCAGATCTGGACTGAAAGGAAAGCAGGATTTATCTGTGATATCTACTGTGTTACCTTTATAACGAAAATCAATATCTATATAAGTAGGCAGATATTTTAATTATTACCTACTTTGTAGAAATGAAGGGATAGTATTGAAGGATACGGTCTAAATGGTAGACAGTGTCTCAGACAGTCAATAGGTCGACATCAAATGATCGACATGCACAAGTTTGACAGACCAAAGTTCACAAGCAGAAACAAGTTTTTCAGGTGTATTTGTGTATTATCAGGGTGCCCAAGATTTCCATCGTAGGGCATTGTACAATCAAAAATCGGTCGCATCGCATGAGACCATATCGATTTTTAATTGTACAGGCACCCTGATGCCTGATTCCTATGTTAAATGCACCTCCAGACCCGCTTTTTAATTGTACGGCCACCCTGATGGGTGATTAGCATGTGAAATGCCCCCCCATTGTTAACGCCATCCCCACTATTAACGCCAACCCGAAGCGTGGCGAGCGCAGCGAGTTCCAAAAGTCGAAAAAGATGCGGATCAGCAAAGCAGCAACTTTTTTTTGTCAAAAATGGCTGCTAATTCCACAATTTTGCAGCCATTTCCGATAATGGGTGAGATTTAATAGGATGAGAGATTCAGAAAGTGAGAGATTTGGTAGGAAATCTCCAGATTTTTTTAAAGCGGCAATCATTTACACTTTAAAGTCAAATTGATTTTGCATTGTAAATGATTGCCGCTTTAAAAAAACTGGAGATTTCTTACCAAATCTCTCACTTTCTAAATCTCTCATCCTATTAAATCTCACCCTCTACTTTAAAACTAGTCGGATCTGCATCAGTAAGTCCCAGCCAAAAATGGTCACAATTGAATAGGTCCTGGCCGATATTCTCGACTACCGGTAATATCATCCAGGATTAAATTCCCCCCAATGGCAGCATTAGGGTACACTACAGTAATTCATCATAGAGATTCAGAAACTGCAATGCATTATACATAAGTGTTGCTAGGAGTTACACGAGGCAATATTACAATAAGTTATGTAAATAAGTACAACTGTCAGAAAACAGACATTTACCTTTCCACACTGATTTCTGGAACTCCTGAGTGAGTGAAGTTTCGTTTCTGATGAAAAGTTGTGTTCAGTACTTAGCCCGCCCTCAGACTCAGACAATGAAAGTCCAAGGACATGTTTATACAGGAAGGAGAACTGAAACGGAGTGTTGCATCCCGAATGCAGGGGTCAGGCTGTCATCACACATATAACATGTAACAATAACGGTTTCAATACATGTTTTTTTACCCCCTCCCCTGAAAACCTAAGGATTTGTAGAAATTAAATAAGAGAGAAAGATTACCTGGGGCCAATAAGCCTCTAATCCAGGGGTGTCCAAACTTTTTGCGACGAGGGCCAGATTTGGTGAAGTGTAAATGTGTGGGGGCCGACCATTCAGCCTGACATTCTTTGAATCATTAATCACATCAAAATGGTCCCCCACTCTGCCCCTATTCACTCTATGTCCCCCAGCCTGCCCCTCCTTCACTATATTTCCCCCAGCCTGCCCCCATTCACTGTATTTCCCCCAGCCTGCCCCTCCTTCACTGTATGTCCCCCATTCACTGTATGTCCCCCACTCTGTCCCCCCTTCTCTTAATGTCCATCAGTGCCTCCATTCATTGTATGTCCCCAAGCCTGACCCTCCTTCACTGTATGACTCCCATTCACTGTATGACCCCCATTCACTATGTACACCACTCTGCACCCATTCACTGTATGTCCCCCAGCCAGCCTCCCTTCTCTGAATGTCCATCAGTGCCTCCATTCACTGTATGTCCCTCAGCCCGACCCTCCTTCACTGTATGTCCCCCACTCTGCCCCCTCCCTTCTCTGTATGTTTCCCAGCCCCTTGTGTGAGCCAGAGGAAGGAGAGGCAAAGCAGGCACTGCAAGTACAGGAGATGCTTGGGCTCCCGCTGCTGCCCTCCTCCACTCTGCATGTTACAGGAGCAAGCTTCCCCCTTGCTACCCCGCTCCCCAAACACTGCTGTCACTGTGATTGTGGAGTAGGGTGATATACGATTGCAGCAGCAGGGGTAGGACGCCAAACACATCTGACTCTGGCAGCCGGCACCTCCTCACTGCAGCAGACAGCAAGGTAAAGGCGCGCTCGCCGGGGCCCCACCTTTAGTGTCCTGTGCTGTGCTTTCCAGATCCGATGCTCTGCCTGCTTCCAGCTGGAGGCTGCGGGCCGCTTGAAATGACAGCACGGGCCGCAATTGGCCCCCGGGCCTGACTTTGGACATGCCTGCTCTAATCTGCTTGCGGCGCCTTATAAAAAAACGTACTACTACTACTACTACATCACTGCACTGCTAGGGGAAATTTACTAAGATGGGAGTTCTGTTTCACCTGGGATGTTGCTATGGGCAACCAATCAAAATCTACTTCTTATTTATTTAGCAACTTCTAAAATCCAAAATCTAACATTCCAAAATCATGGGTTTTTGCACATGAACACCTGGGATTTTGTTATTTTTGAAAAGTCACCAACCCAGGAATGTGTTCCCAAGTCCCGACCCTGCACTTGACCTGGCTTTCTTCCTGGGCTGGCATCCTGCGTTAACTGTGAATAATGTGACACAGGAATATGCTCTCTGGCTGCTTGAAATCTGTTTTAATTGGTCAGGAAGGACCACATGATGCCTGCTGATATCACCAGTGGTAGTTGGAGAGGGGCGGACACCATACATGAGCGGGACACAGTGCAGAGAAGTGTGCCAGTGCCAGACGGTGCCATAGACCTATACAGTTGTGACCTAAGTCACACAAAAGCGCCAGTTCAATGGAGATGATATTTGCCAGGTTGCAGTTTCCCTTCCTTTACCGGAGTTGCACTCCGGACAGCTGTAGTGATGGAGGTACTCCTGCACCAGTCAGAGTCCAGCAAGCTGCCCTTCCTCAGTTCTGAGGAAGCCGCTCATGTGTGATGCATAGGTGGAGAAATGCGTTTTGAACTGTACTTTGCCCCGGCTGATAATCACCGCTGCCTACACTTGCTAAAGGGCTGCTTGCTGGACTCTGATTGGTGCAGGAGTACCTCCATCACTAACATAGGCGAATCTAGGGGGTGGTCCGGGGGTGCACAGGACCACCCATTAGCCCATGTTGTAGCTGAGGACCAGGGCTTTCCAACGAGCCCAGCCCCGTGTCTCTAGCCCCCTGGGAACCGGAGATACGGCCAGGCAAAGCTGGAACGTTTTCCCTATAGGATAACATGGGACACGCTAATTCCGACCCCCACCCAGTTCAACGGCTACCTGTTCCCCCTTCGGCATCACTGAAGCTCGAGGTTGATCTCAGTCGAACCCAAATCGCTGGGCCTTCAATCTGATACCAGGCTGGATTCATATGGGTTAATTGGTTCCAGGGATATTGAGGTTAAACCGTTTTTTTTTTTTCATTTCTTAAATGTAATTTCATGGCTGTTTATGTTCTTTGAGGGCAGATTTCTCTGGAACCAAACATCCCAGTTTCACGGGACCAAAATCATTCGAAGCCAACTCAAAAGTTCTTCAATATGATACGTGTCTCATGTAAATGGGTCAGTTTGTTCCGAAGATATAGCTGGTTGGTTAAAGGGGAGTAGGGAGAGGGGAGTGGTTGTCTCTCCCCCTCGCACCAGAAAATGCAGGGACTAGGCTGGTGTATAAGGGGTCAGCGTGGGAATGCCCCTGCATAATCCTGGGACCATATTCCCGGGTAAATCCCTGCATTTTCTGTTGTGAAAGGGGTATTATTTCAAACAGCCGTGACCTGCAGTGCTCTGAATAAAGCCGGGCAGCCCCCTGCTCTCTGCCCAACTGTCAATGACTGTCACCCCTGCAGCTTCACGCACAACAACAGCGCGCACAATATTTAAAATGTCCTCTCGGCTAGAGGGGACACCAGGAGGGGAGTGGGAGCGTGCTCTGCGCTCTGCTCCTCTCCCCATAGAAGCAGCTGCACCGCTCTCCATCTCTCCCTGCAGCAGCAGTGAAGGCTCATATAAAAATTTACAGTAAGTGGCACTTTTGGGGGCATTGCTTAAGGGGCGCTACAAGTGGCATTATGTGGGGGCATTACGCATAATGTGTGGCTTAATGTGTAAGGGGCATTACGGTGTGCAGCATCATGTGTAAGCGGCATTATGTGTGCAGCATCATGAGTAAGGGACATTATGTGTGCAGCATCATGCATAATGGGTACTATTGTGCGCGGCATCATGTGTAATTGGTACTATGGTGTGCGTCATCATGTATAATGGGTACTATGGTGTGCGGCATCATGTGTAATGGGTACTATGGTGTGCGGCATCATGTGTAATGGGTACTATGGTGTGCGGCATCATGTGTAATGGGTACTATAGTGCCATCAAGCAAGAACCACCTAGCAATGAGCACGTAGGTAAGCAGCACTTATGTGGCAAATATGTAATGGGCATTACGGTTTGTTATATAGTATGTAATGGGCATCATGATGTGTGGCACAATGTGTAATGGGCATTATGGTGTGTGGCCTTATGTGTAATTGGCATTACGGCATGTGGCTTTATGTGTAATGGGTATTACGGAGTTTGCTAAACTGTGTAATGGGCATTACTGTGTATGGTCTAAAGTGTAATACCACACCCCTTTTTGTGATGCCACGCCTCCTTCCCATGAGGCCATGCCCATTTTTGCGGCGCGGCTACGCCGCGCAAAGGTCCCCCTGCTGTTGTATCTAGATCTGGGACCACCCATTACCATAATTCTAGATTCGCCTATGATCACTACAGCTGTCCGGAGTGCAACTCCGGTAAAGAAAGGGAAACTGCAACCTGGCAAATATCATCTCCATTCCAGGATTACAAATATTGCCAAGGAGTATCCACCAAGAGCGGGACTGGTAACTATAGGTGTTCTGCCTCACCAATTTGCATATTTATGCCCAAAGAAATTCTAGCCAATTCTAGCCTCATAGCCATTTATGTCAGTGACTTTTAATTGTTATGTGTTGTTAGTCTTGTCTGTCTGTGTGATACTACAAAGTGCACTTTGAATCATATTCATGATATTGTTGTTCTTTTAATAAATTGTTTTTGGTACTTATGTATTATCTGGGCTCCCATGTTAAATGCACCCCATTTTTCATACCCCTACTATCCAACTACGCATGGAGTTGATTTTATATAGTGTGGCGAGCGCAGCGAGCCCCGCAAGGGGACACGGTCTGATAAGAAAAACGGGAGCCCAGATATTACATAAGTACCATAGTTTTTTATATGTTCATACATCCCACTTGGCTATTTGTGTGATTGAGTACAGCTGCGCCTCTGAATAGTGGTTGTGACTTTTTGCCACATAAACGAGAAAATCTCCATTGTGCCATAGAAGGGGATACGGTCATTTAGCAGACCACACTTAGGTCGACAGTCATTAGGTCGACCACGTTGGGTCGACAGGGGGGAAGGTCGACAGGGGAATAGGTCGACATGGGTCAAGGTCGACAGGTGTTTAGGTCGACATGGGTCAAGGTCGACATGGGTTAGGTCGACAGGTCATTAGGTCGACATGCGTTTTTCACTGTTTTTTGAGCCGACATGTGCCGACAGGCGGTATTTCATGCCCTCCCATCCACTAGGGCGTTGTGGGAGAACAAAATAGCGCCTGAAGCATTTCGAGCGAAGCGAGCAATGCGAGGGGCTGCGGTTCACCTCCAACTGTGTCCATGTCGACTGTGTCGACATTTGGGTAAAAAACAGTGAAAACCCCATGTCGACCTAATGACCTGTCAACCTAACCCTTGTCGACCTTGCCCCATGTCGTCCTACACACCTGTCGATCTTGACCCAGGTTGACCTATACCCCTGTCGACCTTCCCCCCTGTCGACCTAAGTGTGGTCTGCTAGATGATCCACACCCCGTAGAAGAGCCTGGTTTACAAGATCTACTGTATGTTAAAGGCTTTCACACATGTTTTACTACTTGAACATAAAACTTTGACTCTTTGCATGAAAAGTGTTTGAAAAGGAAAACTGGTTTGATATTTTTAGTGGTGTATGATATTACTGTATTCATAACATGGAATGTGAATTATTTACAATTGTAAACCACACCCAGTCAATTTATGGGCTGTGCCCACCTTTGCATGACCTTATTATTGTGTGCCTGCAAACTTTCCCTTTATGGTGACACTACCTTAAAAACTGGAAAAACCAGCTTATGTCTGAAAGGGGCCAACCCAGGAATTTCCTGGGTCTGTGGAGTAGTGTGGCAGGGAAAGATAGACACCCTTGCAGGTGTGGGTGCGCAGTGCCTGGGATGCTGTTCCCAACCTTCTGCAACAATCAGGAGAGTCACTTTTGTATAAACAAAAACATATATACACACAAGGAGCTACAGTGGTGTCTAGTGGTGGCTCCAGATGAGGGCCTGCAGCATGGTTCAAAATCCAAATACTGTAGGTTAGGCACATACTCGCCTACTTTTGAAAACTAGTTTCAGGGAGATTATATTTTGCAATGGAATTTTGCAAGGGGCCTCACTGAGGGGGCATGTCATGCTCTACCCAAAGGGAGTGTCTAATTTCATATATGGAGAGATTGTGAAAAGAGATTGTGAACGTGGCACCTAGAAGCGTGGCTGTGTACTGCTACATCTGAGAGGAATCTTTTAAAATGACTGATATCCAAATTTAGATGAGCCCCAAAGCAGTTAGTAAGAGCTACTATACTTGGTAAAGTGCTGGGAAATGATGCTGATGATTCAATGTTAACGTATCTATCTCTCATTACTTTTTTCCCGAAAAATGTAACACTGTAATGTGGGCTAGGTGAAATGAGGGAGATTGGTAGACTAATGAGGGAGAGAGGGAGATTGCTGCTATTTCAGAGAGTCTCCTGCAGAATGCAGGAGGGTAGGCAGCTATGGGTAGACATAGCATCTGCTACCAACTGCCATCCCAAATTGACTCACTGGCTGTTTGTGTGGCTCCCCTATTTGAATTTTGAACTGTGCTTTAGCAGCAGCCCTGGAGCTGCCACTGGACACCATGAAGCTCACCTGCAACAATAACGCTGTGAGCCAGTGAGTGGTACAAGAAGAGATAGCAGAGCAGTGCTGGTGAGCTACAGGTGCATATACTGTAAGTAACCTCCCACATTTCATGTCATGCGTCGAATCATATTCGAATATAATGTTATTCATTATCGATGCATATTTTTTAATCACCTCAGCCACCTTTTTACTTGTTATAACAAAGAGTAACAGAGAAATGTCAGCTTTTTTGTCATAAATGTACACAAAAAGTTTTTGATTTCAAATACAATATATTACTTTTAATTATAGATAAATATTTACAATGTATACCATAAAGTATTATTCTGTCAGTTAAATATGGATTGAGAATTATACATCTAGTGCCCAGTGGATTTTTCACCTATTTACCTGCCTGCCAAACTCTCTGGACCGGAGTTCGTATTTTCTGGGAGAACGTACCACCACCATTCAGGATTTACAAAATTTCCACCGCATTCATCGTTGAGGTCATACCTTCCGTGGGTACCATTTGCCCTAATTCAAAGAAGGACTCCATCCAATAAACCTCCAGCGGCTATTCCCAACTTTGTGGTTCATTCATGGACTTCTCCATACAGGACTCTGAATCGTCCAGTGCAGGTTATATGGTATACCAATAATCTACTCTTATCAAGCCTTGAATTTTAAACTTTATTTTATGATATCTTATATCCGGATAAATTGTGTTTTATGTGCCATTAAATTTGTCATAATTTTCTATAAATTTGATTCACTTGTTATTAATTGTTGAATTATTACAGCGCTGCTATCTTGTTTTTTCCTCTGTGTATTTTCTAAGGGAACGGACTACTCCCTATCACAGCAGCTGCTTTACCTTTGAGAGAACAACTGGTGGAAAGCGCTCCCAATCAACTCAGGTTGATTTTTCTTTTACATCTATTATACCTGGAATCTTTTAGGGAGTAAATGATTCTGTGTACAAGTTAGATTTATTGAAATGACAGTTTTTGGTATAAAAAAAGGCAAACTCATTCCCAATCTGCTCATCATTATCCCTGAAGAAGTCTAAACTTTGTCAGGTGAAACGCATAGGTCTCAGGATCCAGTTTCATCAGCATATTCTCAGAGCTGGAAGTTGAGGCCATGTTGTCCATTCTACAGCTTTATATGTACTATCTGCACCTTGGAGAACAGGGATATTAAAAGCAATATACACTGGCTTCAGTACAATTGGTTTCAGCAGGTAACTGGGCTGTGACTTTAAATCACAGAGAAATGAGTTAGACATGTACAAAGTCAGAGATGAAGCACAACAGGACTAGGCATGAGAAAGCAACATCCTCAGCATCAGAACCCTTTTTTACAACAATTCAAACTTATTCTCAGATATACAAATGTGCCAAATCAAATTGATCAGTGTTATGTAGCAATGCTGTTCTGTCACTCCCAGTTGTTTCATTTATGTGACTTAGATGCACATTTAGCAGCAAATAAGACGCTCGGTGCGGCGGAGACTCTCGGGACATGGCACTGCTAGAGGTACTGTTTGGTGTGACTGAACCCATATATAAGGATATGCAGGGCCGTCTTAACAGCAGTGTGGGCCCCTGGGCAAAGCAATGCACTGGGGCCCTTATCCATTCTCCCCTCCTAGGGGTGGGGGGTGCTATCAGCAGCAGCTTTGATGTCCCACAGGTGGCAGGGGGTGCTCTATCTTCCACTCAACATGTAGGACCTGGAGCAGTAACTTCTGCTGATTACTCCTTTACTGCACAGGTGGTGGGAGGGAGAACACTAACGTGTGGAAGGGGGCACTGAGCTGAATGAAGGGTCCCTTGTAAATGACTTCCAGGGAGGTAGGGGGTGTTTTATACGCAGGGGAGGGTTGGATAATGGAGTGGGCTTAACATTCGTCATTTTCCGCTGGAAGGGCAGCTTGTTTGACTGCAGATATCTCCATTATCTGGAAATAGATTTCTTAGCCTTCAATAGTATAAAAACCTTGAGTCCCATCTTTCAGGAGGTGCTGGGAACTTGGGGATCAGAGATCAGGAGTCAGAGCAATCCATTGACATAAATATGAAACTGCACACCAAACGTTTGGAGCTGGAGCAGGGACCTGCTGCTGGAAGGCTGATATCTCTGGTTCTGGGCATGATAGAGACAAGTCGCTAGTGTTGACAAAAAGGGAAGAGTTCCAGCTTTTGGAATATACTCTCAGAAAAACTTTAAGTCAGAGAAAACCTGAGAAATATGACTGGGAATTGCAATTAACAGGTCGGATGTGGACTGCTTATTTGAAGTAGGATATCTCCAATTCCCCAGGGCCAATTTTCAATATTCTGGTATCCCTGAAAAAAGGAGATCTTCAGCTACCAGCATGGGGCCTTTATACACTTGGGGCACCTGGGCAAGTGCCCATTAAGCCCATACGAAAAGACGGCCCTGAGGATATGTGTATGTGCTAAGACTTCAGCACAGGCTTTCATTGACACAATGCTACATTTATTTTTCATTCTCTACAGCAGGGGTGGCCAAACCGGTCCTCGAGATCTACCAATGGTCCACATTATCTAGCTGGTGCACAGCTGTAGTCATTACTGGCACTTATGTAGTATCTGGGCTGCCGATTTTCTGATTGTATGCCTTACCTTAAGGCATACAATCAGATGCGAATCGACGCGATTTTCGGCAAAATCACATCCGATATCGCATGCGATTTTACATAGGATTCAATGTTAACCAGGTCCTGTTCATTTCCCCACTATCCAAGCGGGCATGGAGTTGAATCTAAACCTGTGGCGAGCGTAGCGAGCCACCAAACCCGAAGCGTGGCGAGCGAACGCGGATTTCTTAAAAGTATTCTGTGTCCGCTCGCCACGCTTCAGGCTCGGTGGCTCGCTACACTCGCCACAGGTTTATATCCAACTCCATGCCCAATTGGATAGTGGGGAAAGGAAAAGGACCCATTTTTCCCATTGAATTCTATGTTAAAATGGACTCAGACCATTTTAACATTGAATCCTATGGAAAAATCGGGACCATCGCATCGCATACGATTTGGTCGCATGCGATGCGATGCACCCGATCCGACCCGATTTCTAAATCGGGCGCCCAGATACTACATAAGTACCTCATTACTAACTGTCACATTTTAAAACATGCTGCATTCATTCCTACTACAGATCCATAGGTTGCCTGGAAAACATGCACCGTTGAAAGATCTTGAGGACAGGTTTGGCCACCCGTGCTCTACAGTATATAGATTTTTTGATTTTAAATAAGCGTTTGACAACATACAGGCAGACCACCGATAATCCTGCACCCTTGCTTTCAGCACTCTGCCCGATTATCCACTTTGCCAGATTATCGGTGGTACATAAAGCTGCACCCAACATCCTTCCCTCCACCCCACTACATAAACCCTTATCTCCAACAGCCTGACTCCCTCCCGCAGCCTGATCCCTCCCACAGCCTACCCAAACCCTCCCGCAGCCTATAGTAACTTTACCTGCAACCTAACTTCCCCCTAGCACCTGATGTTTTTGGATTAAAAGAGGTGCCGGATTATAAAGTACCGAATAATTGGTGGTGTATCTGTATTCGTTAATACTGCTGATTGTTTTAAGCAGAATCATCAGCCTAGTACGATCCTGCTGGTTAGATGAACTGGTAGACATATGTGGGGAAATGTAACAGCATCTGAGTTTTGCAGAGGTGCGGGATGATGGTCGTAATCAGATTTTGTTTTAAAACTGCAATTATTTACAAGGCAAAACCAGGCAATTCATTCAAGCATTTCTTTCATTGGGGGAAAAAAAGTGTGCTAAACGGGAGAATCTAAAGCCTTCCTGATAACCCGCACTGCATCCTCTGCGGTCTCCTTTAGAAAGCCACAAAGCATCCAATAAGTGGTAGCAAATGAGATGCCCCCAGCTGCCACAGTGCCAATCACTGGGATGTTGCTGGCTGCATATTCAGCTGTCATAAGAATCCCAGTTGGTCCTCTGGTTAATAGAGTGGTGACAAGCTCTGTGTTTATCTCTTGAATAACTAAAGGGGACTTGATCACAGACTTCAACTCGCTAACATCTTTACCAAATTTGTTGGCCAATTTCTGGAGACAATATTTATCCAGGCCAAAAGCTTTCTGATATGTTATCATTTGTTTCACTAAGATCCCAACATCACAAACTACAGACAGGCCTGGAATGGGGATGGTAGCAACTGCGCAGGAAAGAGAGGCCCATCTCCAGATCTGCTTCTTCAGTGCCTCTCGTTTCCTTTTCAGGATTGGCAGGGAAATGTTGGGCAGACATAGCAGGAACACGTGTCTCTTTTGACTTGGAAGTTCCTGTTGTAGAGTTTCTTGCATTTGGTTAAAGTCGTACTTGTCTAGATCCAAGCAAGAGAGGAGAAACACGTGTGGATCGTGGATACCTCCAACATGGAGACTGTCAATGCAGTTCTGCCGGATCTCTTCCAGTATGTTCTCTTCATTGTAGGACTTCCTCCGTTTTTTACAGGCATGCAAGTCAGAGTCAACTTTTGACCTGACAAAGTAGAATTTCTTCCCCATGGCCTGGATCTGCTCTGCCAGCTGCATGTCATTGTGTCTGAAGCGTTCCGATGACATGATAATGAAAAAGTCATAACGACTGAACTCAACTGACTCAAGATAAGTGCTCGGACTAAAATTTGGAGTTCCTATCCCCGGAAGATCCCAAAAGGTCACATTATTATACTGTGGATGTGGGTAAGCAGTCGGCTCTGATGTGGTCTCCACCACACCTGTTTTAGCAGCACCTTCTTCTTCATCATCATCCATGCCACGGATGGCGTTGACAAAAGTTGATTTTCCTGAACCCGATTCTCCTGTTATTGCGATGTTTAAATGAGCATTTTCTATGTCATTTAGGGACTCGCTAAATCTTTCTGTTACTTTGCAGAGATCACCATTTTCTAGGGCAGAATTAATTTCCATCACTTCCTCATCGGAGATGATGTCATAAGTATCCATTTCAACGGTTTCCTGATTGAAAATGAAAAAAAAAAATTCTTTGTTAAGATAAATGTACTTAAACAGAGACAAAATTCCCCAAATTAAAGATTTATATGTCACATATTCATAGTATATATAAGCTTGTAGGAGATTTATGCTATATGCAGAGGTGGTATTTAGTTGGTTCACACAGGTTCTGCAGAGCCGATACCTTATGTACTATCGGTTCTGCAGAACTGTTTGCTAATGAGCACCAGCTGCGCTGCTCACATGACAAACTTTTTTTTAATAAACTCACCCTACCCTGGGCGGCCGGTCCGTTCCGTCATGCAGCAATGGGAGTCATTCAAACAGATGGTCTTACAGGGCTCACTTGGGAGCCTTGTATAACCACCTGTTATGTGATTGGTCGCAGCCACACCACATGAGCGACACTCGCCGCGGGTAGTGAGGAAGCGTTGCAGGCATGCGGAGGAGGAAAAAGAACATTGAAGTGGTAAAAAGGTAAGAAAAATTATTTAATGGTTGGACAATAAGGGAGCAAGCATGGCTGGACAAAAATGGGGCAGGCATGGCTGGACAAAAAGGGGGCAGGCATGGCTGGACAAAAAGGGGGCAGGCATGGCTGGACAAAAAGGGGGCAGGCATGGCTGGACAAAAAGGGGGCAGGCATGGCTGGATAAAAAGGGGGCAGGCATGGCTGGATAAAAAAGGGGGCAGGCATGGCTGGATAAAAAAAGGGGCTGGCATGGCTGGACAAAAAGGGGGCAGGCATGGCTGGACAAAAAGGGGGCAGACATAGCTGGACAAAAAGGGGGCAGACATGGCTGGATAAAAAAAGGGGCAGGCATGGCTGGATAAAAAAGGGGGCAGGCATGGCTGGATAAAAAAAGGGGCTGGCATGGCTGGACAAAAAGGGGGCAGGCATGGCTGGACAAAAAGGGGGCAGACATGGCTGGATAAAAAAGGGGCAGGCATGGCTGGATAAAAAAGGGGGCAGGCATGGCTGGACAAAAAGGGGCTGGCATGGCTGGATAATAAAGGAGCAGGCATGGCTGGATAATAAAGGGGCAGGCATGGCTGGACTAAAAGGGGGCAGACATGGCTGGATAAAAAAGGGGGCAGGCATTGCTGGATAAAAAAGGGGGCAGGCATGGCTGGACATAAAGCGGGCAGGCATGACTGGATAATAAAGGGGCAGACATGGCTGGATAAAATGGGGGCAGGCATGGCTAGATAAAATGGGGGCAGGCATGGCTGGATAAAATGGGGGCAGGCATGGCTGGATAATAAAGGGGCAGACATATGGATGTCTGGACAATAAGCAGGGGGCAGACATATGAAAGGCATCGGGATATCAAAGGTAAGTTAGTGAAAGCAGGCACAGTGAAAAGACGGTTAAGGATAAATCACAGCGCCAGTGATGATTTTTAGATCAAAGGAATAAAAGCCAATCAAACAGCAATATGAAATATCTTCAATAACCGTTTGTCAGGTATTTAATATTTTTCATTAATATTTTGAACTCTTTCTTAAAACATAATCTAGTTTTGTGTACCTCTTTTATTGTTCTTATTTGAGTATTCAATGCATGAATTATTAAACTACCTTTCAGTATATCTTTTGGTATACTTAAAATGGTCATTAGGACATAGAACCTGTTGGTCATTTATTAGAATCCCACCATTGGCTATATGGTTATTTGAAAAGCTGATACCATATAATGTTAATTGTTTCCCTATTAAGTAGTAATCAGTCTTATTATAGAAAGAGCTAAAAATGATGAGTTCCATGATCCAGTCAAATTTTGGGGGTATTCAATCTCCTGCCGATATTCCCGATGGGAGAAATAGCGGCGGGGCCCTATTCAATGCTGTCTTCCCTGACAACATTGAACAGGTATCTTGATCTTGGCAGAACGGGCCTGACTTTACAAGCAGGACAGAAATTGGCAAGCTCGCAGCCGCAGCTCGACGATTTCCGTCTGTCACGGCCACGCCCCCTTTTCAGCGCCCGGCAGATGGAAAATTGATTCCCACCTGCCGAGCTGGTCTTGAATCCCAGTGAAATTCTCTACAAATTGGAACTAATAGCATTGGTTGGAGGTGAAAAAACACACGTCTGTAAAGTGCTAGAGCTTTTCACCACTGGAGGGGTAATATTGACATTTTAAGTATTCAAGGAAAATGGGTATGGGGTCCATAAAATATTTTGTCATGCAACCAAAATAGTAAAACACACACACACACACACACACACACACACACACAATAATGTGCAGTAAAGTAAAATACTCCACAGAACAATTGTTCCTCACATTTTGAAACATGAAGAACAAAAAAACTTCTAATTTCTTGATTGGTCACACACTTGATACGTTAACAGCTTAACCCTTTGAGTGCAAACGTTGCTGTTAGAGATGTGCAAAATATCCTTGACTACGGCCCTGGCATTTATATTGATTATTTTGCACAGTAAAGTTGGCACTCGAAGGGGTATAGCGATGTGTGTAGGGTGACCTAGCTATGCTAGGTGGGGCGCTGCTGCAGCGCGGTCGCTCAACACACAGCACGGGGCATTTTCTAAGTGATTTTGGCAAACTAAGCAAAGTCGCTTAGACAATGCCCTAACCCCTTCAAGTTTTTTTTGGGGAGCGCTCCCTAAAAAAAAACCCCACCACTCTCTCCCTGGGTCCGGGCAGCGCCACTGAACTGTCAATCAGCCGCCCTGCGCCCCGCCACCCTGTCCCGAAGGGGAGGAGGGAGGAGGAGGAGGGAGGAAGAGGCGCCGCAGAGGGAGACGGGCAGCGCCGAAGCTGCCCGAGTTCAGCGATTAAACTCAGCAGCGCTGCCTGGCTCTAAACAGTGGATATCCGGAGAATTTTCCGGGCTTGCCAGACTGGGCACAGCCCGGAAAATTCTCGGCATTGCCACTGGAGGGGTTAATATCGGCACGTGTGTAGAACCCATTATAGTGACTCACCATCTAATACAGATCAATATATTTCTGTGGGGATTTTTTCCATTGTCCACATTTTCACTTTACCTTTTTTATAAAAAAAATATATATTGTTTAAAGAATTTTGAGGAATCAAACCCCCCCAGAATGTGTCGTCCCCCGTATGTAAATGCATCCCTATTCTGAACAGTTATGTGGTTCATAGCAGTTCATGAATAAACTGTATCCAGTATCACATTGTTGACAGTTACTATGGGCCTTATTCTAGTTCACTCTGACAAAATCCTTCTTAGATGGACAAAACCATGTGCACTGCAGGTGGGGCAGATGTTACTTGTGCAAAGAGAAGAGAATTAGATTTGGGTGGGGTTTTACTTCAAAGTGAGCTCTATATTACAGTGTAAAAATAAAGCAGCCAGTATTTACCCTGCACAGAAACAAAATAACTCACCCAAATCTACCTCTCTCTGCACATGTTACATCTGCCCCCCTGCAGTGCACATGGTTTTGTCCATCTAAGAAGGATTTTGTCAGAAAGAGTGAACTAGAATAATGCCCTATGTCGGCACTTGTAATGTTGATACCGCAATTTCGACACTAGTAGGTTGACATGGTTTGACAAGTCAAAAGGCACCATGTCGTCATTCTCTGAATGTACATTATGTCGACATCTGAAACGTCACCATGAAGAATGTTGACATTCTCAAAATACCACCGGTTAGGTTTAGACGCTGCTGGGGGGGTGAGGGTGAGGCAGAAGGGGGAGATTAGGGTTAGGAACAAGGGGGGAATGTTATGTTGGGCACTAGCAGGAGGATTAGGGATAAGTGCTAAGGATAGGCAGTAAATACTGAATCCGCCCTTCTGCCAGAGATGTGCACAGAAGTGATCGTCACATACCCACCTGGTCATGGAAGCCACGGTGGAGTAGCTGAAGACATCTGGACCAGATAAGTGACCACTGGCACACCAAAAATATTTGTCAACATGCTATTATGTCAATATGCCCTCCATGTAGACATGTGTGTCAACATTGTCATATGCTCCATTTACCATTTCAATATTCTCATGTCGACCGGATGCAGGTCAACATTCCGCACCCTTATTAAGATACATATATTTGCCTATATTGCACTACAAGTCCCATTATACCCTGGCAACCAACAAAATATTATTTTACTAAAATATATCACCACCAATGCTTTTAACCCTTTGAGCGCCAGCATCTCTGTGAGAGATTCAAAATAGCTGCTAAAAATGCCAGCGCCGCTCATATTTGTTATATAAATTCAAATAGAATCTTTTTTTTTTTTTTACACAACATTTTTTGTTTCCTATATTAAAAAATCATTACAGGTCATTATCATGAATAACAATATTAATTTTCCCCCACAGTTAATAGTTAAAACGTACCAGTTCCTGACAGTTCTAGGTTAATGACATTCCAGAAATGATCAACATATATGGATAGTGGAAATTAAAGTCTATACAAGGGGTAGTGCGCCCACCATGGCTGCCTCATCTGGTGCACTTGTGGATGGGATGCAAAATACATGAACCTGAGTATACACTGAAATCACCCATTTTGGGTAATTTCTTTTAGGGGTAATCTATTCCTCCCAGGGTAATCCTACGCAAAGCGCCTAAAATGGCTGCCGCACCTGGTACCTTGTCAGGGTGGAGTACACAACCCATGGAAGTTAATATCCAAAATGCTGCACCACTCCTGCATTATGCTTACTGTGTCATCAAGGGTTTATTTTGTCTGTGAATTGTCTGTTACTGTACTACCTACATCCTACGTATTATGTGCTTTGTTTTAATGTCTATAAAGTGCCTTGAGTCCTGTTGGAGAAAGTGCGTTATATAAATTAAACTTACTTACGTACAAGGAGGTTTAATGAAATCTTAAAGAGTAATGCAACTCATAATGATACCTTTTGACAGATTATAACAGTTTTACTATAATAATTTGCTTACTACCAATTAGGGGATTGAATATTGGGTGAGGTATTCTGACAAATATTAGTCTCCCCACCAATTTAGGCCAGAGACATTGTTTGAAAAAGCTGAAATATCATAAAATAGAAGTTAGTACAATTGCTAGAAATGATCTTGAAACATGTGGATGGAATTCAAACCATTTTCAACCCATTACACAGCCTCAGACATTGCATATTAAGAACTACACCTGTGGTTCCCAATCTTTGTTGAAGTACGGTGCACTAGAGCAGTAGTGGCCAAACCGGTCCTCAAGAACTACTAACAGTCCATGTTTTTCAAATCACCCAGCTGGTGCACAGCTGTAGTCATTACTAACAGTCACATTTCCCAGACTTCCTAGCTGGTGCACAGCTGTAGTCATTACTAACAGTCACATTTCCCGGACTTCCTAGCTGGTGCACAGCTGTAGTCATTACTAACTGACACATTTTCGAACGTGCTACATTCATTCCTACTATAGATCCACAGGTTGCCGGAGACACGTGAACTGTTGGTAGATCTTGAGGACAGGTTTGGCCAATTCTGCCCTTGAGTATCTTTTTTCATGGCAACCATATGCCAAAAGTTTTCAGTCATGTGGTGAGGGAAAGAATTCACTTTTCTTTGTTCACATATTTTGTGAAAAAGGTGAAAACCACAAGAATTGGTTTTGTCTATAATATGGATCATAAATAATTGAATTGGTCCCAGACTATTATCCCAATATACCCCTCAAAGTTCCCTGAGACACCCCAGGATGCCACGGTACCTAGTTTGGGAAACACTGAACTACACATAAGAGTTGCAATACATTTACAATTATTGAGGTTTTTCTTTGCTCAGAAGTTCTTTTTCTATGGTCTCTTCCAAGAGATGATAGTCATACTTCTCCACGTCAAAGCAGGAGATAAGAAACACGCTTGGTTGCCCTACTCCATTGTCTGTAAGACCTTTCATGCAATTATCCCGAATTTCTTCCAATATTTTCTCTTCATTGTAACTCTTCCATCTGCGAACTTTGCTTGCCTTCAAGTCTGAATCGATTTTGTTCCTCACGTAGAAGAACTTCTTCCAGATGGACAAGATCTCCTTGGCCAGTTCCATATCACTGTGCCGTAAGCGTTCCGATGTTACAATAATAAAAAAGTCATATTGATGGCAGCTTACTGATTGCAGATAGTTACTGGCTGTACAATTGAGAGTTCCTGTACCGGGAAGGTCCCAAAACATCAAGTTTCTATACTTGGAATGGGGATATGCTTTAACTGATGTTGTGGTGTCCACCACTCCTGTTTCAGCAGCACCTTCTTCATCCTCGTCCAGACCACAGATGGTATTAACTAGAGTGGATTTTCCAGATCCTGATTGTCCTGTTACTGCAATGTTTAATACAGGATTTTCAACGTCCTTCAAGATTTCACTTTCAGTGGTGTCACACAATGTACTCTCGTGTAGTGCTCGTATAATGTCCTGTAATTCATCATCAGAAACAGCACCAAATATAGCATCAGTATACATGCTTTCCTGCGATTTCTGGAGAAAGGGAAGACAACTCATTCAGTATATGTATGTGGAGTGCTGTAGTGAGATTTATAATTACACCCTCATTTAACACTATATAGATGCACTGAACAAATAACATTAAAATGTATTATTTCCATTGTAAACTGCTGGTTTTACAATGCCACCTTTGTTAAACTACTGTACTTATTTTGAATTCTGTTTTAAGCTTGTACTTTAATATAGTGCTCCCGCTAGGCTGTTTTAGCGGGGCGCTGCGCCCTGCCCGATTTTTTAAGGGCAAAATGCGCCCTGCCCCTCTAGCAGCGCCCCGCTAAAACAGCCTGCTGCCTGTCCTGCCGGAGTGCACCGCTGAAGCCCAGCGCCGACGTAGATTGCGTAGTCACGGCCGGGCAAGCCCCCTTTAGTGATGCGGCGGCCCCGGCACACGCCCATTTGTGACGCGGAGGCCCGGGCACGCCCCCATTTGTGATGCGGCGGCCCGGGCACGCACCCATATGTGACGCAACGGCCCGGGCACGCCCCCTTTAGTGTTGTCTGCGTGCCCGGTCCGCCCCTCCAGCGCCCTGCCCCGTTTGGTTGCTAGAAGGAACACTATAATATTGAGCATTAAAAATGTAAAGACAAAAATGCTGTGTGTGTGTATATATAATATATGCAATACTCATAAAAATTCTTAAAACAATAGGTTTATTCAATCTGGGATTCCGACTGTCAGATTGTATGGACAGTCAGAATACCGACCTAAATGTTTAAAACTCTTTTTTTTTTTGGATTAGTGCAGTTTTCCATGCTGTTTTGGACACTGTATATTAGCTGTATTGGTGACAGAGAGTAATAACTTTCCCTTACTATTTGACAGGTCTGTAGACCGGCTTTAAGATGCGGCTCCTGCTGTCGTATATCCTATAGATTGTAAGCTTGTGAGCAGGACCCTCCTACCTCTATGTCGGTTTGTTACGACCCAGTTTGTGTTGTCACTGTTTCCAATTGTAAAGCGCAACGGAATATGCCGCGCTATATAAGAAACTGTAAATAAATAAATACACACATACACACACACACAAAGAGCTTTGTTTTCACATTTGAATTGCTATTTATCTGCTGCTATACATAATTTAATTGCTGCAGAAAATCGATTAAATTTTCTGTCTGGGTTTGGGTTGTCGCTATTAATAATGTTGACATGAGAATGGTCATAATTTTGACATTGACTATGCTGATCTTCCTACAGTAATTTCAACTCATTTTACAATTACAGATTACAGTGGTGACAAAACTGGTACAGTAGCAACTCTGGTGACTGCAGTGGTGTCTTCTAGGTCCTGCATCCAGCTGAGCCAGAGTTCCAGCAGCCATCTGTTCCAGTGGGAGGCAGTACCAGAGCCGGCCCTAGCCTAAATGACGCCCTAGGCAAGATTTTGGCTAGTGCATCCTAGCACCGCCACTAGTTCCGCCTCTGACCCTGCTCCCCTTTCCCAGCACCATCAACCCTCATCATAGCAGTCATCATTTTGGTGCTCCTACCCACAATATTTTAAATAGAAACAGTGCACACATTCGGTGCGCAGCCCAAACAGGGGTGTGTTCTTGCTGGGAAGGGGCATGGCCACACAATAGTACCCCCAATTCACATTCTGCCACACAGTAGTGCAACGTTATTCACATCATATCATGCGATGGTGTCCCTTATTCACGTTACATCACACAGTAGTACCACTTTACCTTATATACATTACTCCTCACATTATTCACATTATACCCTTAGAAAAAAATCCTGAGAAAATATTGTATCTTAAGCACCTCCATGGCCACACTGCAACCCAGCACAAAGCAGTGTGTGCTGGGCAGAGGAGAAGAGCTGCAGCTGCCACTTAAGGGAAGGGGGCCCAGGGCCCCCACTGGGCCCTTCCATCAGACTTTGGCCTGGATAATTTGTACCCCCTACCCCTTTCTCTCGGCACCCCTGATAATACCACACAGTAATGCACCTTACACATGACACACATTATTAATGTGTATTATAAACATAATGCCCCTTGCACATTATGCCAACCTTTATTAATGCCCTTCATACACATAATGACACACATAATGCTCCTGTGGCTGGCCAAACCTCCATGCATTCGCCCATTACCTGAGATCATTACACCTGACTGATGACCTTCCCATTGTCGACCTAATACTTGTGTTGATCTTCCGACCAGGTCAACCTTAGCCACGTCGACCTATTTCATGTGTCAGCCTAAGACCTGTCAACCTTTAGTGGTCGACCTTCATTTTGTCGACAAGGTGACCCATACCTGTGCTGAATGGGCCATGTGCTGTTTGTCATGATGTGCGTGGCATTCCGAGGGGGCCTTTAGCCAACTTGACAAACAGGGTCGTTACTCACAGTCTCTTGTGACTAGAGATGTGCGGTGGGCACTTTTTCGGGTTTTGGATCTGGATCTCCCTTCGTGTTTTGGATCTGGATTGGTTTTGGCAAAACCACCCTTGCGGGTTTTGGTTTTGGATCTGGATTTTTATAAAAATAAATGCTAAAAATGGATAAAATAACAGAATTTGGGCCTGTTTTGGCCCCTAAAGTATTATTACCCTCAATAACATTAGTTTCCACTCATTTCTAGTCAATTTTGATCACTTCACAGCTCACAAAATTGTTTTCATTTACTGTAGTTGGGCCAAAAGGGTATACCGAGGTAGCTGGATGACTAAGCTAGGCGACAGCAGTGGGCATCACATACATGTGGACCTTACACTTCCAACCTGGCACATCTTGGAAGCAGAGCGGCACTGCAGGGGCAGACAGGGTGGCAGTTTAATAAACTACCCCAAAAAAAGAGAAATGCTCCAAAGAGCAAAAAATACAAAGAGGTGCAAGATGAAATTGTCCTTGGAACTTCCCACCCACCCTTATGTTGTATACAGGACATGCACAGTTTAACAAACCAATCGTTTCAGCGACAGGGACTTCAGCGGCAGGGACTGCCTTTGACCATCGGCCTTGTCATGACTGGTGGTAGCAGCTTCAGCACTTCTATCAGGTTGCTGATATCCCACTATTTCCTCCTCCATCATCCGCCAAAAATTTTATTTTATTTATTACTTTTATTTATTTTTCTTACTTTACACTGGACACCGCCCCTGGACACAGCCCGTCACCCTGGACACAGTCCCTGGACAATGGACACAGCTCGTCACCCTGGACACTGGATACAGCCCGTCACCCTGGACACAGCCACTGAACAATGGACACAGCCCATGGGCACAGCTGTCACACTGGACACTGCCCCTGGACACTGGCCATCACACTGGACACTGGATACAGCCCGTCACCCTGGACACAGCCACTGAACAATGGACACAGCCCATGGGCACAGCTCCTGTACACTGGACACAGCTGTCACACTGGACACTGCCCCTGGACACTGGCCATGACAATGGATACAGCCCGTCACTCTGGACAATGGACACAGCCCCTGGGCACAGCTCCTGTACACTGGACACAGCTGTCACACTGGACACTGCCCCTGGACACAGGCCATCACACTGGACACTGGATACAACCCGTTACCCTGGACACAGCCCCTGGACAATGGACACAGCCCCTGGGTACAGCTCCTGTACACTGTACACAGCCATCACACTGGACACTGCCCTTGGACACTGGGCCGTCACACTGGACACTGGATATAGCCCGTCACACTGGACACTGGATATAGCCCGTCACACTGGACACTGGATATAGGCCGTCATACTGGACACTGGAAACAGCCCGTCACACTGGACACTAGATATAAGCCGTCATCCTGGACACTAGATATAGGCCGTCACCCTGGACACAGTCCCTGGACAATGGACACAGCCATCACACTTGACAGTCTGCCCCTGGACACAGACCGTCACCCTGGACAATGGACGCAGCCCCTGTGCACAGCCCCTGTACACTGGACACAGCCCCTGTACACTGGACACAGCCCCTGTACACTGGACACAGCCCCTGTACACTGGACACAGCCCCTGTACACTGGACACAGCAGGCTGCAGCCCCTGCGTGCACTGCAGACCCTAATTGAGTGTCAGCACTGCAGCACCTAGTTACAATGAAAAAAAATCAATCAAATTCAACACGGAGCACAGATCTCCCACCCACCCTATTCCCTCTCCTATAATGGAGTGAAGATGGCGGGCGCGCGTGTGTCTTATATAACATCCCGATCCCACGAGAATCTGACAGCACGATGATGATATTGGTATTCACTTGCTCTAATTGTGGGAGGAATGAGCAGCTCAATAAAAAAAGGGAAAAATAAATTCCCTTTTGTTTCCTATAAATGTATCAAAAATGAGCGCTGGTAAGGTAAAGCAGAGAAAAAGCAAAATACGGGAGGATTGAGAGTGAAGATCGTTTTTTCCTCACTTCTACGATCTTCACTCTCAATCTTTTATCCTCCCATATTTTGCTTTTTCTCTTCTTTACCTTACCAGCGCTCATAGCACGATGATGATGTTTTGCCTCGTTTTCGGTACGGAATTCAGGCGGGAACTACTGAGTCGGCTCGGATCCCGACTCTGATCGCAATGTTCGGATCTGTCGGATCCCGGAGATCCGGACCCGCTCATCTCTACTTGTGACAGAGGCTAATGGCTTCTTAGGGTGGATTCATACCCAGAGAGGGTTAATTCCTCATGTATCCCTGCACACACACACACACACACACACACACACACACACACACACAACACAGCTGCACTAGTGCATCACATGGCTGTGACTAATTAGCTGGTGAGTGCCTGGGGGGGGAGGTATAAGTTGTGGTTTTCTGTTTGGGGTGGGATGACTAATGCCAGTTAGTGGCCGGTGGTTGGCAAGGAAACCACTGTGTCTAGTCTTTGACATGGTCACGAGAACATACCTCCCAACATGACCCTCTCAAGGAGGGACACAATGCTCTGTTCCTGCACTTCCTCTTAATGTATGATTGCCATCACCTGACGTAAAACACCTTTCTTTTCAATTAACCTGTCCTTAATTAAGAGGAAAGCCCAGGAACAGAGCATTGTGTCCCTCCTGGAGAGGGTCATGTTGGGAGGTATGCGGGAATTACTTGCTGGCGTGACCCTGGAATTAATGTGTATGTGCCATCCTGTCCAACCTGAATAAACTACAGCAAGCTGGTTCAGCAAGACATTCAAAGCTACTGTGTTCACTAAGACATGGTAATAGTGTGAATAATTTTGTTTTAATTATTATTATCAGCTTGTTATTAATTGCAATACACTAAAAACCAGAAATGGGTGAAAACTGGACCCGGACCCTGGACCAGACAGGATCGAGTCATCAAACTGTGTAATTCCGGAGTTTGTAGCGTCTCGTCCGGGGGTGTCCCGTCGGGTGAGAGTGACTGTGAAACTGTCACCAGAGAGACGGAAAAAGAAAGATAACAGCCTCCCTGTATGGTCCAGGGATGTAGCAAAAACCCAAACTGTCCCATTCGGGGAGGCTGTAATCTTCCCTTCCTCATGTCCCGGGCGACATCAGTCACATGCACTCCCAGATGGGACAACCTCAAGACCGGATGAGTGGAGCCTCTCCGGTCCGTATTTTACTTAGGGAGATACCAGACATCTTACTAATTGTCCACAGAGCAGGTGATCTTTGCACCAGTAAATACTATGAGCCTTTATAGACAGTGTCTATCTACATACCCTGTATGTGCCCTCTACGGTCGGCTGACGACTGTCGTCTCTCCTCCACCCTGATCACTGCTTCCCATGCTAGAGTACAGGACTTTGCCCGTGCTGCACCCCTTCAGTGGAACGCACTCCCTCGCTCCATTAGACTCTCCCCCACCTTGCAAAGCTTCAAACGGGCACTGAAAACTCACCTATTCATCAAAGCGTACCCTCCCACTGCATAAACCAGATGTTCTCCGACCCCTTGCCTGTTTACATCCTGCTATCTAACCACCACCCCCTCGCTTGCACCTCTTGTAATCTGTCTGTCTCCCCTTCCTACTAGATTGTAAGCTCCTCTGAGCAGGGTCCTCTTCCCTCCTGTTGTCAAATCCCTCTTCTCTTCACATGTCACTCACAGCTCTCCTATACTCCAACACTCAGTGACCATCTTCGTCCGCATACTCATCTCCATCATTGGCATCTAGCCTCTAGTTGTATGTTGATTGAGTCCTCACTACTTATATCCAAGCTGTAATGTGTATTGATCTGTGGCGCTCTTTATTTGTACTGTATTTTTGTTATTTATTCAATGTTATGCCAAGCTTTGTCTCCCTGTATTGTTCCTTTGTACGGCGCTGCGAAACACTTGTGGCGCCTTATAAATAAAATTATAATAATAATAATAATACCACCAGCACTATTTTGAAAAGCAAAAATTGTTCAGGATTTAAAGAGTCAGTCAAATTTGTTAAATGTTGCATTTGGAAACGATGCACACATACTGTAGCAAGTAAGTTTTATTTATATGGTGAACTTTCTCCAATAGGATTCAAGGCGCATTATACATAGGATTTGGGGAGTACAGCAATAGATAAGTCACACAGACATAAAAGAAAGCCTTGAGAGCACAGCAGGCACAATGTAGTGTTGTTGGTGCAGGCATTTTGGATAATAATTTCCACGTGTTGTGTATTCCACACTAACAAGGTACTGGGTGTGGGAGCCATCTTGGGCACATAGAAATTTTGCCCTTGGAGTGTTGTGAAAGTGTCATGTACAGGCAATCTGCCTCAGGAACTAACGACAGCAGTACATTGCTACAAACATAAGTAACAGATAACGATTTCTCCTGTAAGTGCGGTACAGGAAAATAATCCCAGTGCACTATTTGCAGACACTGCCGTAGCGGGGAACCTCTGATCCCCTGACCATGAAATAGCCAGCTAGAATATTGCACATGCTACAAAGTCTACACAGCGTAAGTCTCACTGTAACATTCCAAATAATACAGTAAATAAGTAGCAAGACTCTAGTTAGAAAAAGCTCTTTACCTCACAAATGGCCGCGTCTCGCCCTACTGATGTCTGTTTTATTTGTACAGAGCGATCAGATTCCTTTCCCTGAGGTAAGGAAATGGAAAGTGAAAGTAGGATCCAGATCACACAGACGCAGCCAATGGCTTTCCCCGTCAGCCACATTCCAGGCCTGGAACTGGAGAATAAGCTGCAAATTAACTCTTTCAGAATCTGATGTCTGATTACGTCTTCAGGAAATTCCCGCAAACATTAAGAACCCCCTGAATGTACCACGTAGGAGCCTGTATATGGTCACTGGGTAGACAATGTCTAGGTCTACATTCACTAAGTCGTCCACTCATGGTCGACAGGGACTAGGTTGACACCATGAAATGGTCGACATTGTCAAAATGTTGACACAAGCTTGTGACCACTTGGTATGATAAACCACCTTTTAAAAAAAAAAAAAACGTGAAAAACGTATTGTATCATGTCGACCATGCCCATCGTTTCCAATTTTTTTTAGAAAAAGGTGGTTTTTCATACTTTATTATCCAAGTGGTCAAAGAGTGGGAATATACAGTAATAGTTTGCTGAGTGTAGTGAGCCATGTGGTACATCCATGTGCTGTCCATGTCGACATATGTTGACAGACAAAAACTGTGAAAAACTCACGTCGACTTTATTCATGTTGGCCAGGTCTATGAGATTGTCGACATACCCAAGGTCAACACAAGCTTATGGTTAACAAAGTGTTGAACTAGTGACTGTCAGTGACATGTGTAACGGAACCTTATGAGCCATATCTGCAAATATGCAGCTGACCCTCCATGTCTGGTATACGGTCATTGGGTCAAATCATATTAGGTCGACATGTATTGGGTTGACCACTGAAGGGTGACACATGAAATAGGTCGACATGGTTGGAAGGTCTACCCAAGCATTAGGTCAACAATGAGACAACAGTCAAAAGTTCGAAATTACATAGACACCCCCAAAAACCCCCAGAGAAATGGGGTATTGGCACCTACGGTGTGCGTCAGGACACGAGGCTGCGTATGAAGATATTCGGAGGTATGGGGGATGCGATGCTGCCAGATTTATCAGGTTTTGGAATGTGAATCCCCGGCAGCTGCTGCCATCTGAAGTTAATGTTAACCCATTGTAGCCTATGGGCTACATTTGCAATTCTGTTCAACAGGATAGACCGTCCAGTGCTATCTATATGTTATATTTTATTTGTGCAGTTTTCTCTACATACTGTTCTGTATATATATTAATTATCTATTTTTTCTTACAGCGCAGGTTATTTTCATTTACATTACTGTACATACATTTTGATATCTCTCTTTTATTTGGGGGGGGGGGCGCTTAGGCAAGTTCTCCTTATTTAATTTTAAAATACAACATTTTTATATACTTATGGGTATGGATTATTAGACAGACTGCAACTAGGTTGACAAGCATCAGGTCGACACCACTAGGTAGACATGCATTAACCCCTTGAGTGGTATGCCCAGACATACCACTAATATAGAATAGGTGTGCGCCAGTGGTGCCCAGGTGTGCACCACTGGCGCAGCACCTCTGGAGCACCCCCACACACACACACACACACACAAATCCCCCAGTCGTTCTCTCCCCCACCCCCCGGCACCTTTCCTCCGGCGATCGGTGCGCCGGAGGTCCCCTTTCCTGCCTGCCAGCCAGCCCGTCACTCATGACGTCGGCGGCAGGCTCGGGTATAGGAGCGGCTCAGGGGGACTCGGGAGCACTCAAGCACCCGAGTCCTTCCGAGCCGCGAACATCCCCCAGCCTGCCGCCGACGTCACTGCTCAACGTGACAGGCGGCGGAGGGGTGAGAGCGGCAGCAGGGAAGCTCCGGCGTACTAACGCCGGAGCGGAGGGGAGGGGGGGGGGGGGGGTCTTCCAGGTTTCTGTGGTGGGTTTTGCTGGGGCAGGATAACCCTGCCCTGGTAGGTTTGTCCTGCCCCAGCAAAACCCACCACTCAAGGGGTTAA
Organism: Crinia signifera; assembly: GCF_055691185.1. Lineage (NCBI taxonomy): Eukaryota > Metazoa > Chordata > Amphibia > Anura > Myobatrachidae > Crinia > Crinia signifera. The sequence goes on from NC_139226.1 coordinate 33,175,532, forward strand.
GGTCGACATGCAGGTAGGTCGACCTGTCATTTGATTGTCAACCTTCCCCATGTCGACATAATGCTTGCATCGATCTAATGACCTGTCGTCCTTCAGTCATGTTGTCCTTCATTCATGTCGACCTTCAGTCATGTTGACCTTTAGTCATGTTGACTTTAATGCATGTCAACCTAGTGGTGTCGACCTAATACTTGTAGACCTAGTGACCGAATCCCATACTTATGTAAAAAAAAGGTGTTTTCTTATAATTTAGAGCGTAGTGGTATATATATATATATATATATATATATATATATATATATCTGATATCTGATAATTTTTGCTCACTTTGTGCGCTCCTTCTTATTCCTATTCCCATTTGCTACCCATGAGGCTTGACTAGCCCATTGAAGTGAGCTGCACCATACTATAATACATGGACGTCCAGCTAGTCATTTGTATATGAGTTTGCGCAGAATTCTGAGTTTGTATAATATATATATATGTGTGTGTGTGTGTGTGAGTGTCCATGTCAATGTACAATTACAGACACCACACAAATACTGAAAAACTCATGTCAACCCTCTGACTGTCGACCATAAGCTTGTGTCCACCTTTTGGCAGTGTCAACCTATTCTACAGATAGAGCCGTCCTCATCTAGCCCTTTAATAGGATCAAGTGAGCCAGAGCTGTTGGATTTAATCCTCTGCTAATCTCCTACTGTACTGTTCTATGTATTGTATTGCAGCTGAGAACAATAGTTGATAATAAGCCTTGGTGAGCCATGGCACTCCAGAGAAGGCTACTTGAAGAAGGCTCCATCTGTATGTTGACCCTTTTTTAGTGTCGACCTAGTCACTGTTGAGCATTAATGGTCAACCTAGTGACTGTCTACCTAAACATTGTCTATCATCAATACCAGTGATGGCTAACCTTGACACTCCAGCTGTTGTAGAACTACACATCCCAGCATCCCAGAGGGTGAGGTTTTAATACATAGGGAAATGCGGTAAAACGGGTGTTTTACCGCATTTTCCCGTTAGTACATCCCGACTTACCCTATTCACACTTAGCAGGAAACCTTTTGCTGTGGGTGGGGCTATCAATTAAGGGCCAGACACAGGTGTAAGATACATCTATTTAATCTGAATCTGGACGGCTGTTTGCCGTATGTGGCTGTGTTGTGTGCAGCTGTTAAGTGTGTAGTGTAAAGTGTGAGGAAATATAAATAAGAATATTGGAGATATCCCGGAGATCAACAGGAGAGGACAGGAGGACACCCATCTAACTTCCATACCTCCCAACAATCCTGATTACTGTGGGAATGTCCTGGTTTTCGTGGACATTCCCGCGTCCCTCCTGCGGCCGGCAGTGTCCCGCGGTGTGGGTGGGGGGCTGTTGGGAGTCCACAGCATCTATTCCCGCAGCCAGGGGGCTGGGGGCATGGCTAGAGGCTCACAGCATCAAAATGGGGGCATGGCCTCACAGGGGAGCCAAAAGTATTGACCATGCCCCTTTAATTAGGCCACGTCCCCGAAATTATCGGCGAGCATCACTGTGTCCCTCCTTGGTCTCCCTACAAATTGCATACCTCCCAACTTCTGTGATGATGAAATAGGGACACTCGCGCGGAAGGGGGCGGGGCGTATGCAAATGAGGGTACGGCTTATGCTAATTAGCCGCAACCTCATTTTCATACGAGAATAGACACTGTGCGCGTCTATTCTATTAGATTGGGGGGTCTCCCAACCATAGGCGAATCTAGAATTATGGTAATGGGTGGTCCCAGATCCAGACATAATAGCAGGGGGACCTTTGCGCGGCATAGCCGGGCGGCAAAAAGGGGGCGTGGCCTCATGGGAAGGAGGCGTGGCATCACAAAAAGGGGTGTGGTATTACACTTTAGACCATACACAGTAATGCCCATTACACATTTTAGCAAACTCCGTAATACGCATTACACATAAAGCCACATGCCGTAATGCCAATTATACATAAGGCCACACACCATAATACCCATTACACATTGTGCCACACATCATGATGCCCATTACATACTATATAACAAACTGTAATGCCCATTACATATTTGCCACATAAGTGCTGCTTACCTACGTGCTCATTGCTAGGGGGTTCTTGCTTGATGGCACCATAGTACCCATTACACATGATGCCGCACACCATAGTACCCATTACACATGATGCCGCACACCATAGTACCCATTACACATGATGCCGCACACCATAGTACCCATTACACATGATGCCGCACACCATAGTACCCATTACACATGATACCGCACACCATAGTACCCATTACACATGATGCCGCACACCATAGTACCCGTTACACATGATGCCGCACACCATAGTACCCATTACACATGATGCCGCACACCATAGTACCCATTACACATGATGCTGCACACATAATGTCCCTTACACATGATGCTGCACACATAATGCCGCTTACACATGATGCTGCACACCGTAATGCCCCTTACACATTAAGCCACACATTATGCGTAATGCCCCCACATATCGCAACTTGTAGCGTCCCTTAAGCAATGCCCCCAAAATGCCACTTACTGTAAATTTTTATATAAGCCTTCGCTGCTTCTGCAGGGAGAGATCGAGAGCGGTGCAGCTGCTTCTATGGGGAGAGGAGCAGAGCACAACGCAGAGCACGCTCCCACTCCCCTCCTGGTGTCCCCTCTAGCCGAGCGGACATTTGAAATATTGTGCGCGCTGTTGTTGTGCGTGATGTCGGGGGAGCACGCCAGGCTCCGGCACCACATGATTAAAGGAGGGCCGGGCTGAGGTGAAAGCGTGGAGAAGAATTGGAGCGGAAGCTGCAGGGGTGACAATCATTGACAGCCGGGCAGAGAGCAGGGGGCTGCCCGGCTGTATTCAGAGCACTGTAGGTCAGTGGTCGCCAACCCGTCGCTCGCGAGCTACCGGTAGCTCGCCTGAGCTAAACGGGTGGCTCGACCACTGCTGCCTGCCCGGTCCGCCCGCCCGCCTGCCCGCTGTTGACGCAGGCTTGCGGTGCTATAGCCGCCACCTCGCGCCGCTATAGCCGCCGCCTTGCCCCGCTACAGCCGCCGTCAGCTTCCCCCCGCGCTGTAGTCCTTGTACGGGGAGTCGGGACCAGAGGAGACAGCAGGCGCTAGAAGTCATATTTGACCTCTAGCGTCTGACAGGGAGCACCGCGCTAAGCGCTCCCGGCACTTCCGGGTAACGCTGCAGTGCTGTGTTCACTGTCAGATCTGCAAATATGACTTCTAGCATGGTGTGGGGGGCTCCATAAGCCAGCCAGATGATGGAGCTGAGCTGAGCTCCGAACGCGGCAGCAGCAGCAATGACTAATTTATTTATTATAGTGAAACTGCCCACTATGCCCATTTGAAGACGGGCATAGTGGAGGGGGCAAGCAGTGACCCCCTTATCAATGAGCATTAACCCCTGGCAACAAAAATGAACCCCAGGTAATTTACATTTTTTTATTAGCCTTACTGTGGGACATTGTGTGCAATATGTGTAATGGGCATCATTTGTGTGGCACAAGTTTAATGAGCATCAAGGTGTGGGGCATATGTATAATGGAGTATCACGGTGTGGCATATGTATAATGGTGCATCACGGTGTGTGGCATATGTATAATGGAGTATCATGGTGTGGCATATGTATAATGGTGCATCACGGTGTGGGGCATATGTATAATGGAGTATCACGGTGTGGCATATGTATAATGGTGCATCACGGTGTGGGGCATTTGTATAATGGGCATCGTGTGTGTGTGGCATATGTATAATGGTGCATCACGGTGTGTGGCATATGTATAATGGAGTATCACGGTGTGGCATATGTATAATGGTGCATCACGGTGTGTGGCATATGTATAATGGGCATCACGGTGTGTGGCATATGTATAATGGTGCATCACGGTGTGGGGCATATGTATAATGGTGCATCACGGTGTGGGGCATTTGTATAATGGGCATCGTGTGTGTGTGGCATATGTATAATGGAGCATCACGGTGTGGCATATGCATAATGGAGCATCACGGTGTGTGGCATATGTATAATGGAGCATCACGGTGTGGGGCATATGTATAATGGAGTATCACGGTGTGGCATATGTATAATGGAGCATCACGGTGTGTGGCATATGTATAATGGAGTATCACGGTGTGGCATATGTATAATGGTGCATCACGGTGTGGGGCATATGTATAATGGTGCATCACGGTGTGGGTCATTTGTATAATGGGCATCGTGTGTGTGTGTGGCATATGCATAATGGAGCATCACGGTGTGGGGCATTTGTATAATGGAGCATCACGGTGCGGGGCATATTTATAATGGGTATCACGGACTGCACTATTGTGGTCATGTGTATCTGGCACTGCACTATTGAGGGCATATGTGTATCACACCCCCATTTTCCATGGCCGCACCCCATGTGGCTACAGCTCTTAGAGAGCTGACTATGCCCCCATAGCGGAAAAAATGGGGGATGTAGCCTCGCAGGAGTTCCACAGTAGTAGCTGAACCTTCTAATTTTTGTCTCCAGTGTTGGGAGGTATGTTTTGGGGAATTGCAGTGCGTGGCATAATGTGTCTGGGGCATTACAGTTTGTGGCATTATGTGTAAAGGGCATTTTTTTGGATATTATGCAGATTTTTTATTTATTTTTACTTTAGTAGCTCTTCGGGCGGTTTATTTTGTCGCGAGTAGCTCCCGACCCAAAAAAGGTTGGAGACCACTGCTGTAGGTCATGGCTGTTTGAAATAATACCCCTTTCACAACAGAAAATGCAGGGAGTTACCCGAGAATATGGTCCCAGGATCATGCAGGGACATTCCCAGGCTGACCCCTTATACACCAGCCTAGTCCCTGCATTTTCTGGTGTGAGCGGGAGAGACAACCACTCCCCTCTCCCTACCCCCCTTTAATCAACCAGCTATATCTTCGGAACCAACTGACCCATTTACATGAGACCAGTATCATATTGAAGAACTTTTGAGTTGACTTCGAATGATTTTGGTCACGTGAAACTGAGCTGTTTGGTTCCAGAGAAATCTGCCCTCAAAGAACATAAACGGTCATGAAATTACATTTAAGAAATGAAAAAAACGGTTTAATCTCAATATCCCTGGAACCAATTAATCCATATGGATCCAGCCTGGTATCAGATTGAAGGCCCAGCAATTTGGGTTCGACTGAGATCAACCTCGAGCTTCAGTGATGCCGAAGGGGGAACTGGCAGCCTTTGAACTGGGTGGGGGTCGGAATTAGCGGGTCCCATGTTATCCTATAGGGAATACATGCCAGCTTTGCCTGGCAGTATCTCTGCTTCCCAGGGGGCAAGAGACACGGGGCTGGGCTCGTTGGAAAGCCCCATGCCTCAGCTACAAAATGGGCTAATGGGTGGTCCTGTGCACCCCCAGACCACCCCCTAGATTCGCCTATGCTCCCAACTGCCACCCCCCACAGCGGGACAATGCCTGATGAATACAAAGACTGTTAAAAAATGGATGCAGTTACCTAATAAAGACACCACAAAAGAGGCAAGGCATATGAATGGATAATGTTATAACATATGAAACATGAATGCTGTACAGTTTGTAACAACCATGCTATACATATAAACATAAACAAAAAGCAGTATAAAACCCATATCAATCATGGAATACCGATAAGGGCAAAAGATCATTAAGTCCCCGTGGTGCGATGCAATCTAATTGGTGTATCCACCATGCTTCTTTCTGTAGAAGTAAGCGGGCTCTATTGCCACCTCTTTTAGTTTGGGGGATACAATCGATGATCCGATAGCGGAGACTTGAAAGAGGGTGTTTAAGTACAAGGAAGTGTCTGGTGACCGGCTGGTCGCTCTTCCCACTTTCAATTGCACTGCGGATTGAGCATCGGTGCATGCCCATCCGTTCCTTGAACTTACGTTCAGTCTTACCTACATAGATAAGACTGCAGGGACAAATGATGGTATACACAATGAACATAGAATTACAAGTGAAGTGGTGCTTTATATTGTATAATTTCCCAGAATGTGGGTGATTGAAGGTGTCACCTGTCAATAGAAATTGACAGGTGACACACGTGCAACGGAAGTTACCGTTTTTTTGGTTAGGAAGCCAGCATGGTTGACCAATGACAGGTTTATATTCTATATTAGTTTTAACTAACAATTGTTTAAGGTTAGCTCCCCTCTTGTAACAGGGCATAGCCCTTGTCTGTTTAAACGGTAAATTAGGGTCAGATTGCAGAATAGAACAGTTATTTTTAACTGACGACATGGCAGCCTCTGAAGTAACATTAAATCTGGACACAACTGGTAAAATATTATCAGTATTATGTTTATCTTTATTTTTATTTTGTCTAGTGAGGAGACTGGAGGGATCAAGCTTAAGAACTCGCTCCTTACATTCTTCCAGTGTCTTTTTTTGATAACCTCTCTGTAACAATTTACCAATAAATTCATCAAGTTGTTGTCGACATATAATGTCGTCACTATTGATTCTCCTATACCTGATCACCTGGGAGTAAGGCAAGCTGTTGACTAGCTTACGGGGGTGGCAACTTTGTGGTTGCAACAACGTGTTGTGATCGGTTTCTTTAATGTAAACTTGAGTATTGAGTCGATTGTCCTGTCGACAAATGCGAACATCCAAAAAATGGATATCAGCAAAATTAATATCAAAAGTGAATTTGGTGGGGTGATCTATAGTATTATGTGACTCGATGATGGTCTTAAGCATGTTACAATCCCCTTTCCATACGATGAAAATATCCTCTATGTAGCGCTTAAACAATAAACAGTGTTCTGAAAAAATCATATTAGAAAAGAAAACATCTAACTAAACTGCAAACATGAATATATTGGCATAGGCTGGGGCCACTGAAGAGCCCATAGAACAACCTCGGATCTGTAAATAAAAATCGTTATTGTAAAGAAAAAAATTGTTGTTCAAAATGAAATCCATAGCCAATACAATAATCTCAATTTTATTAACACCAAAGTCACTTTCCGTCCTGAGGAACCTTTCAAGAGATGATAAACCCAGAGCATGTGGTATGGTGTTGTAAAGATTCACCACGTCTACAGTAGCCAACCAACAATCATCAGGTATTTGGAAAAATGTTTAAGTTCACGTAAAAAATCAGTAGTGTCCAAAAGAAAAGAGGATTGTCTCTTAATTAGCGGCTGTAACCATTCGTCAAGCAAAGTAGCCAAAGGATGTAATATAGATCCTTGGGCTGCAACGATGGGTCGACCTGGTGGAGGGAAGACACCTTTATGGACCTTCGGTAGTGTGTAAAAAATGGGGACAGTAGGTGACTCAGGGCATAGGACCTTTTTCATGGAAACCGATATGATGTCATTGTCCAGACCTATTTGGAGTATATCATTCAGGCGTTTCTTACAAGATAACATAGGGTTACTCACTAGTTTCTTGTAGGTAGAAGAGTCGGTCAGATGTCGTTGTATTTCTCGATCATAGTCCTCAAAGTCCTGGAGCACTAGCTCCCCCCTTATCAGCACCCCAGATGATAAGGTTGCTGTTGGATCTCAGGGTCCTCAGGGCATATCTTTCATCGACAGTCAGATTAGGGTGGACCACTGTATTTTGTATGTCTTGTTCAATATCACGATCCATTATTTGTGCAAAAGTCTTAATAGTGGCATTTGTGGAGTGGGGCTCAAAGCAAGATGGAGGACAAAAACTCTTCAGAGATGCAGGTAAGGGGACAGTCTCGGTATCATTACTGGAAACAGCTGGGTTATTATGAAAAAATTATTTTAATTTGACTTTTCTCAACAGTTCATGACGTTCTATCTTCCATTGAATATCATTATATTGAACTGTTGGAATGAAGGATAGACCTCTCCCCAATAGATGTTGTTCGCTCGGGGACAGTTCATATGAGGATAGATTAAATATTAGTGTCTCACAGTCGGTGGACGTCCTGGGCGTCTTGTGCCTTTTCCACTGTTGTCCCCTCCTCGTGCGTCTCCTCTGCCGACACGGCCTCTGTATCTTGTCGATTTTGGTATTGCGTCTAAAGGGCCAGATTCCCCTAGTACTTTGTCACTTTCACTGTTGGAACTCTGTGGGTCCTGAGATGTATCAGAGTCGAATTGGCTTAAAGTGTTTTTGCCCCGTCTCTTCTGATGGAAGAAGGGGCGTCTTGGACCTTCTGATGTGTTGCCGGACAGCCAACGGTATACAGCATGTCTTTCATAATCAACTTGAACTTTATTCATTTTTTCTTGTTTAAACTGAATAAGTTCCCTTTTATACGTAGCAAGTTGTTTTTTAAGTCTTTGTAGCCAATTAGTGTCCAAATCAGTCGATAGTGTTGCGAGATGTGCATCTTCATACGTGGTGATCTTCTCTTTGATTATTTTGAATGCTTTAGATGATTGTTCTATAACAAGAACCATTAAATCAAAAGAACAGCGGTTTAGTATTCCCACCCATTTTTTTCAAAATGAAGGGTGAAATCATCTGGATTGGATTGTTTGTTACTTTGTATTATCCTGACGACAAATTAAAGAGATTTGAAACGTTGATAAGAAACATTGGCTTCCGTCTAAGTTACTGGAAAGAGGTACGAGTGCCGCGCCATCTACATCTATATATATATATATATATATACCGTATATACTCGAGTATAAGCCGAGTTTTTCTGCCCAATTTTTTGGGCAGAAAACCCCCTCCTCGGCTTATACTCGAGTCAAGTGGAAAATACACATCGGCGGAGCCGGCAGAACACTAGCTCCGGGCGCAGACATATCACAAAGCGCCGGAGCTGTGCACTGCTGCCGCCGGCTCCCCTGCCTTATCCGCCCGCTCTCCCAGCTCACCAGCCGGTTTCCCTACCTTGCCCGCCCGTTCTCCCGCCGGCGCCGCGCTGCAGCAGGACACACGCAGGAGTGTCAGAGGTTGACACTTCCTGCCTGGTGCTCTGCTCCCTCTGCTCCGTCCTGCGTCTAAAGTACCGGTACTGTGAATAAAGGTACCAACATGAAATGTTAATGAAATTCTGGTGTGTGTGTGTGTGTGTGGGGGGGGGGGGGGGGGGGGGGGGGCCTCTGGGTATGTGCTGTAATAAATTACCTTTATGCTGTTTTTTTACACACTATGTGTACTGTGCATGTCTGTGTGTGTGTGTGTGTATGTGTGTATGTGTGTGTATGTAATGTGTACTGTGCATGTTTGTGCGTGTATGTATACTGTGCATGTCTGTGTGTGTATGTATACTGTGCATGTGTGTGTATGTATACTGTGCATGTGTGTATACTGTGCATGTGTATGTATACTGTGCAAGTGTGTGTATGTCTGTGTCAACTGTGTGTATACCATTTGTGTGTTTTTGTCAGTATTGTTTGTATACATTGTGAGTTCTTCGCTGTTTGTATGTATACTACCGGTAATACCGTATGTGTGTGTGTGTGTGTCAGACCAGTAACCGCTGTGTTTCCCACCCACGGCTTTTACTCGAGTCAATAAGTTTTCCCAGATTTTGGGGGCAAAATTAGGGGCCTCGGCTTATATTCGGGTCGGCTTATACTCGAGTATATACGGTATATATATATATATATATATATATATATATATATATATATATATATATATATATATATAGAAAGCCCGGCACTTCTGAGTGCTTACTTGCCCAGGTGCTCGCCTAGGGGGTATAACTCCCCACAGTATGCAGAAAGTTTTGAGAATAGACATCACTCTGGGTCTTGTGCAGAAAAAGATAATTTACTGTTGGTCAACGCCGTTTCGGGCTTAGTCCATCATCAGGACACTTACAGTTAAAACAACCAATGTGCAATTTACACATGCAAACTAGGTGGGCTCACTATCTCCCTGTCACCATAGCCTCTCCAGTCACCCCAGCTTCCCCAGGCAGTCACATGCTAACTACTTCACCCCAGCTTCCCTAGTCACCCGCTATCTCCGTCACCCCAGCTTACCCAGTCACCCGCTATCTCCATCACCCCAGCTTCCCCAGTCACCCGCTATCTGTATCACCCCAGCTTCCCCAGTCACCCGCTATCTCCATCACCCCAGCTTACCCAGTCACCCGCTATCTCCATCACCCCAGCTTCCCCAGTCACCCGCTATCTGTATCACCCCAGCTTCCCCAGTCACCCGCTATCTGTATCACCCCAGCTTCCCCAGTCACCCACTATCTGCATCACCCCAGCTTCCCCAGTCACCCGCTATCTCCGTCACCTCCGTTTCCCCAGTCACCCGCCATCTGGGTCACCCCAGCTTCCCCAGTCACCCGCCATCTGGGTCACCCAGCTTCCCCAGTCACCCGCCATCTGGGTCACCCAGCTTCCCCAGTCACCCACTATCTGTGTCACCCCAGCTTCCACACCTGATTTCATTGCTGTCATTGAGTATGAATGACTAGGGTTACCACCCGTCCAGGATTACTCCAGACAGTCCGGTAACTCAGGTCAGCATCCGGAGTCCAGACGGTTGGCTGTCCCAGACTATACAATATCCGGGATTCGGGCGGCCCTGTCAGCAGCAGCGGCAGCTCTTTTGCCCGCTGTCTGGATGATGGGAGGAGAGCCAGCATTTGCAGTCTGCAGCTAAGAGGCGGCACCGGGGGGCTAGGACGGGCGGCGGGAAAGACATTTACAGTCTGGGCTCGGTCACATCACCCCAGGATCCTGCAGCCCAGGCAGGCAGGGGGTCCCTCCAGGGTATGGGAAGTCACCAGCGGGGTCCCTCCAGCGCATGGGAAGTAGCCGGCGGCGTCCCTGCGGCGGATGGTAACTACTGGTACTAGTTCCCATCCGCTGCAGGGACCCCGCCGGTTACTTCCCATACCCTGGAGGGACCCCCTGCCTGGGATGCCGGACCCCAGGGTGATGTGATACTGCCGGACCCCGGGGAGATGCTGCAGGGGGAGGGGATCATGATGATGTGCAGGGAGAGATGATGATGTGCAGGGGGGGTGATGATGGTGCATGGTGGGTGATGATGCTGCTAGGGGGGTAATGAAGCAGGAAGCGTGCACTGCCTGGCCTGGTAGAGGGGGGAGGTGGCGGCAAAGGGACAGAAAGCAGAGGAGAGGGAAGCATGGAGAGACTGCGGGAGAGACTGAGACAGGCGCATACCAGGCTCCCACTACCCAGCATCTTTCTGTCAAACGTAAGGTCAATTATAAACAAAATGGATGAACTGAGATTGAATATCAGACATAGCAAAAGATTTATGCACTGCAATGTGACGATCTTTACAGAAACATGGTTAAACAGCGATAAATCAGACAGCAGTATTGGGTTGGATGGTCGGTATGTAATGTGAGCAGACAGAACACTCATTGACTCTGGTGCATTCTGTGATTGTGAAACAACATTGCTCGGCTGATCTGGAATTTCTTATGGTTAAGTGCAGACCATTCTATCTGACATGGAGTTTACTTTTGTTTTTGTCACAGCAGTTTATGTTCCACCAAAATCAGTGTCAAAAATCGCTATGAAAGAGCTGCATATGTCTCCTGTAACACAAGTGGAGATAAAATATCGGACCATGTATACACAAATATTGCTGGGGCTTACTCTGCAACGGCTCTCCCCCACCTGGGACAGGCGGATCATCTATCCCTATTTCTTACCCCTAAGTATTCTCCGCTTATACAGCGAGTGAAGCCGGAAGTAAGAGACATTAAGGTCTGGCCAAGCAGGGCTGACGCTGTGCTGCCGGAGAAGTTTGAGTATATTTGGGCCACGGGTTGCTGGTGGTTCACATGTGGGCATTGACATCTATGCTGCTACAGTGCTGGACTATATCAATATAAATATTGATAAGGTTACGTCCTGGAAACAGATTACTGTGTACCCCAATCAGAAGCCATGTGATGAACGGGGAGGTTCGGGTTCTGTTAAAGGCTCGTAACATCGCCTTTAGGAATGGGGATGCACAAGCCTATAATATAGCTAGGGCGAATCTGAAGAAGGGGAGCATTTTTTTAAATCTGACTCTCGAAGCATGTGGCAGGGTATACAGGTTGTTAGCAATCATAAGACAGGGGTTTCTAACTCAGTGACCTCAGATATCTCTTTTTTAGACGAGCAGAACTATTTTTATGCACGTTTTGATAGAGATAACTGTGAGAAGGTAATTAATTTGCCTTTAAGTGGTCAGCCTCTTGTATTGTCATCAGAGGAGGTTGGAGCGGCACTGGGCCGGATTGATGTAGGTAAGTCGGCTGGACCTGATGGTATTCCAGGGTTCTTAGGGTTTGTGCGGGGAAGTTGGCTGGGTTTTTTACAGACCTTTTCAATCTGTATTTGTCTGAGTCAACTGTGCCGGAGATAACGCCAGGCAATGCTGGAACATTTTCCCCTATAGGATAACATGGGACTAGCTAGTTCTGACCCTTACCCGGTTCCAACGGCTGCCAGTTCCCCCTCCAGCATCACAGAAGCTCGAGGTTGATCTCAGTCGAACTCAAATCGCTGGGCCTTCAATCTGATACCAGGCTGGTCCATATAGGTTTATAGGTTCTAGAGATATTGTGAAGTGGGTAAACCGATTTTTTAAATTTCTGAAATGTAATTTCATGGCTGTTCATGTTGTTTGAGGAGAGATTTCTCTGGAACCAAACGGCCCAGTTTCACGGACCAAAATCATTTGAATTCGACATGTAAATGGGTCAGTTAGTTCCAAAGAAATAGCAGGAAAATGCAGGGACTAGGCTGGTGTAAAAGGGGCCAGCCCGGGAATGTCCCTGCATGATCCTGGGACCATATTCCCGGGTAAGTCCCTGCATTTTCTGGTGTGAAAGGGGTATTATTTCAAATAGCCGGGACCTGCAGTGCTCTGAATAAAGCCGGGCAGCCCCCTGCTCTCTGCCCGGCTGTCAGTGAATGTCATTTCTGCCCGGCGGCATCTGTCCCCCAGTTACCGCGAGCATGTATTCCCCCTTGGCAATGAGCATGTAATCCCACATGGCAACGAGCATGGAACCCCTGGCAATGAGCATGTAGGTATGCAGCACTTATGTAGCATAATTTTTAATAGGCATTATGGTGTTTGGCATAATATGTAATGGACATTATGGTGTGGCTGAACATGTAATGGACATTATGGTGTACATTTTTAATGTGCACCTTTGGCGCGCAATGCCCCTGTTTATGATGCATATTGTGCATTATTGCTCAATCTTTTTGGTATAGTGTGTATTTTGGCTCAATCAATGTGGCAAAATGTGAATTTTGGCTCAGTCGGTGTGAATTTTGGCTCATTCCATTTGGCATAATGTGTAAGAGGCAAGTACAGTATAAGGGGGTTACAATTGTGTTGCATGATTTGTGTGGTAAACTTAGGTGACATGAAATGTTGTCTACCAAGTTTTGGCTTTCAGTATTTTTTTTACGACTGGAATGACGCCTCACGCCGCAAGTATCTTAGGACATCGGCATCCTGCGGGTGCACCTTTGGAGGGCACCCGCCAATATATCTCCCTGCATTTTTCCTGTGCCAGCCCCCTGCTTTTTCCAGGCATATATAATTAATTGAAAGTATTTACACAAATAGAGACACACCCATGAGCAGACCACCCAAACAGAACACTGGTCACGCCCCCCACATTATTAGGTGCTGGCCACAACCCCTATTATTGCGCATAATAGGCCTTTCATAGTTTTCAGCTCCAGGCCCATTTAGACCTTAATCTGGCACTGCACCCAGTGCATGTGCTTTACAGATCTCCAGACATCAGAGACTGCTGCAACAACTCTGTGGCAGGAGCAGGGAGTGGTGATTTTTTACAATTAATGTTGTTGCGGTAAGTAACGCCCACCCCGGTCTCCACGCACTCAACTCCTGTAATTACATACCCTAGAAACTGTACCATTGAAAGTATAGAAATGGAGATGTGGCCATGCCCCCTTTCCAGTGGCCACACCCCTTTCTGATTTTGTACCGATTTCTGACCCTCAGATGTTGGAGGGTATGTCATAGGTGCAAAATCTCAGGAGTGGATGTGGAATTAATCAACACACACACAAGCTATCAAATCAGGAGCGGTGTGTTTCAAACAACAACATCACACCTGATTTCATTGCTGTCATTGAGTATCAATGCAAACACATCTAACATTATGGTGGAGGCTTTAACAAATTACAATCTTAGGTCTTTGGCACAGCATAAGATGACATTTTCCAGCAATTTTGGAAATAAAAAAACCCCAAGATTTTCCCGGGCAATGCCGGGAGTGTCAGCTAGTATATTAATAACAGAATTCAAATAGCCGGCACTCCCTAGCATCTGTGAAATACCGTGGTGCTCAGGGAAAATATACTCAGTCCAATCCGATAGCCTGGCATTCGGCGGCCTTGGCAAATAAATTCAAATCATTATAACGATATTCATTGTTTCGAGTATTTAATCATAACGTGTCATCAGGAAAAACTTTTGAATATTGCTTTGATGATTTTAATTTATTTGCCAAGACTGCCGAGTGCTGGGCTTTGGGACTGGAATATATATATATATATATATATATATATATATATATATATATATATATATATATATATATATATATATAATTTTTTTTTTTTATAGGTATAATATACTGCTTCTTCTGAGATGCAGAACTGACAGTGTTAAATTCAATTTACAGTATACCGATTTAGTAACCTTTATATGTCTGCAAATTAAATGCATCAAACCTCACTCATTTCAGTAATGTGTGGTTATGTTTCCATATTTCGTTAAAGTTTGTTGCATCACTTGTCTACAGCTGAACTTGCTTGTGTGTATTATCATAGTATGAATGTTGCTTTCTGGAAACTACTGTAATTAAGAGTAAGAAACAAAAACATGCTTTATATATTTATTGTAAGTATTGTAGTATCCATTGAGATGATTGCATAAAAAATACACACATTCTTATCATTAAGTATATATTAGCATATTGCAGCAACTGAATATACTGTATGACAATATGTTACATACAGTTATGTCCTCATAGACCTAGCATCTACAGGTATATGCCATATGACGTAAGCAAGTCACTGCAAGAGGTGTAGCGCACCATCATTTTCTTTCAATCTTGCCTCTTACTGGCAGTAATGTTGGATCACCAGTATTGCTGCTATGTTTAGGGGGGTATTCAATGTGTTGCTGCTATTTCCGATGGGGGAAATAGCAGTGGCTCCATATTCAATGCTGTCTTTAGCGACAGCAATGAAACGGGATCACGGCAGAACGGGCCTAACTTTAGAAGCTGTTGGGCCCGTTTTGCCGATAACGGCCCTGGATTGTCATGATCCCGGCCGCAGATCGACAATGCACAGCCGTTTTTACAGCCATGTCCCTTTTGCGCCAATCGGCAGGCGGGACATTGAATCCCGCCTGTCGTTCAGCTGTCGGGCTGACCGCAAGCGGGACAGGATCACGGCTGTCGGCAGGGATCAACAGCCGTGATCCTAGATTAAATAGCCTCCTAAATCTTATACATTTCTGTGAGAAAAAAGCACTTTGGTTAGAAGAACAAAGTGAAAAAAAGGCTGCTGATAATAGAAGTATAATATAACGATTTGTAAAATAGTAATAATAATAATAATAATAATTTTATTTATGTAGCGCTCTTTCTCTAATAGGGCTCAAGGCGCTTAACAGATTGAATGTAATACAGTACAGGAACAATTAAGTAGAGAAAAGCTTTTCATAAACAATACTTAAGGGAATTAGGGAAATGCTTGATTAAACAGGAAAGTCTTGAGTCTGTTTTTGAAGGATAATAGAGTGGGGCCTCTCAAACTGTGCGGGGAAGTGAGCTCCATATAGTCGAGGACGCATGGTTAAAGGCTCGACCCCCACATGAATTACGGGAGATTCTAGTACTGCTAAGGTACTGCTAGTCCTTCATCTACAGATAACAGTAATCAGGTGTATATACAAAATATATAAGGAGCAGGCACAGACATACACTTAATTATATTCAAGTTCTACTGTAGAAATAAATGGGGGTGTAACTAGACCTCTAATAGGTGGCCCATAGAATTTCCATGCCCCACTTCTTCGTTGCACACCTCCTGATCCTTGCGGACAACTGAAGGTCTTTTTGAACCTGAAGATACAGATTTGTCCTCCTACACAGGTGAGACTGCAGAAAAGTCCAAAATTCAATTAGTGGAGCCACACCCACTGTCAGTGAGTCCCAGCCAGTGGCAGTTCTGGAGGTGGGGCTGTAGCACAGTCCAACATTCAAATAGCAGAACCACACCAACTGTCAACCAGCAGTGTTTGGAATTGTATTGGATGGCAGTTGGTGTGAATCCCCGTTTTGAATGTTGGACTGTGCTGCAGCCTAACCTCTGGAGCCGCCATTGGTCCTTGCCAGTGATGCTTCTCAGCCTTTTTAGGGTGGTAGTTGGTGTGTCTCACCTACAGATGGAGCAGGCCTTATTCTTGCTGGCGAATCGCCAGCAGCATGCTGCTGGCGATCCGCCAGCAACACGGCGGCTCCATCTGACTGAGACGCGCGTGCGTCCCCCACGCACGCGCGTCTCAGTATCCGGGCGGCCGAGCGGCGAGGCGGACGCAATACTGTCCGCCTCCTGCTCGAGGGGGGCTGGGGGGACCCGGCGAGGCTGCGGGGGGTGCGGTCGCCCGGTGTGGGCACCGGGCGACCGAGGGCAGCACCGTCGGAAGGGGACGCACGAGGTGCGCGCGCGTCCCCTTCCGACACACAGATGGCGGCGGGGGCAGGGGATGGCGATGGCGATGCCATCGCCATCCCCTGCAAAGATGAATCCCGCTACATCTGTATTTGAATTTTAGCTGTACTGCAGACGCACCTCTGGATTGACTGCTGATTAAACCCCATTGGCTCATTAAGGGACATGACTATGTTTTTTTGGTACTTGTTTAGTTTCACGGTGGCAGTTACGTCGTCAGTGTAGCATCCCTGTCAGAATCAGCGTAGTGTTCCCGCGGCCAGTGTAGTTAGCGTACTCAGTCAGAAGTAGCGTACTGTTCCTGTGAGCATCCCTGTCAAAATCAGCATAGCGTAGTGTTCCCGCGGCCACTTAACGTAGCCAGCATCCCTGTCAGACCCAGCATACTGTTCCCACGGCCAGCGTAGTCATTCAGCAGTACATTGTATCAGTTATGGCTGCCGACAAATTAACTATATTTAACCTGCCACAGACAGAGGAGGAGTCTGTGAATTTCTTGCAGCTTCACCACTTTCTCCCTGAGACCAAGACGTTTCCTAAAGGTCATCCAATTTGACTCAATGTGAAGGAGCGGATGTGGCGCTGCCACATAAGAAGCTGCGGCAAAAAGGTTAGCGTCCTGGCCGCACAGTGGTTTAGTGGATGCCATCTCACGTTCATGATGCTCATACGCTTCGTGCTTTGTTGGGTGGAGGAACTAACCAGCATCACGTTTTGTGAGCATCATCTCTCCATTTAAAAAAAAAAAAAAACACTGTGCAGTATCTTAGGTCCACCTTATGGAGGAGGCCTGCACCGTGGACCTAATGTCACAGCCCCAACGCCGCATTGGCGGTCCAGGGAAAATAGTTGAGGTAGACGAGAGCCTCTTTGTGCAGAGGAAAAGTCATGTGGGACGCATGGTGCCGCAACAGTGGCTATTCGTAGGCATTTCCAGAAACACTGGTGAGTGCTTCGTGACAGCTGTGGAAAGACGTGACGCCAGCACCTTGATGGCCGCCATCGACAAATACAGAATCAAACCGGGGATGACTATATACTCCGATTGCTGGCGTGCATATAACACAGAGCAGCTGGAGCAGGCAGGGTACCACCATACACGGGGGAACCACCGCTACAATTCACACCCAAAACATAGAATGTCTTTGGGGATTGTGTAAATGGCGCAACAAACGTCAAATAGGCACTGCGAGCCAGAATCTGGACTCCTACCTACAGTTATTTATTTGACGAACGACTGTTGGCACAGAAAACGCTTTTGAGCTTATTCTTTATGCCTTAACTCTGCTCCCACAGGCTTACAAAGGTGATGACACAGATGCAGACACAACTGCATCCACTTCTACTGCAGCTTCTGTCAATGCAGAATCAGAAGAATAACTGTTTTATTTATTTTTTCTTCTTGATAATTTAGATATTATTGTACTTTGTTAAGTTGCTTTATTCTTCTTCTTCTTATTAACTAAAATCCAGTTACAAGTTAACACATGTTGTCATTACTGTCTCAGATGTATGATATGGCAGGTGTGAATGTGTTCCTGAAACACCCCCATTATCCACGCCAGCCCGAAGCGTGGTGAGCAACCGCGTTACGCGTCCTCCTGACCTTTACATACCCCCACTATCCACGTCGGCGTGCAGTTTATTTTATAAAGTGTGGCGAGCGCAGCTCGCCACCGAGCCCGAAGCATGGATAGTGGGGGCGCTCACCATGCTTTGGGCTGGTGTGGATAGTGGGGTTTCAAATGGAGGCATTTGCCAGTATGTAACATGGAGCACTGGCAAATGCCTCCTTTATTGTGCATGAGACGCACGTGCGTCCACACCCCGTCTTTGTGCAGGAGACACATGCGCTACCGAACTCCTAACCCTGTCAGCAGGATTGCTGTACCCTGCCGCAATAGTTACTCAGACGCAGGAGCGTATCAGACGCTCCTGCGTCTCAGACAGATAGAGCGCCTATCTGCCGGCGCCCGCATTATCCCCTCTCCACCGGCTAGTCAGGGATGCTGGGAACAGAGATGCAGCTCCCGGGGACAGTACGGTGAGTACCTGCCTGATGGGGACACTACACTGACTACGCAGGGTTGCCGCGGAGTCACTACACTGACAACGCTAGGCAGCTGTTGGGCTACGCTGATAACTTAGCTTAGGCTGCCGCCGTGAAACTACACAAGTAAGGCAGCCGTTGGGCTACGCTGATAACTTAGCTTAGGCTGCCGCCGTGAATCTACACAAGTAAGGCAGCCGTTGGGCTACGCTAATAACGTAGCTTCAAACGTAGCGTAAGCTGCCGCCGTGAAACTACACAAGTAAGTCAGCTATTGGGCTACGCTGATAACTTAGCTTAGGCTGCCGCCGTGAAACTACACAAGTAAGTCAGCTATTGGGCTACGCTGATAACTTAGCTTAGGCTGCCGCCGTGAAGCTACACAAGTAAGGCAGCCGTTGGGCTACGTTAATAACGTAGCTTCAAACGTAGTGTAAGCTGCCGCCGTGAAACTACACAAGTACCGTTTTTTTTTAACCATCAAGGGGCTTTGGAATGGGTGAAAAAAATGTACTCTGGTGTGGTTATTTGTAGTCAGTAAGTGAGTGGTGATTGTGTTTTAGGCAGGGGTTTGTTCATTAACGTACGCTTATACTAGTTTGGAACTTCCTGCCCAACCTCTTAGGCTGGTTAGTTCCTCCTATTTTCCCTTTATATTTTTTAGAAAATAAATTTGATAGATTTTTTTTCTAGTTTATTTACCATCTCTGTCTATTTATTTATGATTATTTTGTGATACATAGGTTATTAGACATTACATTTAGCTACATGGACATGTTTTACTGTAAAGCTGTGTACACACGGGGGAGATATATTGCTCAGCCATATATGGCTGAGCAATATATTGCTCAGTTTCTCCTGTTCATCAGCGACCAGAGATGTTCGATGATGAAAAAGAAACTGCCGGGGGGAGCCCGGCAGTGGAAATCAGCTGGTCGCAGGAGCATGTTCCTGCGACCAGCGATCACCACAGGGGCAAAAATGGGAACGCGCACCCGGCGATATATCGCCGGTGCACACTCCCATTGCGGGCAATATGGTCGCTCAGCGACCATATTTCCAGCGGTTTTGCACAAAATCGCCCCCGTGTGTACGCATCTTAACATGTCCATGTCTGTACAGTAACATAAGCCATAGGGAGTTTAAGAAGTGTGCTGCTACAGGCACATCTGCTGCCCTGACTTTATTGAGAAAGAAAAGATTTGTCATATGGTGGTGCACCATTCATAAGAAATTGAGTCATAAAATATACCTTTTATTGGTTATGATTTAAAAAGAGCGCGAAATATATATCTCTATGACACCATTATGACTCTCCTTCTTATATCATAAAACAATTGTTGAGGAGGGAGGTGTTCATACAGTTGGAGTTTGTGTGTGTTATATCAAAGATTGGGCAAGCCGTTTTGGTAGCTACTAAGATTGTGTTTCCTTTCATTCACTTGTGTTACATTCAAGTATCTGTTTGTTCCATGTCGATACAATTTAGCAATCAGCTTAACAGGTGTCACTAGTGAGCAGGGCCGCCAAGAGAAATCCTGGGCCCCGGTACAACAATTTTGTGGGGCCCCCACGGACGGAGCTCCCCGCACACTCTGCGGACCCTTGTTATACCACTGCTTCCAAGGTGGATACAGGGACAAAAATTTACACCGTAATGCCTATTACACATGTCACACACCCATTACATATTAAACCACATGCCATAATGCTCTTTACATGTTATGCCACACACCATAGTAGGCAGTAAACATTATGCCATACACCGTAATACCTATTACATATTTTACCACATGCCATAATGCCCATTACACATTATTCCTCACAAATGCTCATCGCCAATTATGCCACACACCAATGTCTATTACATATAATACCTCCCATTTTATGCCCCATACTGTAAGTTCCGCTTACCTAAATGCTCATTGCTATGGGCTTCATGCTTGATGCCAGGGGTTAACATGCTTGTTGCCATGGGTTTACATGCTCTGCCTGGAGTTACATGCTCTGCCAGGGGTTACCATTCTCTGCCAGGGGTTAACATGCTCTTTGCCATGGGATTAATCTGCACTGTCATTGGTAACATGCTCTGCCAGGGGTTCACATGCTTGTTGCCATGGACTTACATGCCCTGCCATGTGTTACATGCTTTCCAGGGGTTATAGTATATGCTCTGCCAGGGGTTACATGCTGACTTCCAGAGTTGGATCTCAGCCCCAGCAGCATGCAGGGAGGCAGCAGACATAGAGCAACCAGCCACCCACCTTCCACCTTGGAACACAGTGACCTGGACATGGGTGGGGAATCAAGTCTGGAATTGCTGGGCTGGAGACATGACACTGGCACCTGCTGCTGTTGGTGGCAGCTGGGATGGGAATGTGGGGAGTGGGGTGGGCTGGATTTTGCAGAGTGGGTGGTACTCCGAGGGAGGTGGCCTCTCTCTGTACCGGCACACAGGGACTACCTACCCTAAGTGTCCTCCTGTCACTGAGCCATGGTAAGCTCCAAGTCACATGGATGGCTTTCAGCAGGCCCTGTAGTCGGAGAGCAGAAGGACCTCTGTGATGCTTCTGCCCCCACGTCCACCCACATCCGCACTCCCAATGCAGATGATGAAAAGCTGACTTCGGCACACTTATACCCAGTGCACTCGCCGCCAAATAAAAAAAAATGTGTGTCCAGACCGGGGCCCCCCTGACAGGCCTGGGCCCGGGTAAATTGTACCTGCTCCCCCCCTCTCTCGGCACCCCTGCTAGTGAGTTGGATACAGATACAATCTATGTGGTTAGGCGTTTATTGTGATCATATAGCTGCCCCGCTGTCTGCAGTCACTCCCTGTACTAGGGATAAGTGCTGTGATGCGGGCTGCTGTATACCGGCTGTCTTTTCTCTGCACCACTGCCAGCTGTGCTGGTAACACGGTGGTTATAGGGAGACTGCTGGTGTCACCTGGGGATGAATGCTGATATGCGGGCTGCTGCACGCCGGCTGTCCCTCTCTGTACCGCTGCCAGCTAGTGCTGGGAGTGTCTGCAGACAGCAGGGCAGCTATATGATCACAATAAACGCCTAACCACATAGATTGTATCTGTATCCAACTCACGAGTGACACATGTTAAGCTGATTGCTAAATTGTATCGACATGGAACAAACAGATACTTGAATGTAGCACAAGTGAGTGAAAGGAAACACAATCTCACATATATCTGTGTAGACAATATTTCTGTAGGTACCAACATAGCCCAGCTCACAAGCCTTGTCAGTGCTCATGCACCTTGATAAACTGAGTTACTAATCTAGGGCCTCTACTAGTGCCAATATTGTCACCACATAGTAGCTACCAAAACGGCTTGCCCAATCTTTGATATAACACACACAAACTCCAATTGTATGAACACCTCCCTCCTCAACAATTGTTTTATGATATAAGAAGGAGAGTCATAATGGTGTCATAGAGATATATATATATATATATATATATATATATATATATATATATTTTTTTTTTTTTTTGATTAAGGTAGTTGCTCCTTGAACCCGCACGTGCCTTTTAATCACACTGTTTTCACTTGTGTACATGTTTTTTGTTGTATGTCATATTTCGCGCTCTTTTTAAATCATAACCAATTAAAGGTATATTTTATGACTAAATTTCTTATGAATGGTGCACCACCATATGACAAATCTTTTCTTTCTCAATAAAGTCTTCTCCCAACATTGTCTGTGGTAGCACACCCCTAGAAATATAGGAATACGTTTATCCTTACAAGAGGGGGCCAATCGTAATTGATCTAATACCTACCTCCCTTCCTGTGCAACAGATCTGCAAGTCCTGACCTACATCTGCTGTCCTGGCCTGCTCCACGGCATAGCCACACCTCCTCGCAGGATCAGTAAGGAGAATCGGAGCTACTGTATCCGTTATAGCAGATGTGCCTGTAGTGCAGCAGCCGGCTGCTAAGTAACCAGAAGCTGCCCAGAGGGATCCAGCTGTGGGCATATGACTGGCAATGTAACTTGATACAGGGGCAGGTAAGTTTTAATAGATGACCTCAATGATGATAAATTACCTCTACAAAGAAATGTACTGTATTGTACTGTATATTTGGTATCTATAATGCACTGTATACATTTAAACCAAATCCTCTAAAGCTTTGGTAAGCACTCTGACTGCATCATCTGCAATCTCGTTCAGAAAGTTATTCAACATCCAGAATGTGGTGCCAAATGATATACCTCCTGCAGCCAGACTGCCAACCCCTGGCAACACACTGAGAAAATACTCAACTACCATGCCCGCTGTCAGTACACCTGACATTAGAAGTTTAATGACTAACTCCTTAGTTATTTTTTTATTAAAGAATGGGGATTGAATTACAGATTTCAAATCCTTGACATCCTTGTTAAAGGTCTTGGCCATTTTATTAAGGGCAATCTCAGTAAGACCAAAATCTGCCAGAAATGACTTTAAAGCTCCGATCAGGATAGGGACGTCACAAGCAAATGAAAGACCTGGAACTGGCAAAAAGGCAACTCCGGCTGAAGTTGCTGAAAGTAGCCATATCCGTTTCTTATGAGCATTCCTTTTCTTTTCCAGCACCTGGAAGGAGATGTTGGGCAGGCAACATGAAAACATGTCTCTCTTGATATCTGGAAGATCATCTTCTAGAGCCTCCATGAGCTTAGGAAAGTCATACATGTGGGGATAAAAGGAAGAGATAAGGAAAATGTGCCTTTCTTTAACTCCTTTACCCTTCAGCCCTTTACTGCAGTCTTCCCGAAGTTTTGTCAATATGTTCTCTTCATTGTATGATGTTGGTCTTCTCTCTTTGGATTCCTTCAAATCTCTATCAA
Source organism: Crinia signifera (assembly GCF_055691185.1). Classification (NCBI taxonomy): domain Eukaryota; kingdom Metazoa; phylum Chordata; class Amphibia; order Anura; family Myobatrachidae; genus Crinia; species Crinia signifera. The sequence continues at coordinate 33,199,162 of NC_139226.1, forward strand.
TTTTTGAGCGGGCAAAATAATAAAGTTTTCCCTGGGACTGGATGGCTTCTGCCAGAAGAACATCATTTTCTGTAAATCTTTCTTTTCCAATTATGATAAAGGAATCATATTTTCCAAAGTCAAATTTCTCCAGATATTCATCTGCCTTAAAATCAGGAGTTCCAATTCCTGGGAGATCCCAATATTTGACATTCTTGTGCTGTGGGTGAGGATAAGGAGTTGGCACCATTGTGGCTTGGATCACATCTGTTTCTGCAGCACCTTCATCTTCATCACCAAGACCACGTATGGCATTAATAAATGTGGACTTTCCAGATCCAGATTCTCCGGTTATTGCTATATTCAGCGGGACATTATCTGCTTTCTCCAGAGCTTCCTTAATCTTTTTAGCAGCTTCTGTGATATCACCATCCTTTAAAGCATCTTTCATTTTCTTCATGTCTTCTTCAGAGATTATTTGACATGTTTTTTCTGATGCCATCATTGAAGATTTCTCTCTGTTATTTAGACGTAAAATATTTATTGATCACCTGAAACTTCACATATAACAAAGCAACAGTAACAGTATTACATTACAGCTAAGGTGTATACACATTGGTCAACCTGGCGGCTGTTGATATTGATACGATATATCGACGGCAGCCAGGTCCCGTGGGTGCCGGCATCGGCATGGCCTTCCTTTCGATTGGGAAAAAATAGAATTCTGCTTTTGATCCCGATGTCGCAGGGACATGTATCAGGATCGAATCGGCATCAAATTCTGCTGTACATGTGCAATTCTATTCCATATAGTCTATATTGTCCAAATCGAATAGAAAATGACCTTGAATCGCACCTTATGCACACTACTTTACACTTATTATGCAAATGGAGCCAGCAGATTTATAGGGGGAAATTTACTAAGATGGGAGTTCTGTTTCACAGAATAAAATGTAGATTTTGATTGGTTGACCATAGCAACTATGGTCAACCAATCAAAATCTACATTTTATTTATTTTGCACCTTCTAGATGATAATAGATAGTATCTGATTGATTGCCCATAGCAACATCCCATCTGAAATAGAGATCCCATTTTAGTAAATATCTCCCATAGTGTTGTCATGTCTTATGCACAGTGCATGTACTGTAATATTCACAATAACATTCAAAAGCAAGCGCACCCATCCCATGGGCCGTGGCCGGCTCTACCATTAGGCAGCTGTCTAGGGCACCAGTATCTGTAGGCCACCCCTGAGTCTGCATATCATTAAGGATGGATCTGAGACAGGCATCCTTGTTGAACTTAATGCAGGTGACAGCTGTGGAACTTCTAAGACACCACCGCCACACTTTACCTGAGGGGCTGCATCAGAGCCAGATTAAGGTCTGTGGAGGCCCTGGACAACCCCCCCCCCCCCCCCCCCCAGGCTGCACATGCACATGCCCATTGCATTCCACAATGCTGCATTATTACACAAGCCAATGCCTTCCTTCCCATGTCCTTTACAGTCCTGTGTGTCTTTCTAGCCTTCATCTCTCTAGAAGTGCATGGATAGCAGAAGTCAGTGCAGAATGGGTGATATATAACCTGCTCATTTTGCTGACAGTAATAGCATGCATAGAGTACACAGATCGCTAATAGCAAAGTACAGTTGTCGGAAGAAAGCTTGCCAACCACTGACATGTGATGAGACCATGTACAAATAGAAATAGCTAGCCGTGACACACAGTCTGGCTCTGGAAGGGGGTGCAAGGGGGTGCCATGAATCGTGGGAGGGGGGACGTGAATCGCGGGAGGGGGGCGCGGGGGGGCCGAGAATTGCAGGAGGGGGTGGCACAGGGGGTGCCGTGAATCGCAGGGTTTGGGGGGTCCGCGAATAGTGGGAGGGGGCGAGGGTTGGCAAATCGCAGGGGGGGGGGGGGGTCGCTGGGGTGCCGCGAATCGCACGAGGGGGGCGCAAAATGCGGTCAGGGTGTGGCGTGAATTGTGGGAGGGGGGGTCATGGGGGGTGCTGTGAATTGCGGGGTGGTCCGCGAATGGCGGGAGGGGGGTCGCGGGGGGAGTGCCGCGAATGGTGGGAGGGGGGTCGCGGGGGGTGTGTGTGCCACGAATTGCGGGAGAGGGGGTCGCGGGGGGTTGCCACAAATCGCGGGTGTGTGTGTGTGTGTGCCGTGATTCGCGCGGGGGTTGGGGGCGCTCACCTGGTGGCTGTGGAGTAGCAGTGTCTTTGCCGGGCAGCAAGGGGAGGCAGAGGGTGTCTGGCACTGTGGGCTCACTAGGCTAATTCTCTGTCATTATGTGACATGAGTGTGTTTGGGGGAAGTCAGAGGCTCTACTCAGCATTATAGAAACACTCACACATTTTGAGTGACAGATGTTGCCAAATATATAATAGTGTCAACAACTGGTGTGGGCTTATATCTACAGGCAGTACTACTAGTGCTGTCGGCATCTATTGTGGGTATATGTATAGGCAGTGCTACTGCTGTTGGCAACTGCTGTGGGCATATGTATAGGCAGCGTTACTACTGTCGGCAACTGGTGTGGGCGTTACGTTTAAGCACTGCTACTACTGTCGGCAATTGGTGTTTACATTATGTATAGGCATCACAACTACTGTTGGCAACTGGCGTGGGCATTACGCATAAGCAATGCCACTGCTGTCGGCAACTGGTGTGGGCATTATGTATAGGCAGTGCTACTCTTTTGGGCAACTGGTGTGGGTGTTACATATAAGTTGTGCTACTACTATCAGAAAATGGTGCATGTAAGCAGAGCTACTAATATAATATATATATATATAAATATATATATATATATATATATATATATATATATATATATATATATATATATATATATGGGTTTGGTGGATGGGGGGGGGGCGAAAAACACCTGATTGACTCGAGATTTATCCTATGTGCAGGAGGATCAATCTCTTGCAATCTCTTGGTTATACCAATGGCACAGGATTGTGCATTGGGTCCTACACATCAGGCACATACGAGTTTGTCAGATAAATTGACCCAATCCACCTGAATTGGGTCAAATCTGACAAAATCTCACAAGTGTAGAGGCCCCCATACATTAGTCTGACTTGTCCTAGGGACAAGTCGGACTTGATTTCCCCTGCAGCTCCCCGGAACGGGAACACACGATTAGGCACTTGATGTGCCAAGTTATGTATATGATAAAATCGCATGAGATTTATCATATGCAACTACCGGGGAGCTGCAGGGGGAGAGCCGGGTGGGGGACGCTGGGGAGCTGCAGGGAAGTGCCGGCAGGGTGAGCTGACAAATAGTCAGCAGGCGGGGGACGACGGGGATCCGGGCATAGGGAGAGGCTGGGAGCAGACACATAGACAGCGGGCGGGGGGGGAACGAACAGGTCACGTCCGTGCTGGGCAGGAGGACCAGGCAGGCAGCTGCAGCTTCAAGGAAGAAAACCCCAATACAAACGAATGGGCAGCCAGTGATTGGTTTTTCTTCCTTGAAGCTGCGGCTGCCTGGTCTTCCTGCCCAGCACGTGAGCTTTTCCCCTCGCCGGTTCACCGGCGCCCCCAGCCTCTCCCCATGCCTGGCTCACTGGCATCCCCCGCCTGATGACTATTTGTCAGCTTACCCTGCAGTTCCCCGGCATCCCCGCCTACTGACCGTGCCCGGACCAGACTGCACATAAGATTTAGGAAATCTTATGTGCAGCCGGTGCGACTGCCCAACTCCGATCCGATGCGCACGGGACCGCGCATCGGGTCGGATAGGGTGTGAAAACATGCGATTTGGGACGATTTCACGACCCTATTCATCCGAATCGGGTGAAATCGGGCCCAAATCGCATAATGTATGGGGGCCTTATGAGGCCCTAACACTAATCCCCACCAGCAGCCTATATCCAGACTGCTGGGATGCTGACTCTTTTAGGATGCAGGCAGGGTGCAGTGGTGTGGGGGTAGTTGAACTGACAATTTGCCTAGGGTGCCAAGAAACTTTGCACCAGCCCTGTTTATCAATCAATTTTATCACTTTTAAAGCTTAGTACATCTGGCCCTCTGTCCCTATACAGTCAGCCCACCTATAACTTCACTTTTGAAGGGGGAACTGTTTTCACCTCAACCACAGCCCTGCACAATAATTCCAACAGAAAAGACTGTCCCAACAGCTTTCTTTTCTGGCATAGCGTATGTGATTCCAAGCCGTCACAAGATCCTTTTGCTGTGGGCATTGTCTATAAGAAAAACTACTGTGTTGCATACATGTAAAAGGAGTACTACTATGCAGCTAACATGAATAAAGGGCACTACTGTGTGTCATAACATGAGTAAGGGGCAACACATGTGGTGTAATGCGAATGAGGTTGTGCTACTGTGTGGAATATTTAATTTGTGGGTACTATTGGGTGACTACTGTCCCTTTATAAAGAATGAAAGTTAGGGTACACATTTATAGTTTGCTGGTGAGTGCCACAAAATTAGTTGCTTTTGTTGCTTTACTCTCATATAAGAATCAGGCCACTGAGTGGCTTAAACTCCATATTCACATTCCGCTGGTGCACGTTTCAAACCTCATGGTTGTATAGAAATAGCCCATATAGATCAAGCCCTCTGTCACTTGGCATTCTTGTGAATGCCAATAACAACGTGAATAAATGTGGCTGTATGTTGCTCACATCTGCGCTAATGGTTTTCCAGTGTCATAGTATTACAGCTTCCCACGTACATGTCCCTTATGAAAGAATCTTTCATGCTGGATAAGGGGATTTTGGTCCTACCTGTAAAATCCTTTTTTCTGAATCCATGGTGGACACTGGGACAGTGGGGTGTGGGTGGAACTTCAGCTACAGGCACCAAGGAGAATAGAATTCTTTGAGTGCAGCCCAGGCTCCTCCTCCTCCACGCCCCTACAGGCTTCAGTTTGTTCAACAGCTTACCCGCAAGGAACAGGAAGAGGAAGAGAAAAGGAAAGAAACTAAGCAACCAGAAGGAAGTATAAGTTTCAGGAAGGTGTATACTGTCACCCTTAATATAGATCAGTGTGTGAGGGCGGGTGCCTAGTGTCCACCATGGATTCAGAAAAAAGGATTTTACAGGTAGGACCAAAATCAACTTTTTTTCATTCATGGCAATGGTGGTCACTGGGACAGTGGGACGTCCCAAAGCTGTCCTTTTACGGGAGGGAACGCACCTGAGCTGCACTGAGGGCAAGGCGCCCAAAGGCAGAATCTGCCATGGTGAACGTGTCGAATTGGTAAAATTTTTAGAAAGGTATGTGGTAAAGACAAGGTGGACGCGCGGCACAACTGTTCTGCAGAAGCTCCCTGGTGAGCCGCTCAACTGGCCCCTACCAAACGTGTGGAGTGGACCCGAATAGATGATGGGACTGGCTTAATGGAAGATACATAAGCCTGCTTGATAGGTAACCGCAACCAGCGAGCCAGTGTTTGCTTTGTTGCGGGCCAACCTCTCTTGTTTGCATCATATAAGACAAATAAGGCTTCTGTCTTACGGATGGTTTGAGTTCTAGAAACATAAACCTTCAAAGTTCTCACAACATCTAGAGAACGTAACTCTGGAGAATCCTCCAACGGAGAAAATGCAGGAACAGAAATATCCTGGTTTATGTGAAACCTGGAAACAACTTTTGGCAGGATCTCTTTTCGAGTTCGCAAGACTGCCCTGTACGAGTGGAACACCAGATATGGTGAAATATTGGACAAGGCCGATAGGTCCGAGACTCGCTAGCTGAGGATATGGCCAAGAGAAAGACTGTCTTCCACGTTAGCCATCTGAGGTCTGAGGACTCCAGGGGCTCGAACGGCGAGCGTTGGAGCGCTGATAGAACCAATGTCAGATCCCAAGGCTGAAGTGGCGGTATAAAAGGAGGCTGTATCTGAAGGACACCTTGTAAAAAAGGTTTGTATTGCCATCCTTTTCACCAGCTTTCGTTGAAAAAGATTTGAAAGATCTGAAACTTGGACTTTTAGAGAGGACAACTTTACGCCCAAATCCAGGCCTGTTTGTAAAAAGGCTAGGATCCTGGATAAACAAAACTTTCGAGGTGGAAAGTTTTTCCCTGCACACCAGGTGAAGAAGGCATTTCAGATCCGATAATAGATCCTGGATGAGGCCGGTTTTCTTGCCGCTATCATGGTCTATATGACTTCCGTTTCAAGAGCCACGCCGTCAAAGCTAGCTTGTGTAGATTTGAGTGAAGGCATGGACCTTGTAGTAGCAAGTCCGGATGTTCTGGCAACCTCCAAAGGGGCTGCAGAGACATCTCTTGAAGGTCTGTATACCAGGCTCTTTGAGGCCAGTCTAGAGCTAGGAGGATTGCTGTGGTCCTCTCCTGCTTGAGGCTTCTGAGGACTCTTGGAAGAAGAGCTACTGGAGGGAAAATGTAGACCAGGGAGAACGGCCATGGGGCTGAGAGTACGTCCACCAAGTAAGCTTGTGGATCCCTGGAGCGAGCCCCGTAACAGGGCAGTTTCTTTTTTACGCTTGAGAACATTAGGTCCATTTGCAGGAGCCCCCATCTGATGACTAGTTCCTGGAACACTTCTTCGTTGAGACCCATTTTCCCGGCTGGATGTCCTGACGTCTTAAAAAGTTGGCCTCCCAGTTCTGGACTCCTGGGACGTGAACTGCAGACAAGGCCATCAGGTGATGTTCTGCCCACTGCAGGATTGAGGATGAGAACAAAAGAGTAGTGCCTGCGCTGGCTGTACCAATAAATTGTACCAGACGTTTCTCAAAAAAGTATAACAATTTTAATAAGAATAATACATATAAAATTATATATAAAATATCACACTGTACATGTTAAATTCCTAGACATATAGTCCAAGGGGATTATATGGTGTATCGCAGGGATACTTGTTTGGATCAATTAGAGCTGAGATGAGATATGTGAATACTGACAAGAGTTTATATTACCATCCTGGTCCGTCTGTTGAATATTGTTATCCAGACAATTTGGAACAGCAGTCCAGAAGTTGCCCTATAATTGCAAGGGCTCCGGCTCCCCACTTGATGCACACGACCTCTTGGAAACTGGAGAATTAGGGATCATGCAGGTATCCCAGAAGGTGGAAGTCCAGATTTTTCTAGGAGGGGCGTCTGTGGGTGGGTATGGGCTGTTTACCACAACTTGAGATGGTTTCTTTGACCAGTTTGAGATGGATCACGATTTGGAGAATGATGTCAGTTGCAATTGTCTCAGCGGCACAAGTATTTCACAGGCATTTCAAAGCTCAACGCGTTTCCCCGGATCTAAAACTCCGACTTCTTCAGGAGCAGGTATGAACACAGTCGTCATGGACACAGTTGGAGTTGAACCGCAGCCCCTCGCATTGCTCGCTTCGCTCGCTATGCTTCGGGCACGGTGCCTCGCTACGCTCGGCACACTTTTTTATTCTCCCACCACGCCCTAGTGGATGGTAGGGCATTAAATACCGCCTGTCGGCACATGTCGGCTCAAGAAACAGTGAAAAACTCATGTCGAACTAATGACTGTCGACCTAAACCCATGTCGACCTTAAGTCATGTCGACCTTGACCCATGACGACCTTTAACCCTGTCGACCTTGGGGCCAGTCGACCTTCCGGGGTCGGCCTAATGACTGATTAGACCTAAGTCTGGTCTGACAGATGTACCGATTCCGTCGGGCAGAGTGTCCAAACCCAATCCCAGGTTTCAAGACTTTATTGTTTAATCCTTCTCTTTTTGTCTTTGTTCACATTGCTGTGGTAATTCATGCATGTTTTGTCCTTCTAATTAAAAAGGGGGGATGTAGATGCATGCCGTGCATTGTGGGAGTTGTAGTCATGCTGGGTGACTCACTTCCTGTAGCACGGGGGTTCACTTCCAGTTGGTTGTTACTGCATGCTGAGTAAAGCAACCTTTTGACATGCATGTCGCATACCCTCCAACATTTCCAATGAAAAAATCGGTACAGGCCAGGGGATGTGGCAATAGATAGAGGTGTGGCCATTTGTAAAGGGGCGTGGCCATGACCCTTTTATTTAACATTACATATCGCACTTAAAAATACATCCCGGGCTGGCTGTCCCTACTTAGAACAGTCCTGTCGGCTGTGTCCGGCCGGAAGAAAACAGGTTTCATTACTCCCCGCTGTCAGTTTCTCCATGCTGCGGCAGATCAGGCCGCACGTTGGTGATGTCACGCCGGTCATTCTCTGATACCGGCAGCAGCGGCTTGTGCTTTGGTGGAGGGGGGGGGGGGAGGGCGGCGTGGGGAGGGGAGAGGACTACACATTCAGTCACTGGCTCCCCACAGCCGTGACGTCCCACAACAGGAGTCTCTGAGCAGGGGGAGGCGGGCCTGCCATGTCCTACCGCCGTTCACCCTGGGAGTTATAGTCCTGGCCGGCTGCTCTCCCACGCTCCCTGGGAAGCAGCCGGCGATGTTATGAACTACATCTCCCAGAGTTCCCAGAGTTAGCCAGAAAATCGGTACAATCGGTACAGTTTGTTTTAGCCGGTACAGACTGTTAAAAAACGGTACTGTACCGGCTAAAACGGTACAGTTGGAGGGTATGTTGTCGACCTCTTGTCAGTCTTCCATAGAAACGGTCTATGTAATAATCCCCACCCTCTTGTATTATGCAGCAATGCGTATTATTATCCCACATTACTATTTAGCTGTCCCTTCTATTCTGACACTGTACAATAAGAGCATTTCATTAGGTTAGTTATCAGTCAGTGACCATACTCACCAAGCGATAGATCTACTCAATAGCGGGTGGGAAATCACAGTGATTTTGCTGCTGTTTAGTGATTGGACGGTGTCCTGCAGCTTTATTGAGCTGAAGCCTGCCACAAAAGCCACAGAGAAAACACACTTTGTATTACAGCTGAATATCATATAACATAGACACATAGGAAACATAGAATGTGACAGCAGGTAAGAACTACTTGGCCCCAACAAGTCCTGATTTTTTATTATTTTTTAATAAAGTAATATTTATTAAGCAATCAGCGCAGTATAAACCAGCACTGCAAATATCCAAAAGAAATAGAAACAACATACAGTAATACGCAGAACTTACACATAGAACTGGGGACAATCTGCATATACATAACAGTTCTCATTACAAATAGCATTCACCAAAAGGTTGGAGTGCGTACAATCCCATGCATGTAATAGCATATTGAAATGTGAGGGTGGATCGTACATATAGGGCGTTATTCAATCCCGGATCACATTGCCGGGCTGGCCTGACCACCATGACCCTGTCTCGGTCTCGGCTGACTGGACGAAGAATCGGCAGGCAGGATTCAATGTCCCGTCTGTGAACGCCAAAAAGGGGGCATGGCCACGAGATACAGCCTTGGATCGTCGAGCTGCAGTCGGGAGCTCGACAATCCACGGCCGGTCTCAGCAGAAAGAAGCTGACTGCTTCTAAAGTCCGATCCATTCTGCCGAGATCCCTGTTCAATGCTGTCGGGAAAAACAGCAATTAATAGGGCCCTGCCTCTATTTCCCCCGTCATAAATACCCCTCATAACCTGTTATACCAAAAATACTGTAGTGCCATTCAGAAATGCATAGAATGGATTTATATAAACATTGTATAAATCAAACAAAATAACCCAACATTAAACACACATGCATACTTTCATACAGTCACAAATATATAGAAGTCACTCACACACTTATAAGTAAATACTGAACATTGCCCCTTCCCTGAGTCACACTCACCATTTAGGGTGAGTAAGGGTGCTGTTATATATAGATAGATATCATACCTCCCATGCTTCAGGCACTGACTGCACACTGTATGCTACAGTGCAGCGTAGCCCCGCCCCCTTTGCGGACTGTACCCGTTCACTGCATTGGAAAAGTTGGTGCTGGGAGATGCTGAGGCCCCACCTCTGGAGACATGCGGTTTTGGCAAAACCAATTACAGATCCATAATCCATATATAATGTGAACAAACAGAAGCACAGCTGTACCCCACCACATAATGATGATATGTAGGCACGATTAAACAGTAAAAAAAAAAAATCATATTTGGGAGAATTTTAACTGAGGTTCCCTGTAACCCGTCCTGACTCTCAGAACAGTCTCCCGCTTACAAATGTATCATGTCGGACTGTAAAGCGCTGCGTAATATGTATGCGCTATATAAGAAACTGTTAATAATAATAATAATGTAGATAAATTACCTGTCAGGATTCTACTGCCCGCTGTCTTCTGTATCTCTGAGGACTGGAGTTCCTAGCTTTATATAGCCTGCTATTAGTTTAACTTTCTCTTTCAAATGGCAGCATACAGTATAGGATAGTTTAGGAAGGTGGTGTAGGATTTCGGAAGGCAGCTGCTCTCTTCAGTAATACCAAGCTGGCCATTTCCAGGAAGACAAATGCGTATTCTTTTTTTGTTTTCTTGCTTTATATATATATATATATATTTGCAGACAATGGCCCTTATTCTAGTTCACTCTTTCTGACAAATTATTTCTTAGATGGACAAAACCATGTGCACTGCAGGTGGGGCAGATGTCACGTGTGCAGAGAGAATTAGATTTGGGTGGGGTTTTACTTCAAAGTGAGATCAATATTGCAGTGTAAAAATAAAGCAGTTGGTATTTTCCCTGCACAGAAACAAAATAACTCACCCAAATCTAATTCTCTCTGCAAAAGTTATATCTTCCCCACCCACAGTGAAATTGGTTTTGTCCATCTAAGAAGGATTTTGTCAAAAAGAGTGAACCAGAATAACCCCCAATAAGCAGCACTCGTCAGACTTCAATAGCGGTGAAAAAGTATCAAACTTTTATTCTGGTTCCAGAATGCTGTGTGTGTGTGTATATATATATATATATATATATATATATATATATATATATATATATATATATATATATATATATATATATATATATATTTCCAACATAACATTATCATCACAATCTAAAAAGATATAGAAAATAAATAAGTAAAAACAGCATAACAGAATACAAAGCAATTTTTGTATTTTTGGAATCACGGCACCCGGGAGTATCAGAATTTTTTTTCATGGCACCCCTAGGCCAAAAGTTTCTTATTGAGTACTTAAAAAAATAAATCTAATCCTTAGGTCCAGTTATGTTGTGAGGGACAGTATTCTCTTCGGTTTGTCCACATATTGTATGATTGGAAGCCACAAGCTCTGATTTTCCCTATTACATTGACCAGAAATAAAATGAATTGGTCCTGGAAAAAATGCTAAAAATGGCTAAAATAACAGAATATGGGCCTGTTTTTGCCCCTAAAGTATTATTGACCTCAATAACATTAGTTTCCACTCATTTCTAGTCAATTTTGATCACTTCACAGCTCACAAAATTGTTTTCATTTACTGTAGTTGGGCCAAAAGGGTATACCGAGGTAGCTGGATGACTAAGCTAAGCGACAGCAGTGGGCATCACATACATGTGGACCTTACACTTCCAACCTGGCACATCTTGGAAGCAGAGCGGCACTGCAGGGGCAGACAGGGTGGCAGTTTAATTAACTATCCTAAAAAAAGAGAAATGCTCCAAAGAGCAAAAAATACAAATCGGCCTTGTCATGACTGGTGGTAGCAGCTTCAGCACTTCTATCAGGTTGCTGAGCTCCCACTATTTGGTCCTCCATCATCCTCCAAAAATGTGTTTTTATTTTATTTATTACTTTTATTTATTTCTCTTACTTTACACTGGACACAGCCTGTCACACTGGACACAGCCCCTTGGACACTGGACACTGCCCCTTGGACACTGTACACTGCCCCTGGACACAGCCCCTGGACACTGCCCCTGGACACTGGACACAGCCCATCACCCTGGACACAGCCCATCACCCTGGACACAGCCCCTGGACAATGGACACAGCCCATCACCCTGGACACAGCCCCTGGACAATGGACACAGCCTCTGGACACTGGACACTGCCCCTTGGACACTGGACACTGCCCCTGGACACAGCCCCTGGACACTGCCCCTGGACACTGGACACAGCCCATCACCCTGGACACAGCCCCTGGACAATGGACACAGCCTCTGGACACAGCTCCTGTACACTGGACACAGCCCCTGGACCTTGCCACTGAACACAGCCTGTCACCCCGGACACAGCCCCTGGACAATGGACACAGCCTGTCACCCTGGACACAGCCCCTGGACAATGGACACAGCCTGTTACCCTGGACACAGCCCCTGGACAATGGACACAGCCTCTGGACACCTCCCCGGGACACAGCTCCTGTACACTGGACACAGCCGTCATACTGGACACTGCCCCTGGACACAGCTCCTGGACACTGGACACAGCTCCTGTACACAGCTCCTGTACACTGGACACAACCCCTGTACACAGCCCCTGTCACACTGGACACAACCCCTGTACACAGCCCCTGTATACTGGACACTGCCCCTGGACACAGCTCCTGTACACAGCTCCTGTACACTGGACACAACCCCTGTACACTGGACACAACCCCTGGACACAGCCCCTGTACACTGGACACAAACCCTGTACACTGGACACAAACCCTGTCACACTGGACACAAACCCTGTCACACTGGACACTGGATATATGTCGTCACACTGGACACTGGATGTATGTCGTCACACTGGACACTGGATATATGTCGTCACACTGGACACCGGATATATGTCGTCACACTGGACACAGGATATATGTCGTCACACTGGACACAGGATATATGTCGTCACACTGGACACTGGATATATGTCGTCACACTGGACATTGGATATATGTCGTCACACTGGACACAGGATATATGTCGTGACTCGTGACACTGGACAATGGATATAGGCCGTCACACTGGACACAGCCCCTTGTATTACTGCAGCCCCTGTACACAGTGTACTACTCAGCAGCACTGCAGCCCCTGCGTGTGAGCACTGCAGCACTGAGTTAGTTAGTTAAATCACAAAAAACACAGGGTTCAGGGCTAAATAAATCACAACACAGGGCTTAGGGCTAAATAAATCACAAAAGGGCACGGGCCACAGGACAGCCCCTGGACAGTGGACACTGCAGCCCCTGCGTGTGAACACTGCAGTACCTAGTTAGTTAAATCACACTACAGGGCTCAGGCCTATAAACAGTCACTGACTCTCAATACAAGTCTACAACACAGAGCAGTGAGGGCACAGGGCAGGTCACGGAGCACAGCACAGGGCAGTGAGGGCACAGGGCAGGTCACGGAGCACAGCACAGCACGGAGCACATGGCACGGAGCACAGCACAGGGCAGTGAGGGCACCGGGCAGGTCACGGAGCACAGCACGGAGCACAGGGCACAGAGCACAGCACAGGGCACACAGAGCTTCCCAACCACCCTCTTCCCTCTCCAAGATTGGAGTGAAGATGGCGGGGCGCGCGTGAGTCTTTTATAAGATCCCGCTCCCGCGAGAATCCGACAGCGCGATGATGACGTCCGGCCTCGTTATTGGTCCGGAATTCAGGCGTGAACTCCCGAGCCGACTCGGATCTGACCCAGATCCCCGATATTCGGATCTGATGGATCTCGGGGATCCGGACCCGCTCATCTCTAGTTCTAACATCCACGCCCCAGCTCCACCCCCTATTGCCGAACATCGCATTAATAATTATCGCATAGGCACTAACATATGCGATAATTATGGCAAAGGACAGCTCTTGCGTTAAGAGCTGTCCTTTAAAGTAGAGTCAGCGGGTCCCATGGGGACCCGGCGGCTCTCCCCTCCCTCCCTTACCCGGCGCTGCTGCTGCTGCGCCGGGCTCTCCTCCTCCCTGAACCCAGAAGAGGATCAGTGCAGGGAGGAGGTCACAGGTCCGGGCAGCACAGCTCTGTGCTGCCCGAACACAGGTGAGGGGGGTGAGGGGCGATGCGGGGTGGCAGGGGTCCTTGCGGGGCGGCGGTGGGTCGGTGCGGGGTGGCGGAGGGTTGCGGTAGAAGCCCATAGGCTTCAATGGGGCATCGCCAGATATTTCTGGCGATGCCCCCTGCCGCGGTAACCAGGCGGGGGATGCTTAGTGCATCCCAAAATGCGGTAAAACCCCCGATAATGGGGGTTTTACCGCATTTTTATCTTAGAGAATCTCCCCCTGTGACTGTTGCTGTCGCTGCCTGTATTTTACAAGCAGGTACTAATCTCCAGAGCCAGATTAAGGTCTAAATGGGCCTGGAGCTGAAAATTATCAAGGGCCTATTATGCGCAATAATAGGGGTCGTGGCCAGTGTTCTGGTTGGGTGGTCTGGTCATGGGTGTGTCTGTATTTGTGTAAATACTGTCCACTAATTATATATGCCTGGAAAAGGCAGGGGGCTGGCATAGGAAAAATGCAGGGAGATATATTGACGGGTGCCCTCCAAAAGGTGCACCCACAGGATGCAGATGTCCTAAGATATACGCGGGGTGAGGCGGCACTCCAGTCATGAAAATAAAATTGAAAGCCGAAAAATTGGTAGACAACATTTTAGCACCTTTTATGTGGTCACCTAAGTTCACTACACCATATACCCCTTATACAAATCATGCAACACAATAGTAACCCCCTTATGCTGTACTTGCCTCTTATACATTATGCCACATGGAATGAGTCAAAATTCACACTATGGCACATGGATTGAGTCAAAATTCACATTATTGCCACACAGATTAAGGCAAAATTCACATTTTACCAAATGGATTGAGCCAAAATACACACTATACCAGGCATGACCAAACAGTGACCCTCCAGCTGTTTTGAAACTACATGTCCCAGCATGCCTTGACATAGTTTTAGCATTCCCTAATAGCAAAACTGTGTCAATGCATGATGGGACTTGTAGTTTCACAACAGGTGGAGGGCCATAGTTTGGACATGCCTGCACTATACCAAACAGATTGAGCAATAATGCACAATATGCTTCATAAACAGGGACATTGCGCGCCTTTGGCGCGCATTAAAAATTTACACCATAATGCCCATTACATGTTAAGCCACACACCATAATGTTCATTACGTATTATGCAAAACACCATAATGCCTATTAAAAATGATGCTATACAAGTGCTGCTTACCTACATGATCATTGCCAGGGGTTCCATGCTCATTGCCAGGGGTTCCATGCTCATTGCCATGTGGGATTACATGCTCATTGCCAAAGGGGAATACATGCTCATGGTAACTGGGGGCCAGCCACCGCCGGGCAGAAATGACAGCCATTGACAGCCGGGCAGAGAGCAGGGGGCTGCTCGGCTGTATTCAGAGCACTGCAGGTCCCGACTATTTGAAATAATACCCCTTTCATACCAGGAAATGCAGGCACTTATCCAGGAATTTGGTCCCTGGATCATGCAGGGACATTCCCGGACTGGCCCCTTTTACACCAGCCTAGTGCCTGCATTTTCTGGTGTGAGGGGGAGAGAAAACCACCCCTGCCCCCCTTTAAACAACCAGCTATATCTTCGGAACAAAACTGACCCATTTACATGTAGGCTTTGAATGATTTTGGTCCTGTGAAACTGGGCCATTTGGTTCCAGAGAAATCTGTCCTCAAACAACATGAACAGCCATGACATTACATTTCAGAAATGAAAAAAAAATTGGTTTACCCGCAATATCTCTAGAACCAATGAACCCATATGGACCAGGTATCAGATTGAAGGCCCAGCGATTTAGGTTCGACTGAGATCAACCTTGAGCTTCTGTGATGCCAGGGGGCCATTGGAACCGGGTGGAGGTCGGAATTAGCGGGTCCCATGTTATCCTATGGGGAAAACGTTCCAGGTTTGCATGTCGGTATCTCCGGTTCCCGGGGGGCTAGCGATGCGGGGCTGGGCTCGTTGGAAAGCCCTGGCCCTCAGCTACAAAATGGGCCTATTTGGAGAGTGGGCCTGGAGCTGTAGCTCCATCAGGCTCATTGTTAATCCGGCCCTGCTAATCCCGCAATCCCAGTATTGGATGGCTCGATCCCAGGATTAAAATCCCGCCGTTTTTAGGCCAAAATCCCAGGATCCCGCCGATCCCGGGATTGGCCTCCCTAGTTCAGTGTTTTCATGGGGATGCCCATAAAATGCTGGGCGCTCCCATGGCTGATCCCCGCTGCCATCTGCCCGAAACAAACGCCCCCCAGTCCGGAACTCGCCAAAGCCGTTCATTGTTGGGGTCTACACATGCGCAAATATGCGCTTGCGGATGCGCAGACCCCCAAACATCAGAACGGGGTAAATATATACCAGAACTGGGCAAGTGGCATGATTAGCACAGAAAGTACTAAACACACAGATAAACTGGAGGCAGCAGCAGGCTTATGGATCAGTGTGTGGAGAACGCTAAAGTACGGAAACTGCTCTTCGGACATTCAGGAAAATGTGACACCATCTAAGGTCTGGCACAGAAGTGGCGTCCTGGTGTTGGTAGGGCAGCATCACTGTATTGGAAGGCCGCAATCTGGACAATTTAGGTGTGTCCAGATGTGTTTGCGGGATGGACCACAAGTGGCTGTGTGATGTCACATGGAGGGGTCTATTCGAGCTATGCAAGAGATTTGCCGTGTCGCAAAGAGTTAGCATATTAGCAATGTAATTGTAAAATATTGCATTTGCATCTTGGGGAGGGACATACATGTGGAAAACGGCAGTTCTAGATTTGGGATTTGTAGCAAAACTACACCTGAGAATACAAGAATGGTGTCATATCCACCATGGCGTTTGCCCAAGATCCCTGTACTGTGCCCAGCCCTGGACCCTCTAGGTGCACTAGAAACCAGGGCACTCACCTCTGCTATGTCTCTGGCTCCACTGGGGTACATGCTGCCGTATTGTCATCACGTGGTGACACTGGTGTATTGTGTGCAGGACATGAGTAGCATATCGCCATGTGTGTTTGTGCCTGGTCTGTGTCTGTGTAAAGGCCGGTGCTTGTGCAGCTGCATGCAATCAGGGCTTCCCAGCCTCTCCTGCACGGCTCCGCCTCCCTCTCTGCTTGCCTGACCAATCCCAGCACAGCTCACCTGGTAAGTACTGGCTGCTCAGGCTAGTCCAGCAGTCAGTACAATGATGTCGATCCCGTAGCATCATTGCTCCTACCTGGCTCTGTAATACTCACTACAATCCTGAGCTTTCGCTCTCACCTGGCTCTGTAGTTCCCACTACAATCCTGAGCTTCCCCTGGAGAAGATCCTGCTGGCCGTTTACTGCATCAAGTACCACCGGACTCTACTTACTGCCTATGTGGACAGCGAGGTCAGATCCTCAAAGGGGTCTCACCTTGCTATACTCCCGACGGTCACTTCCAAAGGTTACCTCTGGCAGCAGCCAAGACTATATACTGCAAGGATTCCTCTTCTCCAGTTATCTTCATTTATTATCTTCCAATCCTCCAATCTGCAACCAATCTTCCAACCTTCATCCAATCTTCCAACCTTCATCCAACCTTCATCCATTCTTCCAACCTTCATCCAATCTTCCAATCTTCATCCAATCATCCACATCATCCAATCTTCCAACCTTCATCCAATCATCCAATCTTCCAACCTTCATCCAATCTTCCAACCTTCATCCAATCATCCACATCATCCAATCTTCCAACCTTCATCCAATCTTCCAATCAGCAATACAATCTCCATTCGTTCTCCAAGCCATCCAATCCTCAATTCCTTCTGCAACCCTGAATTACTACTCCGGTTGATATTCTATTCCACTCTTCAATTATATTGCAATATTCTTCAAGGACCAAGCTTCATCATCTATTATAATAACTTACTGGACAATTGACTTTATATTTGCATACTTGCCATATACCGTTTTTATCATCATTATCACTGTCTGCAATATCTTCATTAAATTCATTATATTTTATCCTCCTTGTTTCACTCCCTTCTGTCGTGGATGCAACCACCATACGTTAAAGCACCCAGCCTCCGTTACTCTCCAGCTAATGCTTCTAAGAGCGTGACAGTTTGTACTGACTCCATGGATCCAGCATCAGGTCAGGAGAAAGGCACTGTTCCTGCACAACAACTTGCGGCTCGCCTGGATCACCAGGGGACCGCCTTGGAACAGGTTTATCTTGGAACAGGTTTATCAAGTCCTCCAGGACCTGACTCAAAGACTGGATATTATTCAGAAAGGTCAAGGATCTGCAGTTACGTATGCATCAACAACTAGACCTATGTCTTCTGCGACAGGAGTTACTGCTCACCTTCAACTCCCTACTCCAGATAAATTTGATGGGAACCCCAAAAACTGTAGGGGTTTCATCAACCAATGTGAAATTCATTTTGAACTGCAATCCTCATTTTCCCACCGAAAGGTCTAAAGTGGCCTATGTGATATCTCTCCTTACTGGCTCAGCCCTCACTTGGGCATCTCCCTTATGGGAAAATTCAGATCCTCTATTAACAGACTATACCCGGTCCATCTCCACCTTCAAAATCATCTTTGATGAACCAGGGCGTATCAGTTCAGCCGCCACAGAAATCCTAAGGCTGCGCCAAGGATCCCGAACAGTGGGTCACTACCTAATTCAACAGAGAAAAATACCGACAGTTTTTTCAAGCGCTCCTTTTTGTGTTCCTCCTTCAAATGTATCTCTGAGGGTTACTCATGTGACATAGAAGAGAAAGACAATAATATAGTGTAAAACCATTAAACAAATGTAATTTCTATATGTTAGGTGCTTCGAGATGGGAATCGTACCCTATCAAATTGTCAAACCAAACCAGTAGACAATATGCGCATGTGGTTGTTATATCTGGAATACAGGTCCTCAAATGGGTCCTCCTTGTTTCTCCATAGTTATCCCGTATGTGGAAAATATGCAAAGAAATATCTCCAAATAGTGAAATACCATTTTTTAATGAAGATATATTTTAAAACATTAAAACAGTTTGCATGAAAATTGGGATATAAGTCATGGACTCTCACCAGAATGAAATGTCTACTTGTGCAAAAGCAGACTCAAACAGCATAGATGGTGTAACCTCAGGCATCCCTGGATGCTGATGTGTATTCCAATCCTGGTGGTCTGTCCAAAGCTCATAGGTCCCCTCCGCCAACGCGTTTCAGACTAGTTTTGTCCTTTATCAAGGCTTGGAGACATGTTCCCCTGTCAGGGTATTTATACCCAAACACCATAATTAAAAAAAAGACCTAATTCCAGACATAGACTACTAACCACTAATTCAATCCCATATGTAAACATGAACTCTTTTACAATCCTCTCCGGTTCTTACAGCAGCCCGCTTATGATGATGCTGAGATCAGCTGCTGGACGGCAGGTTTTCGTGCCGTATCCCGGAACTTCCGTGCGTTCCACCGCTGACGGAAGCCGGAAGCTTTTTGCGTTCCACTGTTCTGACCAATTTACGTGAGGTGCGCCATCCGGACCTATCTTGTAATATGTGAATAAGTTGAATCTCCAAAACTTTATGCAGTCTTGTGCGTGTCACGCCACAAGTCCCGGAAGTATTTGCGTTCCACCGCCATTTTTATCTACGGTTCCCATGGCAGCATTTTTTATGCCAGCCATATTTATTATGGGGAAAAACGGAATAAAAAGGAAATAATTAATATCAAATACATAAAAAGTGCCATTGCAAGAATAAGAAATATAAACATGCCGAAAGTTACATTTATAATGGAGATGAAATATAATTTTTATGTTTTTAAAAAAAGGAGACTACAACAGTATGTGTGTGAAGACAGTTTTTGTCATATAAAAACCGGTAGACAGAACACTGCCTTTTGTAAAAGGTGGGTCAGCATCCTTAATAAGTGCTCAATGGACCTGTTATTACTTGTAGTGGATGAGTCCACTAAAGAGCTGAAGATTACCAGGGACAGATTTTGTTTGTTCTGATAATTTATCCAGTACTGAGCGCCAAGCCGTGCAGAGACTACAACAATGCTCTGATGTAGTCATTCGCAGGGCAGATAAAGGCGGCTCAGTGGTGGTGCAGGATCTGCATAAATATATAGGAGAATGTCAGAGACAGCTATCTGACACTGCAGTGTATGAACTTTTGGACATTGACCCCACCCACAGGTTTAAGGATGAGTTAGATGTAGTATTGTCTAATGCAAAAGATAATGATCTAATTTCTGATGAAATTTGTACCGGTCTACATATAGATTTTCCAATAACTCCCCTTTTCTATACCTTACCTAAGGTGCACAAGGGATTACAGGACCCCCCTGGCAGACCTATTATATCTGCCAGGGGGTCGCTCTATCATCCAGTGTCCACCTACTTGGATTGTTATTTAAACCCTTGTATTCAACAAACTTAATCTTACCTTAGAGACACTAACATGCTTATAAAAAAAACTGGGAGAAATTGATACATGCCCTGATGGAATGCTTCTGTGTAGTGCTGATGTTACCAGCCTATACACATGCATTCCGCATCAGGAAGGTATGGAATCTGTGCATAATTTGATACGGGACAATGAACACTATCATGGGCCTCCAGTCCATCTGTTTATGCAATTGTTATCTTTGGTCCTTAATAGGAATTACTTTGTCTTTAATAACAGCTACTACAGACAGCGTCTTGGCTGTGCGATGGGGTCCTCAGTGGCCCCATCGTACGACAATGCATTTATGTGTGAAATAGACGAGCGATTGTTCTTTCAAGGTACTGATAGTGACAAAATCGTATTATATCTAAGGTACATCGACGACCTCCTGATACTGTGGAGAGGGTCCAAGTCATCATTAATTGATCTTTTTGTTCAACATAATCTTTCCAATGGTCCAGTAAAATTCACATATGATAGTCATCAATGATAGTATGGTTAATTTCTCAGATGTTAACATAAAATTGAATAACAACAAATTATCTACTATGTTATATATTAAAGAGACAGATAGAAATACCATACTTAGACATGAAAGTTGCCACCCTTTACCCCTCCGTGGCCTCCCCTACTCTCAAATGCTGAGGGTGAAGAGCATCACAAGTGACCCAGACCAAACTCTAAAAGATCTTAACCTAATGCAAGAGAGATTTGAAGAAGGAGGTTATAGACGCAGAGATCTCGAAAGAGTTAAAAACAGAGTGATAAACATCCCCAGAGAACAAGCATTAAACCCGGCAAGAAAAGAAGACACATCTGCCCACAAGTTACCTTGGGTTAACCAATTCTCTAATGATAGCCCTGTGGTCACTAAAAGGGTTAAACAGTTGTGGCCCATAATCACAACAGATAAAGATCTCCCCGGCTTGAATAGATTACAGCTGATGCCAGCATATAAACAAGGGAAGAATTTAGGTGATTTACTGGTAAAACTGGATGTTAGTAATCTAACTAAGTAATCTGCCCCTAAACATTTTCTGACTCATCCAGCAGGATGTTTCAGATGTATAGGATGCACTTACATAGTTACATAGTAGGTAAGGCTGAAAAAAGACTTGCGTCCATCTAGTTCAACCTGGTATAGATATCCATTGCTGATTTGGTAGGTTCTGGTATTTTACAGACAAATTATATTTCTTATTTGTACCCATGGATGTTTTTCTCCAGTAAATGTTTGTCCAACTTTGCCTTGAACGCATTTAATGAGCCAGCCGTTACCACCTCTCTGGGAAGAGAGTTCCAGAGTTTGACTGTTCTGACCGTAAAGAAATTCTTTCTACTAGCTGAATGAAATCTTTTTTCTTCTAATCTATACTCATGCCCTCGCGTCCTAGATTCCTTTCTAGTAGAAAATAGGGTGTGTGACAGTTCCTTATATTGGCCCTTGATATACTTGTACATGTTGAGCATGTCCCCCCTTAAACGTCTCTTTTCTAATGTAAATAGTCCCAAATTGCTTAATCTCTCCCCGTAGCTTAAATTCTCCATTCCCCTAATAAGCTTTGTTGCTCGCCTTTGGACTTTTTCTAATTCTATGATGTCCTTTTTATAGTGTGGGGCCCAGAACTGTACTCCGTACTCTAGGTGAGGTCTCACCAATGCTTTATATAGTGGCATAATTACCCTTGAGTCCCTAGTTTCCATTCCCCTCTTAATACATGCCAGAATTTTGTTGGCCTTTTTTGTAGCTACATTACAATGGGCACTACATCCTAGATTGCTGTCTATTTGGACTCCTAGATCCTTTTCAAGTATGGAATTACCCAGTTCCTCTCCGCTAAGGTTGTAACTTGCACACTGGTTGTGTCTCCCAAGGTGCATAACCTTACATTTATCTACATTGAACCTCATCTTCCATTTTTTTGCCCACTCATCTAGAATTGCAAGATCATTTTGAAGCATGGTGACATCTTCTGGTGATTTGATGACTTTGCTAAGTTTTGTATCGTCCGCAAAGATGGATACATTGCTGAGTAACCCTATCCCAATATCGTTAATAAAAATGTTAAACAAAATGGGCCCCAAAACCGAACCCTGGGGCACTCCACTTAGTACCGGTATCATATCTGATACGGCACCATTCACAACCACTCTTTGTTCTCTATTACATAGCCAATTCCCTACCCATCTGCAGATATTTTCACCCAATCCTAGGTTCTCCATTTTATTAATCAATCTCTTGTGCGGGACAGTATCAAATGCTTTAGCGAAATCTAGGAAAATCACATCTACAGCATTTCCATTATCAAGGTTTTTGCTAACCTCTTCATAGAACCCTAGTAGATTAGTTTGGCATGAACGATTTTTCACGAACCCATGTTGGTTAGTACTGAGTAGACGGTGATGATCTAAATATTCCTGGATACCATCCCTTAAAAATCCTTCAAATAGTTTACCCACAATTGATGGCATGAACGATTTTTCACGAACCCATGTTGGTTAGTACTGAGTAGACGGTGATGATCTAAATATTCCTGGATACCATCCCTTAAAAATCCTTCAAATAGTTTACCCACAATTGATGTTAAACTAACGGGTCTGTAATTAGCGGGATCTTCCTTTTTTCCTTTTTTGAATATTGGCACTACCTCTGCTATTCTCCAATCTTTTGGTACTATACCTGACGATACTGACTTGCTAAAGATATAATGTAGGGGGGTAGCTAGTTCATCCCTTAATTCCATTAATACCCTCGGATGAATCCCATCTGGCCCTAGTGACTTATTTGTTTTGAGTTTGCTTAGCCTCAGTATTATTTCCTTCGGCGTGAAATCCACAATGAGATCTGGCTTATTTGTCCCGTTTGTAGTAAATGTTCGTTCCACAGTCTGCTCTCCCTTAGTAAATACTGATGAGAAGAACTAATTTCACAGTTTTGCTTTTCCCTTGTCCTCAGTAACACTTTTTCCACTAGTATCAGTTAGTGGGCCTATGTTTTCCTTAATTAAACGTTTACTATTTATGTATTTAAAAAAGTTCTTTGGGTTGGTTTTGCTTTCAGTGGCTATGCACTCTTCATATAATATTTTAGCTGCTTTGATTACCCCTTTACAAGTTTTGTTTGATTCTTTGTATTTTGTGAACGCCTCCTCATTCAAGTTATTTTTATAGAATTTAAAGGCTCTGGTTTTATTGTTGATAGCTGACCTTACTTCTTTGTCCAACCATGGTGGCTTTTTTTTGTTGAATTTACCTTTAGTTACTTTAGGAATGTATTCAATAGTTAGTGAATCAAGCACCTTTTTTAGAGTATCCCACATTTCCTCTGCATTTTTTCCCTCCATAACCGTTTCCCACCCAATTCCTGTTAGGGCTTCCCTGAATAATTCAAAGTTCGCTTTTCTGAAGTTTAGTATTTTTGCAGATCCTTTTTGATGTAATTTACTGAAGTTGATTTCCAGTGAAACCATATTGTGATCACTATTCCCTAATTGTTCAATTACTTTTGTGTTTGAAACTAAGTCTGTGTTATTTGTTAATACTAAGTCCAAGAGCGCCTCATCACGAGTTGGAGTTTCTACCGTTTGTGTAATAAACTGGTCTTTAAGTAAGCTTAAGAACCCATTGCTTCTTGCTGATTTACCTGTTTCGTTTTCCCAATCAATGTCGGGTAAATTAAAATCCCCCATAATTAATACCTGACCCTGATTTGATGCTAGTTTGATTTGGTTTAAAAGAAGAGACTCTTCCCTTTTGTTTATATTTGGTGGTCTATAGCATACCCCTATTATAAATTTGTTTTTTGGTTTCTTATTATTGTCGGTTATCTCTGCCCACACTGTCTCCGAGTTGTCGTCTTCCAGGTCTGTGCTCATATTTTTCTCACATGATGTTAAGTTATTATTTACATATAGGCACACACCCCCGCCCCTTCTATTTTCCGTCTTTCCTGTAGAGTGTATATCCCTCCATGTTTAATGCCCAGTCATGCGACTCATTACACCATGTTTCTGTAATACCAATGATGTCGTAGTCATCCCTACTGATCACCGTTTCAAGCTCCCCGATTTTACTCACTAAGCTTCTTGCATTAGCCAGTAAGCATTTTAATTTATGTTTATTTTTAGATATGGCTCTAATATTGTGATTAGTTTCACCCCAGGACCCATTTGAATTCTTTACTAGCTTCCTCTTTCCCCTCTCCCCTTCAATAGACTCTCTACAGGCCTCCCCACCATGCACACTGCCTGCCCTCTCCATAGTTCCGGGAATTCTTCCTCTGTCATTCCCTCCTTCCTGTATAATAAGATCATCTGTACCTAAGAACTGTAATGGGGTAACGTGACTGTTACAACATAACATTTTATTACATGACATTCCTGATGCACCCTGAGAGTTACCCCCGATTATACCCTTGTTATGTCCCAGGACTTTGTCTATGTCTCCGTCCCCCCCCCCATCTCCTTCCCCCATATGATTCCTGATCCCAGTCCGGCTTCTCTCCCTGATTGTCCCATAATGTCTTGCTGCCCCCACCCCCCCGTCGCCTAGTTTAAAATCTCCTCCAACCCTCTAACCATCCTTCCCCCCAGCACCGCAGCCCCCTCCTCGTTCAGGTGCTATCCATCACGGCAAAAAAGATGGCGCCTGACCGAGAAGTCCGCCCAGTGTTCCATGAACACGAATCCCTCTTTCCTACACCAATCCTTAAGCCACACATTTACCTCCCTGATCTCCCTCTGCCTCCCTGAGCTAGCGCGTGGCACTGGTGATATTTCCGAGAAAATTACCCTAGATGTCCTCGCCTTTAGGGGGAAATTTACCAATATGAAAAACCTAGTTTTTCGTATTGGTTGTTTCCCTACGACTGCATACGACTGTTTAAGTCGTATGCAAAGTCGTGTTCCGGAGGGGGATTTACAAAGCAGTCAGATACGACTGCTTTGTAACCCTCCGATGGTGTAATGATTCGTATTAGCGGCCGTATATACGGCCGCTAATACGAATTATTTCTAGCAGTCTGCACGGATCAAGTCAGATCCGTGCAGGCTGCAAGGTGTAAAAAAAAATAGAAAAATAAATAAATTTAAAAAAAAAACGGCGTGGGGTCCCCCCCACAGCCATAACCAGCACCAGGCTGAAGAAGCCGGGGCCGGTAATTAAAAATCAGGGAGCCCGACAAATAGGGGTTCCCCGATTTTTAACAACCAGCCCCAGGCTCCAGGTCCGGGGCTGGTTCCCAAAATACGGGGGACAAAATGAGTAGGGGTCCCCCGTATTTTAAGAACCAGCCCCAGGCACAACCAGCCGGCAGGGTAATGTCACAGCCGGGGGACACTTATAATATAAGGTCCCGCGGCCAAAACATTCTCCCTACCGACCAGTCAGCCTGGCCAGGGGCCCTGGGGGAGTGGGGACCCCCCCAATGAAGGGGTCCCCCCCCTCCAGGACTTACCTGACCAGGCTGAAGCCTGGTGCTGTCCTCGATGCCCCTGGGCGGTGGGCATCGAGCTGATAAATGTTGTAAAAAATAGATAAACCATTGTTTTTTACTGTGGCACTACAAGTGCCAGCAAGCCTCCCCAGCAAGCTGGGACTTGGAGAACCACAAGTCCCAGCCTGCTGGGCATTAAAGGGCCCGCTGGCACTTGTAGTTCTACAGTTAAAAAAATAGTGCACAAAACACACTGATACACTTTTAAAATAAACCTTTAATACATACAAAGCCCACACATACTGATACTTACCTATCTTCTCTCCGTAGGTAGCCCTGATGTCCTGTGTCGGCGTCTTCTGGTCCTGTGTCGTCTTCTTCCTCCATGTCGACGTCGCTGTCGGCGATGGTGTCCCCGTCCGGATCCGAAGAAATCCATTTGGGAAGCTGTGGAAGGAAACCATACTCACCTGTCCCAGCGCGACGTAGTCCAGGTAAGGGTCTTTGCAAAAAAATAAACCGAAAACCCCGAAACCAAACCGGACACGACGGAGACGCACGGTGTGTTTACATCGTGCGGCTCCGCCTCCCGAATGCCGCTATTGGCCGCCTTGCGGCCTAGCGGCCAATAGCGGCATTCGGGAGGCGGAGCCGCACGATGTAAACACACCGTGCGTCTCCGTCGTGTCCGGTTTGGTTTCGGGGTTTTCGGTTTATTTTTTTGCAAAGACCTTACCTGGACTACGTCGCGCTGGGACAGGTGAGTATGGTTTCCTTCCACAGCTTCCCAAATGGATTTCTTCGGATCCGGACGGGGACACCATCGCCGACAGCGACGTCGACATGGAGGAAGAAGACGACACAGGACCAGAAGACGCCGACACAGGACATCAGGGCGACCTATGGGAAGAAGATAGGTAAGTATTAGTATGTGTGGGCTTTGTGTGTAATAAAGTTTTATTTTAAAAGTGTGTCAGTGTGTTTTGTGCACTATTTTTTTAACTGTAGAACTACAAGTGCCAGCGGGCCCTTTAATGCCCAGCAGGCTGGGACTTGTGGTTCTCCAAGTCCCAGCTTGCTGGGGAGGCTTGCTGGCACTTGTAGTGCCACAGTAAAAAACAATGGTTTATCTATTTTTTACAACATTTATCAGCTCGATGCCCACCGCCCAGGGGCATCGAGGACAGCACCAGGCTTCAGCCTGGTCAGGTAAGTCCTGGAGGGGGGGGACCCCTTCATTGGGGGGGTCCCCACTCCCCCAGGGCCCCTGGCCAGGCTGACTGGTCGGTAGGGAGAATGTTTTGGCCGCGGGACCTTATATTATAAGTGTCCCCCGGCTGTGACATTACCCTGCCGGCTGGTTGTGCCTGGGGCTGGTTCTTAAAATACGGGGGACCCCTACTCATTTTGTCCCCCGTATTTTGGGAACCAGCCCCGGACCTGGAGCCTGGGGCTGGTTGTTAAAAATCGGGGAACCCCTATTTGTCGGGTTCCCTGGTTTTTAATTACCGGCCCCGGCTCCTTCAGCCTGGTGCTGGTTTCGGCTGTGAGTGGAGACCCCACGCCGTTTTTTTTTTTTAATTTATTTATTTTTTCTATTTTTTTACACTGCAGCCTGCACGGATCTGACTGATCCGTGCAGGCTAAAACGCAAATAGAACAGGAAAATGGTGTTCTATTTTCCTGTCGTATTTGCGTGGGTGTTTCACACCACTAAGCAGCCGTATTGTCAGTACGGCTGCTTAGTAAATCAGAAACCACCATTCTTTTGAATGGTGATTTCTGTCGTATCCTATCGATGGTGTAGGGCATTCGTATTTGTAACTACAAATACGAATGTTCCATCTTTAGGAATACGAATTGTTGTATTTTTGGGATTGTAAATCCCGAAAATACAAATTCGTAAAAAAAAGGTGTATTTCTCCCTACGAATACACCTTTTTTCTACGAATCCATTTTGGTAAATGTCCCCCTTAATTTCTTACCTAATTCCCTATACTCTTTCTTGAGGACATCCCACCTACCATTGACTTTGTCGTTGGTGCCGATGTGCACCAAGACCACCGGGTTGCTCCCAGCCCCTCCCAACAATCTGTCGACTCGGTCCGCGATGTGCCGTACCTGAGCACCCGGGAGGCAACAGACCATGCGGCGATCGCGATAGCAGATTGCCCTGTCTGTTCTCCTAATGATGGAATCCCCTACCACCACTATCTGCCTTGGTACCTCACTAACTGTCATCCCGTTTGAGCTAGAGGGACCGCTCCTCTGGTTGCTAGAGGGAGCCGTCTCCTCCAGCTCTGTCATTTCGTCTCTATCCTCCCCCGAAACTTCGTCCAACCGGGCAAATTTGTTCGGTTGTGATAGATCTGAGATGTCGTTCCTGTCCCTCCTGTCCCTCTTGTTTCCCCTTCTAACAGTGACCCAGCTGGCTGCCTGATCCTCCTCCTCCTCCTCTACCAGTGACCCCATCTGCAACTCCTCCACTGTTCTATTTGCTCAAGATTGGAAATATCCCTCAGTCGCTGAACGGTCCGCTCTAGATCAGTGACCTGGGCTTCCAGGGCAGACGTTCGCTCACATCTCGTGCAGATGTATTCGCACTGGGACTCTTGCTCCAGGTGCGCATACATCTTGCACAACATGCACTGAGTGAGATTCTCAATCAGGGCCCCACCCATTTTATCTACCTCCCTGCGACTAACCCCCTAGTATACAGTAGAGAGTTAAATTACAATGGAATTACACACTACAAGTTAATTTTTATCAAAATATAAGAAAGTTGATACTTATCTGTTCCTGCAGCTGTGTCACACTCCTGGTGTCAGCAGCGCTGACAAGCGCGCTGCTGCGGTGCCGCCGCAGCAGCGTCCCGGCGCCCTTAGAAGGGCGGTCCGGGCACTTCCGCCCGGCGAGTCCAGGGGGAAGGACGCGACGTCCGCCCGGCTGCGGCGCGTCACTTCCGCCCAGCCGGGGGACTGTAGTGAAAGTCTGGCCGCGTCACCCGGTGGTTGCCAGGCAACCAGGGGACGCCGGGCGGCGCGCGCCCAGACAGCTGGGGCTAAATTAAAACAGGGTAAGGGCCGGATCTCACGGCAGAGGCTGATTGGCCAGCAGCACCCTTTTAAGGGGGCTGGCCCAACTCAGCCCCGCCGGTGATATTGTTTCTTGTGGAGAGTCAGTTACTCTCTGGTGTCCCGGTCCCTGTTCTTTTGACCACCCTGCACCAGTCCTGTGCCGCCTCCCGTGCCACTTGCTCGGCTGCATCATACTGCCGGTCCTGCGGTTGTTCCGTGGTCAGCAGCCGTGTCCTCTGGTCCCGCCGAGATCCTCCAGACGTGCACTTCTTCATCCATTTCCGCTGGTGTTTCCGATCCGGTTGTGTAAGTGCTCCAGTGGAGCCTGGTTCATTATTCTTTTATTTGTGGGCAAGCTGCCCTTATTCTTTAGTTGTTCTTTCCTGGTTTATGCCTGGCCTCTCCGAAGTTAGGAAAGGCGCATGCTAGGGGGTACTCGCCCGTTTTTGGGGTATCGGTATTTGTATCATTTATTGTAGGGGTGTCTTTGGTATACCCCATCACGTTTAGTTCTGGTGTCTGTGACTTGGTCACACCCCCCGTCCTTGGTCTGGTGCCGCGAGATAGGGTGTTCTTTCCAGCTAGGCCCTATTAGCCAGTTCCACCTCTTGGTCCGAGTCCCTGACGGTCGCCGTGGGTTTGTCCCAACCTAACACCTGGCTGCATCGGGGTTAGAGTCGGCTTAACTGACTCTTTCGAACGCGGCGGCTACAGGCGAAGCCTAGCACCTTGCAGCCCGCGGTCACTGGTCTGGGACGGCCAACAGAGTCAGCGTAGGGCTTTGCCGTGGCCGTTCTAAACAGCGGTCCCGGCTGAGGGCTCAGCCCACCACCTACCTCACATCCACCCACGCACGTTACATTATCACCGGCCCAAAAACAGATTATATAGATTTCATTTATATAATATACCTGTTTTGTCCGTGGGTGGTTCTGGGTGAGCAGAGCTCTCATTATGAATCCTACCTCCCCCCCGTTAGACGCCCAGGTTGCGGGTCTAACACAAATGGTGCAGGAATTGTCACTCCGGGTTTCTAATCAAGAGAGAGCACCTCGTCCATCTCCGGGGCCAATTCCTGAACCCAAAATGAATATGCCTGACCGGTTTTCTGGTAATAGGAAGGAGTTTTTCAATTTTTGAGAAAGTTGTAAGTTGTACTTTCGACTCCGACCAAGGTCCACCGGTTTGGAGGCCCAAAGGGTGAGTCTGGTAATCTCCTGGTTACAGGGAGATCCACAGACGTGGGCTTTTGGCTTACCTCCTGATAGCCCTGTCCTGGCCTCTGTGGACAATTTTTTCAAGTCCTTGGGTTTACTTTATGATGACCCGGATCGGGAGGCGTCTGCAGAGTCTCACTTACGAGCATTAAAACAGGGAAAGAGTCCAGTGGAGGTGTACTGCACAGAGTTCCGCCGCTGGGCGAACGACTGTGGCTGGAATGACCCCGCTCTGCGCAGTCAGTTTCGTTGTGGGTTATCTGACACTATAAAGGACAGCTTGATTCAATACCCAGTCCCTGGTTCGCTAGATAAGCTCATGGAGTTGTCTATTAAGATAGACCGCCGACTCCGCGAACGCAGAGCTGAGAGAGCGTCACTCTCTCATCCCATCCCATACGTTTCAGAATCCTCGGAAGATACCGAGGAACCCATGCAATTGGGGTCCATTCGGATCACTCCCGAAGAAAGATCGCGCAGGATCAGCGCTGGTTTATTCCTCTACTGCGGGCGTAGAGGTCATCAATATCGCGCCTGCCCCAATAGAGCGGTAAAAGATCAGGCCAAGTGAGAGAAGAGGAGACTCACTTGGGCCTGAAGCTGTTTTCCTCAAATAACTCCTTATTGATCACTGCGACCCTCGTCTATGGAGAGAGCTGTTTTAATTGCTCAACTTTCGTTGACAGTGGTGCTGCCGGTAATTTTCTGGATTCTGCGTTAGCCGAGAGTCTCGGTATCTCCGCCATCCCGTTAAGTCATAGGATCACCATGAGAGGACTGGATGGGAGTCCTCTGCTCAATGGGGAAATTTCTTTTTGTACTCCCAAAGTACGGCTTTCTATTGGGGTACTTCATAAGGAGGAGATTTCTTTCTTTTTGGTCAAGTGTCCAGCCGTCCCGCTGGTTCTGGGTCATCCTTGGTTGGTCCTCCATAGCCCGCAGGTTGATTGGAAAACAGGGGACATTTAGCAGTGGAGTTCCTCTTGTTTTGATTCCTGCATAAATCCCTCTTTTCTTCAGGCCTCTGTGTCACTCTCAGCTATACCGCCAGCATACGTAGATTTCTCGGATGTTTTTTCAAAGGGTAAAGCGGATAAGCTTCCGCCCCATCGTTCCTATGATTGTGCCATTCAGCTTATACCCGACGCTTCCTTACCTAAGGGGAGACTTTATTCTTTGTCTATCCCGGAGACCAAGGCCATGAATGAATACATAAAAGAAAGTTTAGAAAAGGGGTTTATCCGCCCATCTAAATCTCCTCTTAGCGCTGGATTCTTCTTCGTGGCCAAGAAGGATGGGTCCCTACGTCCTTGTATCGACTTTCGGGCCTTAAACAAAATCACCATAAAAAATGCGTATCCCCTTCCCCTCATTTCAGTTTTATTCGACCAATTGAGGTCCGCCACGGTCTTCTCCAAAATTGACCTCAGAGGGGCGTATAACCTCATTAGAATAAAAGCAGGGGATGAGTGGAAGACGGCATTTAGCACACACTCTGGGCAGTACGAGTATTTAGTGATGCCCTTTGGGCTGTCCAATGCCCCTGCCGTATTTCAAGACTTTATCAATGATGTCTTACGAGATTTTTTGGGAAGTTTTGTAATCGTTTACTTGGACGACATTCTGATTTATTCCAAGGATCTAGATTCACACAGAGCCCAGGTGAAGCAGGTTCTCCAACGGTTGCGGGAGAATAATTTATTCGCCAAACTCGAAAAATGTGAGTTTGAAGTTCCCGAAATCGCATTTTTGGGATATATCATCTCAGCTGAGGGTTTTAGCATGGATCCTAAGAAGCTCCAGGCGATAGTGGATTGGGTACAACCAACCAATCTTAAGGCAATCCAAAGGTTTCTTGGATTTGCCAATTACTATCGACGCTTCATTTTTTCTTTCTCCTCTATTGTAGCTCCTCTGGTTGCTCTTACCAAGAAGGGTTCGGATCCAGGGAATTGGTCCTTACAAGCCAAACAGGCTTTTCAAACCCTCAAAGAAGCCTTCGTGTCCGCTCCTATTCTCAAGCACCACGGACCCTGAGCGTCCCTTTGTGGTGGAGGTGGACGCCTCGGAAATGGGTGCAGGAGCAGTGCTCTCACAAACCAACCCCAAAACTCAGATTCTGCACCCTTGCGCCTATATGTCTAAGAAATTCTCTGCAGCAGAGACCAATTATGATGTTGGTGACAGAGAATTGTTAGCCATCAAGTGGGCCTTCGAGAAATGGAGGCATTGGCTAGAAGGTGCTAATCATCAAGTAGTGGTATTAACAGACCACAAGAATCTGCAGTATATTGAAGCAGCCAAGAGACTTAATGCCCGGCATGCCCGCTGGGCGTTATTCTTTACTCGCTTCAATTTCATCATTTCCTATAGACCCGGTCCGAAGAATGTTCGAGCGGACGCCCTGTCACGGTGTTTTGTTCCACAACATTCCACAGAAGACTCGGTGGTCCCCATTCTCCCTGCCTCCTGCATACGGGCCGGCCTCAGGTTGACGCTAGAAGGGCTCATTCGCCAGGCCCAAGACCAGGCCCCTGCTCAGACTCCTAGAGGTCGGTTATTTGTCCCTGAGACTCTCAGGCAAAGAGTACTCACAGATTTTCATGATAGCAGGACTGCAGGGCATCCCGGGATTCATAAGACCAGGGACTTATTGGCCCGAGTTGTGTGGTGGCCAGGAATGTCCAAGGATGTCAGGGACTTCGTGCGATCATGTCTCATTTGTGCCAAACATAAAGTGCCTCGGTCTAGGCCTTTTGGTGAGCTCATGCCGTTGTCCATTCCGGCAAGGCCATGGTCCCACATTGCCATGGATTTCGTGGTAGGCTTACCAATATCTGCCAACTGTCAAACCATTTGGGTTGTCATTGACAGGTTTTCTAAAATGGCACATTTTGTAGCCCTTAAGCAGGTGCCGTCAGCCAGGGAGTTGGCTTCATTGTTTCTGAGGCATATTTTCAGACTGCATGGATTGCCCACTGACATTGTTTCAGACAGGGGTCCGCAGTTTGTAGCACAGTTTTGGAGGGCTTTTTGTGCAACTCTTAAAATCAAACTGAGCCTGACGTCCGCTTTCCACCCTCAGTCCAACGGACAGACTGAACGGCTCAACCAGTCCTTAAAACAGTATCTGCGCTGTTTTATTTCTAAGTTGCAGAATGATTGGGTGGAGCATCTCCCCATGGCAGAATTTGCATATAATAATGCAGTACATTCTGCCTCTAAGGTGTCACCTTTCTTCGCAGTATATGGTTTCCACCCTCAGGCCAATTCTTTTGCTCAGGCTCCGTCTTCGGTTCCATCTCGGGTCTTTCACTTCAAGACCTCGTGGAAAAAGATTCAGGATGCTCTTAAGGAGACAGCATGGAAAGAGAAGGTGTTGGCGGATCGATTTAGACGCCCTTGCCCATTTAAAGTTGGTGACTGGGTCTGGGTTTCAACCCGAAACATCAAATTGCACCAACCTTCGGCAAGACTTGGGCCCAAGTTTATTGGTCCATATAAAATCATCAAGAGGGTTAATCCGGTCGCTTTTCGCTTATTGCTGCCTAAGTCCCTCAAGATTGTGAATACCTTCCATGCGTCTCTTTTAAAGCCTGTCTTCTTTTCTCATAAATTTCCCCGGAAGATCATCAGAGGGGTTCCTTCAGGGGATGTTCAGGGACAGCAGGAGTTCTTGATTGAAAAAATTATGGACTCCAAATTTGTCCGTGGTGCCCTTCACTTTTTGGTCCATTGGAAAGGGTTTGGGCCAGAAGAAAGGTCCTGGGTCCCCGAGAGGGATGTCCATGCCCAAAACCTGAAGAGAAGATTTTTTCTGGAGTTTCCCCATAAACCTGGGGGTAGAGGTTTCAAAACCTCTCCTCAAGGGGGGGGTACTGTCAGCAGCGCTGACAAGCGCGCTGCTGCAGTGCTGCTGCAGCAGCATCCCGGCGCCCTTAGAAGGGCGGTCCGGGCACTTCCACCCGGCGAGTCCAGGGGGAAGGACGCGACGTCCGCCCGGCTGCGGCGCGTCACTTCCGCCCAGCCGGGGGACTGTAGTGAAAGTCTGGCCGCGTCACCCGGTGGTTGCCAGGCAACCAGGGGACGCCGGGCGGCGCGCGCCCAGACAGCTGGGGCTAAATTAAAACAGGGTAAGGGCCGGATCTCACGGCAGAGGCTGATTGGCCAGCAGCACCCTTTTAAGGGGGCTGGCCCAACTCAGCCCCGCCGGTGATATTGTTTCTTGTGGAGAGTCAGTTACTCTCTGGTGTCCCGGTCCCTGTTCTTTTGACCACCCTGCACCAGTCCTGTGCCGCCTCCCGTGCCACTTGCTCGGCTGCATCATACCGCCGGTCCTGCGGTTGTTCCGTGGTCAGCAGCTGTGTCCTCTGGTCCCGCCGAGATCCTCCAGACGTGCACTTCTTCATCCATTGCCGCTGGTGTTTCCGACCCGGTTGTGTAAGTGCTCCAGTGGAGCCTGGTTCATTATTCTTTTATTTGTGGGCAAGCTGCCCTTATTCTTTAGTTGTTCTTTCCTGGTTTATGCCTGGCCTCTCCGAAGTTAGGAAAGGCGCATGCTAGGGGGTACTCGCCCGTTTTTGGGGTATCGATATTTGTATCATTTATTGTAGGGGTGTCTTTGGTATACCCCGTCACGTTTAGTTCTGGTGTCTGTGACTTGGTCACACCCCCCGTCCTTGGTCTGGTGCCGCGAGATAGGGTGTTCTTTCCAGCTAGGCCCTATTAGCCAGTTCCACCTCTTGGTCCGAGTCCCTGACGGTCGCCGTGGGTTTGTCCCAACCTAACACCTGGCTGCATCGGGGTTAGAGTCGGCTTAACTGACTCTTTCGAACGTGGCGGCTACAGGCGAAACCTAGCACCTTGCAGCCCGCGGTCACTGGTCCGGGATGGCCAACAGAGTCAGCGTAGGGCTTTGCCATGGCCGTTCTAAACAGCGGTCCCGGCTGAGGGATCAGCCCACCACCTACCTCACATCCACCCACGCACGTTACACCTGGTGTCCTCACACCTGTATCTGTCCGCTTCCTCTGTCATTTCTTCCAGTTGCACGTTTTCCTCAGTGGCCCACTCTCAGATCATGCAGCACACTATCTGCACTTTGTGGACCCTTTAACAGGTCAGGCACCTGGGTTTCAAGAAAAAAAAAACAGAAAAAAAACAGAAGGGACAGAAGCCTCTTGCAACCTGGTTTAACCCCTTCCTGGATGTAACTCCTTCCTGGATATAACTCTGCACTTATTTAAAAATGGCACTTAGAATAAAATGGCAGTTCAAAATTCACAAGTTCATTACATTCACTTGCCCCCTGCTGTTCTTATACTGCTGCTACTAATCAGCTACCCACCTGAGCAGATAACCACTCCCACCTTCAGCAAAATTCTGAGCAAAAAACGACACTACATGTCGTTCAATGTTAGTGGGTGACTACATCACGCACCCACACACGGGATGTAAAATCCCTATTAAACATGTGGTAACCTGTTCCACCAGATTCGTTGTATACACTCTGTCTTGCCCGTGTGGTCTTTACTACGTGGGCAAGACAGAGTGTCAGTTTAAGGAACGCATGGCAAACCATCGGTATGCCATTAGACTGGCACTCAACAGTGGTAGCAGTAAACAACCAGTAGCGAGACACTGTGCCCAAATGGGACACAGTATCGCCAGTTTAAAATCGAAAATTTTAGACCATGTTCTTGCACCTCCTAGAGGTGGCAATAGAGGGAAACTCTTGCTGCAAGCGGAGTCTAGGTGGATCTTCACCTTGGACACGATTGCACCAAGGGGACTTAATGAGCAGCATGGACTGCAGAGCTTTCTTTGAAGATTCCTTTAATGGTCCTCTTTGGAGTTCTCTCTAAGGAGCTCTTCCTTGAAGTTTTCTCTGAAGTTCTTCATAAAAAACATTTTTTTTTCTCCTAGATAGTTCACTACTAAATATGAATATTAACTTTATTTAATTACAGTGTAAGTATCCCAAATGAGTGGGTTTATCTAATGATAAATAATCTATATTCGATATTAGTTTTATCTACATAGTTCTAGTATGCAAATAATAATTTCATAATGCTGCCTGACACATTGTATAATGTTACTAATCTTGCCAAATGCAGAATTAGTTTGTTTTTAATATGGTTTTAATGTTTTTCCAATGTTGTTTATTTTGTAACAGTTTCTATGGCAACCACCCGGCGGCTATACGGTGTAGTCCTGAGAGGCAGAAGGAGAGACGGTGCTGATGTCATCACAAGGCGTACTGGAGGCGTCGCATCCATTGTGACGCAACCCGGAAGCCGGAGTGAATGACCGGACGGTCCGACTTCGCGCCCTAAGGACAGCGAGGACAGCTGATCCAGGTGAGTATGCAATTATGTGTGGGCGGGGATATTCACTGTTAAGGTATTTTATTGTGCACAGTATGATGTTTTTGGTCATACCCTGAGGACGAGCAGCAGCTCGAAACACAGTGTTGGTGTGTTGACTTATATGCAATAAAAGCATTCAAAAAATCTCTACGAAGTATCAGAGTGCCGCCCCTGCTACAACCCCGTCTATCTCTATCTATCTATCTATCTATCTATCTATCTATCTATATATATATATATATATATATATATATATATATATATATATATATATATATATATATATATATATATATATATAAAAGAACGATACCCAGCGCAAATCAGTCCCAAAGTGTCCAAAATATCAGGCTAAGTGCATAATCTTCCCATATGTGTGCAGCTTCAAAATAGGGATCCAACCACGGCTCCCACGAAGTATGCTTGTAAAGAAAAAAGAAATTGAAGCGCACCAGTCAGCAACAGGTAGGTACAATTTTTACTGATATACAGCTGACAAACATAGGTAAAAACATATAGGAATAAAAACTTCCCAAATGGAAAAGGCGGTACAGCAATACCAGGTGTCGATGGAAACCGGACAGCAGTGATCAGTTGCGGTCGGAACACCGGACAGCGAATACCAGCCACGACTTCCACAGGATACAGCGGACCAAAGCCAGGACGTCTACAGCGTCAGGATAGAGTAACCACGCCCAACGCGTTTCGACTACGGTCTTCGTCAGGGGGTGTGACTATCCCCTGACATCCACTAGCTTATATACCAGCACAACTCAATTACACAGGTGCCGCACATTACAATACAATTGTATAAACACAAAAGCCTAATCATGCATGCTGATACTTATCAGAAAAGCACAGAATAAATAGCTACATAACTGATGCAAAAATACAAAAAGGTATATAGAAAAATGTATATAAAAAAGTATATAAATATATTAAGAAAAATATTTATTTTATTTTACAAAAATACATTATATATAATAGATAAAGTGGTGAGTGCTAAAGTACAAATATTTTATAGGATAAATCCGTGAATTTTTTTTTTATATATGAATAATATAAGGACTATAAACATAGTCAGAAAAATATCTAACAATAAAGTGACTAGAAAAAGGTATAATAAATGATATAAATATTATAAGCAAAAAATAATAAATGCTGTTCGATTCAGTATCAGCCTGCAGGATGCACAGACTAAAAAGAGAGAAATAAAAAACATTATACATATAAAAACATATCAACATAATAGTCTGTTATAGTCAGACTAATTCCATATAAATCATAATTTTTAATAAATACACAATAAAACCATGATTAAACAACAATATTTGCGGTATATCAGTAGATAAATAAGATACATAACCATATTACATAGTGATTATGTTTAAAAAATAAATAAAATATAAAAATACTAATACCCTAGAAGGGGACCAAGCTGTGTATAACTGAATAAAGGGATACTAATTGTGTATAGGTCAACAAAAGATCATATTACCAGGCAAGTTATAATACTATATGAGGATGGAGTAAATGGCGGGCTGGAGGAGAAAAAACCTAAATCAACGGTGGCAGGTCTGAGGGAGAGACACGACCCTGCACGAGAGCAGTCTGGTGGCATCCGTCATTGTGCCAGCGAGCGGGGTTATTAGCCCAACAACACTCACCAGCACTACGGGTGTCCCCAAAAAATGCACTCAATGCAGGAAAGGAGTGATCTCGCAACCCTCATTCATGCCAACCGGACTCAAGGTTCCTAGTGTATAAATCCAGTATGTTTCACGTTTCCCCAATTTTATACTTAAATCACCGCCTCTTATGTCAAGGGTTACATGTTCAATACTCTTAAAGGAAAAATTCTTGAGATTGGATTGACAACAGTTGAAAAAATGTCTAGGCACACTATGATGCAAAACATTGGGCCTTATTTTGGTTCATTCTTTCTGACAAAATCCTTCTTAGATGGACAAAACCATTTGCACTGCAGGGGGGGGGCAGATGTAACATGTGCAGAGAGAATTAGATTTGGGTGAGTAATTTTGTTTCTGTGCAGGGAAAATACTGACTGCTTTATTTTTACACTGCAATATAGATCTCACTTTGAAGTAAAACCCCACCCAAATCTAATTCTCTCTGCACATGTTACATCTGCCCCACCTGCAGTGCACATGGTTTTGCCCATCTAAGAAGGATTTTGTCAGAAAGAATGAACCAAAATAAGGCCCATTGTTCTAAATACTTCTCATATGTTCCAGAATGCGGATCTTAAGGGGGCGTTTCGTTTTTCCCACATACCTTTTCCCACAACTGCATTCTAGAACGTATATAACATTCTCTGTTGTACAAGTAATTTTGCTTTTAATGTCAAAAGATTTGTCTCTCTCAACGTTCCAAACTTTATGCCTATCACGACTGGCGTATTGGCAAATTTTACATCTGTTGCATGGAAAAAAAACTTTAAGGTTTGTCAGCCAACCTCCATCTTCAATTACTTTTAAATTACTCGGGGCCAGAACCGATTTAATGGAGTTAGCCTTCTTAAAGACCACTTGAGGTTTCTTAGGTAAAGTGTGTTTTAATAGGGGGTCAAGGAGCAAAATGTCCCAATGTTTATTTAATATTTTGCGTATCTCATTATCACAAGAGTTAAAGCGTGTGATAAATGGTAAAAAAAACATTTTCATTAGGGTCAGGTATAGGTTTTTCTTTATATACCAACAGGTCTTTCCTGTCCAAATTTTTAGCTCTCTCTCTACATTTGTTGATTAATCGGATGGGGTATTTCTTTTCCTGAAATCTCTTCTCATAGATCTCAGCCTGTTCATCATATTTATCGATGGTATTACAATTCTTTCTAATACGTCTGAATTGCGAGTATGGGATGTTAGATATCCATTTGTTATAATGGCTGCTCTCAAAATGGATATAGCTGTTACTATCGACAGCTTTGACATGAGTATAGGTAGAAATCTCATGCCCTTCAGACCAGTCATTAGTATCGAGGACTAAGTCAAGATATTCAATTTTAGTGGGACTGCATTTTGAGGTGAACTTTAGATTATAGTTGTTGCTATTCAATTTCAGCACAAACAGTTCAAATGATTCCACATCACCATCCCACACAATCAGGAGATCGTCTATATATCTCTTGTAACATTTAATGTTACATTTAAAGGTCTCATTTATCTCCACATTATTTTCTTCCCACTCCCCCAAATAAAGATTTGCGAGGCTGGGTGCATACGGGGTCCCCATAGCTACCCCCCGTTTTTGCATAAAAAACTTTTGTTGGAAAGTGAAGAAATTATTTTCCATAACTAATTTCAGACAGTCTAATAGAAAGTTGCAAAATCCACCATCAATATCACTATCTTTTTCAAGGTAATATCTCACACCTGCAAACCCCCCTGTGAGATATTACCTTGAAAAAGATAGTGATATTGATGGTGGATTTTGCAACTTTCTATTAGACTGTCTGAAATTAGTTATGGAAAATAATTTCTTCACTTTCCAACAAAAGTTTTTTATGCAAAAACGGGGGGTAGCTATGGGGACCCCGTATGCACCCAGCCTCGCAAATCTTTATTTGGGGGAGTGGGAAGAAAATAATGTGGAGATAAATGAGACCTTTAAATGTAACATTAAATGTTACAAGAGATATATAGACGATCTCCTGATTGTGTGGGATAGTGATGTGGAATCATTTGAACTGTTTGTGCTGAAATTGAATAGCAACAACTATAATCTAAAGTTCACCTCAAAATGCAGTCCCACTAAAATTGAATATCTTGACTTAGTCCTCGATACTAATGACTGGTCTGAAGGGCATGAGATTTCTACCTATACTCATGTCAAAGCTGTCGATAGTAACAGCTATATCCATTTTGAGAGCAGCCATTATAACAAATGGATATCTAACATCCCATACTCGCAATTCAGACGTATTAGAAAGAATTGTAATACCATCGATAAATATGATGAACAGGCTGAGATCTATGAGAAGAGATTTCAGGAAAAGAAATACCCCATCCGATTAATCAACAAATGTAGAGAGAGAGCTAAAAATTTGGACAGGAAAGACCTGTTGGTATATAAAGAAAAACCTATACCTGACCCTAATGAAAATGTTTTTTTACCATTTATCACACGCTTTAACTCTTGTGATAATGAGATACGCAAAATATTAAATAAACATTGGGACATTTTGCTCCTTGACCCCCTATTAAAACACACTTTACCTAAGAAACCTCAAGTGGTCTTTAAGAAGGCTAACTCCATTAAATCGGTTCTGGCCCCGAGTAATTTAAAAGTAATTGAAGATGGAGGTTGGCTGACAAACCTTAAAGTTTTTTTTCCATGCAACAGATGTAAAATTTGCCAATACGCCAGTCGTGATAGGCATAAAGTTTGGAACGTTGAGAGAGACAAATCTTTTGACATTAAAAGCAAAATTACTTGTACAACAGAGAATGTTATATACGTTCTAGAATGCAGTTGTGGGAAAAGGTATGTGGGAAAAACGAAACGCCCCCTTAAGATCCGCATTCTGGAACATATGAGAAGTATTAAGAACAATGTTTTGCATCATAGTGTGCCTAGACATTTTTTCAACTGTTGTCAATCCAATCTCAAGAATTTTTCCTTTAAGGGTATTGAACATGTAACCCTTGACATAAGAGGCAGTGATTTAAGTATAAAATTGGGGAAACGTGAAACATACTGGATTTATACACTAGGAACCTTGAGTCCGGTTGGCATGAATGAGGGTTGCGAGATCACTCCTTTCCTGCATTGAGTGCATTTTTTGGGGACACCCGTAGTGCTGGTGAGTGTTGTTGGGCTAATAACCCCGCTCGCTGGCACAATGACGGATGCCACCAGACTGCTCTCGTGCAGGGTCGTGTCTCTCCCTCAGACCTGCCACCGTTGATTTAGGTTTTTTCTTCCCCAGCCCGCCATTTACTCCATCCTCATATAGTATTATAACTTGCCTGGTAATATGATCTTTTGTTGACCTATACACAATTAGTATCCCTTTATTCAGTTATACACAGCTTGGTCCCCTTCTAGGGTATTAGTATTTTTATATTTTATTTATTTTTTAAACATAATCACTAAGTATGTAATATGGTTATGTATCTTATTTATCTACTGATATACCGCAAATATTGTTGTTTAATCATGGTTTTATTGTGTATTTATTAAAAATTATGATTTATATGGAATTAGTCTGACTATAACAGACTATTATGTTGATATGTTTTTATATGTATAATGTTTTTTATTTCTCTCTTTTTAGTCTGTGCATCCTGCAGGCTGATACTGAATCGAACAGCATTTATTATTTTTTGCTTATAATATTTATATAATTTATTATACCTTTTTCTAGTCACTTTATTGTTAGATATTTTTCTGACTATGTTTATAGTCCTTATATTATTCATATATATAAAAAAAAAATTTCACGGATTTATCCTATAAAATATTTGTACTTTAGCACTCACCACTTTATCTATTATATATAATGTATTTTTGTAAAATAAAATAAATATTTTTCTTAATATATTTATATACTTTTTTATATACATTTTTCTATATACCTTTTTGTATTTTTGCATCAGTTATGTAGCTATTTATTCTGTGCTTTTCTGATAAGTATCAGCATGCATGATTAGGCTTTTGTGTTTATACAATTGTATTGTAATGTGCGGCACCTGTGTAATTGAGTTGTGCTGGTATATAAGCTAGTGGATGTCAGGGGATAGTCACACCCCCTGACGAAGACCGTAGTCGAAACGCGTTGGGCGTGGTTACTCTATCCTGACGCTGTAGACGTCCTGGCTTTGGTCCGCTGTATCCTGTGGAAGTCGTGGCTGGTATTCGCTGTCCGGTGTTCCGACCGCAACTGATCACTGCTGTCCGGTTTCCATCGACACCTGGTATTGCTGTACCGCCTTTTCCATTTGGGAAGTTTTTATTCCTATATGTTTTTACCTATGTTTGTCAGCTGTATATCAGTAAAAATTGTACCTACCTGTTGCTGACTGGTGCGCTTCAATTTCTTTTTTCTTTACATTATATATATATATATATATATATATATATATATATATATATATATATATATATATATATATATATATATATATATATATATATATATATATATATTTTGAGAAATAGACGTGTCACTCCAGGGGACTTTTTTCAAAGAAGTTTATAGATCAAATAAACACAAAGTTACATGATAGTGGTCAACGTTTCGATACACGGCGGTTTCGTTATGAAGACAACATGCAACTCACAGGTATATGCCCGCACGGCGGCGGGACCTCAAATATATAACATAAGAAACACTTACTGAC
Organism: Crinia signifera; assembly: GCF_055691185.1. NCBI lineage: Eukaryota > Metazoa > Chordata > Amphibia > Anura > Myobatrachidae > Crinia > Crinia signifera. The sequence goes on from NC_139226.1 coordinate 33,241,883, forward strand.
TCCATGTGAAACAGACCGGCAGCTGGGTGCGGCAGGGGGTGTGCGCGCCGCACCCGGCTGCCGGTATATATATATATACAGATCCACAAAGCCTGCACTCTCACCTTCACCAAATGCTTGGGGTGGGGTGCCTTACTGGAGCCCAGAAAATACAAAAGACGTTCTTACTACTTTGTAAGAAAAAAGCACTCTCCACTAGAAAAAACTTTTTCAATAATTTTTTTTAAAAACACAATGAAAAGGAAAAAAACCTGTTATCGGTTTAGCTGTTCTCTCCAACGTTTCGATCACACCAGTGATCTTTGTCAAGGAGTCTCACCAGCCACGCTCAGAAAACCATCAAAGAAGACCTAGACAACGGGACAAAATCCATGGATTGAGGGTCACAACCTGCTTACCCCCGTCCCAGCTATTTATACCTGGCAACTGTTCAATATTCAGCACCAAAAACAGCGCTCTGCGTCCCTAGGCCCTGGAACGCACGCTTTACGCGGCTTCCGGCCATTGGAACGCACGTGTGATAACTTCCGGCTCAGCCGGGAGTTGTGTGCCACGTTGCTAAGCGACCAGCTGGGTTCCCGTGCAGCGAATCAGAGGAGGAAGGCGCCCGTCATTGAGCCCGTCCTCCCCTGCTAAAGGAGACATCTATGTGCTAATGGATTCAATATTGAATCCCGGCGGTCGGGATCCCGGCGTTCAGAATCCCGACACCGGAATCCCGACAGCCGAAATGCCGACAAGGGGGGGGACGTGGATCGCCCCCCCTTGCGGGCTCGCTGCGCTCGCCACGCAGCGGGCCCGGTGCCTCGCTACGCTCGGCACACTAATTTATTCTCCCTCCAGGGGTGTCGTGGACACCCCAGGAGGGAGAAAGTGTCGGCATTTCGGCGGTCGGGATTCCGGCGTCGGGATTCTGAACGCCGGGAACCCGACCGCCGGGATCTTAACTGCATCCCGTGCTAATGTGGGGTATATGCTGAGAATGGAGATTCACCGTCATGCCGCCCACCCGCTCACATACAAGCCGCTCACTCCCCTCATTTAACAAGTGCATAAACAAATAACATGTGCACAAACACTAAATAAAGACATAAGTTAAATGTGAAAACAAGACCTCGATCTATGGTATGGTCGCCAGAGCTGCTGTCATCAGTCTGTGGCCACATAGATGAATTATGAATCCATCTGTATGAACATTCTTTGAGCATGTCACATGATTTGGTCAGTCGATTATACATAAGACCCCATATGCATAAAACCAACAAAACGCAGAAATGGCACCCAGTTGGATCATGTAACACCAGGCCATTTGTTCATGCTGGTCAAGTATCTAGGTGGAAGATGATGGTCCCACTACCAAGTCTGGGGGTGACATTTGCTGAGGTGTTCTATTGCAACATTCATTTATGTGTTTTTAATATTTTATTTTTATTTTTTTTTATTTTTATTGTTATTATGGTTTTTATTATTTTAATTATATTTTATTTGTTATTTTATTCCTAGTTTTGTTATTATTTGTGTACTTTTCATATTCTATGTTTTCTATCTTGGTCAGTGGGGGTTGGATAAAGCCAATGATCAGTCGTGCCAGTCATCAATTATCTCACCATCTGAGATATTGAACAGTGAGTCCAATCCCTCACAGAGCCTACATAATGCTGTTGGTCGGATGTTGTGGTTGATGCAACGTCATACAAATGCCTATCGCAAATGACACCTAGTCAGAGGGTCTCAGCCCCCCGCGTACCACAGATCATGCAGGGGAGTGCTGCCCAAAAAGAACTCAAATGATCGTCACGTTACCTTATCACATGATAAAACATAAAAATGAACCATAAATTGAATAACACATAACTTATGAGTGATAAAGAATGACACAAAGAACTGGCTGCAACCAGTCACATTGCAGGGGACTGTACCCCAATCAGTCTGTGCAAGATCCAATCATAGGACACCTTATTCAGACCAAACACACCAAAAAACCTTGCCTAAACAAAATAACATATCGGAAATCAAAGAAAGTAAAAAAAAAAGAAAATATTGTTCATGGTGCAAAAGAATGTACTTGGTCTTGGTCACAGTTTAGTGCAAGAACAACGAAAAAGAGTTTGTTTCATTGAGAACCCGGGGTGCTAGAGTTCCCAAGTTATAGATCCAACGTGCCTCTACTTTTTTCAGGAGCAGACCTCTGTCACCTCCACGTGTCGGGGGTGGGACCCAATCGATTAATCTGCATCTTAAAGAAGGTATTTGGTGTCCATGTTGAAGGAAATGGCGAGGGACGGGTTGGTCCGTTTTTCCGCTGTCAAGGGCCACTCTGATGCTTCTTCTGTGGTTCGCCATCCTCTCTCGAAAGCATCTGCTAGTTATCCCGATGTAGGCCAATCCACATGGGCAAGTGAGCATGTAGATTACATGGTCCATGCGACAATGGAGGTGGTATTTGATGCTAACCTGTTTACCGGTCTGGGGGTGTGGGAACGATGGGCCAGTGAGCATGGCACTACACGTCGTACACCCGCTACACCGGTAACACCCTGGCTTTTGGCTATGTAGCCAAGTGGTTGATGTCTTCGGCTCAGGGCTCACCATTGGTCGCATGAGCATTTGTTTTAAATTCGGGCCCCATCTGTACGCCATCATAGGCGGTCCGCAGTTTTGTAATTTGAGAGCTCTGTCTGTTGCCACTATCGGCCAGTGTTGTTTCAGACTTTTCTGGATATTTTGGGACGTGTGGTTGTAGGTGTTGGTGAATATTAACCGTTTCTGTTCTTTGGATGTAGATGTTGAAGATTGTGCCAGGTTCCGTCTAGCTTTGGCTAGACATCCTTGGACTATAGATTTTGAATAGCCCCTCTCAATGAATTTATTCGACATCTCAGCTAGCTGGACCTGTAAAGTGTCTTCGTCAGTGTTGTTTCTCATGACCCTCATGAACTGCGACACTGGTAGATTGTTTTTCAGTGCTGGTGAGTGTTGACTGGTGGCTGAGAGGAGCGTATTCCGATCAGTTTCTTTCCTGAATAGACTTGTGTGTATGCGACCATCCTTAATTAGGATGATGGGATGATAATCCTTAATTAGGTCAGGTCAGCGATTAAATCAGCACTTTCAACAGGTACCAGTGAGAATCCGGTGGCTTGTCACTGGGCTATGGCTGGTCACACGATGGCACAATTGAAATATCGCATGATAGACCATGTGCCTGCCTCTATCAGAGGAGGCAACAGAGGTCTATTGTTACTTAAATGTGAAGCTAGATGGATTTTGAGACTAGAAACTGCAGTCCCAAAAGGTCTCAATGACCATACTGGCATCAGTGTACTGTCCCTTTAATTAGCTAAAGTCTGATATATATTCATGTATTATATTCATGTATTAGGATATTTGCTTCCTGTGCATATATTTCACTGAAATTTATAAGTTCTGGACTGGTGGATTGCATAAGACCAGATCGATCTATGAGAGCTTTTGTTTCAAATTTCTATGCATAATGATTTTCCCCGGGTCTGCATATCTGTGCAAGGTTGTAGTCTCGTAACTGATTTCACATTGATGGTTTAACTTATAAGATGCCTCTCTTTATATATTATATTTGTTATTCCTATGCTGCTGCTCTATCATATGTATTTATGTGTTTTGAAATGTCCGTATTCACTCCATGTTCTTGTTAGGTGGTTGCTTAGATACGGCCGCGTGACGCATCTTCACAGGAGCCGGGACCGGTGTCGGAGAGATGACGTCACGCGTCCAGCGCCGTCACACGGGTGCGTGGTCCCGCCAGCGAAAACGCGCCAGCTTTTAGCTATAAAAGTAAGATGTACACATTTGTATGTTAGTAGCCTGATGAAAATGCTGCTATAGGCATTGAAACGTTGCCTTTGTGCTAAATAAAACACACTTATTTTGGTGAATGGTGAATGGTGTGCCGCATCTTATCTTCAAGTCTGTCTACATCTTCATGCGGGCACCCATGCAGAGAGAGAGAGAGAGAGAAAAAAAAAAAAAAACAACGGAGTACAGTCATAGGAGGGACGAAGTCCTATGATGAAACGCGTAGGGGCGTGGCCTGTGTGACGCATTGTGTGCCGCTGGAGATCGAGCTGTGTGGCTGCTCTTGCTCAAAGACGCTGAAGCGCTGGGTTCCGGAATTGACATCGTGCTCCTGGAGCAGTGAGAGGTCCCGTGAGTGAGCTACAAGTGCCTGCAGTTTGTGCCAGTGGTTATTTGATATACTGTATATCTTGTGGTAGCCAGCCCACACCGGAGGAACACCGAGGTACAGGTTCTACCTTCCTAATAGGAGATTTGCTGTTAGCATTGTCCACCTGCTTTAAATAAACGGTATTACACTATGAAGCGCCCCCTCTATTTGTTTTAGATGGAAATATATTATATATATATATATATATATATATATATATATATATATATATATATATATACCGTTGTGCTCAGAAGTTTACATACCCTAGCAGAATTTGTGATTTTCTGGCCATTTCTCAGAGAATATGAATGATAACTCACAAAATTTTCTTTCACTCATGGTTAGTGGTTGGGTGAAGCCATTTATTGTCAAAACAATTGTGTTTACTCTTTTTTAATCATGATGACAACAGAAACTACTTAAATGACCCTGATAATAAGTTTACATACCCTGGAGATTTTGGCCACATAACATGCACGCAAGTTGACACAAACAGGTTTGAATGGCTACTAAAGGTAACTATCCTCACCTGTGATCTGCTTGCTTGTAATTAGTGTGTGTGTGTGTATATAAAAGGTCAGTGAGTTTATGGTCTCCTGAAAGACCCTTGCTTCTTTCATCCAGTGCTGCACTGACGTGACTGGATTCTGAGTCATGGGGAAAGCAAAAAAATTGTCAAAGGATCTGTGGGAAAAGGGTAATTGAACTGTATAAAAAAAGGAAAGGGATATAAAAAGATATCCAAGCAATTGAGAATGCCAATCAGCAGTGTTTAAACTCTAATTAAGAAGTGGAAAATTAGGGTTTCTGTGGAAACCAAGTGACGGTCAAATTTCAGCCACAACTGGCAGGAAAATTGTTTGGGATGCAAAGAAAAATCCACAAATAACTTCAGCTGAAATACAGGACTCTCTGAAAAAAAGTTGTGGTTGTTTAAAGTTGAACAATAAGGAGGCACTTGAAGAAAAATGGGCTGCATGGTCGAGTTGCCAGAAGAAAGCCGTTACTACTCAAATGGCACAAAGCATCCAGCTTACAATACTCCAAACAGCACAGAGACAAGCCTCAAATCTTCTGGAACAAAGTCATTTGGAGTGAAGAGACCAAAATTGAACTTTTTGGTCACAACCATAAAAATTACATTTGGAGAGGAGTCAACAAGGCCTATGATGAAAGGTACACCATTCCTACTGTGAAACATGGAGGTGGATCGCTGATGATTTGGGGATGTGTGAGCTTCAAAGGCACTGGTAACGTGGTCACAATTGATGGCAAGATAAATGCAGTTATTGTAAATTGCAACGGAATCTGCTGCGCTATATAAGAAACTGTAAATAAATAATAAATAAATAAATAATGCAGCATGCTATCAGGAAATACTGGAGGGAAATTTGCACTCATCAGCCCAGAAGCCGCGCATGGGACGTACTTGGACGCTCCAACATGACAATGATCAAAAACACATGGCCAAGTCGACCTGTCATTGGCTACAGCAGAATAAAGTGAAGGTTCTGGAGTGGCCATCTCCGTCTCCTGACCTCCATATCATTGAGCCACTCTGGGGAGATCTCAAACGTGCAGTTCATGCAAGACAGCCCAAGAATTTACAGGAACTGGAGGCTTTTTGCCAAGAAGAATGGGCAGCTTTACCATCAAAACGGTTGTTTGACAATAAATGGCTTCACCCAACCACTAACCATGAGTGAAAGAAAAGTGTTTGAGTCATATTCTCTGAAGGACAAATGGCCAGAAAATCACAAATTCTGCTAGGTTATGTAAACTAATGAGAACAACTATATATATATATATATATATACGAGGTGATAGACATAAGGCGCTTTTACAATTAGAATCTAAATGGATTCACATTCTTGACACTGTTAAGCCCAAAGGCCTGAACGATCATCTCAATCTTAATGTCTTTTTATAAATGTGATCCTTCGCCTAAACATCTCGTACCCTCTGTTCTGTATACGGCAATATATTTGCTACATTTTTCGTATCAATGCTATTTTCACCTTGATTGTATTTTTGTAAGATTAGCAACACTGTTACCTATGTATGTTATTTTTGTTGCATCTGTATTGTATCTGTATGGTGCCGCGTCTCCATGGCAACCAGGTGCTGACGCTCCAAATGCTAAGCATTCTGGGATAGCTGTATCCGGGAGCTGGCAGTGGAACGCACGCCGGGAGACATGGTTCCGTGGCGCCAAATTCACAGTCTCTGTCCGGTATTTAAGGTGAGCTTGTGTATTTGTTTATTGTTCTTGTTACCTGACGAAGGGCATAATAAAGTCCGAAAGCTTGTGAAGACTCACTGTGTCTGAGTGTCTTATTACTGGATGCAAAATCCGTGGGTGCTCGCCGTTGGATTCTCTATTATTTATTTTGTGGCTGGAAGCACCGCGGTAGATACTTCGATGTGAGGAGTGTGCCTGTCTTCTGGACTATCATATATATAATTCCAGGTGCTTAATCAAAAGCGGAGGCACTCACCATTGTAGCAGAAAGTCAGTCACTTTTATTCAGTGGTCATTTTATAAGTCGACGTTTCGACCCAAATAGGGCCTTTGTCAAGACAGTATAAGTACATCCATAGGTACACCATTACTGCCTTCCTTCTGGTGTACCTATGGATGTACTTATACTGTCTTGACAAAGGCCCTATTTGGGTCGAAACGTCGACTTATAAAATGACCACTGAATAAAAGTGACTGACTTTCTGCTACAATGGTGAGTGCCTCCGCTTTTGATTATGCACCTGGAATTATTATTTGGTCATCTTGCTGGGATGACCCTTGCTGTGCACCCCTGTTTACTCACTGCTTTTGGATGTGAGTGCTGAACTCTCTGGCTATATATATATATATATATATATATATATATATATATATATATATATATATATATATATATTCTGTGCTGGCTCCGGCACTCTGCTGTCCCCCTGGACTCACTTGCTCTGGTGCCTTCAGATGTGGCCGCCGCTTGGGTCCAATAGCATACAACAAAGATATTGCGAGCGGCACTCAGAGACTGGATACAAGAAGTAACACTGCAAATACGTGTTTAATGCAAACTTCAACGTTTCGGGGTGCTGGTCCCCTTCATCAGGATAAACACAAGGTGTCACACACAAGAAATTTATAGAAAAGACTTACCCCCCTTCTAATCACTGCTGCCCCTCTCGCTGCTCCGGGTCACCTGGCAGTGCAGCACGATGTCCATTCCCCCGTACTGCAGTTTCCTGTTTCCGGAGGAAACGTGTCATCCTCTCCCTGCCGGTCACCTGGCAGTGCAGCACGATGTCCATTCCCCCGTACTGCAGTTTCCTGTTTCCGGAGGAAACGTGTCATCCTCTCCCTGCCGGTTCCCATGGCAACGTTCGGGTTAACAATCTGAAATAACCACATAATAAACATTAAAACCGCAATTATATGCTGTGTCATTATTCATTGTTTACAAAGTGCTTAATGTAAGTGATTTGTTGCATCAGTGCTCATGTTTTTACAAAAAGAGGATGCCATGACCCTGAAATTCCAACAGAGGGGATACCCCCCCGGGGAGCTTGTAAAAGCACGGCAGCGGGCCAGTGCAAGACCACGAGCAGAATTACTAATTCCCCAAAAAATTTAGAAATCAGAGCCTCCTTATCCATGGGTGAACCAATTTAATATTAACAGCAGACACACATCTAAAAGGGCCAAAGAACTATGGCCAATCATCACCACAGATAGGGATTTAAAAGAGCTAGCCAGTAAACGCCTAATGCCCAGTTATTCCAGGGGCAAAAATATATGGGATCTAGTGGTCAAAACAGACTTATCTAAATTCAAGAAACCCAAACCCACCCATTTTTTGCAAAGGGGCAATGGATGCTTCAAGTGTATCAACTGCACGACTTGCAGTTACATGGAGACTGGGGATTCTATCAGACACCCCTACACGGGGAAAAGGTTTAAAATTAACTGGCCCCTCACATGCACCAGTCGCTTCGTGGTCTATGCGATTTTGTGTCCATGCGGACTTTACTACGTTGGCAAAACGGAATGCCAATTTAAGGTCCGCATGGCACAGCATAGACAAGCAATTAGGGCAGCACTCAGTGCTGGCGCTGGTGAGCAACCGGTAGCCAAGCACTTCGTGGTGGCCAAACATAGCATGGCCATGTTAAAATACAAGATAATTGACCATGTCCCCGCAAGCCTGAGAAGGGGTGACAGGGGAAAAGCCCTATTGCGTTTGGAAACCCGATGGATTTACAGATTGGGTACCATGCGCCCCAAGGGACTCAATGAGCACTTGGGGTTGATTAATTTCATCTAATTACCATCTTTCTATGCTCACCCTGACAGGTCCCCCCACTTGTAAATGCCAGCTGGTCACCAGTGATCATAAACAGTGTGTCCCTTAAAATAATCGGGGTAGACAAAAGAAAACCACCAAGTGTAGGAGGGGAGTGGCGACACAGCATGTCGACCATGCCTCCAGCACAATAGTTGCGGGTGGGATGGGCCCCACCATATTCCAATTTGGGACTGAATAGCCCAAACAGGGGAACCATGAGGGAAGCAAAATGTAACTTCATATATATGTATGCACTAACCGATAGTTTTGTTTCAGCACAATATCGGCAACTTCAGCCGTCGTCCAGGCTTAAGCAGTACAGCCTCTTTTTGTAAAAACATGAGCACTGATGCAACAAATCACATACATTAAGCACTTTGTAAACAATGAATAATGACACAGCATATAATTGCGGTTTTAATGTTTATTATGTGGTTATTTCAGATTGTTAACCCGAACGTTGCCATGGGAACCGGCAGGGAGAGGATGACACGTTTCCTCCGGAAACAGGAAACTGCAGTACGGGGGAATGGACATCGTGCTGCACTGCCAGGTGAGGGGCAGCAGTGATTAGAAGGGGGGTAAGTCTTTTCTATAAATTTCTTGTGTGTGACACCTTGTGTTTATCCTGACGAAGGGGACCAGCGCCCCGAAACGTTGAAGTTTGCATTAAACACGTATTTGCAGTGTTTCTTCTTGTATCCAGTCTCTGAGTGCCGCTCGCAATATCTTTGTTGTATGTATATATATATATATATATCTATCTGTGAAGCTCTGTCCAATTCTTGCAAGCTACCTGATACATCCTGCCGGCATCTCCTTCTCCGTCATCCCGCACCTTGCAGCGCACGGACTCCGGGATGGGTTACACAACAGCTTGGACTCAGGAGCTGATTGCCTTTGTATTTATACTTTGAGCCATGTGGTAGCCAGCCCACAGAGTATATTCATTCGGTACGAGCAATTGCTTTATTGTACCGTGGATCTTTGTTCTGTTTGATCCCAATAAAGTAATCTTTTAATGCACCATAAAGCGCCCTCTCTCATTCCACTCTTCCTAGGTTACTATCACCTGTCCTGGACCCCAGGCTATAATATTATATTCATATATGAGAGTGAGGAGCAGCAGCCCTAATATTTGGACTTTGGTGGACTCAAATTCCATAGTGGTAACACTTGGTCTTTGATAAGCTGGACTATCTCTACATCACCGCTTGTACATATATCTGATTCTACCTTATATATATACAGTATATATATATATATATATATATATATATATATTACAATCAGGCCTACGTATTGCGCTAAAGGATCAATTACTAGCTGCTACTCCGATAAGGCTCCCCTGTTAGTGAGAGTCTAACAACAAAGATACAAGAAAAAAGAATTTATCGGAGAGCGCTGGACTTAGTACCACCTAGTCAATTATACACTGAATACTGAATGAAACACCAATCACATTTCTCTTGACAGTTCTTAGTCCCCTTCCAGAATGATACGTGAGATTCGTTCAAGATAGAAGTTCTTTATTAAAAACCCAACGCGTTTCGTCAGAACGACTTCATCAGGGGTGTGACTAAAAGTGGTACAGAAAGGAAAAAACGGGGCGTACTATAAGTATTACAGTACATAATATCGATAGTGATACATAGATGTACAAACAGTTTACAAAATATACATACCAAAAAGATTAATTTATTAGGCCTGCACAGCAATTAATATTTCATTCACGACAACGTAAAATCTAAAATATTAAAAATTATAAAAATCAATAAATATATGAGAAAGAGCAAGCAAGAGGATATCATAACTGGCAGGTGACTGAATTACATACCAGTAATGTGGTGGATAGGAGGGAAGCCAATCCGGCTTAATAAGTAATTCCTGTGGGGATACGGTCCTTCAATGGTGGGCTCACAAGGCCTGAAAGTGTTAAATCCCCACTGTATTAAAATCTCAATAGGATATAATTTACAAAGATTAGGAGTTTTTATATATAGAAGAGAGATAACCCAATTACATACCAATCCGGTGATAAATAGGGGGAACCCCGTATGGTTCAGTTTGTCCGAAATTTAGTATTGAGGTCTTCAGATATCAGGCTCACAGGGCCAATAAAGGAATGGTTTTTAAGGGAAGCCAATCCGGCCTATTTTGTCTGTAAGCGTAAAACCATTGATTATTTTGGCTCGCCAGGCCTGAAAGTATTAAATTACCTCTATATTATAATGTAGATGTAATTACAATTTTTCATACATATATATAAAAAGAGTGGGGGGGGGGTATGTATAGAGGTGGTATTAGAACCATCCACACCTACCGTATTCATACGAATGGACTTTTTAGATCCAATAGAAAAAAGGGAGGGGTCCAGATGTGAATGACACCTCTCAATGGCCCTTATTCTGATCGGTGCGGCCCGATCAGAATATGCGGCCGCAACCGTGCAGGCGAATCCCCGCCTTCCATACGGATCGCCACCTGCCGTCCGTACGCGGATATGTGGCGATCCGCATGAAATTGGACGGGGATACGCCTCCTCCGTCTTGGGAGCTGCCCCTGCATTCGATGGTCGTCGAACATCGAATGCAGGGCCGCACGCTCCACCAGGTCCCGCAACACAAGACCACACTGACACTTGTCCGTGTGAAATCATGTATGGGGGCGGGCAGCTGACATCCGGCGATGTCAGATGCCCGCCCCGTACCCACGCGTCACGGCCTCATTACCATGCATACGCCCCGCGTTTGCATGGGAACGCCCATGAAACGCGGGGCGTATGCATAGGGTAATGAGGCTAAGTAGCCCCTCACGCCCCTCTACGCCCCCTGTGCGGCGTATAAAGAATCCATGCGGCGAAATCGCCTGCACATGCGCAGAGTGACCTCTGCACATGCGCAGACGATAAACATCGGCGGGCCGTACGCAAGCGGGAATATCCGCACCGATCAGAATAAGGGCCAATATCACCTAAAGAAATAAAGTAAAAAAGATAAGGGATTCCAAGGACCAGAAACATATATCCCAATAGTCTACAAATGGCAGTTAGGTGCACTATATGCCAATCGATAAGCGTCTTATCATGAAGACAAATTCATAGACGGTATCCCGTGTGCATGCATGTGTTTATCTCAATCATGGGATGACACCCTATGTGCATATAAAAATACCATTAATTCATCATAGATGCATAATGGTAGTGAACCTATGGTGTTTTCTCAAATTCATAGAGGTCATTCATTTCTGCACAATCTGTTCAGTCTATGGTACATCAGGGCTAGATTTTTCAATGCAGACTCTGCAAGCTGATACATCATATAAAGCAGTAACACATGTCGTTCTAAACAGAGCTACTCTTGGTCTAAGGCGCAATAGGTATTCCAATGTGGGTTTTAAATGCAGACTCTATGTGAGTCAAAGAGTATACAGAATGCAAGATAGTAACACATATGCTTCTATACAAAGTAACAACATCTACTCTGAAGGTATGCACTCACCACAGTGTAGTGTAAATCCCAAGCTCCTTCACTGGCTGATAGTAATTGCCTAGTGAGCTAAGGAGCATTTTTATAGGAAAATGTGACCAGACTCACTTCCGGTTCTAATTATTACAGGATGGTGTTAATGAGACGTGATTATGTGTTTCCAACTTTAGGGGAAGAACATCCAATACCCGATTCTGCCTATTTAAATGTGGTCACGATTAAGGCCATAGTGATGTGTTAATATAGCTTATATCTGCAGTGGAACGCACGCTCGCCGCTGTGCGTTCCACCCAGCTATTTCCTGTGTGTCTTAGTCTGGTGCACGGCTAAATCCGTCCCCGCTGATCCCGGAGGACAGTTCTGCCGGGTATGTGATACTAGCTAGTAGGTTAGTATTATAGGAGAGCGTCATGGAACGCACGCCCGTCGTTGTGCGTTCCACTCAGCTACTTCCCGTATAATTAGAGATGTTTAAGGCTTAATCAGTCCCTGCTAGTCCCGGGGAGTCATACCGCCGGGTGCATAATACTTAAAAGGAAGTGCACATCCCTACGTGGTATTTTGGAATGCATACCAGCCGTTGTGCGTTCCACGTAGTGTTTTCATATGTTAAGGTCATCTCTGCTGGTACAAGAGATGTGTTCACTCGGGTGTATATATTACCAGCCTATACATAACCTGACATCTATATTAACCCCTTAAAAGTGAGTGTGTAGGTAACCCTTGGAGTGCCATATAAAGCACTTTCGCTGTTCTTCACACTAATATGCTAGACTATTCAATTTTTAGTGGGATAACTTAGGAGAAGTGTGTGCCAATCTTAATGGGATATTGACAGAGACTTGGCTTATGATGGTATAATAAAGAGATATATTAATATAGGTATCTTATAAAAAGCTGTGCTATATAACAGGTGATGTGAGAATCCTACCACCCAATGGTGGCTAACTTAATACATGTATATATACACATACACAGTCCACACATATATGCACATACAAACAAGACAAACAAACACACACATATATATATATATATATATATATATATATATATATATATATATATATATACACATACTGTATAGACACACACACATACATACACACACCTATGGGCCCATATGATAAATAATGGTCAAATTTAAGTGATACAAAAGTCCATTGGATATAGTCACCTAAAATGGGGTTACGTTTAAAGAACCTATATAGCCTGTGATAATTTTAATGTCTAAGTGGCCTGTGTTAGGTATAAGTGTAAAAGGGTGCTAATTTTTTTTTTTTTTTTTTTTTGGTGCATAGTCCATCTATATGACCTATATAAAGGTAAATGGACTGTCCTAGTGCCCCAAAAATGATATAATGGTGATATGGGTAATTACTTTAGTAGAATTCCCAATCAGTGATCTAGAAAGAAGTGGGGGGGGGGGGGGGGGGGGGGGGGGGATAAAGTTCCTGAGTGGAGTATACCTTAACTGATTGAGTGCATACCCATAAAGTGTACACTTATATTCAAAGCATTTAGCAGCAAATAACGTCAATGTATAAATCATGAGAAAATTGATAACAGTCTCTAGACTTCTGATCAACACATTATTGTACTACTTTGTGGCAGTTCTGTTTTCTTTATGGGTTACTATAGGAAGGAAACTATATCCATGTTCTCATTTAGACCTTTCGGAATCAAGGAGTTCAACATATAGATCCAGTAGCTTTCCTGTTTGGCTAGTTTAAGTTCTCTATCCCCTCCTCTAGGGTCTACTTTGATGTGCTCAATTACTGTAAAGGAAAAATTATCCTTTTCAATTCTAGAATTAGGTTTCTCTAGATAATGTATGGAGAGGCTATGTAACAGGAATTTGTTCTTAACGTTTCGCATATGTTCCTGTATGCGGATTTTTAACAATCTCTTTGTTTTACCGATGTATATGTTGTGTATATGATAAAGTGCGGATGCGGCCTGTTATACATCGGTAAAACAAAGAGATTGTTAAAAATCCGCATACAGGAACATATGCGAAACGTTAAGAACAAATTCCTGTTACATAGCCTCTGCAGACATTATCTAGAGAAACCTAATTCTAGAATTGAAAAGGATAATTTTTCCTTTACAGTAATTGAGCACATCAAAGTAGACCCTAGAGGAGGGGATAGAGAACTTAAACTAGCCAAAAAGGAAAGCTACTGGATCTATATGTTGAACTCCTTGATTCCGAAAGGTCTAAATGAGAACATGGATATAGTTTCCTTCCTATAGTAACCCATAAAGAAAACAGAACTGCCACAAAGTAGTACAATAATGTGTTGATCAGAAGTCTAGAGACTGTTATCAATTTTCTCATGATTTATAACATTGACGTCATTTGCTGCTAAATGCTTTGAATATAAGTGTACACTTTATGGGTATGCACTCAATCAGTTAAGGTATACTCCACTCAGGAACTTTATCCCCCCCCCCCCCACTTCTTTCTAGATCACTGATTGTGAATTCTACTAAAGTAATTACTATATTACCCATATCACCATTATATCATTTTTGGGGCACTAGGACAGTCCATTTACCTTTTATATAGGTCATATAGATGGACTATGCACCAAAAAAAAAAAAAAAATGAGCACCCTTTTACACTTATACCTAACACAGGCCACTTAGACATTAAATTATCACAGGCTATATAGGTTCTTTAAACGTAACCCCATTTTAGGTGACTGTATCCAATGGACTTTTGTATCACTTAAATTTGACCATTATTTATCATATGGGCCCATAGGTGTGTGTATGTGTGTGTGTGTGTGTGTGTGTGTGTCTATATGTATGTATGTATGTATGTATGTATGTATGTATATATATATATATATATATATATATATGTATATATATATATATAGTCCAGATGAACCGGCAGCACAGGACTTTAAGTGAGCCACAGTAGCTTGCCCAGGTGCCAACAGAGAGAGACCTTGCGGCATCAGAAGATAATTGTACGAACAGAGGGCACTCAGGGACTTGCAAGTGGTGAAAGCAGGTGGACTGGTTTATTACACAGTCATCAAATGGTCAACGTTTCGGGGTCTCCTGACGACGGGAGACCCGAAACGTGACCATTTGATGACTGTGTAATAAACCAGTCCACCTGCTTTCACCACTTGCAAGTCCCTGAGTGCCCTCTGTTCGTACAATTATATATATATATATATATATGTATATGTGTGTTTGTTTGTATTGTTTGTATGTGCATATATGTGTGGACTGTGTATGTGTATATATACATGTATTAAGTTAGCCACCATTGGGTGGTAGGATTCTCACATCACCTGTTATATAGCACAGCTTTTTATAAGATACCTATATTATTATATCTCTTTATTATACCATCATAAGCCAAGTCTCTGTCAATATCCCTTAAGTTGGCACACACTTCTCCTAAGTTATCCCACTAAAAATTGAATAGTCTAGCATATTAGTGTGAAGAACAGCGAAAGTGCTTTATATGGCACTCCAAGGGTTACCTACACACTCACTTTTAAGGGGTTAATATAGATGTCAGGTTATGTATAGGCTGGTAATATATACACCCGAGTGAACAACATCTCTAGTACCAGCAGAGATGACCTTAACATATGAAAACACTACGTGGAACGCACAACGGCTGGTATGCGTTCCAAAATACCACGTAGGGATGTGCACTTCCTTTTAAGTATTATGCACCCGGCGGTATGACTCCCCAGGACTAGCAGGGACTGATTAAGCCTTAAACATCTCTAATTATACGGGAAGTAGCTGAGTGGAACGCACAACGACGGGCGTGCGTTCCATGACGCTCTCCTATAATACTAACCTACTAGCTAGTATCACATACCCGGCAGAACTGTGCTCCGGGATCAGCGGGGACGGATTTAGCCGTGCACCAGACAAAGGAGGTTATTCTGATCGTAGCGGCCAAACGTGCGTACGTTCGCTATTAACGTACGCTATCCGTACGCGGCCGTTGGGGTTATGTCCACCCACAACTCAGCCGCATACGTACGGCCAGGAACAACGTCAAAGGGGAGTGGCGTACAATTGTGCGTACGCCAACGTACATGGACGGGCCAGCCCTTACACTCCGACAACTGGCGTACAATTGAGCGTACACCACCGTTTACGGACGTCTCTCGTCCGTCTTCCCACCGACTTCTTGCGGCTATCTGAGCGTACGCCAGCTTGCACGGACGGGTCCCTATTGTTTTCAATAGAAAACTCAGCTTATGTCACCGCTCGTGAGAGTGAGCGTACGTCCGTGTACGCTGACATACCCTTCACATATATGGACCTGCAAATCTTGCCTTTCAACTATAATTATGAAAATTAATTAATTGATTGAATTAATTAATGTGCAAAATAGTGGGCATGGGCTTAAAACATTGCTGAAACATCCTTTGTAGGTGTTAGATGTGGTTTATGTTATTGTATCATAAATACAAAACCTATGTTTGTATTAGAGTGAACACGTTGACACATGTCGACTTGTGTAGATTGAGTGTGCTACTGTGTAAAGTCTATGAAAGCACGTAGTGAATGTGTATAACTGTTTAACAAATACCTACCTTAGCATATATAAGCAGGTCTTAAAAAGATTCTTAGCTTAAATTAAACAAACCTTTAAATGTAGAGAAGTATAGAAAGATAAGCTTCCAATGTGTTTGAGTGCTGTGTGTGGCTTGCAGGTAGTGAAATCATGGTTTTGACTTAATAGACTGCAGCATTGGTTATTACATTCAGGTGTATGTGTTTGAGTAGTAATCAGCGTAAATTAGCAAACCCAGGCGCACGCTGGCATGCGGTATCTGTAGGGGTGGTCTGAGATGGCGGTTGGCGGCCGCCTGTTTTGTGTCCGAAATGAACGGTGCTTTAGTCGATCGTGCGGTAGTAGCACCGCTCATTTTTGGTGCACACCCCCGTGTACGCCCATGTTTACGCCCATTTTCCCTCATTATTTCAGCCGCTCCCCTCAACATGCCCCTATGCCGCCCCCAATGCCCGTACACTCGCGTACAGGTTTTTTCGCACGTAGAGACCCGTCCGTAAGCATTGTGGAGTGTTCGCGCCTGCGCATTAGCGAATGTACGCATGCGCAGATCATAAAAAACCCCGGAACGTACGCGTACGGCCCGGCCGCACCAACCAGAATAAGGCCCTAAGACACACAGGAAATAGCTGGGTGGAACGCACAGCGGCGAGCGTGCGTTCCACTGCAGATATAAGCTATATTAACACATCACTATGGCCTTAATCGTGACCACATTTAAATAGGCAGAATCGGGTATTGGATGTTCTTCCCCTAAAGTTGGAAACACATAATCACGTCTCATTAACACCATCCTGTAATAATTAGAACCGGAAGTGAGTCTGGTCACATTTTCCTATAAAAATGCTCCTTAGCTCACTAGGCAATTACTATCAGCCAGTGAAGGAGCTTGGGATTTATACTACACTGTGGTGAGTGCATACCTTCAGAGTAGATGTTGTTACTTTGTATAGAAGCATATGTGTTACTATCTTGCATTCTGTATACTCTTTGACTCACATAAAGTCTGCATTTAAAACCCACATTGGAATACCTATTGCGCCTTAGACCAAAAGAGTAGCTCTGTTTAGAACGACATGTGTTACTGCTTTATATGATGTATCAGCTTGCAGAGTCTGCATTGAAAAATCTAGCCCTGATGTACCATAGACTGAACAGATTGTGCAGAAATGAATGACCTCTATGAATTTGAGAAAACACCATAGGTTCACTACCATTATGCATCTATGATGAATTAATGGTATTTTTATATGCACATAGGGTGTCATCCCATGATTGAGATAAACACATGCATGCACACGGGATACCGTCTATGAATTTGTCTTCATGATAAGACGCTTATCGATTGGCATAGAGTGCACCTAACTGCCATTTGTAGACTATTGGGATCTATGTTACTGGTCCTTGGAATCCCTTATCTTTTTGACTTTATTTCTTTAGGTGATATTGAGAGGTGTCATTCACATCTGGACGCCTCCCCTTTTTTCTATTGGATCTAAAAAGTCCATTCGTATGAATACGGTAGGTGTGGATGGTTCAAATACCACCTCTATACATACCCACCCACCCCCCACTCTTTTTATATATATGTATGAAAAATTGTAATTACATCTACATTATAATATAGAGGTAATTTAATACTTTCAGGCCTGGCGAGCCGAAATAATCAATGGTTTTACGCTTACAGACAAAATAGGCCGGATTGGCTTCCCTTAAAAACCATTCCTTTATTGGCCCTGTGAGCCCGATATCTGAAGACCTCAATACTACAGTAAATTTCGGACAAACTGAACCATACGGGGTTCCCCCTATTTATCACCGGATTGGTATGTAATTGGGTTATCTCTCTTCTATATATAAAAACTCCTAATCTTTGTAAATGATATCCTATTGAAATTTTAATACAGTGGGGATTTAACACTTTCAGGCCTTGTGAGCCCACCATTGAAGGACCGTATCCCCACAGGAATTACTTATTAAGCCGGATTGGCTTCCCTCCTATCCACCACATTACTGGTATGTAATTCAGTCACCTGCCAGTTATGATATCCTCTTGCTTGCTCTTTCTCATATATTTATTGATTTTTATAGTTTTTAATATTTTAGATTTTACGTTGTCGTGAATGAAATATTAATTGCCGTGCAGGCCTAATAAATTAATCTTTTTGGTATGTATATTTCGTAAACTTTTTGTACATCTATGTATCACTATCGATATTATGTACTGTAATACTTATAGTACGCCCCGTTTTTTCCTTTCTGTACCACTTTTAGTCACACCCCTGATGAAGTTGTTCAGACGAAACGCGTTGGGATTTTTAATAAAGAACTTCTATCTTGAACAAATCTCACGTATCATTCTGGAAGGGGACTAAGAACTGTCAAGAGAAATGTGATTGGTGTTTCATTCAGTATTCAGTGTATAATTGACTAGGTGGTACTAAGTCCAGCGCTCTCCGATAAATTCTTTTTTCATATATATATATATATATATATATATACACACACAGGAGAAGGCTGATGGAAATTCTAGAATAAAGGCATAGAAACAATGCTTGTTACGTGTGCCAGCGTGAACATTGTTTACAGCTGCCTGGAGTGCTGCACCGGCTCTCTCCTGTGTAGTGTATCCATTGTGCGGGCACCTGGCGCAGTAATGTACTCTAAAGGGAGAGACGGATCTCCGAGGACTGTTTATATATTGACACTTACCCCATACTTACATGTCCGGAGTCCAGTGATGAAGGCAGCAGTGAAAAAGAAAAAATGGTAACCGGGCTATTATTGGGGGAGATCCGTGCATGCGCAGTAGTGTCTGGGTGCTCTAGTACTCAGACTCCACTGCCCTGTGTGCCAAGGCGCTGCGGCTGGAAGAGAGGAGGGGGCTTGAATGTAGGATGCTGCACACGGAACTCCTCCTCTCTTAAAGCGCAGCTGAGTAAATAATATCCGATTTGACACTTTCACATGATTTATCAGTCTGATGCGTCCAAATCATGTGACAAGGACCCAAAGGGCTCTAGTGTATAGGGGCCTTATATAAATACTGTAGTACCATTATATCTTGGCTAAGCAAGAGTAGTTGCTGGAATTATTAGGAGTAGAGGAGCCCCCTCCAGTCTCACCAACTGTGCATCTGAACTCTGACATTCAACACTTCTAAAGCAAGTGAAATATCCCATCATTGTCACCCTCTTAAAATAAACACGCACATTATACATGACTGCTGCAGCTGAAGATTAGATTTACTTGGCAGCAAACTCACTACTGATATCTGACAGAACACTGGGCTCAGATGTCTGAGGTCCTGATTCTGAGTCACATGGCTGCATATTTTGACGCTTCTGTTTGCTATAAGGCGTCTATACATTTATTTGGCTTGAACCTTAACAACACTTTAAGCTAGCTAAACTAAAAATAACTCACGCTGACACAATAAAGACACGGACACCATAACAATTAGATTTAAAGGTCATAGGATATTTATTAAGTGGTATGACCCTTCTTCGTAAAGGGCTGGCAATAAGGCGCCACGGATGACCAGCTCTAGTCACATCAAAAATGGCGGCGACTTAAAACACCCCAACTGACAGATTTTAACATGGGGACGACAGAGACGGCCCCATCCGACTAAGGCACAACCTAACGCTGGGAAGTCTCACCACCCCTTCTCTGGCTGGTGTGGACACTCCCTGATGAAGTGCCCACAGCGCCCCCACGCAAAGGCAGGACACCCTGCCATCTTTCCAATGGGCAGTGCCTCCCAGCGCCCTCTCATGCCACAAGTGACCGCTGGACCGTGACGCCCTACCACCACTGCCAGGCTCTAAGAGATTAACTAATTGAGCTCTAAGAGCCGCCGCATGCCACCCAAGAAGACCTACCTAAGTGTCCGCTACCCTAAACTAAACCTGAAAAACTATCCCTCAACAATCCCCATAACCCAATTGAAGGGGAAGCTGAAAGAAAAGTTTCCTAACCTTCAGAAATTATACATTGCATTGATTAGTATGACAAGGTAAGTTAGTACAATGGACCCAAGTGAAGTCGAAAACTTGATAAAAACCTCTCGTGTGTCCCGGAAGGGGGAGGTGGGCCGAATTGAAATGAATAAGGACCCACGGAGGCAAAAAATGCAAGAAAGTCCTTCACACCCCTGATTCCGGAACACTAGCTGTTCCAAAACCAGCGAGTAAACAGCGTTTTTGGGTCAGCGCCACAGGCTCACTACAACTAAATCTTGTATACCTTATATAATACCTAAATGCAGCGGACTTCCATCGTCCCCATTGCCTGAATGGAAAAGTCAGGAAGCCTGCCGGCCGCTGTGCAGGTAGCTGCCCCAACAGGCAATTTCAGCACTAAATATCGCAGCGGCCGCAAGGCCTGCGGTGATGACGCCAAAAGAGGATCAGCACCGAAACCCAGGATTATATCCGGGGCCTTACTGAAAAGCTGGTAATGGATTTGAATCCCTCAAGGAGGAATTGCGCATCCCGCTTATTCGCGCATCGCCAGCCAAAGCACCCTAGCAGGGACCCTAATAGGGGAATGGGCCTTTACTTAGAGCCGGCAGAGGGCTCACTGTAGTTATCGGGGGCCACGGCAGCCTTACAATCCTCTGCGAGGTGATATGCATCACCCACTCAGCATGCATGTCGGAACCGACAACTAGCGCCTCATGTGCAATCGGAGTCCTTGTACGCGAAGCACTTTTCTTTTGCCGGAGGGGGCCTGGCCCCCTCCTTTCCTGGAAAGGGCTTTACTAGCGACTCGGCTGTGGTAATCTGGCTGGTGACTTTGTCGCTGTCCTATCGGAGCTGTCAGTTAAGGAAGGCCCTGAAGTGGAGGCATGTGCATTATCCAGATCACCCTTTTCCTGAAGAAGGCCCCACAGTCGCAGGCAGAGTAGAAGTCCCTGATTCGGCTGCAGCAGCGGCCCCCGATGCACCCAGAATGGGAACGGCAGGAGCACCCGGAGTCGAAATGTGAGCCGATGGGTCGCCCGACCCTACTGCATTCCCAGCCGCACCGTGGAGATTCGGTGGCCCCCGATGTCAACCTGTTAAGACCTGATCCCGACAGGAGCACTGCAGCCGCAGGCAGCGCAGATGTCCCAGACTCGGACGATTCGAAAACAAAATATATAAATAAATAAATAATTGGGTCTGTAATCAGGTACTTGTGTATTTTGGCGGCGCCCCCGATGTCCGTCGTACGATGAACGTATCGCATGCCATGTACCCGATGGCATGCGATGCGACGCGATATTTACCCCCATACGATAAAAAATCGTATAAGCACCCTAAAGGGTGCTTTTGAGCACCCTAATGGGTGCTTACAATGTTAAATGCACCTCCCCGCCCCCACCCCCCCTCTATAAACGTGAACCCGAAGTGTGGCGAGCGCAGCGAGCCCGTGAGGGGCGGCGGTACGCGTCCTACGACCTTTTCATACCCCCACTATCCACGTCGGCGTGGAGTTGAGAATAGAATAGTGTGGCGAGCGCAGCGAGCCACCGAGCCCGAAGCGTGGCGAGCGCAGCGAGCCCAGCGAGGGGACGCGGATACCTTCACAGGTAAACGCATCCCTTCGCGGGCTTCACAGGTATCTGCGTGCGCTCGCCACGCTTCGGGCTCGGTGGCTCGCTGCGCTCGCCACACTATTCTATTCTCAACTCCACGCCGACGTGGATAGTGGGGGTATGAAAAGGTCGTAGGACGCGTACCGCCGCCCCTCGCGGGCTCGCTGTGCTCGCCACGCTTCGGGTTCACGTTTATAGTGGGGGGGTGGCGTGGGGGTGCATTTAAAATTGTAAGCACCCATTAGGGTGCTTAACATTGTATAAGCACCCATTAGGGTGCTTATACAATGTTTAATCGCATCGCATGGCATTGTATGCCATGTACAATGGCATACAATTTCAAAATTGTATGCCATCGTGCACTATCGTACGATATCGCATTGCATCGCATACCATCGTATGCGTTATGGTATGCGATGGGCGCCGCCAAAATACACAAGTACCTGTAATCATATATTAAACTTATATAGGATAATGTCTGCCATCAAAAAATATATGTACATTAGTAGAATAAAGCAGAAAAAATACTAAAGAGGCAGTACATGTTAGCTATGACAGGTGGCAGTGCTGAGCTCAGACATGGTCTGTACTCTGCGGATACAGGGCCAGATTCTCAAAGCTTCAAAAGTGATAAAATGGAGAGTGATAAAAAGCCAGCCAATCAGCTCCTGCCTGTCATGTCACCGACTGTGTTTGAAAAATGGCAGGTAGGAGCTGATTGGCTGGCTGTTTATCACTCTCCATTTTATCACTTTTGAAGCTTAGAGAATCTGGCCCCTAGTGTTCTGATGACTCATGAGTCATGCCAATACTTAAATAGTTCATTTAGTTCACAGATTCATACAGATCTCTGAACGAATCACTGACTCTACAGCCATAATGAGTCTGTGTCTGTACATGTACAGTATCTCTGAGCTACCATGTGTGGCACTATATATTGTGTGTATGGAGCAGAACTATGCCATACTTGCCGACTTCTTAGCTGGGCTTTGCGGGAGAGAGGGGGCGTGGGAGCACTCATTTGTAATTTGGATAGCTCCGCCCATGGTCCCACCCCATTTACGGCATGTAAATGGGGCGGGGCCATGGGCGGAGCTATCCAAAGTACATTTCAGAGGGTACTTTTGAAGCTGCGTGGGGGTCTGTAGTGAGGGGGGCGGGGGTTTCAGAGACAGCATGAGCCTTATTAAAGTAAACAGCGTGAGCAGAGGGAGAGAAGCAGGAGGGAAGTGCCGAAGCAGCCAGCCGCTAGCTTACCATGTCATCTGCGGCGCTGCCGGGCTGCCCTCTCTCTGCTGCTCCGGAGTCCTGTTGTCTCCTCTGCTGCTCGCTCGTGCTGCTCCCGCGGCTGCCCCATGCTGTGCTGCTGCTGCGGATCCTCCTTGCTCCTTCGGTCCTCCTCCCGAATGTGCACAGTGCTACTGCTGCTGGCCGGGAACCTGCACCGCCCCAATTCCCGCATCGATCGATCTGCCGCTACAGGGCTAGGAGGAGGGTCTCTCTCCAGTGTCTCCACCTAGCCCACCATGTCCGACTAGTGCTGCCGCTATGATGGTGACCACATCCGGTCCCACAGAACCCCAGCCATCATTTAATAGGACAGCCGCATTTAAGAGGTTACCGTCGGCTCTGCCCTTTGTGACTTGCGCATGCGCAGTCACTGATTTTTTGTGACAGGCTAAAATCCGGGAGGATCCAAAACATTCCCGGGAGGCGGGAGAAAGGATCAAAAAGCGGGATACTCCCGCTAAATGCGGGAGGGTCGGCAAGTATACTGCCATGCTCTATTCTCCCAGTATATTAGTTCAGAGCTGACTCCCAATAAGCCACAGACACAGTGATGGCTGCAGCCTGTAATATACTGTAGCTCTGTTTCCTCCACAAAACTAAGATGTATGAACCTTCATTATACATAAAGGGGAGCAGTTGCCCCTAGCAACCAATCAGCCTATGTCACATCCCAGAATGTGCAAGATAAATTACAGAAGCAGACCTGATACCCAGCAAACTCTCCACCCCATCTCTCTCGAAGGTCAGTTACATTGGGGCAAAGGGACATGTTTTCCTTCTAATTACTGTATTTGAAAAAAAAATGACTTATTAAATTACTCTGAATTTGGGTATTTTACTCGCATAATTTGGAAGTCAAAATAGTAACCACAATGGGATTAATATTGCAGAGCCAAACATGTCACTGTAAGGGTGCTGTATATCCTTTTGCTTTTCTAAAATAGAAAATAATCTGATTTATTAAACCTGTCTGATCATTCTGACAAGGCTGTAACTGCTGCCATGAGCTGGTATTAGAAATGCCTGCTCTGTGTGTAATAATCTAGTCTAGTTCATACACTTCCATGTGCTCCTCTCAGTCTCTAAACCAGTGATGGAATAATGAACCAAATGAACTGAACAAACTAATCTTCTGAACTTATCCTTTGGCTGAACTGGTCACCAACATGAACTAGATTTCCCAGCAACAACAGACAGTGCACTTAGCTACAGTAAGGCTGGTCTGGAGGCTGGAGCTGCTGTACTTCTGCCAGGGAGCTGAAAGACTTCTGTAAGAGGAAGTATTTCCTGTAAGGACCTGCCTATATACCCCTCTCCCTAAGGTCACGCCCCCCCCCAAGATCATCCAAAGGCTAACTACAAAACTGAAACCACTTTAGAAATCTAGCAGTCATTAACTCTTTCCTGCCAACCCAAAAAATGTAAGCCTCTTAAGCAGTGGAGTAGCTACGTTTTGGGCGCCCCCCCGCCGTTAGGGAAGGTGCCCATACCCACCCACCCCCCGCCGCCGCCCCGTCTTACCTATCGCGCTGGTCCTGGCGGCTCCGTTCTTCTGCTGAGGACCACCACAAAATGGCCGCCCCCATACAGCAGACAGTTACAGAGAACAGTGTGCTATATGGGGGCGGCCATTTTGTGGTGGTCCTCATCAGAAGAACGGAGCCCCTGGGACCAGCGAGATACGTAAGTTTGCGGCGGATTGGGGGGGGGGTAACTATAGCACTGCAGCCCCCGGCGCCCCCACATGCACAGCGCCCCCCCCCCCCCCCGCGGTGGCGGGGGCTGCGGTGCTATAGTTACGCCCCTGCTCTTAAGTACGCTCTGGCTTAGGCAGCCCTCGCTTAATCTACTTACCTACCCGACTCCCAGCAACAACCCCCCCCCTGCACGGAAGGTAAATCCTCTGTAATCCCACCAGCCTCCTGCAAACCCCCCTCAGCAGGGGACTCATGGGGACCTGATGAAACAAATCATCATGGCCCCGCCCCCACTGTGCAATGCCTGTAATACCAGAATGCATGATGCAATCAGTTGTTGAGCTCCACCTCTAGTCCCATCCATTTCACAGCACACCCAGCAGCCCCGCCCCCTGCTTCCTCTATCTGGCTGCCTTCTCCCAGAGAGGACAGCCTAAAAGTATGCAACCCTGCTTTATGCTAATGTCAGTGCAATTACCCTACCTGTGTAAAAGCATTTGTCCAAATGAGCATGGGCTGCACATTCATCAGGAATCTGATTCAGGCCCAGATATGCAAATCTAGGCACAGTTGGCCCTATTCAAACCTGATCGCATTGCCAGCGTTCAGTAATGACGCCGCCCTGCTAGAGTGAAATTGCGTTTCTCAATCTATACCCCTCTTGGTAAACTAATCAGCTCTTTCGGATTTCAGTACCACTTGTATGCGGACGATACTCAAATCTATCACCCCAGAGTTGTCACCAGTGGTCTCTAAATGCCTCTCTACCATCTCAGCCTGGATGTCTTCTTGCTTGTGACCACATTGTTTAAACAGACATTGGAGGGGCTCTGCACACACTAAATTAACTGATAAGAAATAGTGGAGATTTAGTTCATGAATTGATCAATGCATTTAAGCCGGCAGCCCCCTTCACGGGACCCAACCTTTCTGCAGGTCCTAACACTATCGCTGAAAATGGCTACAATACACATAGCTATCACATCAATGTTTGATACCAGGCATGCTATCTGGTCTGAAGCTCACAGCACACTTTACTTTTATAGGTGAGCAGCTACCAACACACCTGTCACTAATCATCTAGGGAAATGGCTAACATAAGCTATGGAATCTTAGTTAAAACATGGTGCATGAGAGAATGTGACCACAATAAGACTAATTAAAAAAATTAATCTAATAAACAATATATACACTTAACATCGGCACTCACCTTTCCTAGTTTTGGGGTGCCCTATGGCTTGTGACCACATTGTTTAAACAGACATTTTGCCTATCCAAACAGGCTGTTTGCCGATCCAATGCATATGTCACTTTGATCTTGCACTGTATGACCTGATGAAAAGACCCAGGCGGTCTTGAAACGTTGTCATGTATTGTGTGTTTTAAATCATCATTATGCACTTTAAAATACTAAAGATAATTTGAACAAACCTCCATTGAGTGCAGCGTACTATCTTATGCTGGGGATCATCACCGCCGGTGGGAGTGTCGTATATATATATATTACAGCGCTGCAAGTATGGCGGTACGGGGTGGTACGGCGTACCATTAAAAGAAATACTGCCGGTACCCCGTACCGCCATAACAAATCTGCCCCAAAGTGTGTAATGCGCATGCGCGCATATGTAAGTGGCGGGGGGCGTGGTTTTCGCCGCCCCGCCACAGCTGATCGGAGCGGAGGGGAGGGGAGCGCATTGCGCTTCTCTCCCTCCCCTCCCTGTGTCACTCAGACTAGGCTGTCAGGCGACAGCCAATCAGCGCTCGCGGGCTGGCACCCAATCAGGAGCCAGCCCGCGAGATAGACACTGGACAGAGCCAGGCAGAAGAAACGGGAGATGCGCTCCCTCCCCCTCCCCTCCCCAGGGAAGCAGAACAGCGGGGGACTATAGGGGAGAGAGGACCTGACTGCCCCGGACACAGCCAGCACTGGTGAGTTGTGCTGCTGTGGGGGCATTTATGTGTGGCACTGTGGGGGCATATTATATCTAGCACTGGGGGCATATCTGGCACTGGGGGCATATGTGTGGCACTGTGGGGGCATATATCTGGCACTGGGGGCATATGTGTGGCACTGTGGGGGCATATGTGTGGCACTGGAGGCATATGTGTGGCACTGTGGGGGCATATGTGGCACTGGGGGCATATGTGTGGCACTGTGGGGGCATATGTGGCACTGGAGGCATATGTGTGGCACAGTGGGGGCATATGTAGCACTGGGTGCATATGTGTGGCACTTTGGGGGCATATGTGGCACTGGGGGCATATGTGTGGCACTGGGGGCATATGTGTGGCACTGTGGGGGCATATCTGGCACTGGAGGCATATGGGTGGCACTGTGGGGGAATATCTGGCACTGGGGGCATATGTGTAGCACTGTGGGGGCATATGTGTGGCATTGTGGGGGCATATATCTGGCACTGGGGCACTGTGGGGGCATATCTGGCACTGTGTGGGCCTATTAGTAATGGGCATCAGTTGTGCGGTGTAATGAGCATTATGGTGTGGGGAATAATGTGTAACGGGCATTATGGTATGGGCCATATGTATTGGGTGTGTGACGCGTAACAGGCATTACTGTGTAAACTTTGGCCGTGTGCCTTTGGCGTGCAATATTCCAGCCACTCCCCCTAGTGTCATATGACCACGCCCCTGGTCACACCCCCTGACCACGCCCATTTTTCCAGTACCACTAAGACCTTTTTCCTACTTGCACCACTGTATATATATATATATATATACTAGGTGATTCATCGCGCCCTACGGGCGCTCTTCACACCGTCGTAAGGGGCTGCGCCCCCTTAATTTGTGAACGTTTGTATATAAGAAATATGGTTAGAATTGTATGAAAGATGCCCTGTATTGCAACTTAGGTGTCCGCGAATCGCGGGAGGGGGGGTCGCGGAGGGTGCCGCGAATTGCAGGAGGGGGGGTCGCGGGGGGTGCCGCGAATTGCAGGAGGGGGGGTTGTGGGGGGGGTGTGACGCGAATCGCCACAAGAAAAAATCAACACAGAAAGGTCAACACATGTAAATGTTGACATAAGTGTGGCACTTCATTGGTGTCCATGTCGACACATGAGAATGAATATGAAAACATTCAAAAAATGAAAAAATTTTTTTCAAAAACTCATGTCAACCTTTTTCATTGTCGACCATAGCCATGTCAGTGTTTTCCATGTGCAATTTAATTCTGGAGCTGCCGAGAATCGCGGGGGGGGGTGCCGAGAATTGCGGGAGGGGGGGTCGCGGGGGTGGGTGCCGCGAATCGCGGGAGGGGGGGTTACGGGGCGGGGGTTGCGGCGAATCATGGGAGGGGGGGTCGCGGGGGTGTGCTGTGAATCACGGGAGGGGGGGTCACGGGGTGGGGTGCCGAGAATCGCGGGGGAGGTGTGTGTGTGTGCCGTGAATCGCGGGAGTGGGGGTTGTGGGGGGGGTGACGCAAATCGCCACAAGAAAAAAACAACACAGAAAGGTCAACACATGTAAATGTTGACATAAGTGTGGCACTTCATTGGTGTCCATGTCGACACATGAGAATGAATATGAAAATATTCAAAAAAAACTTCAAAAACTCATGTCAACCTTTTTCATTGTCGACCATAGCCATGTCAGTGTTTTCCATGTGCAATTTAATTCTGGAGCTGCCGCGAATCACGGGGGGTGCCGTGAATTGCGGGAGGGGGGGTTCGCGGGGTTGGGTGCCGCGAATCGCGGGAGGGCGGGGTTCACAGGGGTTCCGGTGGGGGGTTGCCGCGAATTGCGGGAGGTGGGGGGTCACGGGGGGTGCCGCGAATCGCGGGAGGGGGGGTTGCGGGGGGTGTGACGCGAATCGCCACAAGAAAAAATCAACACAGAAAGGTCAACACATGTAAATGTTGACATAAGTGTGCCACTTCATTGGTGTCCATGTTGACACATGACAATGAATATGAAAACATTCAAAAAATGAAATAAATCTTCAAAAACTCATGTCAACCTTTTTCATTGTCGACCATAGCCATGTCAGTGTTTTCCATGTGCAATTTAATTCTGGAGCTGCCGCGAATTGCGGGAGGGGGGGTCGCGGGAGTGGGTGCCGCGAATCGCGGGAGGGCGGGGTTCACAGGGGTTCCGGTGGGGGGTTGCCACGAATTGCGGGAGGTGGGGGGTCACGGGGGTGCCGCGAATCGCGGGGTCGCAGGGGGGGTTTGCCGCGATTCGCGGGAGGGTCACGGGGGAGGGTTTGCCGCGATTCGCGGGAGGGGGGGGTCGCGGGGTGGTGGTTATGCCGCGAATTGCGGGAGGGGTCGTGGGGGGGTTCTTTTTGCAGCGAATCGCGGGAGGGGGGGGTCGCGGGGTTGTTTTTGCTGCGAATCGCGGTGGGGGGGTCGCGGGGGAGCGGGTGTTTTTGCCGCGAATCGCGGGAGGGGGGGGGGCGCAGGGGGGGAGGTTTTGCCGCAAATCGCGGGAGGGGGGCGCTCACCTGGTGGCTGTGGAGTAGCAGTGCTGGGCAACATGGGAAGGCAGTGGGTGTCTGGCACTGTCTGTGGGCTCACTGGGCTGGTTCTCTGTCACATACCTCCCAACATGACCTTCTCCAGGAGGGACACATTGCTCTGTTTCTAGACTTCCCCTTAATGTATGATTGCCATCACCTGTTTTAAACAGGTTAATTTCTCAGAAAGGTGTTCAGCACAGATGAAGGCAATCACACATTAAGAGGAAAGTCCAGGAACAGAGCGTTATAGACACAGACACCCACTTTGAGTGACAGATGTAGCCAAATATATAGGAGATATATATATATATATATATATATATATGCACACACACACACAGGAGAAGGCTGATGAAAATTCTAGAATAAAGGCATAGAAACATTGCTTGTTACTGTGTGCCAGCGTGAACATTGTTTATAGCTGCCTGGAGTGCTGCACCGGCTCTCTCCTGTGTAGTGTATCCATTGTGTGGGCACCCGGCGCAGTAATGTACTCTAAAGGGAGAGACGGATCTCCGAGGACTGTTTATATATTGACACTGCCCCCATACTTACCTGTCCGGAGTCCAGTGATGAAGGCAGCAGTGCTGCCGGCATAAAAGAAAAAATGGTAACCGGGCTATTATTGGGGGAGATCGGTGCATGCGCAGTAGTGTCTGGGTGCTCTAATACTCAGACTCCACTGCCCTGTGTGCCAAGGCGCTGCGGCTGGAAGAGAGGAGGGGGCTTGAATGTAGGAGGCTGCACACGGAACTCCTCCTCTCTTAAAGCTCAGCTGAGTAAAATAATCCGATTTGACACTTTCACACGATTTATCAGTCTGATGCGTCCAAATCGTGTGACAAGGACCCAAAGGGCACTAGTGTATAGGGGCCTTATATAAATACTGTAGTACCATTATATATTGGCTAAGCAAGAGGAGTTGCTGGAATTATTAGGAGTAGAGGAGCCCCCTCCCATCTCACCATCTGTGCATCTGAACTCTGACATTCAACACTTCTAAAGCAAGTGAAATATCCCATCATTGTCACCCTCTTAAAATAAACACGCACATCATACGTGACTGCAGCTGAAGATTAGATTTACTTGGCAGCAAACCCACTACTGATATCTGACAGAACACTGGGCTCAGATGTCTGAGGTCCTGATTCTGAGTCACATGGCTGCATATTTTGACGCTTCTGTTTGCTATACTTACCTACCCGACTCCCAGCAACAAACCCCCCCCGCACGGAAAGTAAGTCCCACCAGCCTCCTGCAAACCCCCCTCAGCAGGGGACTCATGGTGACCTGATGAAACAAATCATCATGGCCCCGCCCCCACTGTGCAATGCCTGTTATACCAGAATGCATGGATTCGATGATGCAAACAGTTGTTGAGCTCCACCTCTAGTCCCGTCCCTTTCGCAGCACACCCAGCAGCCCTGCCCCCTGCTTCCTCTATCTGGCTGCCTTCTCCCAGAGAGGACAGCCTAAAAGTATGCAACCCTGCTTTATGCTAATGTCAGTGCAATAACCCTACCTGTGTAAAAGCATTCGTCCAAATGAGCATGGGCTGCACATTGATCAGGAATCTGATTCAGGCCCAGATATGCAAATCTAGGCACAGTGGGCCCTATTCAAACCTGATAGCATGGCCAGCGTTCAGTAATGACGCCGCCCTGCTAGAGTGAAATTGCGTTTCTCAATCTATACCCCTCTTGGTAAACTAATCAGCTCTTTCGGATTTCAGTACCACTTGTATGCGGACGATACTCAAATCTATCACCCCAGAGTTGTCACCAGTGGTCTTGGGCCGAGTCTCTAAATGCCTCTCTACCATCTCAGCCTCGATGTGTCCTCGCCACCTCAAACTCAATATTTCCAAAATGGAATTACTTATATTCCCACCAGCCAAGAACAGTTACCAACCTGATATCTCCATAACTGTTGACAATATGACAATTTACCTTACCCCACAAGGTCGTTGTCAAGGGGTCATCTTCGACACTGAACTGTCCTTTGTTACCCACATTCAATCAGTCTCCAAATCATGTTACATGTGTAGAAATATGCTCCAGTGCTGGGATGACTTCTCCGGTCCCAGCAGCGGAGCAGGAAGGATGGCGCCCCCAGCATGCCCCAGAAGCTGATTTTGCCCGTCGGAAGCCAATCCCAGTTCCTGAATGGGCATCCAATAGGAGGCAGCCATGGCGGTCCCATCAGCACCCGCTCCGCTGCCTTCCACCCTGCCCCTGGCATCTGACATCAGATGTCGGCGGGGATTCAAATAGAAAGCGCCAGGACACGAGGGATATGAATTCAGAAGTGGCTCCAGAAGATGACAGGAGTGATGGTGATGGATAGGATGAGCGGATGAGTGGACATAGTGGTCAAGAGGAGAGACCCCCGGTGGCCACACCAGAAGAAGCTCCGCAGGTAAGGATGGGCCATCGGCAGGAAGAGGAAGCAGCAGTAGACTGGAGATGCCTCCCGAGAGTGGAAAGCAAAAAGAGCTGGTGAAGCTCCCTCCTGGGGGGCTATCCCAACTACAAGTAAGTGGCCGGTGGCCACCAACCCCTGAAGACCCCCTAGGCCACCAGGGTTCGGGCACTAGGCCCATGGCTCATGTTCAGGCCCATCTGGCCTGCGAGGAAAGTAGTCGTGCCCCCTTGGCCCATTGACAAGTACAGCCGGACCCTCCTGGCCCGTGGGCAGGAGGTCCAGAGCCAGCACCGCGCCACAAGGTTTCAGGCATCAGGCCCGGTCAGCAGGAGCAGGCCCTTCTGGCCTGTGGGGGCTATAATCGGGCCCTCTTGGCCCGGGGCAATTGTGAGTCGGGTCCTCCTGGCCCATGGGCCCTAGGTCCAGGCAGAGGCGTAACTATAAATTTTGCTCCCCCCTGCCAAAAAATTTACTGCGCCCCCCTCCACACACACACACATGGCATTTCGGTAAGGCATATATATATATGTATATATATATATATATATATACACACATGAGTATATATATATTCACAATGTACAGATGGAGCGCGTTTCAGCCAGTGCTGGGACTCACCAGAATGCCCCTGCTAGCGAGCTGGCGCTCCATCTGACTGGGACGCGCAAGCATCCCACACGCACGTGCGTCCCTTTTTGTAGGCGGCAGGGGACTTGAACCCTGCCCGTCTCCTCTTCAGGGAGACGTGCAGGTTTAGGGGGGAGCGGAAAGGTGGGATCAGGCGGCATGGAGCACTGTAGTAAGGGAACGCACGCGCATCTCGTGTGCGCACGTTCCCTTCTGGCGGCTGGCAAATCTACCGCCAGGCCCTGCAAGAATGATGGGCACTCCATATGTATATATATATATATATATATATATATATATAAATATATATATATATATATAGACACATACAGATGGAGTGCCAGTCATTCTTGCAGAGGATGGCGGTAGATTCGCCAGCCGCCAGCCCCCGGAAGATGCGTGTGCGTACCCTAACTACGGTGCTCCATGCCGCCTGATCCCACCTATACAGTATATATATATACACTTTTTTAATAGTACTGGTGTATAAAAAACAAACCTCTTATTAACAATTTTGTCACTAGGTGGGACGACTTTCTCTCTCCTGTTCCCTCACTTTCTCTCTTCTGTTCTTCCCTCCTGCGGGCTTCCCAGCTCCTCTCCAGGCTCCAGCGTGTGACACACATAGGAGCAGTTGAAGCTGAGGTAGGGACCAGCAGACACTGCTGCTTCCCCTGCCTCAGTCTGACACTACAAGGCCACGCCCCCGGCCAGCCACCCCCCTCCCATTGGATATCTCGCCCGCCCGTCAATTTTTTTATTTATTTTTTTACAGATCCATCATGGCCGCGCCCGCGCCTACTCTGCAAGCGCACGGGCAGCGGCGGGAGGCATGGCAGGTGGCACCCTAAGCAGCAGCAGTCGCATACTGTGTAGTGTGCGCAGCCGGACACTCATTTATCCCCGACCCCGCCCCCGCTGCCCGCAGTAACTATTCTCTGCCACAGTGCCACTAAAGTCCAGCACCCACGCAGCCCCTGCTCCCCCAAGCAGCAACGGGGGCTGCCTTACGGTATCTCCGCCACTGCCTCCAGGCCTGAGGGACAGCCAAACAGGCCTCTGGTCTGCAGTAGGCCCAAGGGCACAAGTACTGCAATGGTGGCTACCGTGGTGTGGCTGGGAGCAGCCAGAGGGTGTTGTGCCGTGATTGTCTTGCATACTGTGTTTGTACTGTGGATTTCTTTCTGGTAATTTCACTGTCTGTTAACTCACGCAATCATGTCCCTTTCCAGAGTGTGTTCGTTACAGGTCAGGTGTTGTGGCCCCAGGTTGTGCGGGCACTAGGCCCCAGGTTGTGCGAGCGCTAGGCCGTGGTATCTTCTGATCTGGTGCTAGGCTGCAGGTTACGCATGACGGCTTCAGGCCGCAGGTTGCGTGGTCGCTATGCTGTGGTATCTTCTCATTCAGCGATTGGCCGCAGGTTGCGTAAGACGGTATACTGCTGCAGGTTTCGCGGGCATGAAGCCACAGGTGAGTTTGAGTATTACACTGCCCTAGGAAGCAGGAGGTTACTTGTGTTCATTTCTACGTGCCGGTACCAGTATGCTCAATGAGTCAGGGGAACGGTAGAAAGCTGGTGAGTATAATCTGTGTTGCGTCTGTTTGTTGTGTTATTCGTTCTCTTTCCCCTCCCCTGGAGCGTTTCCACAAGCGGGTGCAACCAGCCTGAGGACAGTAGTGCCTGTGATGAGCATCCCCTCCCCCCATAGTGGGACTCTCCACCCTCATTTATTTTATAGGTAATGTCGCATCGGAGCCCAGCAGAGCAAGAGGGGAGTTCCGGGACCATCGTCGTCCCGATGGTGAGAGGCGGAGGGCAGCAAGGTGAGTAAGTGCAGAGAGTGTTGGCGCAGGCCATGCCTCCGTGCCTCTTACACATGCATCTAAAAAAAATATACAAAATACGACCCTATCTCACACAAGATACTACTAAATCTCTTGTCCATGTACTCATTATATCCCGCATTGATTACTGCAATAGTCTCCTAACTGGTCTTCCCAAGAAGAGACTCTCGCAACTGCAATCCATTCTTAATGCTGTTGCTAGGCTGATATTTGTAGCAAGACGCTCAGGGGTAGATTTATAATAACGGCGCCTATCGCGCCGCTATAACAGTTCCTGCTTTGCCTCATTAGCGAGGCAAAGCAGGAGGGGACACCGACAAGATCTATTAAGATCTTGCCGCCGGAGTGGGGGAGCGCTAACTCCTCCCTCCGGCGATGTCCCTCCTGGAGACAGCGCATCAGTTAATACTGATGCGCCATCTCCTTCCCCCCCTGGTCGGCTGACTGCGCATGCGCGGGATCTCGCTAGTCTCGCGATATCCCAGCGCAGCTGAGCGCCAGCAGCAGGGACAGCGCTGTCCCTGCTGTTAGGTATAGGGCATCGCCGCCTGCAGCTGGCGAAGTCGCCAGCTGCAGGCGGCGGAACGGTCAGCGATGCTGACCGTTCATAAATCTGGCAGGAGGCAGGGCGCAGTGCAAAATATCGCCCCTGCGCTATGCCTCCTGCCCCACACCGCCGGCGTTAGAGTAAACGCTCGGCGGGTGTGATAGATCAGGGGAAGCATTATCCCCTGCTATAACGCACGGGGATAGCGCAGTTTCCCCTGATCACCATATAATAAATCTACCCCTCATTGTCTGAATCCGCTCTGCCAGTTCCTCCATTGGTTGCCTGTATTTTACCGTATTCAATATAAAATATTCTACCCACATATAAAGCTATTAACCATAATGTACCA
Organism: Crinia signifera; assembly: GCF_055691185.1. Lineage (NCBI taxonomy): Eukaryota > Metazoa > Chordata > Amphibia > Anura > Myobatrachidae > Crinia > Crinia signifera. Next base: position 33,277,336 of record NC_139226.1, read on the forward strand.
CCATATACTGTATCTCTTTATGTATCTCAGCACAAGATCTGCGTCTCTCTTCTGCACTGATCACCAGCTCCCATTCACTATTACAGGACTTAATCTGGCTGCTCCCACCCTATGGAAAGCCCTTCCATGCACAAATAAGACTCTGTACTAGCCTCCAAACTTTGAAACGTTCCCTGAAAACTCACCTCTTAATGCAAGCCTATCATATTTAAGTTCTACACGCATAACCCTCTGAGGTACTTATGTATTGTATAGCATTTCTTCTGAACTTGCAACTTGGTGGGACTGCTATGCTATTACTGGTGCCTGTCCTTGTGTTTCCCTCCTATGTCCCTATAGAATGTAAGCTTGCAGCAGGGCCCTCCTACCTCTAAGTCTGTCTGTTGTTACCCAGTTTGTTTTATCACTGTCTACAATTGTAAAGTGCAATAGAATCTGCTGTGCTGTATAAGAAACAGTGGGCGAGATTTAGTGGGTTTACCATTTATAGCAAAATGCAAATTTTTCTCAAATCGCCCTATATCGCCGTTTTTTTATATCACATTTTTTTACAGAAATCGCGTATTTAATGGCTGGCATAATGCCGCATGAAAAGTGCGATATATGGCGATATACGGCGATATGGTGTGAATTGAGTCGATGTGATACGCCATAAAAGTGCGTTTTCCAGGTTAGGTCATGTGCGTATTTGTGGCCAACCAGAATGCGATTTACACCAATACACCTGATCAGCCCATACAACATGCTAATCTATTGGCCCACCTTAGTCCCTTGCAATACGCATCACACCCCCTATATAAAGGGGCGCAGACGCCATTTTACCCTTTGAAAGGGAGTAAGGCGTTTGAGATGGAGAGGAGAGGAGGAGTGATAAGGTGCAGAGGAGGCAGAGGGACAGCCAGCTTGGGCCCAAACACCCCAACCACTGGGAGAGGTAGGGGAGTGAGAGGCATCACTGCCAAAGGCAGGACAGGGAGAGCCAGCATGCTCCCAGCAAGAGCTGCGCCAGGGAGAGGCCACATGGTGGAAGCTGTGCAGGTGGCTATGGAGGATGAGGAGGAAGCAGGCACAAGACGTGTGTCCTCACAGGAGGAACAGAGTGCCAGGCACACAGAGGAGGAGCTGCAGGAGGGAGATTTTTCAGAGGTGGACTGGCCTCTGTAGGAGGAAGATGAAGCAGACTTGGAGGTGCTGGGGGAAGAAACAGGACAGGAGGAGGAGGAGGGTGAGCCTGAAAATGTGGAGGAGGAGGATGATGCAGCTCGTACAGCTAGTGGGAGGAAAGTCAGGTTCTCATATGAGGAGAATATGGCCCTGGTGCGTGCACTCTTGCCCCTGTATGACCGCCTACTTGGTCCTCACCATCACCGCACAAGTGTGGCAAGAAAGAAGGGGATGTGGGACAATATCACATCCGCGGTAAATGCAGTCAGCACACACAAGAGGAGTGTGCTCAATGTCAAAAAATGATATAATGACATCAAGCGCCTCCTCAAAGCCAAGCTTGCCCTGGAGAAGAAAGAGGCCTGTCTCACAGGAGCAGGGGCGGGCTGGGCCGGGGGGCAGAGTGCCATATGCCCCCCGGGCCGTTTACCCACTCACTGGCTGCAGGCCACGCTGGATCAGCTCCTCCAGCCCTCCTGCGCTGGCCGCGGCTTCCAGAACACGCCGCGGCCATGTTCTGGAAGCCGCGGCCAGTGCAGGAAGGCTGGAGGAGCTGATCCAGCGTGGCCCGCAGCCAGTGGGTGGGTAAGCGCTCCCCCCCCCTCCCCGCAGCATATGTGTTCCTGGCACTCTGTGGGGGCATATGTGCCTCTGGCACTCTGTGGGGGCATATGTGCCTCTGGCACTCTGTGGGGGCATATGTGCCTCTGGCACTCTGTGGGGGCATATGTGCCTCTGGCACTCTGTGGGGGCAAATGTGCCTCTGGCACTCTGTGGGGGCAAATGTGCCTCTGGCACTCTGTGGGGGCATATGTGCCTCTGGCACTCTGTGGGGGCATATGTGCCTCTGGCACTCTGGGGGCATATCTGGCACTGTGGAGGAATATGTGTATTTGGCACTGTGGTGGAATATCTGGCACTGTGGCGGCATATGTGCCTGGCACTGTGGGGGCATATCTGGCACTGTGGGGGCATATGTGTATTTGGCACTGTGGCGGAATATCTGGCACTGTGGGGGCATATCTGGCACTGTGGGGGCATATCTGGCACTGTGGGGGCATATGTGTATTTGGCACTGTGGCGGAATATCTGGCACTGTGGGGGCATATCTGGCACTGTGGACATCACATTGTGTGGTGTAATGGGCATCATGGTATGGGGCGTAATGGGCATTACGGTGTGGAGAGCATTGGGTAATTGCCATCACAGTATGGGGTGTAATGGGCATCAAGGTGTGCGGCATAATGTGTAATTAGCATCACAGTGTGCGGTGTATTGAGTAATTAGCATAGCCGTTTTAGGCGTAATGTGTAACTGGCATCATGGTGTTCAGCATAATGTGTAATTGGCATTACGGCATGTGGCTTTATGTTTAATGGGTATTACAAGGTTCGCTAAAATGTGCAATCTGCAGGTAGACAATACAATCATGGTACAGGCCACGTCCCCTTATGATAGGCCACGCCCCTAATTTTCCTGCGCACCTTCGGCGCGCAAAAGCATTCTGTCTACCGTAAAGTTGGCAGATTATGGGCCAGTGCTCTGGACTTGCCCCTAGGCTAAAAGTTGCAAGCCAGCCCCTGCACAGGAGGTGCACCTAGGCAGCAAGTCAGCTTTAAGGCCTATGAGAGGCTGCAACACCGAATAATCCCACCGGAGGTGCTTCCCGGCATCCACATTGCCGATACAGACAGGCCCCCCACTCCTCCGCCAACTGGTAAGTGTCCACACATGTCAACTTCACATTTTGCTATGTCATGTGCGCATGCAATTATGGTGGTATGCTTTATGTGTCCAATAGATTTCTGTGTGTGCAACTACATATCCCAGCAAAAACACATGTTGCTAGGTTTCATTGCTAAATAATGGACTGTGCATTTTGCTGGGTTATGTAGTTCCACAGAACCAATTAATGTGTGCTGTCCTTATCACTGTATGGGCTGCAGTGTAGATGATTGTTAATCCATATCAATCCTCTGGGTAGTTGGAAAAGCACTTTACAGTCACTTTTACATGTGTAATCTGATGATCTTTCCTGGTAGTAGCAAGTGGAGGAAAAATATCGTGCACAGTCATAATACTTAAATAACCACTTCAGTTAAAAGTCATCAAATTCCGTATGTAATCATATCAGAAGACAAATGTTCTTTTTTTGTAAAGTTTTTATCTGCATAGTTGGAAAAGTGCCAGTTAGGTGCAAATGTTCTTAATGGAAAATGTCTTCTTCTTTCAAACAGCTCGATCTCTGGAGTCCCAGCCTGCTGTTGAGCGACATCATCCGATTGTTCCCAATGTCCAGTCTGCAGGTGAAATATACTGTTACACAAACAAATTGCACATTTCACACATGGCTGTCCCCACCACAGTAGCCTGTGCCAATGCATGCACAATGCATGAGCAACACCTCACCATTCCAACTAAGGTATCATGACCCACCATACACTAATCTGCATAGCATACTTACCACTGTTATCTCATTTGTAGGACCTTCACAACCGATGCCAGAACCCACAGATCCCATGCAAAATATGGACGACATGAGTGAAATCATCGTGGAGACGGTGCCATCGTTGGAACCTGCACAAAACCAATCACACCCAGTCAATGAGGCCCCCTATACGCAGTCACATAGGCAGCAGCCCCCAATCATTGCAGCCACCAACACTCCCACTAGTGCGGAGGAGTTGGCGCAATCCATCCATCTTTTCAAAGGGAAACAAATATATTTTATGGAGATGCAGACCACCCAACTAGAAACCGTTAAGGGGTATGTGCGTAACATAGCTCTGCAAATGAGACGAATTTCCCAAAGTGTGCGTGCTAATGTAGGGACACAAATTCGTCTTGTCTCCACATTAGACACACGCTTATCAGAAATTGGCCAAGCCATTCAGGGCCAAACTACTAATTTTAGAGCACTAAATGCCAATATGGTTGAACAGACCCAAGCTATTAATGGCCAAACAACTGCGTTGATGTCCCTACAAACGCAACTCAGCCTCAGTGCAACTAGTTTGTTAGGTCAGCACCAAACTACATCTACGCAAAGTAGTAGTGTGTCCTCCACACCCATGAGTGGGTCCCCCACTACTTCCCCACGTCGTAGTATCCGTACTAGGGGTGGTGGTGCCACTAGTGGTAAGGGTGCTAATACCCGGGCTCTAGGCAAAAATGTTTAATGTTGTGTGCATTTACATGTGTATCATGTGCTGTTTTTTTTCCAACACTCATGCAGTGAATGGTCATGTTAAATTTTTATATGGTATGGGCTATGCCTAAATGTTTCAGCAAGTAAAAATTATTTGCAGCCAGCAAACTTGTTGTCATTCTTTACAAATGATTACCCACACTGTTCTTTTATGTATTGTCAAATAGTGACATTTTAGCAGCCACGGGACTTTGGGTTGTGTGTGCTTATTTGTCATGGAATCTTCAGGAAATAGTGACATTTGAGGGGGATAAGCATTGGGAATTGCATACTGTATGTAGCCGCCACTTGTTTTGGTAAATTTCAACCACCTCAGATCAATGATCCATGTCACCTCCATCCATAAAGCTGATGTTAATTAGCATTTTCAATCATTTGTACAAATAGAAAACTACAGTACTTACTTTACATTGTTATAGTTGTTATCATGTTGGAGTGACGTGGCTGGGGACGCTGCCGGGCAGCGTCCCAAGTCTCACTCTGAGACGGAGCGTCGGGACGTTGCCAGGCAACGTCCCCGAGCTTCCGTCCGACGGCCGCGAGCGCGCGCGCCTGACGTCAGTCAGGCGCCGCGAAAATTAAATAAATAGCCGGCGTCTGCTGGGCACAGACGCCGGTTATAGCTTTTGCTTTCTGAAGCATATTGCTTGTGACTCCCGGGCCCCGTGGTCCTTGGTCCTCGGTTTCTTGGCTGAAGTACTCTGCTTCAGCCATCTTGGTGTTCCAGCCTGTCTTTGATATTCCAGCGGTGCTCATTCCCAGCCTGTTCCTGGAGTTCTCAGCTGCTTTCCATCCTCAGCCTGTGAGCCTGCATCGGACTCACAGTCTCCATCCTCCGTGTGTCACGTAAGTGCTCCAGTGGAGCCCTGGTCTTTCTTTTTCAGGTCCGCTGGCCCTCCGTGGCTTTGCCCCTCCGTGGGCTAGTTATTTGTGTCCACTCTTGTGTCTCTTTATCCCCTTAGTTCTTGTCAGGATATATTCTGTTACCCCTTGTATGTCATTAGATTTCTGTTTAGGCAGGAGTATCTTTTCCTCCTCTGGATTCCTGCTTTGGGGAGTCACTGTCCCTCTGGTGTGTCTTCTTGGGGACTCCCTTCCATCAGCTGGTGTCTGCGACTTGGTCGCTCTCCCGTCTTGGCCCGGTGCCGGCAGTTAGGGACCATTCCCCAGCTAGGTCCAATAGTTAGCTGGTCCTCTTGGGTTACCCCGTGGCGATCGCTTTCCCCTTGTCTCTACATAAGACCTGGCTGCATCGGGGTTGGAGCGGGCCTAACTTGCTCCTTCGGACGCGGCGGGCCCAGGTGAAGCCTAGCTCTGCAGGGGTTTGCCATCTGCCTCGGGGACTCAACTGAGTGAGTGTAGTACCCGCTGTGGCCGTCCTAACCGGCGGTCCCGGCTACGGGCTCACGCCTGATCTCCTTGTCTTCTGTAACCAGCCATTGTCTCCAGCGCCCAGGCAAGGGCATCATAACATTATAACCGGCCCGAAAAAGACAGATTACATTAGTCTGAAAACTTTGTGGGGTGATTTATTTGGTGATCTTGTATTATGAGTACTACTCCCCAGACTTTTTCTGATAAGCTTCAAGGGCTCACTCAGATGGTGCGGGAATTGTCTTTGAAAGTAGCCTCCCAAGAGCAAAGGATGCGGCCCCCAGAGCCAGGGGGTTCAGACCCCAAAATGAACCTACCAGATCGGTTCTCTGGGGATCGCAAAAACTTTTTTAATTTTCGAGAGAGCTGCAAGTTGTATTTTTGGCTCAAACCACGCTCTTTCACGTCCGAGGCCCAGCGTATTGGACTTGTAATATCTTTGCTCCAGGGTGACCCCCAGACCTGGGCCTTTGGACTGCCTTCGGACAGCCCAGCTTTGACCTTGTTAGACAATTTCTTTAGTTCTCTTGGGTTGTTGTATGATGACCCCGACCGTGAAGCCTCAGCAGAGACTCATCTTAGGGCCCTTAAGCAAGGGAAAGACCCAGCTGAGGCTTATTGTACAGAGTTCCGCCGATGGGCAAATGATTGCGGATGGAACGATCCGGCGTTACGCAGTCAATTTCGTTGCGGTCTGGCTGACGAAATTAAAGATTGCCTTATTCAATACCCGGCACTGAAAACTCTGGACAAATTAATGGAATTAGCCATTAAGATTGACCGTCGCCTCCGTGAGCGGAGGTCTGAACGGGGCTCTATCACTCGGGTGGTTCCCTATGTTCCGGTGACCCCTGAGGAAAGCGAGGAGCCTATGCAACTGTCACGGCTAAAGGGCTGGATGGAGTCGTGTGGTGCACAGGAACCGGAGACGGACCAGGAGGAGTAGGATTGAAACGTGCAGGTTTAATAACGGATTTCATAAATGATAAACTTCACTCAAATACTTCTTTAAGTGACAGTTGGAATAAATTAAATAGAGTCCAGCACAATACTAATAATGGGCAGGGAAATCTGGAAACGTATACGTGGTGAGCCAGAGTACATAGATGAGGATCCGGAAGGGGGTTGATTTGATGACAGAAGAAATGGATCCGGATGACTGAAAGATGATGGAATGAATGAGTTGTATGAAGGAGGACAGTGGGAAGCTGTGCAGGGTAATTCTGGGACACAAGCAGGAACAAGCACTAGGTAGGACTTGCAGCATTGGTGTCAGGAGCAAACTTCCTTGTAGCAAGATGCAGGGAGCAAGGCACCAGAGTCAGGAGAGAAAGAGCCAGGATCCGGGAATCAGCTAGGAGTTGTGAATGACTCCAAAGACTCATTGCACTGACACTGAACAGCCTAGGCAGATCCCCTATATCCCCAGGGGATGGCTGCCATTGGCTGTCAGCACAGGATGAGGAGGGAACCTCCACTCTGGGCTAATCTGTCTCCTGCCCTCAACCAAGATGGCGACGCCGGCCTCCCGGCACTACTACTGCTGCCATCCCTACCCAGAGCTGCCGCTACCCGCACACCGCAGACCGGAGCCTGCACACGCTAGCCGGCGGCGGGCGCGGACGGGTGAGTACTGTACCCGCCGCGCTCCGTCGCGGCTACGTGTGACAGTACCCCCCCTTTTCAGGGTGACCCCAGGGCGCCTATGGGCCTTGTGCGGATTTCTCTGGAGAAATTGCTTTACCAGTTTTGGAGCGTGCAAATCAATGGAATCCACCCAAGAGTTCTCTTCGGGACCAAACCCAACCCATTCCACCAGATACTGGGTACGAGAATTGCGGCAACGAGAGTCTATAATGCGTCTTACCTCGAATTCAGCCCCACTTTCGGAGTTAATCTTGGGCGGTTTGGGAATCTTCTTTTGATAAGAGTTCAACCTTAAAGGCTTGAGGAGGGACACATGGAAGGAATTCGAAATCCTTAGGGAAGGAGGAAGTTGAAGTCTATAAGCGACAGGATTAATGACTTGGATGATAGGGTATGGCCCAATGAACCGGGGAGCCAGCTTCATAGAGGGCAGACGGAGGCGTATATGGCGGGTAGACAGCCATACCCGGTCTCCGACTTTCAATCTGGGCGCTGCCCTTCTTTTCCTGTCTGCCATCCTCTTGTATCGGGCGGAAGATTTAAGAAGAGCGGTGTGGACATCCGACCAGATTTTAGCAAAGCGTTGTAATGAAGTGGTTGCTGCAGGAACTTCGGAAGAGGATAATTCTGAGAAATCCGGAGATCGTGGATGTTTGCCGAATACTGTAAAGAAGGGGGTGGTTCCGGAGGAAGAGTGATAGGAGTTGTTATGCATATATTCTGCCCACGGGAGAAGATCCACCCAGTCATCTTGGGAAGACGAGACAAACAGTCGGATAAAGGCCTCCAAGTCTTGATTCACCCGTTCTGTCTGGCCGTTGGTCTGGGGATGAAAGGCAGTGGAAAACTTGAGTTTGACCTGTACCGCGGCACAGAGAGCTCTCCAGAACTTTGCAACGAACTGTACTCCGCGGTCGGATACAATCTCTTTGGGCAGTCCGTGAAGTTTAAAAATGGTTGAGATGAATAGCTGAGCCAGTACTGGAGCAGAGGGGAGACCTTTTAGTGGGAAAAAATGGACCATTTTCGAGAATCGGTCGACCACTACCCAGATTGCGGTATGACCTTTTGAGGGAGGTAGTTCGCAAATGAAGTCCATTGACAGATGGGTCCATGGTTCTGTGGGAATGGTTAGAGGGCGGAGAGGACCAGCGGGAGTTGTTCTGGGCACTTTATGCTGAGCACATCTTACACAAGAGGCAACGAAGTTGGTTACGTCGTGGCGGATGGTTGGCCACCAATAAGAACGTGACAGGAACATCAAGGTCTTTTGTGCTCCTGCGTGCCCTGCGAAGCGGGAAGAATGTGCCCATGACAATATTTTCTTGCGAAGTTCGGGGGGAACGAACGTTTTACCTGGAGGAGGAGATGGCTGTACGGTTACTTGGGCGAAGACCAGCGGATCGAGGATTGGACGAGGAGGTGTCTCTAGGTCAGAGGTCGTCTCAAAGGAGCGGGATAGAGCGTCTGCCTTAGTATTCGTGGTTCCAGGTCGGAATTTAATTTGGAAATCAAAGCGTTCAAAAAACATGGCCCAACGGGCTTGGCGGGCAGTAAGGCACTGAGCCTGTTTAAGAAAGGACAGATTTTTGTGGTCTGAATACACGGTGATCTTATGTCGTGCCCCCTCCAGAAGGTATCGCCACTCCTCTAACGCAGTTTTGACTGCAAGCAACTCCTGTTCCCTGATGGGGTAATTCTTCTCTGCTGGGAGGAATTTTTTGGAGAGGAAGGCACAAGGGTGTAATTCTTGATCCTCACCTTTTTGTGACAAGATGGCCCCGATCCCTTCCGAGGATGCGTCCACCTCGAGAATGAAGGGCCTGTCGAGGTCTGGTTGGAGGAGGATTGGTGCCGTCATGAATGCTCTCTTTAACTGCTGGAAGGCAGAGGATGCTTCTGGCGACCATCGGCTTGGATCAGCTCCCTTGCAAGTGAGAGCAGTGAGGGGAGCAGCGATAGTAGAGAAGTTCCGGATAAATCGCCGGTAATAGTTTGAGAACCCTAGGAATCTCTGAATTCCTTTGAGTGTTGTGGGGGCTGCCCAGTCTTGGATGGCTCTCACCTTCTCTGGGTCCATTTCTATCCCAGTGGCGGAGAGAATGTGACCCAAGAATGGAATGGACGTGACCTCAAAAACGCACTTTTCCAACTTGCAGAACAGTTGATTTTGGCGAAGACGTCGTAGGACTTCGGACACTGTCTGTCTGTGAAGTTGGAGATTTGGAGAGAAGATGAGTATATCGTCTAGATAGACTACGATGGAGTGGTACAGCAAGTCCCGAAAGATATCATTTACAAACTGTTGGAAGACAGCGGGGGCGTTACAAAGGCCGAAGGGCATCACCAGGTATTCATAGTGGCCGTCGCGCGTGTTAAAAGCCGTCTTCCACTCGTCACCTGGACGGATCCGGATCAAATTGTAGGCCCCTCGCAGGTCCAATTTAGTAAAGATTGCTGCCCCTCTGATCTTGTCGAATAGTTCTGCGATAAGGGGTAAGGGATAGCGGTTTTTAATGGTGATGTCGTTCAGGCCCCTATAGTCGATACATGGCCGAAGACCGCCATCTTTCTTTTTCACAAAGAAAAACCCGGCCCCGGCCGGAGAAGTAGATGGTCGAATGAAACCTTTGTTTAAGTTCTCTTGAATGTACGAGGACATGGCCTCAGTCTCAGGTAGCGACAGGGGATAGATGCGGCCACGAGGAGGGAATTTCCCGGCCACCAGCTCTATCGGGCAGTCCCAAGGACGGTGAGGAGGCAGGGTGTCGGCACCACCTTTACTGAATACATCTGTAAATGAACGATATGGTGCGGGTATCGACAAGGGTGGAGCTGAAGAGGATGAAGGACAGTTACCCTCACGTTGTGGATGGGTCTGGTAGACCGGAAGGATCTGAGGAATGCAAGTAGACTGGCAATCTGTTCCCCAGGCCTTGACCTCCATATTGGTCCAATCGATGTGTGGGTTATGTTTGGAGAGCCAGGGAAGGCCCAGGACCATTTGGTGTGAGGACTGTGGAAGAATGAAGAATTCGAGGGTCTCTTGATGTAGAGCTCCTATGAGCAGTGTCACCGGGGTGGTCTGATGGGTGATTTGTCCACTACGAATTCGACTCCCATCCACTGCAGTGAGGACCAGCGAGTGATCCAGGGGTTGCACAGGCAGGGCATGTTGGGTAACAAAAGAAGAAGAAAGGAAGTTTCCCGCTGCTCCAGAGTCCAATAGGGCCTGAACTCTTTTTCTCCCTTGGGGACACACAAGGGTAACCGGAATGGTGGAATCAGAAGAAGAGGGAGATGGAAGCAAGACTCCTAATCGGACCTCCCTCGGGGAGATTAGGAGCGGTCGTTTCCCGGCCGCAGCGGGCAGGAAGCCAATAAGTGAGCTGAGGAGCCACAGTACATGCATAGATTCTCTCGCCGTCTTCGGGACTTCTCTTCGAGAGAGAGACGGGAGCGGTTGATTTGCATGGGCTCATCTGTTGACACCGCAGGAGGCGGGGTTGGTTTGGAGGCTGGTGCGACATTGGAAGGAAATCGAGGGCGAAGGCGATCAGAGCGATTCCTCTCAAGTTGGCGTTCTTGGAGTCGCAGATCGACTTTGTTACATAATGAAATGAGTTCAGCCAGGGTGGAAGGAGAATCGCGAGTTGCTAACTCGTCCTTGATGCGCCCGGCTAGGCCGTTCCAGAAGGCAGAAACGAGAGCCTCTTCGTTCCATCTGAGTTCGGAAGCCAGGGTTTGAAATTGTACGACATATTGTCCCACTGGGCGACTGCCCTGACGAATCCTTAGGATCTCCGTGGCTGCGGAGGACACTCTGCCAGGCTCGTCGAAGATGCGACGGAAGGAGGCCACAAATTCTTCATAGTTATTGAGGATGGGATCCGCACGCTCCCAAAGGGGGGACACCCACTCCAGGGCTGGACCCGCCAGTAGGGACACGATGTAAGCCACACGAGTCTTGGGAGAGGGGAAATTGGAAGGCTGGAGGGTAAAATGGACGTCACATTGATTCAGGAATCCTCGACACCCCCTCGGGGACCCGTCATATTTACTGGGGGTTGACAGGTGTAGCTGGTGAGGAGCAGCTGGCCCAGGGGGAGCAGCAGGGGCCGAAGCTCCGGAGGTTGGTGCTGCTGAAACTGAGGGAGCCGCCTGAGGTGATGACAAGGTCTGGAGAAATTGAGCCACTTGACGCTGGGTAGTCTCTACTTGTTCCAATCGAGCCATGATGCCTTGAAAAACATCCGTCATGGAGGCCTGTGCTTCACCCGATTCCATCGGGTCAGTGCAAACTGTCACGGCTAAAGGGCTGGATGGAGTCGTGTGGTGCACAGGAACCGGAGACGGACCAGGAGGAGTAGGATTGAAACGTGCAGGTTTAATAACGGATTTCATAAGCAGCACTTATGACAATGAATAAGACACAATGGTATAAAAAAAGTAACAAATTTTACTAAAATGGGTGTACACAGTATGACATGTATATATAACAAAAAAAAAACACAGTAAGGGGAAAGGTGGGTAATAAAAGTAAACTGGAATTAACGAGATTAAAAGGTGAATGTCCCCGCCTCAATGGACAATACTGGAAGGGTAAGTACTTTTCCTTGTTTAGAAGAATGGGTAAGTGCACATTACCAATGGAAGACTCTGGATCCTTTCAAATAAAGATGTAGAGCTGGAAGTCCTCACAATGTATGCAGTGATTTGATGTATTGCCGCTGGAGGTGTAGAGGGTCGCTCAGTGTGTTCCAGTCCTCTTTTTGGGGTGTGAGAACTGATGTAGGTAGGTTGAGGCGGGGACATTCACCTTTTAATCTCGTTAATTCCAGTTTACTTTTATTACCCACCTTTCCCCTTACTGTGTTTTTTTTGGTTATATATACATGTAATACTGTGTACACCCATTTTAGTAAAATTAGTTATTTTTTATACCATTGTGTCTTATTCATTGTCATAAGCGCTGCTTAAACTCGCCTGGTGCGAGTCCCTTTTCTTGTTTCTTCAAAGTGAGCAGTGACTACCCTCACATTAAAGCAGCTGCTTAAATTGCAGAGACAGCTCACTGTTAAGCGCCTGATTATTCCTAGTGAATACCTTTTTCTCCCCAGGGGATGAAACATCTCTTCGCCTCTTCAGTCCGAGAGCGGGTACCACAGCAGCCGGAAGCAGCGCGTCTGCCGGAGAGGATGCCGATGTCATCGCCGGGGACCAGGTGAGTAGGATTTCCTTCCTCAGGTACCCCTGTGGACTTCATCGGATCCTGGACCAGCCCCGGAACCCCAGGACAAGCCCCGGAACCAGGACCAAGGCCCCGGAACCGGACTCTTCTGCCCTGGAGCCCCGGAACCCCAGGACCAGCCCCGGAACCAGGACCAAGGCCCCGGAACCGGACTCTTCTGCCCTGGAGCCCCGGAGCCCGGACCCAGGATCCAGGGACCGACCTACGGGCTCAAGGTAGGTAAGTATCAGTGTGTGTGGGCTGTGTATGTATTAAACTTTTATTTTTCAGGGTGTCAGTGTGTTTTATTTAACTATTTTTTGTACTGTAGAACTACAAGTGCCAGCGGGCCCTATGTAGGAGGGAGACCAGTGCTGGATCCTGGATCGGTAAGTATGTTGGTGTAAAAGTGAGGTGTGTGTATGTGTATGTAATAAAGTTTTACTTTTCTGTGTGTGTGTTTTCTTTTAACATTCTTTTTACAGGTGGACTACAAGTCCCAGCGGGCCCATTAATGCCCCACATGCTGGGACTTGTGGTTCTCCAAGTCCCAGCATGCGGGGTAGGCTTGCTGGGACTCATAGTTCGCCAGTAGAAAACAATAGTTTATCTTCTTTTTTTTACACTATCCATCAGCCCGATGCCCACCGCCCAGGGGCATCGGGGACAGCCCCGGACTTTCAGCATGGGCTGGTAAGTCCTGGAGGGGGGGGAACCCTTCATTGGAGGGGTCCCCACTTCCCCAGGACCCCTGCCCATGCAGACCAGCCACGGGGATAATGCTTTGGCCGTGGGACCTTATATAATAAGTGTCCCCCGGCTGTGGCATTACCCTGCTGGCTGGTTGGGTCCGGTGCTGGTTATTAAAATACGGGGGACCCCTAGTCATTTTGTCCCCCGTATTTTGGGAACCAGCGCCGGACCTTGAGCCTGGTGCTGGTTTCATTAAATCAAGGGGACCCCTATTTGTCGGGGACCCTGATTTTATGTCACCAGCACCGGCTCAATGAGCCCGGGGCTGGTTATGCTCGGGTGGGGGACCCCACGCTCGTTTTTTTTTTTTACTTTTTTTTTTTTTTCATTTTTACACCAGAACCCTGTACAGAACATTGCGATCTGTGCAGGGTTCTGGCTAATTCGCCCATCTGAACCTGGTCTGATTTTTGGGCGAATTATAGTCACACTTTATACAAATCGCATACCATTAAATATGCGATTTGTATACTTTTCCATGTGAAAACATCTGGATGCGATGTGCTGCGAAAAGCAGCCATCGCATTTCCAGTGTGTCCAACTTGTTGCCAAAAATCGCATTTTTTTCACATTTTCGGAGCTCATTAAATATGCGAAAATGGAAAAAAATGCGATTTCGGCCGTTTTTGCGAAAAAAATAGCAAAAGTCTAATAATCTCATCCCATAGAATGTCACCCAATATTTCTTCCCGAGGGTTCCAAATGGACCCCAAGAAATTACAAGCCATTGTGGATTGGGTTCGGCCCACCAATTTAAAAGCAGTCCAGCGGTTCCATGGGTTCGCCAATTATTATAGGCGTTTTATTCATGCCTTTTCGTCCATTGTGGCACCCTTGGTGGCTCTGACCAAAAAAGGGGCGGATCCATCAGTATGGAGTCCTCAGGTAGAACAGGCCTTTAAGACTTTGAAGCAGGCCTTCATTTCGGCTCCAGTTCTTAAGCACCCCAATCCCGATCTGCCATTTGTGGTAGAAGTCGACGCCTCCGAAGTAGGGGCCGGGGCGGTTCTCTCTCAGAGAGATCCCGAGTCTTTACAATTCCACCCCTGTGCCTACATGTCCAGAAAATGTTCTCAGGCAGAGTCCAATTATGATGTGGGCAACAGGGAATTACTCGCCATTAAGTGGGCCTTTGACGAGTGGCGACAGGGGCTGGAGGGAGCTGTCCATCAGATTCTTGTCTTGACTGACCATAAGAACCTGCAATACATTGAGTCAGCCAAAAGACTGAACGCTCGCCAAGCCCGGTGGGCTCTCTTCTTTATGCGGTTTAATTTCATCATTTCATATATACCTGGATCAAAAAACATCAGAGCAGACGCTCTTTCCAGATGTTTCATTCCTCAACAGGAGAGTGGAATCAAGTTGGGGCCCATTGTTCCTACTTCCTGTATTCATGCCGGAGTGAGTCAGACCTTGGAGGCTCTTCTCCGGCAAGCTCAGGGACAAGCTCCAGCCCAAACTCCGGAGAATAGATTGTTCGTTCCCCCTTCATTAAGACGCAGAGTTTTGGCAGAATGCCATGACTCTAAGATTGCTGGTCACCCAGGAGTATATAAGACTCTTGCTCTGCTATCCCGTGTGGTCTGATGGCCAGGGACAACAAGGATTTTGTGTTGTCTTGTCCGGATTGTGCCCGACATAAGGTTCCATGTTCTCGACCATTTGGAGAATTGTTGCCCCTGTCCGTTCCAGGCAGGCCTTGGTCCCATTTGGCCATGGATTTTATTGTGGGTCTTCCAGTCTCGTCCCATTGTCAAGTCATTTGGGTCGTCATCGATAGATTTTCCGAGATGGCACACTTTGTGGCCTTAAGACAGTTACCCTCGGCTAAAGAACTGGCCACGCTATTCCTTCAGCACATTTTTCGTTTACACGGATTACCCAGTGATATCGTGTCCGACCGTGGTCCACAGTTTGTGGCACAGTTCTGGAGACTGTTCTGTACAGCCTTAAAAGTAAAGACCAGCCTCACTTCTGCGTTTCATCCACAGGCCAATGGGCAAACAGAGCGTCTAAATCAGTCTCTCAAACAGTATTTGAGGATCTTTGTTTCCAAATTGCAGAATGATTGGGTCAGCTTCCTGCCGTTGGCTGAATTTGCATATAATAACGCACATCATTCGGCTTCCAAGACCTCACCCTTCTTCACGGTCTATGGGTTCCATCCACGGGCTAACTCTTTGGGACCTGATGCCCCCGGTTCCTCCTCATCAGCTGCCTCTCGTCTCAGAGTCATATGGAAAAAGGTCCATTTGGCCCTTAAGGAAGCAACTTTCAGAGAGAAGGTATTTTCTGACAAATCGAGACGTCCCTGCCGTTTTAAGGTTGGTGACTAGGTGTGGCTATCCACCTGTAATATAAAGCTTCACCAACCATCGGCGAGATTGCGGCCTCTGTTCATTGGTCCTTTCCAGATTGTCAGGAGGGTTAATCCGGTAGCGTTCCGTCTTTCTCTACCTAAATCCCTCAGGATTACGAGTATCTTCCATGCTTCACTTCTTAAACCAGTGGTTTTTTCACAGAGATTTTCTCGCAGACTGAGAAATGGCTCCGCCCCAGTGATGGTGCAGGAGCAACAGGAGTTCTGTGTGGAGAGAATCCTTGATTCCAGACTCATGAGAGGTTCTTTGCAATTTATAGTACACCGGAGGGGGTTCGGTCCCGAGGAGAGGTCCTGGGTTTCGGATGGAGACTTACATTCGCCCAACCTAAAAAGGGTCTTCTTTCGACAATTTCCCAATAAACCCGGTGGAAAAGGGTTGTTAACCCTTCCTCAAGGGGGGTAATGTTGCACACCGCCGTCCGGGCTGCACACCCGGACGGACGGCGGATGCGGCGTGGAGTGACATGGCTGGGCCAGGCAACGTCCCCGAGCTTCCGTCCGATGGCCGCGAGCGCGAAAATTAAATAAATAGCCGGCGTCTGCTGGGCACAGACGCCGGTTATAGCTTTTGCTTTCTGAAGCATATTGCTTGTGACTCCCGGTCCCCGTGGTCCTTGGTCCTCGGTTTCTTGGCTGAAGTACTCCGCTTCAGCCATCTTGGTGTTCCAGCCTGTCTTTGATATTCCAGCGGTGCTCATTCCCAGCCTGTTCCTGGAGTTCTCAGCTGTGAGCCTGCATCGGACCCACAGTCTCCATCTTCCGTGGGTCATGTAAGTGCTCCAGTGGAGCCCTGGTCTTTCTTTTTCTGGTCCGCTGACCCTCCATGGCTTTGCCCCTCCGTGGGCTAGTTATTTGTGTCCACTCTTGTGTCTCTTTATCCCCTTGGTTCTTGTCAGGATATATTCTGTTACCCCTTGTATGTCATTAGATTTCTGTTTAGGCAGGAGTATCTTTTCCTCCTCCGGATTCCTGCTTTGGGGAGTCACTGTCCCTCTGGTGTGTCTTCTTGGGGACTCCCTTCCATCAGCTGGTGTCTGCGACTTGGTCGCTCTCCCGTCTTGGCCCGGTGCCGGCAGTTAGGGGCCATTCCCCAGCTAGGTCCATTAGTTAGCTGGTCCTCTTGGGTTACCCCGTGGCGATCGCTTTCCCCTTGTCTCTACATAAGACCTGGCTGCATCGGGGTCGGAGCGGGCCTAACTCGCTCCTTCGGACGCGGCGGCCCCAGGTAAAGCCTAGCTCTGCAGGGGTTTGCCATCTGCCTCGGGGACTCAACAGAGTGAGTGTAGTACCCACTGTGGCCGTCCTAACCGGCGGTCCCGGCTATGGGCTCACGCCTGATCTCCTTGTCTTCTGTAACCAGCCATTGTCTCCAGCGCGCAGTCAAGGGCATCATAACATTATTGTTGGTCTGTTTCTGGGCAATGAACATGGACAGGGAAAAATGTAATGTTAACAATGTATGTGTGTTAAAGGTTCCCCTTTACTATTCATTGTACACACAAAAATTACCTGTGAAATGCTGCAGGATCATCCGTGTACGAACCACATCCCCCCTCCGTGTACTTCGCACTACAACATCAGTAGTTTGAGCTTCCTGCACGACTGCTGCAGGGGCCACATCTACATAATTTGGTTGACCCAAAGCTATGTTATGCAGCATGCAGCCCTGGAGCCCCGGAACCCCGGACCAGCCCTGGAACCAGGACCAAGGCCCCGGAACCAGACTCTTCAGCCCTGGAGCCACGGAACCCCAGGACCAGCCCCGGAACCAGGACCAAGGCCCCGGAACCGGACTCTTCTGCCCTGGAGCCCGGACCCAGGATCCAGGGACCGACCTATGGGCTCAAGGTAGGTAAGTATCCGTGTGTGTGGGCTGCGTATGTATTAAACTTTTATTTTTCAGGGTGTCAGTGTGTTTTATTTAACTATTTCTTGTACTATGGAACTACAAGTACCAGCGGGCCCTTTAATGCCCCGCATGCTGGGACTTGTGGTTCTCCAAGTCCCAGCATGCGGGGTAGGCTTGCTGGGACTTATAGTTCTTCAGCATAAGACAATAGTTGTTAATCTTTTTTTTACACTTTACATCAGCCCGATGCCCACCGCCCAGGGGCATCGGGGACAGCCCCGGACTTTCAGCATGGGCTGGTAAGTCCTGGAGGGGGGGGACCCCTTCTTTGGGGGGGTCCCCACTTCCCCAGGACCCCTGCCCATGCTGACCAGCCAGGGGGTTAATGCTTTGGCCGCGGGACCTTATATAATAAGTGTCCCCGGCTGTGGCATTACCCTGCTGGCTGGTTGGGTCTGGTGATGGTTCTTAAATACGGGGGACCCCTAGTCATTTTGTCCCCCGTATTTTGGGAACCAGTGCCGGACCTTGAGCCTGGTGCTGGTTTTATAAAATCCAGGGAACCCCAACTTGATTGTTCCTTTGATTTTATGATACCAGCACCAGCTTTTTGAGCCCGGGGTTGGTTATGCTTAGGGGGGGGGGGACCGCACGCCGTTTTTTCTTTTTCTTTTTTGTTTTAACTATTTTTTTTACAACAGAAGCATGCACAGATCTCAATGATCTGTGCATGTTTCTGTAAAAATCGCCAGAAAGAAGCTGGTCTATTTTTTTTGCGGGTTTTGGTAAGGTCCCATATGCGACTTTAGAACTCGCATCCTATTACATATGCGAGTTCTATAGTTTCCTATGGGAAAACATCTGGATGCGATTTTCAGTGTGACTGAAAATCGCATCCTTTAAATGTGCGAATTCATGGGAAAAAATGTGCTTTTTCCCGCGAATCGCACCCTATTACATGTGCGATTTTTTGAAAAATTGCGATTTTGGCCGTTTTTGACCAAAAATCGCAAAAGTCTAAAAATCCCACCCTATTACATTTCGCCCTAGGTTTTTTATGCTATTGAAGGCTAAGAAATCTATTTCCAGATAATGGCGATATCTGCAGTCAAACAAGCTGCCCTTCCACCGGAAAATGACAAATATTAAGCCCACTCTATTATCCAACCCTCCCCTGCATATAAAACCCCCCTACCTCCCTGGAAGTCATTTACAAGGGACCCTTCATTCAGCTCAGTGCCCTCTTCCACACGTTAGTCTTCTCCCTTCCACCACCTGTGCAGGAATGGAGTAATTAGCAGAAGTTACTGCTCCAGGTCCTACATGTTGAGTGGAAGATAGAGCACCCCCTGCCACCTGTGGGACATCAAAGCTGCTGCTGATAGTACCCCCCACCCCTAGGAGGGGAGAATGGGTACGGGCCCCATGCATTGCTTTGCCCAGGGGCCCACACTGCTGTTAAGACGGCCCTGGATTGAAGGTAGTAGTATAGTGTATTAGGAAATCATGGGATGTGACAACAGGAATGTCTTTTCCCCACTGTCCAGTTAGTTTGTCAAGACTTGACGGTGAAAGGGTTTGGATCAATTAGGCACAGATTTTTTTGATCTTATATGGATGACTCCCATCAATGAAAACTTTAGCCAAGCTTGTTGTCTTGTTTTTGCTACTGTTTCTTTGAACTAGTATTCCAGGTTCTAATGTAAGCTGTATCTGTTTGGTATAGTCTGGATGTTGGCGTCCTTTGACCCCTTGTCAATAGAAGGTACTGGTATGAGCCACCACTGTGTGGGTTTAGTACTCACTGAATCAGCGCTCCATGTTTTGGTTGATCCACTCTGCCATGTTTCCATGCATGCCTTAGTCTGTGTTGGGCGTGGCTTCTTCTAACCTACTTGGTATTTAGTCATGCTCTTAGTTCTCAAACCTGCAGGTTATATTCCTGTCATACTCCTGTTATATTCCTGTGATACTCCCATGATATTCCTTGTTCCTGGTGATTTCTACTGTCCCAGAGATTCTCATAGATTCCTACCAAACTCCTGTCTTAGAATATCCCAGAGTACAGTGTATTCCAGCCTGTGGATCTAGGACCTTGGTGCAGCAACTGTGTCCTAGATTGCTCCAGCCTGGGTCTGAGTATTCCAGCGAGCATACCTGCCATGTATCCTGTGAGAGCCTGCCTGTGTCAGAGAACTATTGCATCCAGTCTGTGATATCTTGTCTGTGTCCCACTTCTGTCCAGAAGTGGCACCTTTCAATAGAATCTGCCAATGGCATTCTCATGGCGCCAGCTGGAGCCATAGGTCCCACAGAGGAGGTGAGGGCACAGGATAGGTGGCTATAAGTGGTGAAGTCTAAGACCTCCACAGGTGCCAGCCAACTCATGGTATAGTAATAGAGTCAGAGTCAGTCTCAGGTGCTGCTGTGGCTTCACCACCTTGGCCACAGAAGCACAATTCAGGCTGTAATCAACATCTTGCAGACCAGTCAGAGCGAGGGTTAAATCTGAGGGGTGCCGGATGGGATCCCGACAGTCATTTACCTGACGTCGGGATCCTGACTGTTAAAACACCGACAGACGGGTTCCCGACGGCCACCGGCTATTCTCCCTCATGGGGGTCCACGACGAGCCCGCAAGGGGTTTTTGTTGTGCTTGCCATGCTGTCTGAGTCCGGCCAGTCGGGATCCCGACGTCGGACGAATGACTGTCGTGATCCCGACTGTCGGAACCCCATACCACACCCAATTCTGAGTTCATCTCAGATTATCATAACATTATAACAGGCCATAAAACAGAGGGGTTTCTGGAGAAAGTCTTGCCTTGTTTAAAACTGCATTTTTTGTCTAGTCCAGTTCAGGTTTATTTGTGCATTAAGTTGTTTGTTCAGCATATTTTCCTGTCTGGCTCAGTATTAACCATTTCATCATCTGTGTCTGTTTAAAACTGCCAGCCTTGCTTGAGTCTTTGGAGGAAATTTACTAAGGTAAATACGCCTATTTTAGGTGTAATAGTAGCAGTGACGTGCGGTGAGGTCATTGCCTGGGGAGGCACTGACCTCACCAGCACCCCCCCCCCCCCCGGTACGGAAGGGGGGAGCTAATTTTAGACCAAGAGAGGGAGTAATTGAGTCGAGCAGATAGATGTTACAGATAGAGCGATAGGTGAGCATTATTATTTACAGGTGTTTTCCATAAGAACAGACATTCGCTTTGCCAACGCTGCAACAAACAAGCAATCAAACGGCTCCCACGACTTGTAACATTGCACTGGTTCATGGGCGCTGATTCAATTATGTCCAAGGTCCTTCTGTATACTCACACAATGCACTTCGTACTTTAGAGGTGGGAGCACAAAAAAAGGAGGTTTTCTGCACTGCAATTGTCGGAAATGTGCAGAGAATCTCACGTGCAGCTACAAAAGGGCCCAAGTGAAAGTGTAATGTGAATTTGCAGGCGTCTGTCACCTACAACCAGTGACGTGCGGTGAGGTCCCCCCCCGGCGCTGCTACATATGCAGCGGCCGCCGGTATATGCGACCCCCCTCCCCTCCCACCACCCGGCAGACTCACCTGTCCTCGGCGGTGGCGGCGGCCAGTCCTCTCGGCGGGTGAGTGACATCTTCTGCTTTCTCCCTGCAGGCGCCGGCCGAACTCCCCGCTGCCCGCGCTGCTGCATGTGTGATTGGACAGCGGATCCAGCACTGGATCTGCTGGCCCAATCACATCTGGGGGCGTGCGTTTATACTGGTGCCGCTGTCATTGCGGCATCAGTATAAGTGCCGCTTCCCCATTCATTTTCAATGGGCTTTTACAGCCCATTGCTGCGCCCTGCCCCCTGCCCACCCCTACCCGCCCCCCGCTGCCCGGTGTTTTAATGTGAACAGCGGGAGGCACCTCTCCCGCTGCCTCCTACTCTCACATGCAGCAGTGGGAGGCAGCCGGAGAGGTAGAAATGATGAAAATAGTAAAAGAAGATATATAAATATCTTCTTTTTATTATTTTCATCATTGTGACAGGGGAGGCTCTGCCTCCCCTGCCTCCCCTGACTGCACGTCCCTGATTAGTAGCTAGTCGTATGCAAATATAGCTGCCTACAAGTATTTTCAGCATTTACAGATGGAGTAGGCTACATCCTTGCTGGCGGATCGCCAGAACGTCCCCGCTGGCGATCCGCCAGCAGCCTCGCCATCCATCATACTGAGACGCGCGTGCGTCTCACGCGCACGCGCGTCTCAGTCTCCGTCGCCAGCATGACAGAAACCCTGTCTGTCTCCGCCTCAGGGAGACAGACAGGGTTAGGGGGGGTGCGGGCAGGCGGCGGGGACCCCGGGTTACCGCCGACAAGCTGGCGGGGACCCGGGGGAGCAGATGGAAGCGCCGTCGGAAGGGGGCGCGCGCACCACTCGTGCGCGCGCGTCCCCTTCTCGCCATCGATATGGCGCTGGCGGGGGATGGTAGCTGGCGTCGCCAACACCATCCCCTGCCAGGATGGGAAGTACTCCATCTGTTCTATGTCTAAAATACCTGAACTCCTATTCGTATTCATGGCACATTCATGTTCGTATTTATGGATACGAGTAGGAATCACCATTCCTTCGAATGGGGATTCCTAATTTACTAAGCGGCCGTATGTAATATACAGCTGCTAATTAGCGGCATAGAGCCGCTAATTGCCGGGAAAATTCTCCAGGAATATACACCTCATTTTCCAGGTGTATTTGACTTTAGCCAGCATGGATCAGTCAGATCCGTGCAGGATGTAGTGTAAAAAAAAAAAATAGATTTAATAAATAAATAATTTTAAAAAAATTGGCTATTGGCCACCTAGCGATGCCTAGCGGCCAATCAGGAGTCACTAGGTGGCCAATAGCACTATTATGGGGAGGAGCCACAGAAAGTAAACAAACTCTCTGCGGCTTCTCTTCAGTCTGTGCATGGATCGTGTACAGCCGGGATCTACACTGGAGGACCCCGGTTGGTATGATTTCCTTCCACAGGTACCCCATATGGATTATCTTCTAGAACAGCAGACGGACGGAAACCTACATACGTGTCAAAATAGGTAAGTACCAGTATGTATGGGCTATGTATGAAATAAAGTTATACTTTACTGGTGTTTGTTTATTTAACTATTAGTACTGTTGTGGAACTACAAGTCCCATGAAACTGTCTGCTGTATGGGGGCGGAAATTTTGTGACGGACCATTTTTATAGCAGAAGCAGTAGGGGAGCCGGGACCGCACTGCAAAGTAGATCTGCGGGTCCCTGCTGAGCGGAGGGTAAGGCAGCACGAGGGGGGCATGGGCGTACGGGGGAGGGGGGCACTGCGAAATTTTCGGCGGGGGGGCGGAATAATTATAGTTACGCCACTGCTGGGCAGGTATATTCTGGAGGGTGGGACCTCTTCATTGGAGAAGTCCCCACTTCCCCAGGATGCCTGGCCAGGCTGACCAGTCAGGGGGTGAATGCTTTGGCCGTGGGGACCTTGTATAAATAGTCTCCCCCCGGCTGTGGCATTACCCTGCTGGCTGGTTGGGCCTTGTGATAGTTCTCAAAATACGGGGGACCCCTACTCGTTTTGTCTCCTGTATTTTGGGAACCTGGATCGACGATTGGTCCTGATGTTTGTTTTAAAAAATACATAAAGCTCCTATTTGGTTTGTTCCTTAATTTTTAAAACCAGGACCAGCTATTTGAGCCTTGGGCTAGTTATGGCTGTAGGGGGGAACCCACACTGGTTTTTTATAATTATTTCTTTCTTTCTTTTTTCTACACTGAAGATTGCATGGATCTGACTGATCCATGCAGGCTACTGCAGGGGCGGATCCAGGATAAAATGACAGGGGGGGCACCATGATAAAAGAGGGTTTAGGTGGGGGAGGGCCAGTGTTAGTGGTGCCAGTGTACATTCTAAGAGAGCGGCAGAGAGAGGGTGGCAATGGGATTAAAAATAGGCCCTGGCATTTAAAGTAAGCAGGCCCACCATGGCAACAAAGGTGAAGGATGTAGTTGTGCGCGCGCCGAAAGGCACGCTCCGGAAAAGGGGTGTGGCCACTCAACAGGGGGCGTGTCCTTGAGTGTAGTTTACAACACCATATACAACTTCTACACATTATGCAACAAAATACTAGTCCCCATTATACTTGCCCCTTACACATGATGCCAAATGGAATGAGCCAAAATTCAAATAATGCCACATGGATTGTGTCAAAATTCACATAATGCCACACGGATTGAGCCAAAATTGACATAATAACACACGGATTGAGCCAAAATTCACATAATGCCAAATGGATTGAGCCAAAATTCACATAATGCCACATGGATTGTGTCAAATTTCACATAATGCCACATGGATTGAGCCAAATTTCACATAATGCCCCACGGATTGAGACAAAATTCACATAATGCCACACGGATTGAGCCATAATTCACATAATGCCACACAGATTAAGCCAAAATTCACAATATGCTTCATAAACAGGGACATTGTCCATCAAAGGCTCGCATTAAACATTTACACCATAATGTCCATTGCACGTTAAGTTACACGGCATGATGTCCATTATGTATTATGCCAAACACCATAATGCCTATTAAAAATTATGCTACATAGAGTAAGTGCTGCTTATCTACATGCTCATTGCCAAGGGTTCCATGCTCATTGCCAGAGGTTCCATGCTCGTTGCCATGTGGGATTACATGCTCATTACCAACCAAGTAATGGTTGCTCGTGGTAAATGGGGGACAGCCGCTGCCAGGCAGAAGTGATAGCCACTGACAGTGGCAGAGCCTGGCTGTATTCCGAGCACTGCAGGTCCCAGCTATTTGAAATAATACCCATTTCACACCAGAAAATGCATTCCCAGGTTGGCCTCTTTTACACCAGCCTAGTCCCTGCATTTTCTGGTGTGAGGGGGAGAAAAAACCACCCCTCCCCCCCTTTACCCAGTTATTTCATTTAACCGGCTATATCTTCGGAACTAACTGACCTATTTACATGAGACAAGTATCATATTGAAGAACATTTGAGTGGGCTTTGAATGATTTTGGTCCAGTGAAACTGGAACATTTGGTTCCAAAATAATCGGCCCTCAAAGAACATGAACAGCCATGAAATTACATTTTTTTTTTAAATCGATTTACATGCTATATCTCTGGAACCGATTAACCGATATGGACCATCCTGATACTATATTGAAGACCCAGCGATTTTGAATTGAATGACATCAACCTCAAGCTCCTTTGATGCCAGGGGGGGAACTGACAGCCATCAGAACCGAGTGGGGGTTGGAATTGACGGGTCCCATATTATCCTATGGCAGAGGTTCCCAAACTTTTTCAGATCAGGGCACCCCAGAGTATCAGAATTTTTTTCACGGCACCCCTAGGCAAGAGTTTCTCATTGAAAAAGTCAGAAAAAAATATAAAGTTAAGTATAATGTGTCTATATCTCATCCTAGTGGTTATTCATGTGGTAATGGACAGGAGTCACTTCTGTTTTCCAACAATTTGACTATTATATTGGCCATAAATAACTTGAATTTGTCAAAGACCACCAATCCAAGGCACCCCTGCAAGTCTCTAAAGGCACCCCAGGGTGCCACGGCACACAGTTTGGGAACCACTGTCCTATGGGGAAAAAATGTTACAGCTTTGCCAGGCGATATCTCCGGTTCCCGGGGTGCTAGAGACATGGGGCTGGGCTCGTTGGAAAGCTCTGGTCCTCATCTACAAAATGAATGACAGGGGGGGCACATGCCCAGGTGCCCCCCCTGAATCCGCCACTGGGCTACTGCAAAATACGCCTGGAAAATTAAGCGTATTTTCTAGGTGTAATTTACCGGCAATTAGTGGCCGCATATTACATACAGCCGCTTAGTAAATTAGGAATCACCATTCTTTTGAATGGTGATTCATAGTCGTATTCTATCAATGGTGTATACATTCATATTCGTAAATACGAACGTGCCATTAATACAAAAACAAATGCATGTATTTTCAACATAGTAAATGCGGAAAATACGAATACGAATGAAATAGGAGTATTTTTGTATACGAATATTCCTATTTTAGCCTTATTTTCATTAGTATATTT
This sequence comes from Crinia signifera, assembly GCF_055691185.1. Lineage (NCBI taxonomy): Eukaryota > Metazoa > Chordata > Amphibia > Anura > Myobatrachidae > Crinia > Crinia signifera. The sequence continues at coordinate 33,303,048 of NC_139226.1, forward strand.
CCCCTAATGTATAAGCGCATTACATATAGTATAATCTATAATCTCTTATACTGTATATTTAGCCAGATCTGTCACTCATCCCCTGTGTATCTAAAGTTCCCGCCCAGCAGGATACACAAACCCGCCCCCCCAGGGAAAGTGTTCTATGTGTATAACGTTCTACACATCCTACCCCCTTGACATCACCTCCCCCCGCCCAGCCAGGGCTACAGTACAGGCTCACCATCCACCATTACTCCACAGCCACCATCCACCATTACTCCGGGACACGGAGCATAGCTTCGCCCCCCACACCCGGAAGTCCCGCCACCAAGTTCTGATTGACCCGTGGCCTATTAAGTCAGATATAATGGATGACCATTGATAGCTACAACAATCGATGGTTGTCCAAGTAATATGTAACTACTATCGATGGCAGGGTGCAAAATCGCCATCAATGCCAACCATCGATGGCGTCTGCACCAATGCCTATCCCTATTCAGCAACAGCCAAAAACCTTTACTACCCCTCATGCCCACACACCTCTATCAATGCCCTGCCTCCTGTTCTCCTGCCCCATAACTTCCACCAGTGGGGACCTGCTCACCCTGTGTTGCCCACATTCCCCTATAATGCTTTACCACCCAGCCTCCTGCTCTCATGCACCCTAACTCCCACCCAGTAGGAGGAGACACTGACTCAGGGCCACCGTCCTGTACTCCTGTGCTGCCATGCTGGACCCTCACCCACTGGCAGAAACTGCACAGTGTCCCTCACCCTCCTCTTTAGTCCCCCTTATGCCCACACACCCCTATCACTACCCAGCCTCCTGTTTTCCTGTGTCGTGACCACAATATAAATGTTCACAAATTAAGGGGGCGCAGCCCTTTACGCCAGTGTAAAGAGCGCCCGTAGGGCGCGATGAATCACCTAGTTCAAAATAATTGGAGAAAAAAACAACAGTGATGAAAGATTGGCGCAAACAGAGATGAAAACCTTTTTAATTTTGGCACATTAGTCCTGGCGGGGTTGAATTTGGATTTTGAAACAAAATGTTTTTAATATGAAAAGTTTTTCAACACCTCACCTCCTCTGGTTGAAAAGATCATATTTTATATTATTTTACTTTTACATTTTCATATAGATTTTTGTACATATTATATAATTGTATAATTCATGTGCAGCTTTTGTAATGTTATGTCCAATAGAAATTAACTAATCCAGATGTATCTACCCTGCCCCTGGGCGTTACCTTTACTTTGCCAAAACTTTAAAATATATATTGATAGATTAAACGCATGTTATTGCGCTGGAAGCATGCACAACAATTAATGAGTTCCCCTAGCGGCCATGAACGCAGCCACACTTCCGGCGGAAGAGACTGTAGTGCATGCGTTACTATGCACTGTAGTGCATGCGTTACTATGCTGGAAGGCATGCAGTACAGTATATTCCCCTATGTGGCCATAAACACTGCCCCACTTCCGGCGGAAGAGCCATGCGTTCCACTGCGGTGGAGCACAGGCAGCTACCGGTAAAGTGATAAGCACAGTCTTATAGATCAGGAGAATAACCTTGTAGTTATTTATCTGTCTACAGTTTTATAGATCACCAACCCCTTCCAGTGGAAGGTCTGTGCGTTCCATCACAAGTGGAACACATATGCCGACCACATACAATATAGCATGAACCTCCACTTCTGGAAAAAGAGCTGTGCATTCTACCGCGGTGGAACGCAGACGCCGATAATTTCCCCTGTTCCCCTGATTAATATCTCAATTTTTCAGCCCTATCCCCACACTAATTAATGCAGTGGGGGCACCATATACTACATAGCTATGTAAGACTCTAAGTTGATTATTAGACCTACTACACTATAAGATCCTTTTGTTTATTTTTATCTTTTATGTACGAGAAAACTGCATTACGTCGTTATAAAATCATCAGTTTTGGATTCTGAAATTGCACGTATGTATATTTGATAACGACCACAGGTGGTTTTATTCTTTTGTTTTTGAGTATTCATTTCATGTGTTTGGCGACACATCTTGTATTCCCACCACAGTGTTTTCTGTTCTGTACTGAACGGTAGATTTGCCCACTCTTCCGGGTGGCCGGGAGTTCAACGCAATTTTCTGGAGCCTCCTGGCCATTCCAAAAGAATAGGCAAGTATAGTTTATTAGTATTCTCTAGTACAGTGGTCTCCAATCTTAATTGAGCATGAGCTACTCGAGACAAAAAAAATCTTCTGGAGAGCTACGAAAATTTGGCCAATGCCCCTGATGTCTATGTCTATGATACTATGTTGTGCACTGTAATGCCTCAGACACATTATGCCACACATTGCAATGTCCCTCACACCTAATGCATACCTACAAACTTTGCCAGCGGAGAAAGGAATAAATGCTCGTGCCGCAGGCATGTGCCAAAATTTTGGGAAGAACCATTTTTTTGGAGGTCCTGCAGGAATGACACAGCACTAGCCATGCCCTCACAGCAACAAAAACAGTTCCCCCAAAACTGTTGGCACATGTAAACTCCGACAGGAACACACTCCTCGCTTCAGAAGAGACAGGCGCTAGAGGTCATATTTGCCCTCTAGCGTCTGACAGGAAGCACAGCGCTAAGCCCTCCTGGCACTTCCTGGTAACGCTGCAGCGCTGTGTTCCTTGTCAGATGCTAGAAGTCAAATATGGCTTCTAGCGTCTGTCCAGGCGGAGGGGTGTGGGGGAAGAAGACAGAGGTGGGCAGGCATTGACCCCTTGACTATGAGCATTAACCCCTGGCAACGGACATTAACCCCTGGCAACGGACATTAACCCCTGGCAATGAGCATTAACCCCCAGCAATGTGAATTAACCCCTGCAATGAGCATTAACCCCTGGCAACGGACATTAACCCCTGGCGATGAGCATTAACCCCTGGCAACGGACATTAACCCCTGGCAGTGGGCATTAACCCACCAGGCAATAAGCAGGTAATTTACAATTTATTAGAAGCCTTACTGCAGGACATCGTGTGCAGCATCTTGTGTCAGAGGTATTGCGGTGAGTGGCATAATGCATTCCTCTAAACTATGTGATGCTGCACACTATGTTCCACAGTAATGCTTCTAATAAATTGTAAATTAGCTGCTTATTGCCTGGTGTCAATACTCATTGTCAAGGGGTTAATGTCCATTGCCAGGGGTTAATGCCCACTGCCAGAGGTTAATGCTCATTGCCAGGGGTTAATTTCCATTGCCAGGGGTTAATGCTCATCGCCAGGGGGTTAATGTCCATTGCCTGGGGTTAATGCTCATAGTCAAGGGGTCACTGCCTGCCCTCATCTTCTTCCCCCACACCCCTCCGCCTCGACAGACGCTAGAAGTCATATTTTCCCTCTAGCATCTGACAAGGAACACAGCGCTGCAGCGTTACCAGGAAGTGCCGGGAGCACTTAGCGCTGTGCTTCCTGTCAGACGCTAGAGGGCAAATATGACCTCTAGCGCCTGTCTCTTCCGAAGCGAGGAGAGTGTGCCTGTCGGAGGTGGGGTGTGCGGGGGAAGGTGGCGGCAGCAGCGGGCAGACTGACAGGTGAATAACAGTGGTTGAGCCACCTGTATTGCTCAGACGAGCTACCGGTAGCTTGCGAGCGACGGGTTTGCGACCACTGCTCTAGTACAAATGTGCCTTCTGGAAACTAAATCAGATTCAGAAACAAAACATACTTTAAACATTTATTGTAGGATTTATTACAGAATCAGTTGATAATGAAACAAAAACAATACACACACATTTTAATTGATTCTTATGTGTATATTAGCACCACAGAATATATACTGTATGAACTAAAATTCTAATAGCAAAATACACAATTGAGTGAATATTCCACGTGTCACCCACGTACACACAGAGCCCTCACCAGAAAACCCCACAAAAAGTTCAATCAACATGAAGAATGGTGTCACGTTAGCGCTTGTGTGTTCTGCAAACACAGATCACTTCTAGGTGAATATAACACCATCATCACCCGCTTCCATGACGTCAGTTCCCGTCGGAAATTTGTCAGATAGCGGCTGGAATAAAAGTCAGTCTAAACTGACTTTTATCACCGAAGGGGAGAAAAATCATTCAATGGTCTGCGACCATTGAATATTTTCTCTCCCGTTCAACTGCATGTGAGGGGATGTGTTTGCGTACACATCCCCTTGCATGCTAGCGATGAGATTTGGGCCCTGGGGGTGGGATAGGAGGTCTGAATCAGCCCCTACAAACCCAACAATATGTTTGATACAGATGCCTCCTCTTTATGTATAGACACGTAGCCAGGGCCGCCAAGAGAAATCCTGGGCCCCGGTACAACAACTTCCTAGGGCCCCCACAGACAGAGCTCCTCTGCAGACCTGTTGTTACGCCACTGCTTCCAAGGTGGATACAGGGACAAAAATGTACACCGTAATGTCTATTACACGTCACACACCCATTACATATTATACCACATGCCATAATGCTCATTAGATGTTATGCCACACACTGTAGTGAGAAGTACACATTATGCCATACACCGTAATACCTATTACATATTTTACCACATGCCATAATGCCCATTACACATTATTCCACACACCGTAATGCTCATCGCATATTAGGGGGTTAATATGCTCATTGCTATTAGATTAACCTGCTCTGCCAGGTGTTACATGCTCTGCCAGGGGTTAACATGCTTGTTGCCATGGATTTACATGCTCTGCCATGGGTTAACATGCTCGTTGCCATTAATTTATATGCTTTCCAGGGGTTAACATGCTTGATGTCATGGAGTTACAGTACATGCTCTGTCAGGGATTACATGCTGACTTCCAGAGTCGGATCTCAGCCCCAGCAGCATGCAGGGAGGCAGCAGACACAGAGCAACCAGCCACCCACCTTCCACCTTGGAACACAGTGACCTAGACATGGGTGGGGAACCAGGTCTGGGACTGCTGGGCTGGAGACATGGCATTGGCACCTGCTGCTGCCGGTGGTGGCTGCGATGGGAATGTGAGGAGTGGGGAACAGCTGACTCTGACGCACTCAGACCCGGCGTACTCGCCACCTAATTTTTTTTCAAACTGTGTGTCCAGACCAGGGCCCCCCTGACAGGCCCGGGCCCAGGTAAACTGTACCTGCTCCCCCCCTCTCTCGGCATCCCTGCACGTAGCCCCCATACGCCGGACTGAGCTAATGTTGGATTACTAGTAAGGCTGATACATTGTAATATATACATTCCTGTAACACGTCTGCTCATAATAGAAGTGTAATATAGCAATCTGCAAATAATTAGTATATAGAAATATATGGAAAGAAGGATCAGGTCCTAACAGGCACTAACAGGCAGTTACTCCTATTCATGGTCAAAACGTGTGCCAGCTGTACATATAATATACTTATCAGCAACAGTGTAGTGTTAGGGCACAACATGACTTTCTATCTGACCTCATTGATTATAAATGTATAGGGATATTATCTATTATGTATTGTATAGGTTTAAACATAATCCTCTGAAGCTTTGGTAAGAACTCTGGCTGCATCATCTGCAATCTCTTCCAGACACTTATTCAACATTGTGTATGTGTTATAAAAGGATATAGCTCCTGATATCAGACAGCCAGATAATGCCAGAAGAAAGAGTAAATTCTGAGCTACCTTCCCTTGTATTCCAATTTCTAATAGAAGACGAGCAACCATTTCTTTATCTACGCTTCTATTGAAAAACGGGGATTTAATTACAGATTTTAAATCATTAACATCCTTGTCAAAGGTTTTGGCTATGTTCTCTACTCCCTGCTCAGTAAGACCAAAATCTCTCAGAAATACATTTATTTCAGAAGCCAGGATAACAGTATCACAAGCAATTGAAAGACCGGGGATAGGAATAGCACCGCATCCACAAGAAGCCAATGAAAGCATCCATATCCGACCCTTAAAAGCTTTCTTTTTATTTTTTACCACCTCTAGGGAGATATTGGGCAGACAACGTCTAAACATGTCTTTCTTTATCTCTGGAAGATCATCATCTAGAGCCTGCTGGAGCTTAGGGAAGTCATACAGGTGCGGGAAGAAGGAAGAAATAAGGAATATCTGATTTCCTCCTATATGCTTCAGGCCATTATTGCAGTCTTCCCGAATTTTTTTCAATATGTTCTCTTCATTGTATGATGTTGGTTTCCTGTTTTTAGAGCAATATAAATCATTATCAATTTTTGATCGAACAAAATAATAATGTTTTCCCTGGGACTGGATGGCTTCTGCCAGAAGAACATCGTTTTCTGTAAATCTTTCTTTGCCAATTATGATAAAGGAATCATATTTCTTAAAGCCAACTTTCTCCAGATATTCATTTGCCTTGAACTTAGGAGTTCCAACTCCCGGGAGATCCCAGTAAAGGACATTCTCGTAGTTTTGGTGTTTATAAGGAGTTGGCTCCTTTGTGGTCTCTACCACTCCTGTTTCTGCAGCGAGTTCATCTTCATCACTAAGACCACGCATGGCATTAATATATGTGGACTTTCCAGATCCAGATTCTCCGGTTATAGCGATATTCAGCTTTACTTTATTTGCTTTCTCTATAAGTTCCTTAATCTTTTTAGCAGCTTCTTCAATATTATCATCCTTTAAAGTGTCTCGTATTTTCATGATGTCTTCTCCTGAAATTACTTGTTGTGGATCGTCTGACGTCATCTTTGAAGCTTTGTCTCTGTTATGTGGACATAAAACATTGACTGATCATCAGGAACTCTCATATTAAAGGCAACAGTCACAGTATTATATGAAATCTATAATACAAATAGCGCCAGCAGAGTAATGGGATCATCCTGTCCCTAGCAATGGTCTATTAGCAGAGTCGGCCCTAAGCAATTTGATGCCGAAGTCAAGTTTTTTTTGGTGCACCCCTAGCAGATAATTCAAAACAGCTATAGGATCATAAACACACACATATATTTTGAGGGTTAGGGTGCGGGGAGGGAAATGTTAGGGTTAGGCACTTGCAAGAGGAAGGGTTCTAGGCTGCTGGATGGGGTTGCATGTGTATTTATTGTTCCTATGAGTCTGTGAGTGCCACCCCATCTTAAACAGCTATATATATATATATATATATATATATATATATATATATATATATATATATATATATATATATATATATATACAGTATAACTGTTAATAAATAAATATCTAGATACACACACACACATACATACACATAACTGATTAAGGCAGCCTTCATTTTGGGCTGTGAGTGGTGGTGGCAGAAAGCTTCCCCGTTTGTTGCAGGGACCCAGTCTCCTTTTTCACTGCAGCCTACCAGTAACAGAGTCATAGGCTGTAGCTCCAATACATATGTGACAGCCGTCACTGTCCAGCCAGCAAAGCTCTTCAGTGCTGGCGGCTGTGATGGCTGTCATTGAATAGAGCAGCAGGATGATGTGGAAGGTGGTGGTGGGCCCTTTCAGAGATGTTGTGTTACCCCCAGAGCCCCCACTACCACACCAAGTAGGTCTCCCTCCTCTTCTCCGGCCATACCTGTATGGCCCCTGGTACCGATGCCCGCAGCAGTGAAGGAGACGAGCATCAGCATACTGTCATTAGTAAGTGCTGATTATCCTTCACTGTCATGGGCCACAGTAGTTCCGCCCCTGATGGAATTAGAGGAGGGGCTGCTGCAGCTGGGCATGCACAGCAGCCCTTTTCAGTGACAGCAGCCATACTTGTTATGGAAATATCTGACGGTCTCTCTCTCTCTCTCTACCCCCACCGGCATGATTATTACGGCCAGCACAGAGGAGCCGCGGAGTGCACCACACCTGGAGCTACCACTGCCGGCTCAGCTGTGCAAAACCACAGGCAGGTGGCGGCGCTGTCTGGCGGGTGCCCCACAAGCCACCAATGTTGAAGCTGAGCTGGACCTAGGTATTCAATGGATTATAGGCATTACATATCGCCCTAGACAATTGCCTAGTTTGTCTATGTCCTGAGCCGGCTCTGTCTATTAGTACCACATGATGATCTGGTGACTAAGTGGTATGGGTCATTAGGTAGACACAAGAAAGGTTGACACTCCTTAGTTTGACACCAGAAGGTAAACAGGCAAAAGGTTGATAGGGGCTGAAGGTCGACAGGGTCCTTAGGTCGACCAGCGGAAGGTCGACAATGCAGAAGGTCGACACATATTTCTGTATTTTTTTAGATGCCTAACTCTAGACTTCTAGTTCTGGACACAGCCCCTCGCATCTCTCACTACCCTCGTAATGCTTCGGGCACGGTGCCTCTCTATGCTCTGCACACTATTCTATTCTCACTCTAGGCCCTAGTGGATGTTAGGGTATAAACTTCTCTAAAGGTACCCCCATACAAATTGCATGTGTTTCGGCTCCAATTCAGTCCTGATGTGTGATCCCATTTGCATCAGATCGGAACTCGGAGATCGCAAGTCCTGCACTCAATATTTGTCACATGCGGCAGCCTCCAGCAGCCTTGGCTGGGATCACATGCAATATATTGTATAGTGGGGCCTTAAGTGAGTAACAGGGACCACTTTTCTTAACAGATTATAAAACATTTAAATTGCATCATGTACATGTTTTTAATTGTACATTTTATTCAATGGGCAAAATTTACTAAGATGGGAGATTTATTTTATATGGGGTGTTGCTTTGGGCAACCATTCTGAATCTACTTTCAACAGATCGTTGCGGTGTTGGCTCATGCACCGGTGAGGGGGGCAGGGGTGATATGGGGGGGGGCTCGGGGTGCAGCTCAGGGACGCAAATTTTAGTGGGGGGGGCGCAGCCTATGTAGTTACGCCACTGGTGGAGACCTGGAAAACGTTTGGGGGTCCTGAGGGCCGAGGTTGAGAACCACTGTTCTAGAAGATAAAAGATAGTATCTGATTGGTTGGCCATAGCAACATCCCATCTGAAATAGAACTTCCATCTTAGTAAATGTACCCCAATATCTTAAAGCTTGAACTAACTTTACTACTAACTACTAATATAATAAATAAATAGGCGCACCTGTAAAGGAATATGTTAATATACAATGTTAAAAACACATGTACATGCCATAGTTAAAATGTTTAAGCTCTCTTGCAAGGTAGCTTGGTTAAGGGCAAGGTTCCGGGTCCTTGATGCACCATGGTGAAGGTATAAGTGGACTCACTGTCTGTCCCTATACAGTTAACCCACCTATAACTTCACCAGCATACAGTTCCACCACCTTTATTGGTAGGGGGAACTATTCTCACCTCCACCACAGCCCTGCACAATAATTCCAACAGAACAGACTGTCCCAACAGCTTTCTTTTCTGGCATGGGGCATGTGATTTCAAGCTGTCACAAGATACTATTGCTGTGGGCATTGTCTATAAGCAAAACTACTGTGTCACATACATGTAAAAGGAGTACTACTGTGTAGCTTAACATGAATAAAGGGCACTACTGTGTGTCATAACGTGAGTAAGGGGCACTACATGTGGTGTAATGCGAATGAGGTTCTGCTACTGTGTGGAATCTTTAAATTGTGGGTACTATTGGGTGACCACTTTCCCTTTATAAATGATGGGAGTTAGGGTACACATTTATAGTTTGCTGGGGGGGGGGGGGGGGGGGTGCCATAAACCTTGTCACTGGCCCAGATTCGCCTAATGGGGAGTGTGCAGTACATGCAAAAGTGGACAGTATTTACCCTGCACAGAAAACATATAGGTGTATGTTCTCCCCTGGTTTGTTCCAGACACAAAATTAGTATTACTTGCTTTTGTTGCTTTACTTTCATATAAGAATCAGGCCGCTGGCGCTGAGTGGCTTAAACTCCATATTCACATTCCGTTGGTGCCCGTTTCAAACCTCATGGCTGTATAGAAATAGCCCATATAGATCAAGGCCTCTGTCACTTGGCGTTCTTGTGTCTCTCTGTTTATCAATAATAACATGAATAAATGTGGCTGTATGTTGCTCACATCTGCGCTAATGGTTTTCCAGTGTCACTGGGCGGTATTCAATGTGAATACCGGCAACGTGCAGCGAATCCTGTTTAGGATTCGCTGCACATTCGCCACTGCTCGCTGCGTTCCAGAGTCTCGCCGGCTCCGGTATTCAACGAGTCAGGGGCTCGCTGCCCCTGACCGGCGAATTTGAGCTCCTGCGGCTGACGCCGCAGGGAGCCTGAGGACGGTGGCAGGCAGGGAGATGGAAGTCTCCCTGCCTGCCACAGAACGTTTGTGGGGGGGAGGTGGGCTCCCCGGGTGCCAGGCAGCACAGGCTGCCCCCCGGGGGTGCCAGTAGGGGACCGGGTATATTCACTACACCCGATCATGCATATGTAATGATCGGGTGAAGTGAATATATGAATATCTAATGAGCGGCTCGGCTCGGGCCCCCTGCTGGCTGGTCTGTGTAAAAAAAATAATAAAAAAATATATATATTTTTTGATTAAATATATATTCATGTGCTTACAGCACATGAATAAAAATAGCATGCCCCTCCTCAGAATAAAATTCCAGATTTTTTTACACGAATTGTAAAGAACAAAACACTTTATTTTAAAAGTTCACATTCCACTTCACCATAAAAAGATAGCGATTGCTACTCGGTGAATCATGGCGAAAAAAACCTTGAAATGTATTCGCCATCTGGTCATTCAATAGGGTGATTCACCGTTTTAGTCCGAAATTCGCCTTACAGCACAAAATCGCCCTAAAAACCTGGCGAATCAGCCTCATTGAATACCGCCCATAGTATCACCGCTTCCCACGTACATGTCCCTTATGAAATCATGCTGGATATTCTCCTTAACGCAAGACATTGGTTTATGTTCCCGCTTTCCCTCTGTCAGTACCAGCTCTCTCCGCTTCTAATTGCATCTAACTTGTACTCCCGTCCTCTCGCTATGGGGGGTAATTCATTTAGCCCCGATAATTTAGGAGGTGTGTAAAATGGGGGTTGCCTCAGGCAGTACACACATTTTATCTTCAGGCTATTCAATTACAGTCTGTTTCTATTCAATTATCTATTTTAGAGCATTAACACAGAGGGGAATTCCCATGTAAGCAGGTCGCCATCCTGCCAGGGCTGCCGAGCTGATTTGTAACAAGTGACCTGGGACTTTCGCGTCATGCCCATTAGTTTGGTCAGGTTTAGTTGCTATGGTCGGCTAAACCCGACTATAATGAGGGCAATCCGCAGGGTCGATAACATCAGTTGTATATACTGTATACCTACATGATGCCCCATCACTTTAGATGGGAGATTGGTGATGAAAAACAAGTGAGGGCCTGATTCAGACCAGTTTGATAGGCTGTGCATACTCGCAGCCTAGCGGACAGGTCAGTGCAGCCCGCGGCTCCACTCCCTGCCCCCATGCCCGCATCCCTTCGCTAGCATGTGAGGGGATGTGTATGAGAACACATCCCCGCTCGTGCAGCCGATGGGGAGAGAAATCATTTGATGGTCACTGAATACGGGGAGGCGCTAAAGTCATGTGACGCCAGCCTCCCGCCCTGAGCAAGCAATGCCAAGCCTGCGTTCCCCTGCTACCGCCCCCTGTCAGTGTGAACACTTCAGCGGCGTTCGCACAGGGGGTCTGCACGTGCACATATCTGCTTATGTGCAGACCCCCACCATCAGAAACGGAGCCGAATTCGGCCCCGTGCGATCAAGCCTGAATCAGGCTGTGAGTTCCCCCCATACAATGTATAAAGCTTGGAGGTGTGGTGAAGTGATCTGCATTATCGGCCACGCTGCTCAACTGTGCAATTTGTGACATCACAGAGCTGGGGCGGGAGAATTGGGCGAGATGCATCCAGAAGGTTGACATGAGTTTTACATGATTTTTCAACCAATCAGCTCCTGCCTGACATTTTTCAAACACAGTCTGTGACATGGCAGGTAGGCGCTGATTGGCTGGTTGTTTATCACTCTCCATTTTATCACTTTGTATAGGGTTACCACCTCATCCCTTTAATTCCAGACACATATTAATTACACAGGTTCTGTGGCTGGCTGATTTCAAGACTCCATTTCAACTGGGGGTACTTATGTATTATTTGGACTCCCATGTTAAATGCACCCCATTTTTTCACCCCCCTACTATTCAACTACGCATGGAGTTGATTTTATATAGTGTGGTGAGCACAGCGAGCCCCGCGAGGGGAAGCGGTCTCATAAGAAAAACGGGAGTCCAGATATTACATAAGTACCCAACTGGGTTTTTTTATCAGCCACAGAACCTGTGTCATTAATATGTGTCCGGATTTAAAGGGATGAGGTGGTAACCCTACTTTTGTAGCTTAGTACATCTGGACCTATGGGAGAATATGAGTGAGCTGAGCCTGAAGCATGGCATGTGTCTACATCAGGGTTGCCGACTTTTAATAAATCCTCTCCGGGAGAAGCCCGGAGAGGAATCTAGCGTTACTCGTTTTGGGGGCGGGGCTTAACTGTGACGTCATTAAGCCCCGCCCCCATTACAAGAAATAGCCGAAATGACAGTTATCCATGGAGGGGGCGGTGCTAAAACGTCACGATTGTGCCGTTTTAGCTCCGCCCCCTCCCCTGAGACCCGCGGATTGCGGCAAATAAATGCCGCGATCGGGGGGCTCAGTGGGGGTCCCCCTGATTCCGGGAGGGTTGCCCACCCTTCCGGGGGCCGGGAGGAAGGACCCGATTTTCGGGAGACTCCCGCAAATTCCGGGAGGGTCGGCAACCCTGGTCTACATTTTTTCTTTTGACCACATCGACCTTTCCAGTGTCGACCTTTTGACCCTCTCAACCTTTTGACATGCATGTTGACCTCTTGTCAGTCTTCCATAGAAACGGTCTATGTAATAATCCCCACCCTCTTGTATTATGCAGCAATGCGTATTATTATACCACATTACTATTTAGCTGTCCCTTCTATTCTGACACTGTACAATAAGAGCATTTCATTAGGTTAGTTATCAGTCAGTGACCATACTCACCAAGCGATAGATCTACTCAATAGCGGGTGTGAAATCACAGTGATTTTGCTGCTGTTTAGTGATTGGACGGTGTCCTGCAGCTTTATTGAGCTGAAGCCTGCCACAGAAGCCACAGAGAAAACACACTTTGTATTACAGCTGAATATAATATAACATAGGCACATATTAAACATAGAGGGGGAAATGTACCGATATGAAAAACCTAGTTTTTCGTATTGGTATTTCCCCTATGACTGCATACGACTGTTTCAGTCGTATGCAAAGTCGTGTTCCGGAGGGGAATGTACAAAGCAGTCATATACGACTGCTTTGTAACCCTCCGTATACGGCCGCTAATACGAATTCATACAGGCAGTCTGCACGGATCAGTCAGATCCGTGCAGGCTGCAAGGTGTAAAAAAAATAGAAAAATAAATAAATATTTTGAAAAAATCAGCGTGGGGTCCCCCCCACAGCTGTAACCAGCACCAGGTTGACAGAGCCGGGGCCGGTAATTAAAAATCAGGGAACCCGACAAATAGGGGTTCCCCGATTTTTAACAAACAGCCCCAGGCTCCAGGTCCGGGGCTGGTTCCCAAAATACGGGGGACAAAATGACTAGGGGTCCCCCGTATTTTAAGAACCAGCCCCAGGCTAAACCAGCCAGCAGGGTAATGCCACAGCCGGGGGACACTTATGATATAAGGTCCCGCGGCCAAAACATTAACCCCCTGACCGGTCAGCCTGGCCAGGGGCCCTGGAGGAGTGGGGACCCCCCCAATGAAGGGGTCCCCCCCCTCCAGGACTTACCTGACCAGGCTGAAGCCTGGTGCTGTCCTCGATGCCCCTGGGCGGTGGGCATCAAGCTGATAGTGGTGTAAAAAAAAAGAATAATCTATTGTCTAATACTGGGGCACTATGAGTCCCAGCAAGCCTTCCCCGCAAGCTGGGACTTGGAGAACCACAAGTCCCAGCCTGCAGGGCATTAAAGGGCCCGCTGGGTCTTGTAGTTCCACAGTATTAAAAATAGTAAAATAAAACACACTGACACACACTTAAAATAAAACTTTAATACATACAAAGCCCTTACATACTGATACTTACCTATCTTCATCCCGTAGGTAGCCCTGGTCCTGATGTCCTGGTCCTGTGTCGGCGTTCTGCTCCATGTCGGCATCCCTGTCGGTGATGGCGTCGGCGTCCGGAGTCCGACGAAATCCATGGTGGAAGCTGTGGAAGGAAACCATACTCACCTGTCCCAGGGCGACGTAGTCCAGGGATGGGTCTTTGCAAAAAAACATACCGACACGCGAAACCAGACCGGACAGATGAGCCGCACGGTGTTTGTGTTTTTCGTGCGGCTCCGCCTCCCGAATGCCGCTATTGGCCACCTTGCGGCCTAGCGGCCAATCAGGAGCCGCTAGGCCACAAGGCGGCCAATAGCGGCATTCGGGAGGTGGAGCCGCACGATGTACACAAACACCGTGCGGCTCATCTGTCCGGTCTGGATTCACGTGTCGGTTTGTTTTTTGCAAAGACCCATCCCTGGACTACGTCGACCTGGGACAGGTGAGTATGGTTTCCTTCCACAGCTTCCACCGTGGATTTCGTCGGACTCCGGATGCCGACGCCATCGCCGACAGGGATGCCGACATGGAGCAGAACGCCAACACAGGACCAGGACATCAGGACCAGGGCTACCTACGGGATGAAGATAGGTAAGTATCAGTATGTAAGGGCTTTGTATGTATTAAAGTTTTATTTTAAGTGTGTGTCAGTGTGTTTTATTTTACTATTTTTAATACTGTGGAACTACAAGACCCAGCGGGCCCTTTAATGCCCCGCAGGCTGGGACGGGTTCTCCAAGTCCCAGCTTGCGGGGGAGGCTTGCTGGGACTCATAGTGCCCCAGTATTAGACAATAGATTATTCTTTTTTTTTTTACACCACTATCAGCTCGATGCCCACCGCCCAGGGGCATCGAGGACAGCACCAGGCTTCAGCCTGGTCAGGTAAGTCCTGGAGGGGGGGGGGACCCCTTCATTGGGGGGGTCCCCACTCCCCCAGGGCCCCTGGCCAGGCTGACCGGTCAGGGGGTTAATGTTTTGGCCGCGGGACCTTATATCATAAGTGTCCCCCGGCTGTGGCATTACCCTGCTGGCTGGTTTGGCCTGGGGCTGGTTCTTAAAATATGGGGGACCCCTAGTCATTTTGTCCCCCGTATTTTGGGAACCAGCCCTGGACCTGGAGCCTGGGGCTGGTTGTTAAAAATCGGGGAACCCCTATTTGTCGGGTTCCCTGATTTTTAATTACCGGCCCCGGCTCTGTCAACTGGTTACAGCTGTGGGGGGGACCCCACGCCGATTTTTTTTTTTTATATTTATTTTTCTATTTTTTTACACTAAAGCCTGCACGGATCTGACTGATCCGTGCAGGCTTAAAGCAAATACGACAGGGAAAGCAAGGTGTCTTTTCCTGTCGTATTTGCGTGGGTGTTTCACACCACTTAGCAGCCGTATTATCAGTACGGCTGCTTAGTACATCAGGAAGCACCATTCTTTTGAATGGTGATTTCTGTCGTATTCTATCGATGGTGTAGACATTCGTATTTGTAAATACAAATACGAATGTTCCATCTTTAGGACTACGAATTGTTGTATTTTCGGGATTGTAAATCCCGAAAATACAAATGTGTAAAAAATAGGTGTATTTCTGCCTACGAATACACCTATTTTTTACGAATCCATTTTGGTAAATTTCCCCCAGAATGTGACAGCAGGTAAGAACCACTTGGCCCCAACAAGTCCTCCTAATTTTTTATTATTTTTTAATAAAGTAATTTTTATTAAGCAATCAGCGCAGTATAAACCAGCACTGCAAATATCCAAAAGAAATAGAAACAACATAATACGCAGAACTTACACATAGAACTGGGGACAATCTGCATATACATAACTGTTCTCATTACAAGTGTTCAAATAGCATTCACCAAAAGGTTGGAGAGTGTACAATCCCCTGCATGTAATAGCATATTGAAATGTGCTGGTGGATATTCAATCCTGGGTCACAACTGTCAGCTGCGGCCAGGAGCTCAACAATCCACGGCCGGTCTCAGCAGAAAGGAGCTGACTGCTTCTAAAGTCTTATCCATTCTGCCGAGATCCCTGTTCAATGCTGTCGGGAAAAACAGCATTGAATAGGGCCCCGCCTCTATTTCCCCCGTCATAAATACCCCTCATAACCTGTTATACCAAAAATACCAAACGTAGTGCCATTGAGAAATGCATAGAACCAATTTATATAAATGTATAAAACAAAATAACCCAACACTAAACACACATGCATACTTTCATACAGTCACAAATATATAGAAGTCACTCACACACTTATAAGTAAATACTGAACATTGCCCCTTCCCTGAGTCACACTCACCATTTAGGGTGAGTAAGGGTGCTGTTATATATAGATAGATATCATACCTCCCATGTTGCTGGCACTGACTGCACACTGTACGCTACAGTGCAGTGTAGCCCTGTCCCCTTTGCAGACTGTGCCCTTACACTGCAATGGAAAAGTTGGTGTTGGGAGATGCTGTCAGAGGCTCAGATGCCACCTCCGGAGATAATTGTAGAAGAGAAAAAATTGGAGATTTTGGGGTGCACTCTAAAGTATATTATAGGGGACGTCCAACTGAATATATCACAATCTCTAAAATATAACCTTTATTAGTTTAGTTTTTTAAAAAGAGGTGTGTAACATAGAAACATAGAAACATAGAATTTGACGGCAGATAAGAACCACTTGGCCCATCTATTCTGCCCCTTTTTTAACCCCTTCACGACATTTGACGTATATATACGTCATGGCCGGGAAGTACTTCCCGACACATGACGTATATATACGTCATGACTTCTAACTGTCACTGCGTCTAGAGACGCAGTGACAGAGGGACGATGTCTGCTGTCCCTGACAGCAGACATGTCCCTGCATGCCCAGGGGGGGCTGCGATGCCGCCCCCCCGTCGGCGATCGCTGTGATTGGCTGTTCAGTGTGAACAGCCATTCACAGCGTTTTCTGTGTCACCGGCGAATAACGTTCGCCGGTGACACGGGATCGGAGGTGATTGGTGCTGTAAAGTACAGCACCAATCACCGCGGGGTGTAAGGGTGACACTGGTGTCACCCCACCTCACCCCGCCCGCCCCCAAAGGCCGTGATTGGTTCGTCGGACCGACGGACCAATCACAGCCATGGAGGGGGGTTTAAACTAACGGTGACTGCACTGCAGACGCCATTCCGGTCTGGAATAGCGTGCAGTGCGGTCACCGTGCCCAGCTGCCGCCATATACTGACCAGAACCTTGCTCAATACTTACCTGATCACTGCTTGGGATCTTGCTTCATCTTGTGACATCCTGTGCTGTGTTGTGCTGTGTTGTGCTGCTGCAGTGTCATCGAGTTAGAGAGAGAGAGATAGAGAGAGAGAGATAGAGAGGCCTAGTGACAGAGAGTGCTATAGTTTGTGCTGCTGCAGTGTAATAGAGTTATAGATAGAGAGATAGAGAGAGATAGAGAGAGAAAGAGAGAGAGAGATAGAGAGATAGTGACAGATTGTGCTATATATTTTTTATATAACTGACTGCTGCCCCCCCTTTTGTGCTGATCAGTATAAATTAACTGATCAGCAACTTTTTGGGGGCGCAGGTTTTTTTTATATATATATATACCTGTCAGTGCTGCTGCTGCAGTGTCATAGAGTGATAGATAGTGAGAGATAGAGATATAGAGAGATAGAGAGATAGAGAGAGAGATAGTGACAGAGAGTGATAGAGACTGCTATATTTTGTGTCTGCTGCCCCCCTTTTGTGCACCCCCAGCAACTTTTTGGGGGTGCAGGGGTTATTTTTCATATATATAACTGTACGTGCTGCTGCTGCTGCAGTGTCATAGAGTGATAGATAGTGAGAGATAGAGAGAGATAGTGACAGAGAGTGATAGAGAGTGCTAAATTTTGTGTCTGCTGCCCCCGCCTTTTGTGCTGATCACTATATCTGAGGTGATCAGCAACTTTTTGGGGGTGCAGAGGTTTTTTTTTTTTATATATACCTGTCAGTTGCTGCCAGTTGCACTGTCAGTTGCACCAAAGGTTGTGCACCTGCTGCCCCTCACTGGTAATCAGTGTCGCATCACTGATCACCTTTTTTTTTTGTGGGTGCTGTGGGGTCTTTTTTTAATTTTTTTTTTACACACACTGTGATTTTGTGGGTGTCCTGTGGCCACTGTGCGCTGATCAGTGACGTACATCACTGATCAGCTTTTTCGGCACAGGGTTGATCTATTTTTTATTTTTTTTTTGATCAAATTCCTGTTGCCTTTGAGCGCTGTTCAGTGACAGACGTTACTGACCAACATCTGTGCTCAATTTTTGGCGCAGGACCTTTTTTTTTTTTTTTTTAACCCCTTCAATTTTTTTTTTTTAACCCCTTCAATTTTTTTTTTTTTTTAACCCCTTCAATTTTTTTTTGTATAAAGTATTTTTTTTTTCTGCACTACATACACACTACACACTACATACCCCCCGGGTTGAAATAAAGTTTGTACCCCCCCCTACACTATACACGTGTTGAAACATTTCACTACCAGTAACACAAAAATAAAAATGTCATCCCAAATGTCATCCCAAATGTCATCCCAGTCATCCAGAAGAATGTATTCAGTGGAGGAGGCATATGCCATGCTTGCCTCTGACTCTGACACAGCCAGTGAGGCAAGCGGGGAATTTGAAGGATTCGTCTTAAGCTCCTCTTCCTCCTCTGGTGATGAGGGACCCCCTCAAAGACGCCCCCGTAGAGCAGCTGAGACCCCCCCCCAATAATTGATCTCGTATGGACCCCACCACCAGACAATTTTGAGCCCCAGGTTCCTGAGTTTTTGGCCATGCCAGGAATCCAATTTGATTCCACAGGTCTCAGAGAAATTGACTTTTTCAAATTATTTTTCTCTGATGATTTTATAAATTTAATGGTGGACCAAACTAATTTATATGCCCAGCAGTTTATTGCTCAAAACCCCACATCATCATTTGCTAGGTGGACCCCTGTAGATGCAGTAGAGATGATGACGTTTTGGGGTCTGGTGTTTCATATGGGCATAGTAAAAAAGCCACAAATTAGGCAATATTGGAGTACAGATGTTCTGTACAGCACCCCATTTTACCGTATGGCCATGACTCGGGCTCGTTTTGAGGCAATCCATAAATTTATACATTACACCGATAATGCACAGTGCCCACCCAGAGATGATCCCACCTTTGACAGGCTATTCAAAGTCAGGCCGGTCATTGATCATTTCAGTGCCAAATTTGCAGAGCTATACATCCCTGATAAATGTATTAGTATCGACGAGTCCCTTATACATTTTAAAGGAAGGGTTAAATTCCGCCAGTACCTTCCCAGTAAGAGGGCAAGGTATGGCATAAAAATGTATAAGCTGTGTGAAAGCACCACAGGGTACACCCACAAGTTTAGGGTATATGAAGGGAAGGATTCAAGAATTGAACCGCTAGAATGCCCCCCCTCCCTCGTAGGTGTTAGTGGAAAAATTGTCTGGGATTTAATGCACCCCTTCCTGGATAAGGGTTATCACCTCTATGTGGATAACTTTTACACCAGCATCCCCCTGTTTAAGGCCCTTGGTTCAAGAGGTACAGCAGCTTGCGGTACTGTACGCAAGAACCAAAGAGGCCTCCCCAAAACGCACATTGCCCAACTACTAAGAAGGGGTGAAAGCAGGGGAATATGCACCGAAAATATGTTGTTGGTCAAATATAAGGACAAGAGGGATGTCCTTATACTGACAACAATTCATGGAGACAGTACCACCTCCATCCCTGTACGAGGTACCAGTACCCACACCTCAAAACCAAATTGTATCCTAGATTACAATAATTACATGGGCGGAGTGGATCTTTCAGATCAGGTACTGAAGCCGTACAGTGCCCTGCGGAAAACAAATATCTGGTACAAGAAGCTGGCCGTGTATATCATCCAGATGGCACTGTATAACGCTTACGTGCTATTCCGTTCTACCGGCCAGAGGGGGACATTTATGCACTTTCAAGAGGAAGTCATAAAGGGCCTAATATTTGGGAACCAGCAGGCAGAGGGCCCCAGTACTTCTAGTACTGGCCCCCGTATTGTACCAGGGCAGCATTTTCCCAACGAAATCCCCTCCACTGCAAGAAAGGGCAGGACACAAAAAAGGTGCAAAGTTTGCTATAAAAAGGGAATAAGAAAGGAAACTATTTTCCACTGTGAAACTTGCCCCGACAAACCCGGCCTATGTATAAAGGAGTGTTTCAAAATATACCACACATCTATGGATTATTAGGTTCATCATTTCACCGTGCTTCGGGGGTCTTGCTAATGCCACATAGCACCCACCATTCATTCCACCAGAATCTGAGCTGCAAAATCCAAAAATCACTCCTTCCCTTCTGAGTCCTGCCATGCACCCAACTGGTATTTTTTGGTCACATGTGAGGCATTGCCGTACTCTGGAGAAATGGGGGCACAGATTTTGGGGTGCTTTGTCTCCTTCATTCCTTGTGAAAATGAAAAATTTTGGGCCAGAAGTACATTTTTGTGTAAAAAAATGTAATTTTTCATTTTCACAGCCCAGTTGTACCAAAATTGGTGAAACCCCTGGGGGTTTGAAATGTACACTATACCCCTAGATGAATTCCCTGAGGGGTGTAGTTTGCAAAATGGGGTCACTTGTGGGGGGGTTCCACTGTATTGGTAATGCAACATAGCACCCACCATTCATTCCACCAAAATCTGTGCTCCAAAATCCAAAAATCACTCCTTCCCTTCTGAGTCCTGCCATGCACCCAACTGGTATTTTTTGGTCACATGTGAGGCATTGCCGTACTCTGGAGAAATGGGGGCACAGATTTTGGGGTGCTTTGTCTCCTTCATTCCTTGTGAAAATGAAAAATTTTGAGCCAGAAGTACATTTTTGTGTAAAAAAATGTAATTTTTCATTTTCACAGCCCAGTTGTACCAAAATTGGTGAAACCCCTGGGGGTTTGAAATGTACACTATACCCCTAGATGAATTCCCTGAGGGGTGTACTTTGCAAAATGGGGTGACTTGTGGGGGGGTTCCACTGTATTGGTGCAACATAGCACCCACCATTCATTCCACCAAAATCTGTGCTGCAAAATCCAAAAATCACTCCTTCCCTTCTGAGTCCTGCCATGCACCCAACTGGTATTTTTTGGTCACATGTGAGGCATTGCCGTACTCTGGAGAAATGGGGGCACAGATTTTGGGGTGCTTTGTCTCCTTCATTCCTTGTGAAAATGAAAAATTTTGAGCCAGAAGTATATTTTTGTGTAAAAAAATGTAATTTTTCATTTTCACAGCCCAGTTGTACCAAAATTGGTGAAACCCCTGGGGGTTTGAAATGTACACTATACCCCTAGATGAATTCCCTGAGGGGTGTAGTTTGCAAAATGGGGTCACTTGTGGGGGGGTTCCACTGTATTGGTAATGCAACATAGCACCCACCATTCATTCCACCAAAATCTGTGCTCCAAAATCCAAATATCACTCCTTCCCTTCTGAGTCCTGCCATGCACCCAACTGGTATTTTTTGGTCACATGTGAGGCATTGCCGTACTCTGGAGAAATGGGGGCACAGATTTTGGGGTGCTTTGTCTCCTTCATTCCTTGTGAAAATGAAAAATTTTGAGCCAGAAGTACATTTTTGTGTAAAAAAATGTAATTTTTCATTTTCACAGCCCAGTTGTACCAAAATTGGTGAAACCCCTGGGGGTTTGAAATGTACACTATACCCCTAGATGAATTCCCTGAGGGGTGTAGTTTGCAAAATGGGGTCACTTGTGGGGGGGTTCCACTGTATTGGTAATGCAACATAGCACCCACCATTCATTCCACCAAAATCTGTGCTCCAAAATCCAAAAATCACTCCTTCCCTTCTGAGTCCTGCCATGCACCCAACTGGTATTTTTTGGTCACATGTGAGGCATTGCCGTACTCTGGAGAAATGGGGGCACAGATTTTGGGGTGCTTTTTCTCCTTCTTACCTTATGAAAATGAAAAATTTTGAGCCAGAACTGCATTTTTGTGTAAAAAAATGTAATTTTTCATTTTCACAGCCCAGTTGTACCAAAATTGGTGAAACCCCTGGGGGTTTGAAATGTACACTATACCCATAGATGAATTCCCTGAGGGGTGTACTTTGCAAAATGGGGTGACTTGTGGGGGGGTTCCACTGTATTGGTGCTTTGGGAGTCTTGCTAATGCAACATAGCACCCACCATTCATTCCACCAAAATCTGTGCTGCAAAATCCAAAAATCACTCCTTCCCTTCTGAGTCCTGCCATGCGCCCAACTGGTATTTTTTGGTCACATGTGAGGCATTGCCGTACTCGGGAGAAATTGGGGCACAGACTTCGGGGTGCTTTGTCTCCTTCATTCCTTGTGAAAATGAAAAATCTTGAGCCAGAAGTGCATGTTTGTGTAAAAAAATGTAATTTTTCATTTTCACAGCCCAGTTGTACCAAAATTGGTGAAACCCCTGGGGGTTTGAAATGTACACTATACCCCTAGATGAATTCCCTGAGGGGTGTACTTTGCAAAATGGGGTGACTTGTGGGGGGGTTCCACTGTATTGGTGCTTTGGGAGTCTTGCTAATGCAACATGGCACCCACCATTCATTCCACCAAAATCTGTGCTGCCAAATCCAAAAATCACTCCTTCCCTTCTGAGTCCTGCCATGCACCCAACTGGTATTTTTTGGTCACATATGAGGCATTGCCGTACTCGGGAGAAATTGGGGCACAGATTTTGGGGTGCTTTGTCTCCTTCATTCCTTGTGAAAATGAAAAATTTTGAGCCAGAACTGCATTTTTGTGTAAAAAAATGTAATTTTTCATTTTCACTGCCCAGTTGTATCAAAATTGGTGAAACCCCTGGGGGTTTGAAATGTACACTATACCCCTAGATGAATTCCCTGAGGGGTGTACTTTGCAAAATGGGGTGACTTGTGGGGGGGTTCCACTGTATTGGTGCTTTGGGAGTCTTGCTAATGCAACATGGCACCCACCATTCATTCCACCAAAATCTGTGCTGCCAAATCCAAAAATCACTCCTTCCCTTCTGAGTCCTGCCATGCACCCAACTGGTATTTTTTGGTCACATGTGAGGCATTGCCGTACTCGGGAGAAATTGGGGCACAGATTTTGGGGTGCTTTGTCTCCTTCATTCCTTGTGAAAATGAAAAATTTTGAGCCAGAACTGCATTTTTGTGTAAATAAATGTAATTTTTCATTTTCACTGCCCAGTTGTATCAAAATTGGTGAAACCCCTGGGGGTTTGAAATGTACACTATACCCCTAGATGAATTCCCTGAGGGGTGTAGATTGCAAAATGGGGTGACTTGTGGGGGAGGTTCCTAACTTTTAGCACTTATGGTGCCTAGAAACCTACATGGTGCCTAAAAAAAAATCTCATAAAAAGGAGGCTCCAAAATCAAGTAGGTGCTCCTTCTATTATGAAGCCTGTGGTTTGGTCAACGTGCACACTAGGGCCACATATAGGATATTTTTGAAAACAAAAGAATTGGGGGAATCAATTTTTAGTCACATTTCTCTAGTAAAATCTACTGTATTCGTTAGAAAAATGTATTAAAATTGAAACTCTGCAAAAAAAAAGAAATTTTGAAATTTCACCTACACTTTGTTTTAATTCCTGTGAAACACCTAAAGGGTTAACAAACTTCCAAAATGCTGTTTTGAATACTGTGAGGGGTGCAGTTTTTGAAATGGCATCATTTATGGGGGTGTCTCACATACAAGTCCCTCAAAGTCACATCAGAACTGAACTGGTCCCTAAAAAAATCAGTGTTTGAAATTTTCTTGAAAATTTGAGAATTTGCTAGTCATATTTGAAGCCTCCTAGTGTCCAAAAAAATGAAAAGGAGGTTGAAATAATGATTGCAACATAAAGTAGACATATGGTCTTTGTTAATTAATTAACTATTTTGAGTGGTATGATTATTTGTCTCACAAGCAGAAAATGTGACATTTTGCATATTGCTAAATTTTCCATTTTTTCACGATATTTTGGTATTTTTCACAAAAAATCACATACTGTATCGACCAAAATTTACCACTAACTTGAAGTACAATGTGTCACGAGAAAACAATCTCAAAATCACTGGGATAAGTAAAAGCAAAAAAAAGTTATCCCCACTTAAGTGAGACATGTCAGATTTGAAAAAAAGGGCTCTGTCATGAAGGCACAAACTGGCTCTGTCATGAAGGGGTTAAACATGTTACCTCAAACCATATTTGATCCTTATTTTTTTGTAAGGATATCAATATGCCTATCCCAAGCATGTTTAAATTGTACTACTGTATTTGCCTCTACCACCTCTGATGGGAGGCTATTCCACTTATCTACTACTCTTTCTGTGAAGTAATTCTTCCTCAAATTTCCCCTGAATCTTCCTCCCTCTAGTTTCAGTGCATGTCCTCGTGTTCTGCTGCTCCTCTTCCAGTGAAGAATGTCTCCCACCTGTACCTTGTTAAACCCTTGATATATTTGAAAGTTATGTAGTTCACATCCTCTTAATTAAGACGACAGAAAAGATGTGCAAAAAAGAAAAAGAAAGTGTAGTTAAAACCAGGATGTAGATACTAATATTACGCTTCTTTTTTACATTAATGTCTGTGGAACCCCTGTTTTATTTCATGGGATCAGTTCACTGTGATCCCTGGGCTTTCAAGAATTGCTAGTGAGACTGGTTTGATATTTGCAATTTTTTTACCATATGTTTTATGTTGCATTCATTGTATCACTTATTTGATATAAGTGTAATAACCAGCACATGTGGTAATGTTATACATGTATATATAGTAAATACCGTAAGTTAATGAACTATGGTCCCTCATAGAGGGAATAAAATATTAGAAACCAGAGACCCTATTTACAGAAAAGTATGTGAGTGTCATCAGAGACTGTTAGGTGAACTGAAATGCCCCTCACTTTAGGCATCTTGGACTAGTCTGTTTGCTTAGTCCATGCGAAGGAATCACGGACTGAACTATTTCTCCTGCCACATAGGGGAGAAAATCTCTGAGAACAGCCACTGTGAAGTACTAATAAAGTTGGGGAGCTCATGCCACAAATCCGCATGCAGAGGCATAAAAAAAGGCAGGGGGCCGTTTGGAGGTGACAGTTGACCAGTTAGAGAGGAGAGAGACTGCAGAGCGGCACAATATGGCTGAAATGGAGAGCTGCTGTGTAAAGCAGAGTAACGCAGTATAGAGGAAGCGGAGAGCGGCTGCTGGGACAGGAAGGCCGGGGAGAACTTGGAGAGGTGATACTTATCTGCCCGAAATCCGGTGACCGGGTGCTGGAGCCTATCGCACTCTGGTCCGCCAGGAGGCGTGACACCGCTCGCTGGGCGGACCCGGAATCGCGGCCAGAATCATTAAAGTAAGGAGTGACACTGAGGGGCGCAAGAGTAAACATTACAGCAGGAGGCGGGCTGTAGACGGTGGAGGAATGTGGCTGAAATCCCGGCAAGTAGCTGAGACCAGTTGCCCTAGAGGTGGGTGGTAACTGAGGCGAGGCTTTGGAGAAAGAAACCAACGGTAAGCGCTTGAGGCTGAGAGGGGGAGGAGAGTGCTGTGACGCAGTTAGGCCCCCATGGCTGTCAGTGGAGTGGAGCCCCGGAGGTGTGCTGACGAATAGCAGCATCAGTTAACCCAGCGGTGAGCAGTTGTACCCCTACCCCTGCCTCCATCCCCCTGGCTAGTGAGCTGTCTATAGAAGTTAGCAATTGCAATACAGTGAGGTGTTGGTGAGATTTGCCCAGCATAAGAAGAGCCGGAGTATAAGTACTATTCCAAATAAAGTAGCCAAAGATTTATAGTGCAAAACGTGCAGTCTTGAGACCCTACATAAGGAGATAGCAAAGTATAAATTGGCAGTCTCAGAACTACAAGTGTCACACTAAACAGTTGAGAGGCTGGAGTCCTAGAGAGGAGCACCTTTATACAGTTCACAGTTCCATTAATATTGCAAAGAGGTGAAATAGATAGAGATAAAGTGATGAAGCAGTGGAATAAAGAAAGAAGAACTTTGCTAAGGATGTTATACAGTTAGATATTTATTCTACCTATAAAGGAAAGCATTTAGTGATGATTGACGAAAAAAGTTTGGTACCGTGTTAGCCAGTTGATAAGAAAAGTTTTATTGTTCCTCAGTGAGAAAAACAAAATAGCAATCTAGCAAATATGATGATGATGAAATGTGATGATTGACAAAACACTTGCCTGCAAGGAAAAGGGTTTTATACTTCAGGGTCTTCTCAGCTTCTGCAAATAAAAGTCAGACAAAGTAAAGCAAAGTCTTGTTCAAAGTGTGGGATTGCAAGCTGGAAACAATAGGTTAATATTCCTTCTGTTGTAACCAACAAAGACTAGGAACTTGACATATTATAGGATAAGATAATCCATTGTTGCAAGAGTAGTTCTACCTTAAGGAGAGAATCGTTGTGAGGAGCAGTGCACAGTGTATACTCAGAACTTTGCGAGTTAATAGGATAGACTGTTACTAAATCTTTTGGGACTCAATTTATGCTGTTAGCAGAAGAGTGAAATATGCGTTTTAAAGTGGCAATGCCGACTACAGTATATTAGTTGTAAATGTGTATTGTAATTGAGACGTTAGATGTATGCAAGTGAATTTTTGTCATATTCACTGTGGGTTAACTATTGTTATTCGCTATTTGATCTATAAAAATTCTAATGTATTGCTAGAAAATGGTAAATTTAATTTAATTTGTTTTATGTTGCAATTTCTTGTTGCATAACCTGTTGAAGTGGAATTATTATATACTTCGCAAATTTATAAATTTATTCATAAATAAATATTTCATTATAAACTAAAAACCTGTTTATACTTACCGACAATGGAATAATCCTGGAAGTGGAAGAGGAAAGAAGAAGTATCCTGCAAAATAGAAAGGTAGAGAAACATTAGAATAAAATTCCAGTTTATTACATAAGGTTATGGTTTCATACAATGTATCAGTACACTAGCTACCATCCACTGTAATGTAAACACAAATTAGGTTTATATTGTGTGCTGAGTCAGTTGCGTGTATGTTTGCTAGCTGACTTAAATGCTTGGTAGCTCGCACACTATTCACCAAGGGTTAATTTTTATTACAGTCTGGAGTGCCTGTGTCCACCCAGTCGGCACATACACTGTTGACAGTTCTATAATAGACACAATAGATATTAGGTACTGGATTGCTTGTATTACGGGTTTATTTGTGGAGAATTCACTAACACTGTGATATTTCCAATGAGCTGCGTGTCCACCGGCTAGTACCGTAGGAACACGTTTGCTTCCTTGTGTGTAAGCAGTACTGGGGTTTTACTCGCAAACCTGTAGTATCCCCTATTGCCTTTACACCTCTGTTACTGCTGGTGCACACTCTCTCCTATGGCCAGTGGTATCAGACAGCGTTAATAGGAGTTAGTATTTTTTCTATCTCAGATGCGTTCGGCTTCTGCTGCCTCGTGCAGTGAGATCGTCCCTCCCTTTATATTGGTAAGTGCATGCTGATTCTATCTCTAATCCTCCTATGTCACACACTAGGTCACACACTATTATATGCTGCAGGGGTTCTGGGGTACATTTTCATACATTTACGACATTAAGTAAACATTGTATATATTTAAAGTATCTAACATCAAGCGCCTATGCGCATTTCTCCGGCTGTGCCGGCTTCCTCAGGGCAAATCTCCGGAGATGTCAGCCACTTGGCATTATGCCGGGTGGGGATGCAGTGGGAAAGGGGTGAAAAACCAAATTATGAGATTTTAGCAGTTTTTATAAATATTTGGAAATCAACCCCAAAACGCACAAGGGCAAATCCAATTACAGATCCAAAACCAGAAGGAGATCAAAACCCATGAGGGGGGCGTGCGCATATCCCTTTATAAAATGTGAACAAGCAGAAGCCCAACCGTACTCCACCACATAACTGATTGTAACGATGATACGCAGGCACAATTAATACAATTTGATACTGTTTTTCAAAACGTTTATCCTAGGGGTGCTGTGAAAAAAAAAAATGCTGACTCTCTAGGGTGCATGATTCAAGAAAGTTTGGAAACCACTGGAATATACAAATTCTGTAAGTACTGCAAACTTGTGTTTCTCTGGAAATAATAATATTTTTATAAAAAATCATATTTGGGAGAATTTTAACTGAGCTTCCCTGTAACCCGTCCTGATTTAGTCTCCCGCTTACAAATGTATCATGTAGATAAATTACCTGTCAGGATTCTACTGCAGTTGTCTTCTGTATCTCTGAGGACTGGAGTTCCTAGCTTTATATAGCCTGCAATTAGTTTCACTTTCTATTTCAAATGGCAGCACACAGCATAGGATAATTTAGGAAGGCGGTGTAGGATTTTGGGAGGCAGCTGCTCTTTCCAGGAATACATAACTAGGGATTTGCAGGAACACATAACTGCGTATTCTGTTTTTTTTTGTTTTATATATATAGATGTAACTTGTGGTGCACAAAGAGCGCTACCCCTCACTTAATGAATACCAGTAATTTGATAATACAAAAGAAATACTTGTGTATATAAATAAATAAATACAAAAGTGATAATAGTGATAAGTTGAAACACTCCAGAGTATATACAGTGTCAGCAAAAGTCATCAGGTTGGCCAAAGTTCCATAGGGCCATGGGAGACGCACAGAGGATGATATGACTTCTGCGCCTTCAGTGTTCAAAAAACAATATTGTGACAATCCTTTTTAGTGTCTTAAATATGTGTACCAATATTTAACAAGGAAGTTCTGACATAGGCCCTTATTCTAGTTCACTCTTAGAGGAAATTTCCTTTTTAGATGGACAAAACCATGTGCACTGCAGGGGGGGCAGATGCAACTTGTGCAGAGAGAGTTAGATTTGGGTGGGGTTTTACTTCAAAGTGAGATCTACAGTATATTGCAGTGTAAAAATAAAGCAGTCAGTATTTACCCTGCACAGAAACAAAAAAACTCACCCAAATGTAACTCTCTCTGCACATGTTACATCTGCCCCACCTGCAGTGCACATGGTTTTGTCCACCTAAGAAGGATTATGTCAGAAAGAGTGAACTAGAATAAGGCCCATAGTGAGGTCGTTCACTTGTTAACGCTTCTTCCTTTTCCGACGTTTCCCTTCAGCCCTATTCACAGACGCATTTCAGACATAGGGAATGTTTCGGGAGGAGTGTATTATTTATAAATTCAATGAAATATTTTCAGTGTAGCTCGGTGCTACACATATAAAGTGCTTGTGCATGAATAGAATTCTGGGTGAGCAGCGCCACCTTGTGGGTATTAGTATTGAAACACAGTGATCACCCTGTGATAAAAAAGGTTTTAAGATATGGAAATAAACTCACACTAGGAATAATCATATCCTGGTGAACTTCCCATCAGGTGTGCCCAGGACCCCTTAAAACTCCCCAAAAAACTGGTTAATTAAAGAGGGGGAGTAGGCATAAAGCAGGTTCTCTGAAGCATTCTGCACCTCTGCCCTCTGTGAGTTTATTTCCAAATCTTAAAACCTTTTTTATCACAGGGTGATCACTGTGTGCTAATACTAATAACCACAAGGTGGCGCTGCTCACCCATAATTCTATTCATGCACAAGCACTTTATACAGTGGCCGAAAGTTACAGTCAAATACAACTGCTTTGTAATCCCCGATGTCATATCCATTCGTATTAGCGGCCATATATAGGGCCGCTAATATGAATTCGTATAGGCAGCCTGCATGGATCAGTCAGATCTGTGCAGGCTACAGTGTGTTAAAAAAAAGGTAAAAAAATAAATAAATGAATTAAAACGGCGTGGGCTCCCCCCTCATGGCCGTAACCAACCCCAGGCTCACAGAGTACTGGTTGTAAAAAATCTGGGAACAAACTGAGTAGGGGTTCCCCGTATTTTTAAAACCAGCACCAGGCTCAAGGGCTGGTCCTGGTTCCAAAAATAGGGGGGACAAACTGACTAGGGGTCCCGAGTATTTAAGAACCAGCACCTGGCCCAACCAGCCAGCAGGGCAAAGCCACAGCCGGGGGGGGGGGGGGGACGACAACTTTTTATACAAGTCACCCCGGCCACAGTATTACACCGGTCAGCCTGGGTCCCCTCTCCAGAATGTCCCTGCCCAGGCTGAAGCCTGGGGCTGTCCCCGGTACCCCTGGGCGTTGGGTACCGGGCTGATGAAAGTAGTAAAAATTTGAAATAAAAAATATTGTCTAATTCTGTGGAACTATGAGTCCCAGCAAGCCTCCCCCACATGCTGGGACTTGGAGAACCACAAGTCCCAGCATGCAGAGCATTAAATGGCCCTCTGGAACTTGTAGTTCCACAGTAATAGAAATAGTTAAATAAACACACCGACGCAAACATGAAAAATAAAACTTTAATACATACATAGCCCATACATACTGATACCTACCTATCCTGAGCCCGTAGGTAGGTCCCTGTCCTTTGGGCCTGGGGTCCGGGTGTCCTGGGGTCCGGGGTGGCGTTGCTCAAAGTTACACCACATACAGAACCCAAATATAGACCTCTCGGAAGGCTATAGTGGATACATTGTTCAAATAGAAACAATATACACTCTATTAAGTTTAATTAAAAATATAAGTACATACTATCCCCAAAAGATAAACTACTAATACTTCTTTAATTAAGTCTTTAGACACAGATGTCCTGGAATAACAGACACATATAGACATGTTTTAAAAAAATATATATTATTTATTATTAGTGTATTATCTACCATATCCTCGCAATCTACTACAGACGCTGTCTGTCTTCCCAAATCCCTGCTCTCTGTCTGCTTTCACTAATCTACCCTCTCACCTCATGGCTGTTAATCTCTCAACTTCACTTTCTCCTACCACTCCTCCCCCTCCCATCACATACCTATCCTGACCCCTCTGCCCCGCTCCCCCTCCCTCCCAAGGACCCCCCCTCGCTTCTGCAATCCAAAAAACCTTATCCACATAAATACCCAACCCACCCCCTCTTTCCTGTGCCCTATGGAACACCAGATCCATCTGCAACAAACTCCCTGCCATCCATGACCTATTCATCTCTAGCGCATTCCACCTCCTTGCTATCACTGAGACCTGGCTCTCCACCTCTGATTCTGTCTCTCTAGCTGCTCTCTCCCACGGTGGCCTCTCTTTCTCTCACACCCCCAGACGCCGCCTACCCTACCCCTCCATCCATTTCCATATGTTCCTACTTATCCTATTATTTTTCGTTCGTCCACCCACCTCCTTTTAGTATGTTAACTCTTATGAGTAGGGCCCTCCTTCCTCACGTACTCACCCTACCTCTTTACCTCACCTGTCCTCCTGCCCTGTTCTTCCCTTCCTCTACTTCATCTTGGAGAAGCCTGGCCAAGGCTTGCCTGGCATCATCTGAAGCAAGTCATCGAAAGCAAGCAATGAGTTAGAACTGGAATGAAGTTTTAAAACCATCTCTCATCTCCTCTGTACAGGTACATGAATGACATTTTCCAAAACCTGATGCTTTTCATTTAAAAGAACAGTCTGCAATGGGAATGTGTTTTGTTACTGGGAGCCTACAACATCCCCCACCTTTAATCAGATAAGCTGAGCAATGTGTGCAAACACCAACCCCTCCCCCTGTACCAGCTGACCCAAACTTTCCTTTAAAATGGGACATTTGGAGAAGCCTGGCCAAGGCTTGCCTGGCATCATCTGAAGCAAGTAATCGAAAGCAAGCAATGAGTTAGAACTGGAGTTTGGACTGGATTTGGACATAAACCGAAACACTGCAATGTTTTATTTTTGCTTTTCCCAAGATACCATCTATCTCAGCCTCTTAGGAAAGCTATGTATTACTCTTTGTTTTACTGTTTCTTTATCATGATCATCATCATATACCTCTGCCCCCACTGTATGCAAAGCCTGTATGCTGTACATTCGCTGGTTGCACACCCCGCCAGCAACAAGCTGGCAGGGTGTGCCAGCTTTGGAAGAAAAGTGCTACATAAATACAATTATTATTACTGCTGCCTCTGAGCAGCATGATCAAGATGGCGCCGCTGATGGCTGCCCAGGAGCTGTGCAGCTCAGCCAAATATGTTCCCTGTGTGATAACTGTACTGTCTCTGCTTGTATTGTTACCTACCTGGCTGTTTCGGCGACCAGTGGCGCCGCTGATGGCTGCCTAGGCGCTGTGCACCGCGGTCTCGGTGGGTATGTGTTCCCCACATGTAATGTTTTATTGTAATGTATGTAATGCCTTCTCCCCCTGCCCCCCCCCCCCCCTTCATCCCTGCTTGATGCTGCACTGTAAATCCACAAAAAATTCCTAGTGTGCGCAAGCATACATGGCCAATAAAGTTGATTCTATTCTATTCTATTCAGTCTCCTCAAACAATTTCGACACCTACTTCAGAACTGATGCTGATCTTAGTTCTACCAGCTATACCCCTATTTATGCTGTATTTTATCAACACACCCTGTACGTTACCTTGTAATTTGTTTTTTTGTTTGCTATGTACGGCGCTGCGGACACTTTGTGGCGCCTTATAAATAAATGAACTACTACCACTACTATTGCACTTTGTTATGTGTCACTAACTTCACTTTCATTTGGGCTCTTTATATTTCGCTATTTTAAATATGTGAATGAATAAAAGTTATATTTTATGTCTATTCATTTTTTTCTTGGGAGACTTCATCAATGTATGGATAATATTAATCAATACAATTGACCAAATTCGTCCGGAGTGCCCCAAGCAGGAATTCTTTTTTTTCTCCTCTTTTTTCTTTGGAGACACACAGCAGCACTTGCT
The DNA here is from genome assembly GCF_055691185.1 of Crinia signifera. NCBI lineage: Eukaryota > Metazoa > Chordata > Amphibia > Anura > Myobatrachidae > Crinia > Crinia signifera. Next base: position 33,335,942 of record NC_139226.1, read on the forward strand.
ACAGAATGCTGCAGACAGTACAGCACCTTACTTACCAGTCACATCGCAGCCCTTATTCCAGCAGCTGCAGTGACCCGGATAACCCCACCCCCAAACTAAAACTCCACCCCTTCCACAGAGGAAGGGGATGGAGTTTCGGTTTGGGGGCGGGGTTACCCGGGTGACTGCAGCTGCTGGAATAAGGGCTGCGATGTGGCTGGTAAGTAAGGTTTGAAGAAACTCAGGGAGCCCGAGGTGTGCTCCCACCACCAGTGCTGTGCCTAAACACGTACATAGGGGGCTGTGCGATCGAGTGGACCCTCTCCCAAAGGAGAAGGGCCCCGTTTTTCCCCTAACCCCTCTCAGCCATAAGGCCGAAGAAGGGAAAAAGGGATCCGTGGGTCCTCTTTGCCGGAGCTCAGAGAGACCCTCTTTCCTCAAGCCCCCGGAAGGGTCAGGACGGTGGGTCCTCCGCACCCAAAGGTTTGGAGAGACCCGCATTAGGCTTCCCTCCACCTTGCGGCTCAGGGTCGCCCTCGAGGGGACCGAAGCTCTCCCCAAAAGGATGAGAGCTTCGGTACATTGGGGAAATGGAAGGCCCATAAGAGTCAACCACACAACCCCCCCCCCCAAAAAAAAAAAAAAAAAAAAGTGACACACTACAGAAAACGTGAAAAGTGCACGAAGGTGAGAAGGAAGAGAAATAAATAATAAAGAGGACCCCATCCAGAAGGCCAGGGGTGGGGGTGTGAAAAATTGTCCTACCCCATCCAAAAGGACGAGGTAAGGACGTGCAGCCTAACCTAGAGGGGAAGTGCGCAGTGCAAGTGCTTACTAGTGCATGGTGATTTTGGGATCACCCGTGCATGTTCGGCACCCCCGAGTTTCCCCGGGGGCACAGTGCAGCCTCGGACTCCAGGCAGCCGTTCAGCGTCCGACTAAGTGTTTCTCTGCTCCCATCGTAGGGCACTTTCCAGCCCCTGGCATGGGAATGGGTACTCCACTGGGCTTTTTGAATGACTCCCTTAGGGGTTGAGTCCCCCTCGGAAGAGCAATCTACTCAGTCTCAGTGTTTCTCCAATCCCAAGGTTAAGGTACTAAGCTGGGCTTTTCGTGATCTCCCCATCAGAGGCTACGAACCTCTGGAACAGGAGCCATCTACTCAGTCCCAGCTTTTCTCCGCTCCTTGGGAATGGATACTAGACTGAGCCTTTCGCTGTCTCATCCTTCGGGCGCTACGAACCCCGTCAAGAGAGCCAAACTATTAGGCCCAGTGTTTCTCCCCCCCTCCTACCAGTGGGTTTACGTAAACAACACCTCCTACCACTGGCAGAGGTGAAGGTACTCAGCCAGACTTTTCACCACTCCCAGGCAAAAAAGCGGGGTCCCACACCCTCCGCCCATCAGAGCAGCTACTCAGTTCAGCCTTTCTCTATTCTCTGCCAGAAGCCAGTCCATACCCACTGATAAGAACAGATACTACACTTGATCTTAGCCAAAAGGCAGAGAAGTGATCCAGTTTCAAACCTAAACCATCATGGTGACAGTTAAATAAAGATAATTATATAATATAACCAAGGAGTACCTTCAATGAGACAGAAAGGGGCATTGAGTCAGAGCAAGATCGTGCGTCTCCCATAAAAAGCCTGTGTTATGCAGCGAGGTCATAATATAAAAAGAAACAAAGTATCACCAAACAGTTACAACTGAAAACTGGCAGTAAGCCCAGAAAGAAGGATCAAAGGGATCAGCAGTATATGAATAAAACTGAAGGTGATACAAAGTTCCAATAAATATTGCACAAGACACACACTAGCAGATAATCCAGCCTATGTCACTAGAGATAACCAGATATAGGGCCTTATTTTGGTTCATTCTTTCTGACAAAATCCTTCTTAGATGGACAAAACCATGTGCACTGCAGGGGGGCAGATGTAACATGTGCAGAGAGAATTAGATTTGGGTGAGTAATTTTGTTTCTGTGCAGGGAAAATACTGGCTGCTTTATTTTTACACTGCAATATAGATCTCACTTTGAAGTAAAACCCCACCCAAATCTAATTCTCTCTGCACAAGTAACATCTGCCCCACCTGCAGTGCACATGGTTTTGCCCATCTAAGAAGGATTTTGTCAGAAAGAATGAGCCAAAATAAGGCCCATAGAGAGCCATTTACTCAAGAAGAGTTTGAACATAAATTGAGTGTATCTTCAGCAAAGGTAAAACACAAGGGGTGACATTTATTAGAGATCGATGTTGGGTTTTTGGCGATTTTTTTTCGCAAAAACGTCAGTTTTCACACTTTTTACCAAATTCGCATAATTAATGAGATGTGAAAATCTGCAAAAAATGCGGTATTTCCCGCGAAATCGCACTTTCTGAAAGTGTGTTTTTTTTATCTCCGGAACTCGCATCCAGATGTTTTCCCATTGAAAAATATACAATTCGCATATTTAATGAAATGCGAATTTGGAAATCGCCAAAAAAAGGTCTAAACATCGCAAAAAAAATAGACCTGATCCTGACTGGCGAATTTGACAGAACCATGCACAGATCATTGAGATCTGTGTATGGTTCTTTGGTAAAATATGTGACAGCGCGACAGAAGCTGTTAGCTCCATCGGTGAAAGCCGGTTGTCCCTGCTGTCAGTGCGGGGGTAGTCGGCTATGTAGGAGGGAGACCAGCGCTGGATCCTGGATCGGTAAGTACAGTATGTTGGTGTAAAAGTGAGGTGTGTGTATGTGTATGTGTATGTAATAAAGTTTTACTTTTCTGTGTGTGTGTTTTCTTTTAACATTCTTTTTACAGGTGGACTACAAGTCCCAGCGGGCCCATTAATGCCCCGCATGCTGGGACTTGTGGTTCTCCAAGTCCCAGCATGCGGGGAAGGTCTGCTGGCACTTGTAGTTCTCCTGTATTAAGCAATGTTAGGAATGTCAGTTTAACCCTATCAGACCGGCGTCCACTGGCCACGGACGCCGGTGACAGCCCCGGGCTTCAGCCTTGGATGGGTGAAGCCTGGGGGGGACCCCTTTACTGGGGGGGGTCCCCACTCCCCCAGGTACCCCGTCCAAGGCTGACCAGCCATGGTGCTCATGTTTTGGCCGGGGGACCTTATGTAAAAAGTGTCCCCCGGCTGTGGCATGACACCGAGGGCTGTGGGAGCCCGGTGCTGGTTTCAAAATACGGGGGACCCCCAGATTTTTTGTCCCCCGTATTTTTGGAACCAGGACCGGTCCAAAAGTCCGGGGCTGGTTTCAGAAATGCGGGGAACCCCTACGCTTTTTGTCCCCCATATTTTTGGAACCAGGTCCGGCTCAATGAGCCCGGGGCTGGTTATGTACAGGAGGGGGGGACCTCACAACATTTTTTTTTTTTATCACAAAATCGCACATTTTACCAAACTCGCACATTTTCATGACAAAAAAAATTGCGCTTTTTTCATGGCTAAAATCACCCTATATCGCACTTTATCACACTTTTCATGCCAGAATACGCACCTCATTAAATATGCGAATTCGCGGCAAAAATGCGATAAAAAAAAACGGCGGCGATATAGGGCGATTTGAGAAAAAAAAATCGCATTTTCTCAAAAACGGTCAACCCACTAAATCTCGCCCAAGGGGTACATAAACGATCAACACAGAAATAAAAGCAAAAGCACTAAGAATCAGAACACCACTATCAGTTTTTTTAAATCACTATTTCTTATCTTTAATGCACTTCTTTATTCTTTTTTTGTGGAGAGGAGAGATGAGATATATTTCCCCTCTCTCTTTTATGAAGTTATAATTAAAGGTTACATTTTAAAAGAACTATTGTTTCTTAAGTTAGCTGAATGGACCGCACAGCAATCCCCAGTGTGCACCCATAAAATCTCTTAATTTTTTCTTTCTTGCTATATATGTACATATATTTAGAGAAGGGTAGCACCGCATTTGCTGAGAAATATTTTAAAACTATACACACACGAGATAGAGTGTGATATAAACTAGAAAATACAGACAAATAGAAGGGAATTTGTGTGGTCCATGCAAAGGAGCACTCAGTGCGGAATAGACCAACTCCACTTTCAAAATGGTAACTGTTCTTGGCTGGTGGGAATATAAGTAATTCTGTTTTGGAAATATTGAGTTTGAGTTGGCGAGAAGACATCAAAGATGAGATGGCAGAGAAACATTCAGATACTCGGCCCAAAACCACTGGTGACAACTCTGTGGTTGATAGATAGATTTGATTATCATCCGCATATACTGTAAGTGATACTGAAATCCGAAAGAGCTGATTAGTTTGCCAAGAGAAGAAGTATAGATTGAGAAAAGCAGAGGACATAAGACTGAGCCTTGGGGAACTCCGACTGTCAGTTCTGTATCAGTGGAGTGTTGAGAGCCAAAGCCTGACTGAAGTGGGTCTAATAGGGCATGAGAGTTAAGAAAGTGTGTGAGGCGAGAGTAGACAAGTCTCTAGAGTAGTTTGGAGAGGCATGGGAGCTGAGTGAGAGTCAGAATTGTGTTTTTCCAGAATGGAAGTAATCACTGCATGTTTGAGCAGAGAAGGAAAAGTACCAGTAGCAAGAGAGAGATTGCAGATTTTAGTTAAGGTTGGAATAATCACAGGAGATAGATTTTTAATGACTTGCGCAGATATTGGATCGAGAGGAGAGGTAGTAGTGTAGGAGGATAAGAAGAGTGTGGATACTTCCTTTTCATTTGCAGACTCAAATGAAGAGAATGCGCCAGAGGGTTCATCAGTGGAAAAAAGTGGGTAGAGGTTGAGGAAGAGCATACCATTTCAATCTTGTCCTTAAAGTAGGAGACAAGTTCTTGTGCACTGATGGTAGCCGGTGGGGGAGGAGGGGGAGGGTGCAGAGTTGGTGGCATGAGAAGAGATGAGAGATCAGTAGTATGTTTGTTTGGCAGTGTTAAAAGCATTGCAGTAGAAGTGGTAGCTAGTCTTATATGTGAGGAAGTCAGTCATATTACGAGATTTCCGCCATTGACGTTCTACTTTACGTGACTGATTTCGTAGCTGTCTTGTTGTTTTGGAGTGCCACGGTCTAAGCTTACGTGGGGTGTAATGGGAAGCTGGAGCCACTTCATCAAGGGCTGTTTCTAGTGTCTGGTAGAAGGGGGAAACAGCAGAGTCAGGAGAGATAAATGTAGAAATTAGTGAGAGCGGTTGTTACAGGGAGGTGGAAAATTGTGGAAAATTAATACCATTATTTCTGCGGGTTAGAGTAGGCTTGCATGATTTCAGTGTCAGTGTGCTTGGGGTAATGGAGGAGAGCGAGAAGGTAATGAGATTGTGATCAGAGAGAGGGAAGGGAGTGTTAGAAAAATCAGAAACTGAGCACAGCCTGGTGAAAACAAGGTCTAGGCACTGGCCTTCCTCATGAGTAGAGGAGTCGGACCACTGGGAGAGGCCGAGAGAGGAGGTTAGAGAGAGGAGTTTGGAGGCATGCAGAGATGGTGGACTGTCAATAGCAATATTGAAGTCACCCAGGATGATAGTGGAGATGTCAGAGGATAAGAAATGGGGGAGCCAGGTAGAGAAATCTTCCAGAATTGAGGCTTGGGAAGCCCAGGTGGGCAATAGATAGCAGCAACACGCAGAGGGAAAGGGGAAAAACCCTAATAGAGTGAACTTCAAATGATGTAAATGTGAGTGAAGGAACTGGTGGGAGAACTGAGTATGTGAAGTCTTGTGACAGTAATATACCAACTCCACCTCCTTTACAGTTACCAGGCCTGGACGTGTGAGTGAAGTGGAAAGCACCATGTGACAGTGCTGCAGGCGAGGCTGTGTCTGATTGTGTGAGCCAGGTTTCTGTAATGGCCAGCAGGTTGAAGTTGTGAGAGATGAAGAGGTCATGGATGGATGTTAATTTATTGCAAACAGAGCGTGCATTCAATAGGGCACATGTAAGTAGTTTGGTGGGTGGTGGGAGGCATGTGATACTTATGAGGTTAGCTGTATTTCTATAAGGCTTAGAACCAATTAAATCTGAGTGGGACAGGTGGTTGGGGCCTGGGTTTGGTGATATGTCACCAGCTATAAGATTAAAAAAGGAGAGATAGATATAGGTGGATGTTTGTGTTTTTTTTGTATTGGTGGTGGGATGTGGATGTAAAAGTACAAGTAGAGAGGTAAGTAAAGAGCTCATGAGTGTTTAGCAGAGGTGAGTGAATGATAGAAGCAGCAATGTGGTGAGTGTCAGGGAGATTATAGGATGGTTGTAGTTTGGTGAGTACACCATGTAATGAAATGAGAAGTAGCCGTTTGGTGAGCATGATGTGATTGTGTGTATGTTTGAGCAGGGCCGGTGCTAGGGTGTTTGGTGTCCTCCTGCGAACTATAAATTTTTTCGCCCTCACTCCCATACCTTATGCGCATGCAGCAAAACAAAAGGGCTTGATCTAACAAGAAGCATGGCCACACAATAAAACCCACATTTCCTATTACACCACAGAGTAGCACACTCGTATTCACAATACACCACATAGTAGTCTACCTTATTCACATTACAACAAACAGTAGTACCCTTTATTCATGTTAAGCAACACATTAATATCCCTTATATACAATGCCCCCAGCAGTATTGCCGCTTACTTTAAGTTGTGTGGTCCCCCCTGGCGGGGGAGGGGATGGAGATAGAAAGGGAAGGTGAGGCAGACTGGGGTAGTGGTGATGGCACACAGATATACTCACAGATACTGACAGACGCATACACAGATGCTGACACACATACAGATGCTGACACATGGACAAAGTCTCACACACACAGATGATGACACACTGACTCAGATACAAGGACAGACTGACAGACGGACACTGATACACAGATGATGACACACAGGCAAATGCGGACAAACAGATGACACACGGACAGACTCTGACACACTTAAAGATGCTGAAACACTGATATACGCTGCCATGTGGACATACAGACAATGACACACGGACAGGTGGTAAGAGTGGTAGGGGGAAAGAGAGAGAGAGGTGTGGGATAGACCGGCACTCATAGAACTGAGAGGAGGCACGCCAATGTTGGTAAAAAATTATTTTAGTGTTTAGTGCAAAACATATTCAGCATGCATGGAAAATAGTCTGTTTCAGGGCATATACAGTACAGCCCTTTTTTCAAGACAGCCATTTAGCAAAAAACAGGTATATATATATATATATATATATATATATATATATATATATAAATAAATATAACGTGGTGACGGCGGCACTCGAATAAATGACACAAACTGCCAGGGGTATCCCAACGTTTCAAGCCCTTGCGGGCCCTTTATCAAGGTGCAGAAGACAAATAAACAATAGTGACACACATACCTTTATACAGACTCCATCACCGTTCGCGCTCCCCCGGCGTCCCGCCCTGCGCAGTAACGTGACGTCATTCCCGACGGAACGTCGCTGAAGCCGCGAAGGGCAAACAGATCTGCCCACACTGTAAAATACAAACAAATACATACGTGATTAAGACAATGTAATGCGGGACCAGCCGCACATTGATGGTGATAAGCAGGGGCGGATTTAGGGAGGAGGGCGCCCCTAGGCACAACAATAATGTATACTAAGTAGGACAGTTTATAGGGGCAGTATCTGCATGTCCTATCCATTTACACTCTATTTAAGATGGAATATAGTACAGTACAGTGGATATTTTGCAGTTATTGGTACATTTTGGGCTGACAGTACTATCACAGGCATCCAAGTGCCGCCCCCAAACATGTGCCGCCCCTAGGCCGGTGCCTCACGTGCCTAATGGGAAATTCGGCTCTGGTGATAAGACTGAGTACAAAAAGGCTCAGATATAATAATTAAGGAGAAAAACATGTGTTAGAAACAAACATAATGACAAATACTTTTAAAATAGCAAAAAGATAGAATCCGCCCAGGGTGACCGCCCACCTAGTGACGGCTTCAGCATGATGAATGGTGACAGTCAGCTGCATGATGGGTCACCATAGTAACTAAGTTAAACAACGGGCAATTCAATCGTGTGGGCATTGCAGGCATGTACGTGTATATCACTATAGGCAACACCTCAGTTTAAAATAAAGCGAGGAGAGCAGGCGCCATATACCGATGGACTATCTGAACTAGGATAATCTCATAAAAAATATGAGTACCCAGCGTGTTCATTAAGGCCCTTGGGGGCCAGTGTGTCAAGCCGGTATATCCACCTGCTCTCCGCACGACACAACAACAGATCTCTGTCTCCTCCCCTTTTGGGTTTGGGGATCTGTTCAATAACTCTGTACCTCAAAGACGCCAGAGGATGCTTGGCTGAGGCAAAGTGACGGGACACTGGTTGGTCCCCAACCCCTGAGAGTAGTGCTTGTTTAATGGCTGAGCGATGTGCTGCAGCTCTCTCCTTGAATGCCCGTGTGGTTTTACCGACATAGTGTCGACCACACGGGCACCCCATCAAATAGACCACATGGGTGGATGTGCAGGACACCCGCTGTCTGATCTTGAAGGGTTTCCCCGAATATGGGTGACAGAATTGGTCTCCCGTGACCATGTAGCTGCAAGTTGTACAGCCGCTGCATTTATAGCAGCCAACTCTTGGGGTCCCAAAAAAAATGAGGGGGGGTCTGGACTGGGTCCACTACATCATTTTTAACAAGGTAGTCCTTGAGGTTTCTACCCCTGGTGTAAGCGCACATGAGCTTCTTATGATGAAATGATTTCAACGCTTTGTCAGAACTGACAATTGGCCAATGAGCTTTGGCCATCCGATTGATGGCTGTACTCTTAGGATGGTAGGCATTGACCCAGACAACCTTCTCCTCGTTGACTCTGGGGGCCGGTGCCAATGCCTGCTCTCGGGGGAGTGATAGAACTCTCTGTTTGGATTTCAATAACTCTGTTAACGGGTAACCACGCTCACTAAATTTCTTAATCATAGCTGTCAGGGCAGGTTCTACTTCGCTTGGGTTACTCACTATCCTGCGTACTCGCAGCATTTGTGAGTATGGTAGCCCTGCCTTCAGTGGCTATTTTGTTTATGGTTTCCGACACACCATTGGAGTGCCACACTCATCCAAAACACTATATATATATATATATATATATATATATATATATATATATATATATATATACACATATATACATATACATAGATAGATTGTGTTGGAGACACTCACCAGTCTTTTAGCAGAGTCACATAAAGATTTTAATCAGGCAGCATGCCAATCACAGGGGGTCAACGTTTCGGTCCACCTCTAGGACCTTTGTCAAGAGCAATGGAATACATCAATGCATCGATATTTATACACAGCATAACCCGGAAGTAATACTACTCAATTAGTGTGGTCACAATAGATGCATAACGTACAACAACAGAATCAGCCTAATAGAAAATGCACTAAGCAGTATATACAGAGGCGTAACTAGACATTCATAGGCCCCATAGCAAAAGTTTGTATGGGGCCCCCTATTTAGCAACGGTTGGTAACAAATGAATATAGCACATACACCTTAGACTGTAAAGATGGGCCCCCTTTAGCTCTGGGCCCCATAGCAGTTGCACCCCTTGCACCTATGGTAGTTACGCCTTTGAGTATATACAACATCAACAATTATTTTTTAAGTGTTGTACTGTACCTTATTGATTATCACGTCAGGGAGGTTAATGGGCTGCGTGGAGCGCAGTGAGGCGCATGCCGCCGGATGTTGTGAGGCAGCGTGCGTCTAGGAATGTATTCCTCTATTGAGGGATACAGTTCCACAAAGCGGAAGCGTGTACCAGCATCACCTAACCAGGAAGTGTCTGGCTGGTGCGTGTCACATTTCTGGGGGTAGTAATTAGAGCGGACAAGGCAGAAGGAAGTGTTGACAGCAGCGCTTCCTCTGTATGGAACACAATGTGCGTTCCACCTCATAATGTATGCGTTATAGTGAAAGTTTGAAAACACCTATTCCGCTATTATTTGCATAAGAGTGCTTGTATAGTGCCACAGGCACATTCAATCAACATTGGCAGTTATATTAGAAAGTCCACTTATCGGGTTATGCTGTTGCATAATGACATTTATGTTCTCTGTCTTATGCTAAATACATGAAGTGCAACAAATAATAAGTGAAAAAGTAAGAAAAAAAAAGTGGAAAAAATGTGATAAAACATATATAAAGGAAACTTAAAGTATTAATAAAGATAAAATATGGCATACTATAGCATAAGCATATTAGTCATTGCTAACATATTAGGCAAAGGTGCATTATGGTTATAGTAGTGTCACAGACTGTATCGCAAATGGTGTATCTTAATAGAGTACAGATGAATAAAGGTATTATTCATCTAAAAAGATATTATAATGGATTGAGTCATTCAGGCCCCGCGGCCAGATAGTGTCCAGCTTATAAATCCACATCGCCTCACGGCGTAGAAGTATTTTTGCTCTGTTACCACCTCTAGGTAGTGGCGGTATCCTGTCGATTATCATACATCTTAGTGAAGATAGAGGATGTTTTTCGGACAAAAAATGCTTGGCCACCGGTTTATCAGTTGTACCGGTTTGAAGTGCCGTCGAAATAGATGACCTGTGGTTGGCCATGCGTTGCCTGAATGGGCAGGTGGTTTTACCCACATAGGTTAGAGAGCATGGGCACTTTAAGATGTAAACCACAAAGTCCGAAGTACACGATAATCGGTGTCGTATCTCTATCTTCTTCCCAGTGTAGGGATGATGGAATGAAGGGCCAGTATTCATGCTACGGCATGTCGTGCACCCAGTGTATTTATAGCAGCCCAATCTTGGAGTCGTCAACCATGTGTTTGAGCTGGTAATAGGTGTCAATTTTGGTCTCATTAATTGGTCCTTGAGGTTGTGACCTCTCTTGTAACTGACAAGGTTTTTTTTTGGCAATTTACCCTTAAAGACAGGATCGGTGGAAAGAATGTGCCAATGCTGCCTGATGTTTTATGCAATATATGGCTCGCTGTGTTGTAGGTCGTTGTGATTACAAACGGGTCACTCGGTTGTTTCTTGTTGTTCATTTGACTGGTATTATGTATTTTGTGTGCATTCTGTAGGCATTTCATTATGGAGGGTTTATCGTATCCTCTGTGCCTAAAGCGCAAAATCATCTCCTGTATTTGTACTTCCGCATTGTTAGGGTCTGAATTATTTCGGAACACGCGTAGGAACTGTGATATTGGTAGATTTCGCTTCAGTCCTACTTGGTGGAAGCTCTCTGATCTTAAAAGCGTGTTACGGTCAGTGGGTTTGCGATACAGCCTGTGACCATAGCCTCTGTCAGTGCAGTACACGGTGACATCTAAAAACTCAATTGACTCTTTTTGGATATTAATAGTCAGTCTTATGGGTAAGTTTAGGTCATTCAGATGGTTGAACATCGCTTGCAGAGACTCATGGGTATCATTCCATATAAGGAAGATGTCATCGATAAATCAATGGTAAAATGCCAATTTACCTCCAAACTGCGGGTGTATATGGGTCCGCTCATACGCGTCCATAAATAGGTTCGCATATGAGGGTGCGATGTTGCTACCCATAGCGGTACCCGCAGTCTGGAGGTAATATCGGTGAGCATATGGGAAATAGTTGCATGTCAGTGCAAGTTCCAACAGTGCAATCAAAAAGTCAATTGGAGGATGGGTGTGATTGTTGAGTATAAGTACTTCCCTGACTGTCTGGAGGCTCAAATCATGAGGGATAACCGTGTATAAGGACGTGACGTCCATGGTTACCAATAGGTTACTCTCATTGAACGGTACAGTCATGATTTTCTTGATAAAATCGGTGGTGTCTTTCAAATAGCTGTTGGTTTTTTGGACCAGCGGCTGTAAAAAACTATCTAAATAGATGGCGATATTTGAAAATAGCGAGCCCCTGGCAGATATTATAGGTCTGCCAGGGGGCTGCTGTAGTGTCTTGTGTATCTTGGGTGTTAGATACAAAATCGCACAGATTGGAAAATCAGTCATAAGATAGTTATACAAGTCCTGGTTTATCCATTGGCTGATTAGGGCCTCAGAGAGCAGGGTTTTGACTTTAGTTTGAAAAGCACTCGTTGGATCCCCATCAAGGCATTTATACGTGTTAACATCACTTAATTGGCGTGTTGCCTCAGCATGGTAGTCAACAGTGTTGAGGACCACCACAGCTCCCCCTTTGTCCGCCGGTCTAATTGTAACATTCTTGTTGTTTTTTAGTGATCGCAAGGCGGCTTTTTCAGGGTAGGTTAAATTTTGCCTCCCTGGGTTGGGGTGAGCTGTGGTGGTCGGTATATCACTGTCCACTAGTCTGTTAAAGATCTTGATGCTTGGGTTAAATGACTGTGGGTCGTATGCACTCTTGCGTTTAAACGCGGTCGCAGGGGCAACAGATGTAGAATCACAAAATTTCTCTGCAAGGCGCAGTTTCCTAGACATCTTATATTTGTCTATAGACCACTGGAAAGGGTCAAAGGGTACAGTGGGTATAAACGAGAGGCCTTTAGCTAATAAATCTGTTTCAGGTTTAGACAAATTGTGTGAAGATAGATTAATCACTGTGTTTTTGGCGTCTTGCCTCCCCTCTTCTTTGAGTCCCTTGAAGCGGCCCCGGCTCGGGTGGGGCCGCTTGCGCCAAAAGGGGGACCTGTCAATTTAGATCTTGTGAATCGTGGGAGTGGCGGACGGTTGTAGCTTTTGTCAACCTGTTCAAAATCTGATGAGGACGCAGAGGTACCGCTATCTGTATGGTATGTCCTGGCACGTTGTCTATAGGGCTGTTGGCGAAATCTGTTGGTGTCACCACCAACCAGCCACCTATAGACTCTGTGCTCCTGGTAGTCACTTTTGACTTTTTCTAATTTGTTACGTTTAAATGTAACTAATTCCTTGCGGTATCTCTCAATTTGTTTTTTAAGTTTATCCAACCAGGGTTCTGCAGTGTCTATTTGTAATTTGAGTACTGCGGTAGGTCTTAATGTAGCTAAATCTGCTCTGATAGTTTTCAGTTCAGTGCCTACTTCCTCGACCACTAATAAAAGTAGGTCGAGGGAGCACTTGTTAAGCACTGAACACCATCGACTGCAGAACACTGGGTTATTACGCCCTATGGTGGGGACGTTTTTTATGCGGAATCCCCTAGGGTTTTGTTTTTGCCGATAGTAATCGGACAAAAATTGCCCATGTAGTACCAAATCTACTTCTTTTTTTTCTAGATTTAATAATTTATGGTAGATATCTATGGGGTTCTCGGCTGGTAGTGTACCAAATTCATTAGTATCAAATAGCACTCGGTCCGCGTCCTCATCAGTTAGCACAAGCTGTTCATGCTCTGCTCTAAATAACAATTCAGAATTAACCAAGTTCTCCATCAATCCGATATAGCTAATAGACAAGAGTATCAAAGTCACCATGCACTGACAGCGGTCAAAGTCATATATTCAATACTTGGTATACCATATCAATAGGCAGCATATGAAATAAGCAATACTGGTATATAGATGCTAATAAATGCCATACATAAAAACACAAATCTGCTGTTAACACATGCAGGGAATCATAAATAGCAGAATATCTAGCATCGGTCCCAGTGCAGAACAGGTGTAGATTGGTTACTGTAAAAATATTAAAGGGCAGTCCTTGTATTATCAATCTCAAAGTGCATGGGTGCACAGCTTAGCAGGAATGGAAAGTACAGTCCTGTATTTATATTCTTCGTATTGCTGGCACTCACATATCGCTGTGGTCAAAATAGCTGGGGTGCCATTCCATAGAGGGCCAAATGGTAGGTCCAATAGTCATAGATAGATTGTGTTGGAGACACTCACCAGTCTTTTAGCAGAGTCACATAAAGATTTTAATCAGGCAGCATGCCAATCACAGGGGGTCGACGTTTCGGTCCACCTCTAGGACCTTTGTCAAGAGCAATGGAATACATCAATGCATCGATATTTATACACAGCATAACCTGGAAGTAATACTACTCAATTAGTGTGGTCACAATAGATGTACCACGTACAACAACAGAATCAGCCTAATAGAAAATGCACTAAGCAGTATATACAACATCAATTATTTTTTTAAGTGTTTTTTTAAGTGTTGTACTGTACCTTATTCATTATCACGTCAGGGAGGTTAATGGGCTGCGTGGAGCGCAGTGAGGCGCATGCCGCCGGATGTTGTGAGGCAGCGTGCGTCTAGGAATGTATTCCTCTATTGAGGGATACAGTTCCACAAAGCGGAAGCGTGTACCAGCGTCACCTAACCAGGAAGTGTCTGGCTGGTGCGTGTCACCTTTCTGGGGGTAGTAACCAGAAACTGATTTATTAGCTAAAGGCCTCTCGTTTATACCCACTGTACCCTTTGACCCTTTCCAGTGGTCTATAGACAAATATAAGATGTCTAGGAAACTGCGCCTTGCAGAGAAATTCTGTGATTCTACATCTGTTGCCCCTGCGACCGCGTTTAAACGCAAGAGTGCATACGACCCACAGTCATTTAACCCAAGCATCAAGATCTTTAACAGACTAGTGGACAGTGATATACCGACCACCACAGCTCACCCCAACCCAGGGAGGCAAAATTTAACCTACCCTGAAAAAGCCGCCTTGCGATCACTAAAAAACCAACAAGAATGTTACAATTAGACCGGCGGACAAAGGGGGAGCTGTGGTGGTCCTCAACACTGTTGACTACCATGCTGAGGCAACACGCCAATTAAGTGATGTTAACACGTATAAATGCCTTGATGGGGATCCAACGAGTGCTTTTCAAACTAAAGTCAAAACCCTGCTCTCTGAGGCCCTAATCAGCCAATGGATAAACCAGGACTTGTATAACTATCTTATGACTGATTTTCCAATCTGTCCGATTTTGTATCTAACACCCAAGATACACAAGACACTACAGCAGCCCCCTGGCAGACCTATAATATCTGCCAGGGGCTCGCTATTTTCAAATATCGCCATCTATTTAGATGGTTTTTTGGACCAGCGGCTGTAAAAAACTAACAGCTATTTGAAAGACACCACTGATTTTATCAAGAAAATCATGACTGTACCGTTCAATGAGAGTAACCTATTGGTAACCATGGACGTCACGTCCTTATACATGGTTATCCCTCATGATTTGGGCCTCCAGACAGTCAGGGAAGTACTTATACTCAACAATCAAACCCATCCTCCAATTGACTTTTTGATTGCACTGTTGGAACTTGCACTGACATGCAACTATTTCCGATATGCTGACCGATATTACCTCCAGACTGCGGGTACCGCTATGGGTAGCAACATCGCACCCTCATACGCGAACCTATTTATGGACGCGTATGAGCGGACCCATATACACCCGCAGTTTGGAGGTAAATTGGCATTTTACCATCGATTTATCGATGACATCTTCCTTATATGGAATGATACCCATGAGTCTCTGCAAGCGATGTTCAACCATCTGAATGACCTAAACTCACCCATAAGACTGACTATTAATATCCAAAAAGAGTCAATTGAGTTTTTAGATGTCACCGTGTACTGCACTGACAGCGGCTATGGTCACAGGCTGTATCGCAAACCCACTGACCGTAACACGCTTTTAAGATCAGAGAGCTTCCACCCAGTAGGACTGAAGCAAAATCTACCAATATCACAGTTCCTACGCGTGTTCCGAAATAATTCAGACCCTAACAATGCGGAAGTACAAATACAGGAGATGATTTTGCGCTTTAGGCACAGAGGATACGATAAACCCTCCATAATGAAATGCCTACAGAATGCACACAAAATACATAATACCAGTCAAATGAACAACAAGAAACAACCGAGTGACCCGTTTGTAATCACAACGACCTACAACACAGCGAGCCATATATTGCATAAAACATCAGGCAGCATTGGCACATTCTTTCCACCGATCCTGTCTTTAAGGGTAAATTGCCAAAAAAAAACCTTGTCAGTTACAAGAGAGGTCACAACCTCAAGGACCAATTAATGAGACCAGAATTGACACCTATTACCAGCTCAAACACATGGTTGACGACTCCAAGATTGGGCTGCTATAAATACACTGGGTGCACGACATGCCGTAGCATGAATACTGGCCCTTCATTCCATCATCCCTATACTGGGAAGAAGATAGAGATACGACACCGATTATCGTGTACTTCGGACTTTGTGGTTTACATCTTAAAGTGCCCATGCTCTCTAACCTATGTGGGTAAAACCACCTGCCCATTCAGGCAACGCATGGCCAACCACAGGTCATCTATTTCGACGGCACTTCAAACCGGTACAACTGATAAACCGGTGGCCAAGCATTTTTTGTCCGAAAAACATCCTCTATCTTCACTAAGATGTATGATAATCAACAGGATACCGCCACTACCTAGAGGTGGTAACAGAGCAAAAATACTTCTACGCCGTGAGGCGATGTGGATTTATAAGCTGGACACTATCTGGCCGCGGGGCCTGAATGACTCAATCCATTATAATATCTTTTTAGATGAATAATACCTTTATTCATCTGTACTCTATTAAGATACACTATTTGCGATACAGTCTGTGACACTACTACAGTATAACCATAATGCACCTTTGCCTAATATGTTAGCAATGACTAATATGCTTATGCTATAGTAGGCCATATTTTATCTTTATTAATACTTTAAGTTTCCTTTATATATGTTTTATCACATTTTTTCCACTTTTTTTCTTACTTTTTTCACTTATTATTTGTTGCACTTCATGTATTTAGCATAAGACAGAGAACATAAATGTCATTATGCAACAGCATAACCCGATAAGTGGACTTTCTAATATAACTGCCAATGTTGATTGAATGTGCCTGTGGCACTATACAAGCACTCTTATGCAAATAATAGCGGAATAGGTGTTTTTAAACTTTCACTATAACGCATACATTATGAGGTGGAACGCACATTGCGTTCCATACAGAGGAAGCGCTGCTGTCAACACTTCCTTCTGCCTTGTCCGCTCTAATTACTACCCCCAGAAATGTGACACGCACCAGCCAGACACTTCCTGGTTAGGTGATGCTGGTACACGCTTCCGCTTTGTGGAACTGTATCCCTCAATAGAGGAATACATTCCTAGACGCACGCTGCCTCACAACATCCGGCGGCATGCGCCTCACTGCGCTCCACGCAGCCCATTAACCTCCCTGACGTGATAATCAATAAGGTACAGTACAACACTTAAAAAATAATTGTTGATGTTGTATATACTGCTTAGTGCATTTTCTATTAGGCTGATTCTGTTGTTGTACGTTATGCATCTATTGTGACCACACTAATTGAGTAGTATTACTTCCGGGTTATGCTGTGTATAAGGCGTCTATACATTTATTTGGCTTGAACCTTAACATTCACTTTAAGCTAGCTTAACTAAAGAATAAACTCACACTGACACAATAAAGACACGGACACCAAAGCAATTAGATTTAAAGGTCATAGGATATTTATTAAGTGGTATGACCCTTCTTCGTAAAGGGCTGACATTAAGGCGTCACGGCTGCCCAGCTCTAGTCACATCAAAAATGGCGGCGACTTAAACGCCCCAACTGACTGATATTAACATGGGGACGACTGAGACGGCCCCATCCGACTAAGGCACAACCTAACGCTGGGAAGTCTCACCACCCCTTCTCTGGCTGGTGTGGACACTCCGCTGACGAAGTGCCCACAGCGCCCCCCCGCAAAGGCAGGACACCCCGCCGTCTTTCCCGGGGGTAGTGCCTCCCAGCGCCCTCTCATGCCACAAGTGACCGCTGGACCGTGACGCCCTACCGCCCCAGTTCTGCTAATGGTAAATGTACCAATGAATTGACTATAAAATTGAAATGCCAAAGGCAAGGGAGGGTGGGTGGGGCTGAAGAAACTTTTGCAAGAGGAAGTATTTCCTGTAAGGACCTGCCTATATACCCCTCTCCTAAGCTCACGCCCCTAAGCTCTCCCATAGTCTGACCACAAAACTGAAACTAACTTTAGCCCACTAGCAGTCATTAACTCTTTCCTGCCAACCCAAAAAATGTAAGCCTCTTAACCCCATTTACGTCATATGTCGGTTGCGGGGGAATCAAGCCAGCTCACGGAGTGAGCTGGCTTGAAAGAGAGCAGGTAATGGCTGTATATTACAGCCAGGTACCTGCTCTCACGGCCACGAGCGGCGAGTTCGCCGATTGTGGCCGTTTAACCCTTTAAGCACCGCGGGCAAAGCGCCCGCAGTGCTTAAATAGCTGATCGGAGGGGGGGCGCCCCCCTCCGGCGCCGATCGGGGCCCCCCGCGGCGAGATCGGAGGGTGCCGATCGGTTGCCATGGCAGCCAGGGGTCTAATGTAGACCCCTGTGCTGGCCGTGTCAGCATTCCTATTACATCCTGCCTGAGGCAGGATGTAATAGGAAGTGCTGAAAATCACTATGTTCAGCCATAGAGCTCTATGGCTGAACCTAGTACAGGCGATCGCGCCCCCTAGTGGTCAAGTACACTAGGGGGCCTTGTAGTAAAAGTAAAAAAAAAAAAAAAAAAAAAAAAAATATATTAAAAGTTCAAATCACCCCCCTTTCCCCATTTCACAAATAAAAATAAATAAAAAATAAAAAAAATAAACATATTTGGTATCGTTGCGTTCCTAAAAGTCCGATCTATTAAAATATAACATTAGTTATCCCGCACGGTTAAAGGCGTAAACGGAAAATAATTCCCAACGCCAAAACTACGTTTTTTGGTCGCATCGCCTACCCAAAAAAAAATAACTAAAAGAGATCAGAAAGTCGCCCATATCCCATAATGGTATTAATTAAAAAGTACACTTCAGCCCGCAAAAAATGAGCCCTCACCCAGGTCCGTAGGTGGAAAAATAAAAAAGTTATAAGCCGCAGAACATGGCGACGCGACGCAAATTAGAAAAACCGTAAAATTTTCTATTTTTTTTTTAGTGGTAAACCGTAACGAAAACTATATAAGTTTGGTATCACCGGAATCGTAACGACCCATAGAATAAAGATAACCCATCATTTTAAACGAACTATGAACTCCAAAAAAACCGTAACCAGCGCAAAATTGTGGAATTGCGTTTTTTTTCTTTTTTACCCCACATTGAATTATTTCCTGATTCCCCAGAATGTTATACGGTATAGTAAATGGTACCATTAAAAAGTACAACTTGTCCCGCAAAAAAAAAGCCCTCATGTGTCTATATAGCCGGAAAATTAAAAAAGTTACGCTTATTTGAACGCGAGGAGGAAAAAAAAAAAATTAACAAAAAAGGCCTCGTCACCCTACATACATACATACATACATATATATATATATACTAGCTGACCCGCCCGGCGTTGCCCGGGAAACCCTTGGGGTTTCTTTATTTCCAAAATTGCTGAAAAATGTCATCTTACAATATGCTGTGCCAAAGACCTAAGATTGTAATTTGTTATAGATTCCACCATAATGTTAGAATGTGTTTGCATTGATACTCAATGACGGCAATGAAATCACGTGTGGTGTTGTTGTTTGAAACACAACGCTCCTGAGTTGATAACTTGTATGTGTTGATGAATTCCACATCCACTCCTGAGATTTAGCACCTACTGTATGACATATCCTCCAACATCTGAGGGTCAGAAATCGGTACAAAATCAGAAAGGGACGTGGCCACACCTCCATTTCTATACTTTCAAATTGTACAGTTTCTAGGGTGTGTAATTACAGGCGCTGAGTGCGAAGGGACCGGGATGGGCGTTACTTACCCCGCCATAATTAATTAAAAATTCACTGCTCCCTGCCACTCCCCTCACCGAACCTGCAGCAGTCTCTGAGGTCTGGGGATCTGTAAAGCACATGCACCGGGCATCTCTACCAAACAGTGGGGCAGCCCCTGAGTGTGGGAGCAGGTCCACGGGCCTGGCCACATGATGTCATGACGCGACGCACGCTACCCGCACCACTGTAATGCCCCACTGGGAATGGGTGCAATGGGCAAATTCTTCCCTACACCTGCCGAGCCAATCCACTGATCCAGCCATCAGAATCATCAATGGGTGCATTGATAAGGTTTGAGTGTAAGAAGTTGAAGAATAAGACTGAGAAAAAAAATTGCCATGTTACAAAGTGTACAATAAATCAATAACTCAATAAATCGTGAAAAAAATGTAAGTGTACATACTGTAGAAGTACAATCAAGAAATGAAAGTAGGATTAAAAAATAAGTTCTGATTCAAACTGATAATTGTTTGGATGGGGTGGGTTGTGAAACAAATCTATAGGTGGGGGTATGGATATTGTGGGCATAATTGGTGTTTGTTACACCTACATGGGGCCCTCAATTGATGGGATTTTCACTACAGTGTCACGGTCACATTGTCACCATAGGGGGATTCCCAATTGGGGTCCAGGTGGTCTTTTAGGGACCCTTTACAATCCTGTAGGTCTCTTCTCCTTGAGCTTACGGTCTCCCTTAATGATAGTCAATCACTGAGGGAGACCATAGGCTCCAGAAGAAGAGACCAACGGAATTGTAAAGGGGTCCCTAAAAGACCACCTGAACCCCAATTGGAAATCCCCCTACGGTGACACTGTAGTGAAAATTTCTCAATATCTGGGTACCCCCTGTAGGTGTACCAAACACCAATTATGCCCACAATATCCATACCCCCTCCACCTATAGATTTGTTTCGCAACCCACCGCCATCCGAACAATTATCAGTTTGAATCATAATTTATTTTTAATCCTACTTTCATGTCTTGATTGTACTTCTATGTACACATATTTTTTTCACGATTTATTGAGTAAATTGTACACTATAACATGACAAATCTTCATCTCAGTCTTATTCTTCAACTTCTTACACTCATAACATTCAAACAAATGCATGCAGCGCTCATGCCCATCGACCAAACATTATCTATGAACCAAAAGAGTCTGGGAAACCCTTAAGGCAGAGCAGTGCCTGATATCCAACTGACTAACAGGGTGAGTGCAGTGTACCCACTTTGTATTGATCAATGGGTGCATTGGCCAGGACAAAGATTTCTCAGTGCAACTGGAGGACTGGAGAGACGGATATGGGGAACAAAGTAGAAATGGTACATTAGGTACAGTTTTTATTTGCCGGTACAGACTGTTAAATAAACGGCAAATAATTTTTATGTGTTCTGTGTGTTTGTGTGTGTTGTACTGTTTTTGTGTGTGTGTTGTAATGTATGTGGTTTTGTGTGTTATATTGTATGTATCTGTCCAATGCGTAAGTGTGTGAGGTGTGCTATGTATATACAGTATGTGTGTGTTGTGTCTTTGTGTATCTGTGCAAAGTTAAAATGTGTGTTTTGTGTGTGTTGTACTGTTTTTTGGGTGTGTGTGGTGAATGTGGGTGTGTGTTGTGCTGTTAGAGGTATGTTATGTGTGTGTATCTGTGCAATGTTTAAGTGTGTGTTCTGTGTATTATACTGTTTTTGGGTGTGTGTTGTAGTGAATGTTGGTGTGTGTTGTACTGTGAGTTGTGTTGTGTGTATATCTGCCGAATGTGTAAGTTTGTGAGGTGCGCTACGTATATATGTGTGTGTAGTGTGCTGTGCATATCCTGGCAATGTTTAAGTGTGTGTTCTCAGTGGCGTAGCTTGGTTTGGGGCGCCCCCCCCGCCATTAATGGGGGGGCGCCTCCCCCCCTCCCCGCCGGCATCCCCACCCCCGCCATTAATGGGGGGCGCCTCCCCCCTCCCCACCCTGGCCGCAGGTGCCACCCCCCCTCCCCCCCCCATCGCCGCAGGCTTACCTGTCTGCGCGTCCCGGCTCCCCTCCTGGGTTCAATTAATAATTCTATGCAGACGGACCACGATTAAATGGCCGTCCCTATACCGCAAACAGTTTCAGAGAACTGTCTGCTTTATGGGGCGGCCATTTTATCTTGGTCTGTCTCCATAGAATTGATTGAAGCCAGGAGTTGTGTGTTTGTTGTACTGTTTTTGGGTGTGTGTTGTAGTGTGTATGGATTTGTATTGTACTGCATGCGGTGTGTTTCCAGCGATTTCAGCCCCTATCTCCCCCGTGTGTACACAGCTTAAGTATAAATGTGTGTGTTGTGTGCTATGTGTGCGTATGTGGTGTACTGTGTGTGTGTGTGCGTGTACAATGTGTACGTGTGTGTGTGTTATGTGTGGTCTATGTATATCCTCAATTATTTCCTAATTGTTTAAAGCCTTCACCATAATGTTATAATGTGTCTGTCATACTCAATGACAGCAATGAAATCAGGTGTGGAGTTGTTCCTTCGTCCACGGTTTCCCAGATCGTCGATCTTTTCCCCAGATCATCAATGAAGGAAAATTAAAACTTGGTGTTTTTTAAAATTCTAAGTGAAATTTCCCCAAAACGGCTTCGAGGTGCACACCACCGGGTCCAGAGGTATCTTGTTGCCAAATTTGGTGTCCCTGAGTGCCACGGTGTGTCCGCAATGCGACGGACACGCACACACACACACACGCACACAGACTCTTCAACTTATTATATAGATACACACATACATACTGTATAAAGTGAGTAGGCTGCCTACCTGTGTCCAACCAGGCTGAGGCAATCAGCGGCAGTAGGTGTGCAGGGGCTGAGAGTGTAGTCATATGCAGGTGGCATTGCATGGGACGGAGCCTGCTAGCACGTAGGGGGAGAGAGGTGGTAGAGGGAGGAGAGAAATGCTACTGATACTGGTGGGCAGCAGAGAGCACATAGGAGGAGGGCGGGGGTGGCGCTGTTATTAACAGTCAGAGACTGTTTCCAGCGCTGCGCTGTCATATAGGGGGTTATTCTAGTCCATTCTTTCTGACAAAATCCTTCTTAGATGGACAAAACCATGTGCACTGCGGGTGGGGCAGATGTTACTTGTGCAGAGAGAATTAGATTTGGGTGGGGTTTTACTTCAAAGTGAGATCTATATTGAAGTGTAAAATCATGCAGTCAGTATTTTCCCTGCACAGAAACAAAATAACTCACCCAAATCTAATTCTCTCTGCACATGTTACATCTGCCCCCCTGCAGTGCACATGGTTTTGTCCATCTAAGAAGGATTTTGTCAGAAAGAGTGAACTAGAATAAACCCCATAGTGTGACAGGCTCAGCGCAGCCAGTAGTAGTGGCGGTGGCGCACAGCAGCAGAGTCGGCAGAGCAGAGAGAGAGCGCCTCTCCAGGCCGGCGCCTCCCTGCTTTGCAGGCTCTGCTGAGCGGGTATCGCCGGCCCTGACTGATTCAAGAGAGTTTGGGAACCACTGGAATATACAAATACTGTAAGTACTGCAAACTTGTGTTTCTCAGGAAATAATATAAAAAAATAATTCATATTGGGAAGAATTTTAACTGAGGTTCCCTGAAGAGGGTAAAAGCCGGGAACATAGTAAATGCATTCAAAAAGCTGGAAATCATATTAAATGTATTGAAAAGGCCAGAAATCATAGTAAATGCATGTAAAGTATATTAGAAAAGCCGGAAATCATAGTAAATGCATTGAAAAAGCCGGAAACCATGTAAATTGTATTGGGTATGGATCATTGGATAGACAGCAAGTAGGTCGACAAGCATTAGGTCGACACCACTAGGTCGACATGACTGAAGGTCGACATGCAGGAATGTTGACATGACTGAAGGTCGACGTGGGTCAGGTCGACATGACGTTAGGTCGATACAATCATTAGGTCAACATGGGGAAGGTCGACAGTCAAAAGGTCGACATGGGGTTTTTCACCTTTTTTTGTCCCGAATTTCGACACAGTCGACATGGGCACTGAAACTTAGCACCGCATCCCCTCGTAGGGCTCGCTGCGCTCGCCATGCTTTGGGTGCGGTGCCACGCTGCGCTCAGCACATTATTTTATTCTACCACCACGCCTAGTGAATGGTAGGGCATGAAATACCGCCTGTCGGCACATGTCGGCTCAAAGGAAAAGGTGTAAAAACCCAATGTCGACCTTTTGAATGTCGACCTTCCCCATGTCTACCTAATGACCTGTTGACCTAACCCATATCAACCTTCCTGCATGTCGACCTAGCGGTGTCGACCTAATGCTTGTAGAGCTAGTAACCGTATCCCAGCATACTAGAAAAGTTGGAAATCATAGTAATGCATTGAAAATGACAGAAACCATGTAAAGTGTATCCGAAAAGCCGGAAATCATAGTAAATTTATTTAAAAAGGTGGAAATACAAGCAAATGTATTGAAAAAGCTGGAAATCATAGTTAATATATTGAAATAGCCAAACACCATGTAATGGGTCTTAGATTGCGGCATTTAAATGCCGCAATCAGCGGGTCTCAGAGGAGGGGGCAGGGCTAACATGGCAAAATCGTGTCATTTTAGCCCCGCCCCCTCCACGGAGATCCGTGAATGCAACTGTTTAACACAATAGGGGCGGGACTTAGTGACGTCGCGCTCAAGCCCCGCCCCCTGAGCAGCTGCTAAAACTCTCCTCTCCGGGCTTCTCCCAGAGAGGAGAATATAAAAGTCGGCAACCCTGCATTTACTATGATTTCCATCTTTTCCTAATACACTTTACATGGTTTCCGGCTTTTTCAATGCATTTACTATGATTTCCATCTTTTCCTAATACACTTTACATGGTTTCCGGCTTTTTCAATGCATTTACTACGATTTCCATCTTTTCCTAATACACTTTACAAGGTTTCCGGCCTTTTCAATGCATTTACTATGTTTCCGGCTTTTACCCACCCTCCCCTCTCAGAACAGGCTACCACTTACAAATGTATCATGTAGCTAAATTACCTGTCAGGGATCTACTGTCCTCTGTATCTCTGAGGCATGGGACTGGAGTTCCTAACGTAGCTATTATTTATAGCCTGCAATTAGTTTCACTTTCTCTTTGAAATGGCAGCATATATACTATAGGATAGTAGTACTTCCCTGGTAATTTATAATTACCATCATCTGTGGTGAAACACCTTTCTTATCAATGAACCTGTTTAAAACAGGTGATGGTAATCAAAATTGTATAGGGAAGTCCAGGAACAGAGCATTGTGTCCCAGCTGGAGGTTCAGTATGATCAGTTTACTGAAAGGTTCCAACATAATATTAGCATTGCAAATTAAAAAGACATAGAAAAGAAATATATACATTTTTAAACTGAAAAAAATGGATTCTCCACATAGGCTATTGACAACACACCATTTAATGCTATTTAATCTTTTTTGCTTTTTTACATTTCCATACCTCCCAACATGACCCTCTCCAGGAGGGACACAATGCTCTGTTCCTGCACTTTCTTCTTACTGTATGATTACCTCCATCTGTGTTGAACAAGTTAAGTGATAAGAAAGGTGCTTCAACACAGGTGATGGCAATCATACATTAGAAATCTACCCAAATCGAATTCTCTCTGCACAAGTAACATCTGCCCCACCTGCAGTGCACATGATTTTGTCCATCTAAAGCTGTGTACACACAGGGGAGATATATTGCTCAGCAATGTATTGCTACACACAGGTCAATCCAGAGGCCACTGATATCGATTCAATATCGGCCGCCGATGGCATCGGTTGGCAGGGAGTGACTGAGGCATTGTGCAGCATGGCCCTCGTTCCAATATAGTAGAAATAGACTGTGCTGCAGTGCATACTTGCCTACTTTTGAAAACTAGTTTCAGGGAGATTATAGTTGGTAGCAGAATTTTG
Source organism: Crinia signifera (assembly GCF_055691185.1). NCBI lineage: Eukaryota > Metazoa > Chordata > Amphibia > Anura > Myobatrachidae > Crinia > Crinia signifera. Next base: position 33,361,575 of record NC_139226.1, read on the forward strand.
CACATCGCCTCATTGAAGGCGTGTCTAGTTCCATATATGGAGAGATTGTGAAAAGAGATTGTGAAAGTGGCACCTAGAAGCGTGGGTGTGTACTGCTACATCTAAGAGGAACCTTTTAAAATTACTTATATCAAAATGTAGATCAGCCCCAAAGCAGTTAGTAAGAGATACTATACTTGGTAACGTGCTGGGAAATAGTGCAGATGATTCAATGTAAATTTATCTATCTCTCGTTCCTTTTTTCCCCAAAAATGTAACAGTGTAATGTGGGCTAGGTGAAATGAGGGAAATTGCTAGACTAATGAGGGAGAGAGGGAGATTGCTGCTATTTCAGGGAGTCTCCTGCAGGATGCAGGAGGGTAGGCAACTATGATGTAACAGTGTAATGTGGGCTAGGTGACATGAGGGAGATTGCTAGACTAATGAAGGAGAGAGGGAGATTGCTGCTATTTCAGAGAGTCTCCTTCAGAATGCAGGAGGGGAGGTAACTATGATGTAACAGTGTAATGTGGGCTAGGGGACATGAGGGAGATTGCTAGACTAATGAGGGAGAGAGGGAGATTGATGCTATGTCAGGGAGTCTCCTGCAGAATGTTGGAGGGTAGGTAACTATGATGTAACAGTGTAATGTGGGCTAGGTGACATGAGGGAGATTGCTAGACTAATGAAGGAGAGAGGGAGATTGCTGCTATTTCAGGGAGTCTCCTGCAGAATGCAGGAGAGGAGGTAACTATGATGTAACAGTGTAATGTGGGCTAGGGGACATGAGGGAGATTGATAGACTAATGAGGGAGAGAGGGAGATTGATGCTATGTCAGGGAGTCTCCTGCAGAATGTTGGAGGGTAGGTAACTATGATGTAACAGTGTAATGTGGGCTAGGTGACATGAGGGAGATTGCTAGACTAATGAAGGAGAGAGGGAGATTGCTGCTATTTCAGGGAGTCTCCTGCAGAATGCAGGAGGGGAGGTAACTATGATGTAACAGTGTAATGTGGGCTAGGTGACATGAGGGAGAAGTAGGCCGCTATGCTGCAGTGTCTATTTCTATTTTAGATTCCGATGCCACGAAGAGGCAATTAAGGATCGGACTGCGGCCAAACACAGTGTGATTTTGACTAACTTGCTATCAAATTTGACTACTGCATATACTGTAGTCGAAATTGATAGCCAAAATCACGCCGTGTGTCTTTGCCATAACCCTAACCATACACCTTCCCCCTTGCAGCCTAGCCTTAACACCTGATAAATTAGGTACTTGTGTATTATCAGGGCGCCCGATGTAATGTAAATCGTATACGATATCGCAGATTTGCGGCCGATTTTTGGCCGATTCGATCTGCGATTTTTTTCCGATTTTCTGCCATTTCCTGCCGATTTGCATGCTATTTCATCTTTGTACACCCCCAGGTACGTGTTTCCTAGCACGGCGCCCATCGCATACCATGGCATAATATATGCCATGGTATGCTATGGTATGCGACTTTCGGGAAAATGCCCGATTGTACAATTAAATATTGCAAAGCATTGCATGCCAGCAAGTGGCATGCGATGTGATTCACAATGTTAAATTCACCCCCATTGTTGTCAACGCCACCCCCACTATCAACACCAACCCGAAGCGTGGCGAGCGCAGCGGCGGTACGCATCCCCGACCTTTTCATACCCCCACTATCCACGTCGGCGTGGAGTTAATTTTTAGATAGCGTGGTGAGCGGACGCGGATTACTATACATGTATTCTGCGACCTCTCGCGGGGCTCGCTGGCGAGGGGACGCGGGTTACTTTACATGTATTCCGCGGACCCTTGCGGGGCTCGCTGCGGTCGCCACACTTCGGGCTCGCTGCGCTCCCCACACTATCTAAAGTGGGGGTATGAAAAGGTCGGAGGACGCGTACCGCCGCCCCTCGTGGGCTCGCTGTGCTCGCCACGCTTCGGGTTGGCTTTGACAATGGGGGTGCATTTAACATTGTAAGCACCCATCAGGGTGCTTGTACAATTAAAAATCAAATCGCTTCACATGAATCGCATGCCGCTATATTGCATGCAATGCAATGCACTACAAAGGAAATCGGGGGTGTGCAATGATGGAACAGCATGCAAATCGGCCGGAAAACGTGGAAAATCGGCCGCAAATCGGCCACAAAATCGCATCCGATTTTTGCATGCGATTTGCGGCCAATTTTCGGCCAATTTCGCGGGCGCCCTGATAATACACAAGTACCATAAATTATACTTTCTATTTTACAACCTCCATTATATCACTTTTATCATACTTTACAACTTGTGAGACACCAAACTCGGGACCCTCATGCATGCCTGAAATTAAAGGGATGTGGCCTAGTGGATAGTGGGCATGGATGGTGGGCATGGCCTATACTCCCATTGCTCCTGCGAGGCCATGCCGCTGTGGTGGTATGGTTACCGGCTCTGTGAGCTCTTGGCCATGCCCCCAGCCCCTCTGTCTCCAGGAATAGATGCTGTGCGCATACAGCGTCTAATCATCACTGCTCTGCTGAGCAGAGCAAAGCCGGGCAGGGAGGACCCCAACTGCCCAACACCCACTGCGGGGCACTTTCGGCTCCGGGTGATACGCGGGACCATCCCCCCAAAAATGGGTTGGTCCCATGAAAATTGGAACAGTTGTGAGGTATGCATTTATTGACAGGGGCCCCCACAAGAGTAGTTCAGCCAGTACTGCTGCTCACCCTGTATCTGCTGCTATTAACATCGGAGAGGAGAGCGGAGCATGCAGAGGTGCTGTGACTGGCAGATATTTCATATATGGGCGCAGGTTCACAGCCAATGGGAGCTTGCGGTCCTTCAGCCAATCACTAACTGTGGCTCTGATAAGCTGGCACCACTTTTGAAACATCCGGGTCTCAGCAAAGGAGCAGAGTGGTGGAGATCAGCAGCACTTTTCATATGATTTACCAGCCCGTTCCATCAAAATCATGTGAATCAACACCAAATCACACTAGTGTATGAGGGCCTTATAAAAATACTGTAGTACCTTTACATCTTGGCTAAGCAAGAGGAGTTGCTGGAATTATTAGGAGTAGAGTAGCCCCCTCCCGTCTCACCATCTGTGCATCTGAACTCTGACATTCAACACTTCTAAAGCAAGTGAAATATCCCATCATTGTCACCCTCTTAAAATAAACACGCACATTATACGTGACTGCTGCAGCCGAGTCATTAGATTTAGTTGGCAGCGAACTCACTACTGATACCTGACAGGACACTGGGCTCAGATGTATGAGGTCCTGATTCTGAGTCATATGCAAACATGGCTGCGTATTTTAAGGAATCTTTTTATGCCAGACTTGCCTTCCATCCTCAATGGCCAGGAGGCTCCCAAAAATTGGGTCCTGCCCCCCCCCCCCCCCCCCAGGAAGTACCCCGCAAGGACCTGCAGCATTTAACAGCAGGGGGCGTGGCCATGATGATGCGATTGCAATGTCTCAGTTGTTGAGCTCTGCCTTCGGGCCCTGCTCCTTTCGTGGCACACCCACCGTCCCCACCCCCTGCTTCCTCTATATGGGCTACCCTGATTTATACTAATACCAGTGAAATTACCCTACCTGTGTAAAAGGGTGTGTCCAGATAAGCATGGGCTGCACATTCACCAGGAATCTGATTGAGGCCCAGAAATGCAAATCTAGACATAGTGAGCCCTATTCAAACCTGATCTCACACCCAGCGTTTAGAAAATGCTGGGCATTTACTAAATGCTCCACGGGAGGTTTCTGTCCTCCCTGCGCTCGCCTTAGGACACCTGCATTACGCTTTGACAGGTGTGCCGCCCCAGTCAAGCTCCCCACCTGCCACTGTCCGCAGAGCGGTGGCAGGGAGGCTCTGAGTAAGTGTGGGCTATTGATGCCTTACCCCGCTGCTTGCCGTTGCCGCCATCACTGGTTCTGTGGCAGGGACCCGCAGACATGCTAGAGGACCCCCCTCCTCTAGCATCCTCAAAAAGTGTCTGCTTTAAGGGAGTGTACATTTTGTGAGAGCTATTCAACTTTAAGGAGATCACCGAGTCCCGGCCACACACCCGGCGGCAGCAAACGGCGCCAGCGGGGTAAGACAGGGTTGGGGAAGGGCAGGCTTTATTTTACCAGGGGAGGCGCTGCAAATATTTCTGGTGGGGGGTGCTGGTTTTATATTTACACCACTGGCTGTGCGTATGGATGTGTACAGTTACACAACCATTCACAGCTGTGTGAATATATCCAAAACCCATTGTAACAGGTTCACCATCAAATGATTTTATATTGGGCACAAGTCATCGCAGGCTCAGAGTAGCAGGAGACTTACTGGGTGGTGCGATGAAAAAAGGCATATCTGGCCCTGTGCTGATGTCACGCACCCTACGCACGCACCCTACGCACGCACCCTACGCACGCCAAAGCTACGTTGTCAGCGCGGCGTAGCTGGGCGCCCGGCTAATACACAAGTACCCTTGATTCATATTAAATCACACAGTAGTGCCCCTTATACACATAATGTACACAGTTGTGCTGCTTATACACATCTGTCTCTATCACTCCAGCAGCTTCCCCACCTGAGTCCATCAGCAGCTCTATGCCCTGTGTCCCTCCAGCCCCCTCTCACCCTGTCCTCTCCTAGCGCAGAGCTTGCTCTTCTTAGTGGCTCTTCTTCACTTCTGTAGCGGTGATGGCATGACATCACATACGCCGTGCCAGAAGAAGAAGCCGCTGGAACAGGCTTTTCTGTTGGAATTACTGTTCAGGGCTATGGTAGAGGTGGAACTCAGCTCCCCCTACCGTTAGAGGTGGTGGAACTCAGTTCCACCCCTTTCCCCCTCACTTTAACCCATAGAACTACACACACAAAAAAAACAGTGTAGCTGCGTGCCCTGGTTCACAAGAAGCAGAGTGTAGGTATCTAAAAGGCCAAACAGACCCCAGACACAACCCGACGCTGCAGCGGTTTATCATAGAATTGTTTAATTTAGCTTGAGGTTTCAGGGTCAGTATGCCCCCACATGTAATCTGTGCACATACAGAGATCAACACAGTTGTGCTAGGGAGTGTGTTTAGTTATGGCGCATGTGCCCCAGAATGTCACTCGCAAAGGCATTCTGGGGTGCAATTTAGGAAGTGATGTCAATGGTCAAGGACCACGACATCAATTATAGGGGGCCACAAGAGCAGGAGAAAGTCTGTCCTGCTCTCCATACAGAGGGAGGGCACAGCAGGACTTGCAGGTCATGTGTGATGCGATCACGTCAGGTGATGAACTTCTGGCTGCGGTCTTATCACATACAGTTGCTCCAGACAAGTGGCTCAATGTCTCTTTCATGCTACAGGTGAGTAGTATTTATTTTTGTTAATAATTAAAAAGCTAAAATAATAAATTACAAAAAGGAAGCCAGCAACCCAAATGGGTTTATTATAAATAATTAAAGGGTTAAAAACTGAAACAGCATTTTGGGAAAATACACAATGTACAGCTTGTGGTACACTGGTATACAATGGATTTAGAAAATGGTTCGGCCCAAGATAAGGAAAGCAAAAGGGAAGTTTGCAGGAAAGCAGCTGCAGAGTTCTATGAGTGTATAAAGAAACTGCACTGTCATGACTCACGCTGGCTGCTCGGATCTCCGAATCAGAAACTACGCCACCTGGGATTTGATGATGGCGCCACTGGAACAGAAGGCAACATGACACTCACACTGACTGCTGTCATCATGTCCCTCCTCTCCCACCTCCTTCTCCCAGCTCGCACCTTGGTGGCTGGCGGAGGCGGGACAGTGTGTCAGTGTGGGCTGTGCCGGCACATCACGTGGGGGTGCACCGCAGCTGGCCGGAAGGAAGTTATACGCCATGGCTGCAGTGCCCTGACGGCAGGCAACAATCAAACTATACTGTAAGTGTTCAAAATGCCCTGTAAAGGCTGCCGCCCTAGGCAATTGCCTAGTATGCCTATGCCTAGGGCCAGCTCTGAGGACAGTTCAGAGTTGAGGATGACTCCTAGGCAGCAAGCTTGTGGGGTAGGATTAATTGTTGTGTTCTCGACAGTGATAGAGATATCAGGTTGGTAACTACTCTTGTCTGGTGGGTATATAATTAATTCTGTTTTGGGAATGTTGAGTTTGAAGTGGCAAGATGACATCCAAGCTGAAATGGCAGAAAGACATTCAGAGACACGGGGCAATACTGATGGTGACGATTCCGGGGAGGAAAGATAGATTTCAGTATCATCAGCGTACAGATGATACTGAAATCCAAAAGAGTTGATTAGCTTCCCAAGTGAGGAGGTACTGTATAGATTGAGAAAAGCAGAGGACCTAAGACTGAGCCTTGTGGTACTCTAACTGACAGAGGTAGTGAGGAGGAGGCAGAATCAGAGAAGCGAACACTGAAAGAGCGATTAGATAGGTAGGAAGAGAACCAAGAAAGGACTATGTTCTGGAGACCTAGGGATTGAAGTGTTTGTATGAGAAGAGAGTGGTCGACAGTGTCAAAGGCAGCTGAGAGATCTAGAAGAATAAGAAGTGAGAAATTGCCTTTAGATTTAGCAGTGGCCAAATAATTGACTACTTTAGTCAGTGCTGTCTCAGTGGAGTGTTAGGAGCGAAAGCCTGACTGAAGTCGGTCCAATAGGTTGTAGGAGTTAAGATAGTGTGTGAGGCGAGTGTAGGCAAGTCTCTCAAGTAGCTTGGAGAGTCATGGGAGCTGAGAGATAGGACAGTAGTTAGAGAGACAGTTTGTATCAGAATTGTGTTTTCTTAGAATGGGAGTAATAAGTGCATGCTTAAACAGAGAAGGGTATAGGATCAAGAGGGGAGTTAGTGGAGTAGGAAGATGAGAAGAGTGTGGATACTTCATCCTCACTTGTGGGGTCAAATGAGGAGAAAGTGGCAAAGGGCTCAGGAAAGGAAGTAAGCAAGTCACCGGCTGAGGAAGAGCATGCCATTTCATCTTGGATTTTAGAAATCTTTTCCTTGAAGAAGGAAGCAAGTTTTTGCACACTGATATTGGCAGGTGGGGAGGGTGAAGGAGGGTAAAGAAGGTATTCAAATGCATTATAAAGTCACTTGGGGTTAGTGGCATGAGAAAAGTTTTACACGTGAGTTTTTCATATGTTTTCGAGTCGTCTTGTGCCGACAAGCTGTATTTCATACACTGTAAGAGGGGTAAATAGGATGTAAGTGCGCAATCCCTACTGCTAAATAACAATTAACCAGTGACACCTCTCTGGTAAAGAATAAAAGTATTTTATTAATTAGTACAAAGTACAGTTTTGATCATCTATAAGGTACACTTAAAGACTAAAAATGGGAGTGTCTCCTAATACCGGTATACATCAACTAGACATACAGACATAAAACATAAAATAAAAATAAAAAATAATAAGATAAAAAAAGTTCATATATATATAGAAAATATATAAATATGTAAAAATTCCACAGGGGCCTGATTCAGCTCCTGCAAATAGAACAAATGTTGCACTGAAAAATCGGGGCCAAGATTATGCCAAAAATAAAGTCCTGCAATGAGGATGATAAGAGTCCTGTAAAGCAGTATACCCACTGTATGGACAGTTAATGTGGGGGCCTGATTCAGCTCCTGCTAATAGGATGAAAGTAGGTACTTAAAGAATGGCAAAATAGTGCCAAGAATGATGTCCTGCAATGAGGATGGTATGGGTCCTGTAAACCAGGATACCCTCTGTATAGATGATGGGTATAGGGGTCCCTGAGAGTTTGGGCAGGGTTATTACCTGATCACAAGATGCTCACTGACCATAAATCGAAAAACGTCTGCCGGCAGACTTTCCTCCTGCTGAGCTGTAAATAAAGACAGTCTGGAGTCCGATTATCCTCTGTACCTTCAACGCGTTTCACCTGAGTGTCAGGCTTCGTCAGGAATTTGCAGAGTGTCAGTTGAGCTTTAGATGAGGCTATTTATTGCCGTCTCTCCGTCACTTCCGGGTTTCCCCGCGTGTACTTCCGCCCCTTCTCATACTGTGTGTATAGTGCTGCGTCTGGCGGGTCTTCCGCCCTCACAGCCGTCACCTCCCGTCGGTGACTTCCGCCCTTTCTGTGCGTCATCAGCGCTACAGCCGCATATGTTCTGTATTATCATCCGTCTGGTCTTCCGCCCTTACAGCCGTCACCTCCTATCAGTGACTTCCGCCCTTCATGCGCATCATCAGTGTTGCAGCCGCAGATGCCCTGTAATTCATCTTTCAATCAGCGACGCCCCTGCTGTCAGGCTTATGACGTATATCTACCTGTGGTGGCCCTGAAAGTTACTTTGTAGCTCAATAGCTATATGTAAAAATGCTTTCATTTCTTTATGAGCAAAAAAACGTCCATATGTTAACTTATGTCCATTGATAAAGATGAAAACAAATATGTATAAATCAAAAAGATAATGAAAATGAATATAAAAGAATAAAAGTATTATCTATTAATTATTATTCTTTTTATTATTTATCATTTTTTATTCTTTTGCTATTATTATTTTTTTATTCTTTTGCTATTATTATTATTATATTTACAAGTTTACTTTTATTCTTTTATATTCATTTTCATTATCTTTTTGATTTATACATATTTGTTTTCATCTTTATCAATGGACATAAGTTAACATATGGACGTTTTTTTGCTCATAAAGAAATGAAAGCATTTTTACATATAGCTATTGAGCTACAAAGTAACTTTCAGGGCCACCACAGGTAGATATACGTCATAAGCCTGACAGCAGGGGCGTCGCTGATTGAAAGATGAATTACAGGGCATCTGCGGCTGCAACACTGATGATGCGCATGAAGGGCGGAAGTCACTGATAGGAGGTGACGGCTGTAAGGGCGGAAGACCCGACGGATGATAATACAGAACATATGCGGCTGTAGCGCTGATGACGCACAGAAAGGGCGGAAGTCACCGACGGGAGGTGACGGCTGTGAGGGCGGAAGACCCGCCAGACGCAGCACTATACACACAGTATGAGAAGGGGCGGAAGTACACGCGGGGAAACCCGGAAGTGACGGAGAGACGGCAATAAATAGCCTCATCTAAAGCTCAACTGACACTCTGCAAATTCCTGACGAAGCCTGACACTCAGGTGAAACGCGTTGAAGGTACAGAGGATAATCGGACTCCAGACTGTCTTTATTTACAGCTCAGCAGGAGGAAAGTCTGCCGGCAGACGTTTTTCGATTTATGGTCAGTGAGCATCTTGTGATCAGGTAATAACCCTGCCCAAACTCTCAGGGACCCCTATACCCATCATCTATACAGAGGGTATCCTGGTTTACAGGACCCATACCATCCTCATTGCAGGACATCATTCTTGGCACTATTTTGCCATTCTTTAAGTACCTACTTTCATCCTATTAGCAGGAGCTGAATCAGGCCCCCACATTAACTGTCCATACAGTGGGTATACTGCTTTACAGGACTCTTATCATCCTCATTGCAGGACTTTATTTTTGGCATAATCTTGGCCCCGATTTTTCAGTGCAACATTTGTTCTATTTGCAGGAGCTGAATCAGGCCCCTGTGGAATTTTTACATATTTATATATTTTCTATATATATATGAACTTTTTTTATCTTATTATTTTTTATTTTTATTTTATGTTTTATGTCTGTATGTCTAGTTGATGTATACCGGTATTAGGAGACAATCCCATTTTTAGTCTTTAAGTGTACCTTATAGATGATCAAAACTGTACTTTGCACTAATTAATAAAATACTTTTATTCTTTACCAGAGAGGTGTCACTGGTTAATTGTTATTTAGCAGTAGGGATTGCGCACTTACATCCTATTTACCCCTCTTACAGTCTTCTCTATCAAGGTGCTATTGTAGTGCATCTTAGGATATTGTGCAGCAGCCCTTTCCACATACTGCAGGTACAGCGCAGTCTTTACCCTTTCTTATATAGTTTGTATTTCATACACTACCATCCACTACGGCGCTACTAGGGTGTGCTCGCAGCGAGCCATGCAAGGGGATGTGGTACACTGATACAGTGTCCATGTCGACTAACGTTAAATTCCGGGACAAAAAAAAGAAAAGAAAAACTCATGTCGACATTTTGACTGTCCACCTTCCCATTGCCGACCTAATACTTGTGTTGATCTTCCGACCCTGTCGACCTTTAGAGGTCGACCTAATGTATGTTGACCTTCATACAGTCTACCCTATGACCCATACCCGGCCACAGATACAGCTGACGTGCTGTTCTTCTCCACATACTGTATGATCATTTTGGTTTAAACTCCCATTATTTCATCGTTGCAGATTGAAAAGTTTCTCTTGCACATGAATGTATGCCAAGCCTGGGCTTCCACCCGCCTCTGTCTGTACTCTGTAGCTGCGTGACTGCCAGGCATTTCGGGGGGAGTAAGAGGAGGGTGGAGAGAAATACAGGGACATCTAGAAGCTTCTCAATCCAGCTGCAGCTGTGCAGGGAGAGGAGACTGTCAGTGTATATAGAGAGAGACCACAGACAGAGAGCCAGCACAGTCTAAGGGAGCTGTCGCAGGTGAGGGGACTGAGACCCGTTCAGAAGACAGACAGGCGGCTGCGTACTGGGCATGCTGGGAGAAAGTGACAGATGTTTAGACTGACTGCTTCTATTTGTTGTCTGTGTTATGTCAACATTATAAAATCATTGTTCCAGACCTGCTGTGTTTAAAGCTGCACTAACATCTAGCCTGCTGCAAATAGTGCTCCCTTACTTTGCCACAAGGCTTACACTCATTTATCAAACACTGCAATTTGGGGGTCCAGGTAGCCTGAGGCAGGTGACTTTTCTTGGGACAAAGTAAAAACCGGACCCAGACAAGACCCCGGAATGCCGGACCGGACATCAATGTCTGCATTCTGGAGCTTGTAGTGTCTGGTCCGGGGGGTGTCTTGTACGGGGGGGCCTCCCTAGGGGGACACACACCTCCCTGGAAAATTCATAGAGGCTGCATTCTCCCCCTTCTCCCCTTCTTGGTGACAGGTGACAGAGCAGCTCCACCGGACAGGACACCCTGGGCTGGACACTACAAGCTCCAGAATTATAGGTAATGATGAATACAGCCTGTCCGTTCCGGCGTTCCGAAGTTCTCTCCGGTCTTTACCCATACCTACTTTCCTTGTCATTCTGCTACTATAGATATATCAGTTGAACGCCACACTACTTTGATTGTAAGTTCCTATGTGCAGGCTACTTATACCTTCTGTTTCATGTCATTGTATGTAATTTGTAGTGCCATTTCCTTAACCTTTTGCATGCCAACGTAGCTGTGAGTGATCCTCAAAATATCCTCTAAAAAAAGCTCACAGCGACTGTTCTTTTATGCCCCTTTCAGACCGCACTTTGAACACGGTATATTGCCGTTTTTTTACCATTTTAAAACGGTAATCTGTGCGGTCTGAAAGGTGCAGATCCAATTAACCGGTTTGAAAATACCGTTTTTTCAAACCGGTTAAAATGCAGGGTCCTACCCGTTTCAGACCCGGTATTTTGGGATCAAAATCGGGTCTGAAACGGTATTTAGGACCCAGCCAATGAGCTGGGTCCTAAATTCAGAGCAGCGAATATTTAATGAGCACTCATTAAATATTCGCAGCACTGGAGCCGCCCCCCGCCGCCCCCCCCCCCGCGCGTGTCGCCCCCCCGCATGTGTTGACACCCCCCCACGCGGCAAGTGTGTCGACACCCGCCGTGCAGCCGGTACCTTCGTTGTGGATCCCGGCAGTGAAGTATGGTCGGGGAAGCACTTATGAAAAAAAAGCGTCTTTCAGAAAATGGCTGCCCCATAGGAAAACCTGTTTTAAAAAACTGTCTTTCGTATGGGGGCAGCCATTTTCCGAAAGTCATTGTTCTTATAAGAAAAGTGACTTTCGGAAAATGGCTGCCCCCGTACGAAAGACAGTTTTTTTAAACTGATTTTCCTATGGGGCAGCCATTTTCTGAAAGACGCTTTTTTTCATAAGTGCTTCCCCGACCAACTGCAGTGCCGGATCACGCAACGGAGGTACCGGCTGCACAGGGGGGGGGGGGGGGGGGGTTGTTAGCCCTGGGGTGGGGGGGGGGTTTGGGGGTGTTAACCCCCGGGGGAGGGGGGGCGGGGGCGGCGCGCGCTGAAGACTGGCTTTGACCCTGTTTTTGGAAAGTTTCCAAAAACGGGTCTGCCAGTGTCAAAAAAACCGCACTTAAACGGTAATACGGTAATACCGGTACCGTTTAAGAGATGCGGTGTGAAAGGGGTTTTACCTGGCAGACCCATTTTTGGAAACGTTTCCAAATACAGGGTCAAAGCCAGTTTTGCGGTCTGAAAGCAGCATTAGTATAAATAAATACAAATACAGCCAAGTGAATTAGTTGAAGTTTAGTTAAATATTGCACCCAAAAAAAGAACAGTCGCTGTGAGCGGTGCTGGCATTTTTAGCGGATATATTGAGGATCTCTCACAGCAGCGCCGGCACTCAAAGGGTTAAAGTCCGGTTCTGCGCCATGTGCTGCTGACTTATAAATACAACGTTCTGTGTGGATAATGCAATGTTGACATATAACAACACAGCTCACTCTTCTAGAATGATTTCAGCATTTAATGATATATTGTTGGGATTTCAACCAGGATATTGGTTATTGACTTGAGGTACAGTTTATTTAACTATTGACGGGAATGTTCTGTCATTTATCCCAGACCAAAGTGTGAGTGTTGCTCGGATGGTATTTATCAAAGAGGAATAAAATTGTGCAGGATAAAATGCTAGCCAATCAGTTTCTTCCTTACAATTCAGAGGCTATGTTTGAAAAAAAAAAAAAAAATGATAGGACCTGATTGGTTAGAACTTCACCACTCACAATGTGCTCTCTCTCTGCAGCAACTATTTTTAAAACTTCCAAAGAAATGAATGTCATGTACTGTGATCAGCAATTCCTTTGTGACACCAGCAGATGCTCCAAATGTGACCCCCGTCCTCTCGTATCTTTGCTCCTTAACACTTTATGTCCCTGATTCAGGATCATTCGGAAAGAGACGTATCTGGCCCCGTTTCGATATTGGTGGGTCTGCTCATGCGCAAGTGTGTATTTGTGCAGATGGAGACCCCGGCAACAAACGATTTAGGTGACTTACAAACGTGCTGGCCCGTTCATGGCGGGAAAGAAGGGCTAGGAACGGATGGCGGCGGAAACGGGGATCACCCATGGGGACACCCAGTGTTTTATAGGTATCACCATAATACACAGGTGGCCTGATGCCTGCCGGGGGCGGGCGGCTGCTGTCACAGGACATCAGCGCCACACCCGTCGTCAGCGAATTGCGGAGGAAATAAAAGAGAGTTCAGACTGACTTTTATTAAGGAAGGCAGGAGAAATCATTCGGCGACCATCAAATGATTTCTCCTGCTAGTGGAGGCCATACTTGCCTACTTTTGAAAACTAGTTTCAGGGAGATTATAGTTGGTAGTATAATTTTGCACAGCGCCTCATTGAGGGGGCGTTTCAAGTTCCACCCAAAGGGTGTGTCTAGTTCCATATATGGAGAGATTGTGAAAAGAGATTGTGAACGTGGCACCTAGAAGCGTGGGTGTGTACTGCTACATCTGAGAGGAATCTAGTAAAATGACTTATATCCAAATGTAGATGAGCCCCAAAGCTGTCAGTAAGAGTTACTATACTTGGTAATGTGCTGGGAAATGGTGCTGATGATTCAGCAGAATGCAGGAGAGGAGGTAACTATGATGTAACAGTGCAATGTGGGCTAGGTGACGTGAGGGAGATTGCTAGACTAATGAGGGAGAGGGAGATTGCTGCTACAGTAGGAGCAAGTTTCATCTTTGCTCCTTTGGCCATGGCTAGCCATGGCTATTCTATTGTTCTCAGCTGCAATACGTATTGTATTGCAGTTGAGAACAATAGAATTAGCCATGGCTAGCCCTGCCCAAAGGAGCAAAGATGAAACTTGCTCCTACTGTATGTCAGGGAGTCTCCTGCAAAATGCAGGAGGGGAGGTAACTATGATGTAACAGTGCAATGTGGATTAGGTGACATGAGGGAGATTGCTAGACTAATGAGGGAGAGAGGGAGATTGCTGCTATGTGTTAGCGAGGTGATCCGGTGGCGGGGGGTGTCCATTCAGCTGGGCGGTGTTTCAGTGCTTGTTGCTGCTTACCGAGCCCACATGAATTAGGCCCTACGTTAGATAGAGGGTTGTTTATAACATCAGCTAATTAATTCAGCCCAGGTTAATACAAAGTGAACCGTTTTGGAGAAAATTATGACCAATTAGAAAACATGATAAATTGTTTTGTTCCGCTGTATTTTGGTCTGTATGAAAAAAGTGTGGAGCGGGGTGGGGCGGGGTTGGTTGGGGACAGAGTGGGGGATTGCATGAGGGAGGGGCCTTACAATAGCTTGTTTACATTGTGAGTTTGTTCAAATTGGTTCCGGTTGTTAGGGCGGCGGTATCTAAGTCGACATTGACAAAAGGGTCGACATACCAATGATCTGCACATGACAAGGTTGATATTGTTTTTTTTTAGAATTCTTTTTTTTTTTTTTATTGCCTTGTTCATACATTACGATCCACAGTGGACTACAGTTGTGAACAGTAATGCGTGTGGGGATACACAATACACTTATTGGGGATCCATGTTGACACCTGTTGACACAGACACAAAATCCCATGGAAAACTCATGTCGACATTTTCATGAGTCGACCCTTTCCGTGTCAACATTTTGCTTGTGTCGAATTAGTGCAAGTCAACCTTTTCCATGTGTTGACCTTTTCACCGTCAACCAATAATGGTCGACCTATTCACTGTCGCGTGCTGTTTTGATACCAATAGTTTCATCTTGGACTAATATTTTAGAAATAAATGCAATGCGGGAGAGTGTCCAGGTGGTGGCACTGGTGCTGTTGCTGTCAATATGACAGAGCCCTTTACAGTACATGTCATGTCTGTTTCCTTATTTTTGATACTAATCATCCATAGTAATGCAGATGAGGAGGGAGAAGATGTGTTCTCTGAAAACAGCAAACATTTGTATTTAAGCATCCCTGGAATTGGACTGTTCTATGCTCTGCTCTGTACTATGGAAAGAGGGTGCGGCAGACTTCCACTAGCTGTCACTGGTCACTACCATATGCATCCTGTTGGAGCAGTGAGTGCTGCTCTGGGAATATGTCTGTGCTTCTCTCCCCCCTGTCACATGGGCCGGATTCCCAGCCCGGCCTTTTGAACGGCAGCCAAAGTATCACTGATTCTAGAACGTCCCGGCTCTCTGTCTGTTTGTCACAGCAGAAGTCAGTCAGAACCGATACTCCAGGCCAGATCTGCCTGCAGCCGGTGTCAGCGAGCATCACAAACGTTTGCAAAATATAACAAAGGGAACAGCTTGCTTACATAACGCTGTTCCAAGAAGAAAACACACTGTTGTAGTACGCCTGAAACACGTGCTGAGGATATGGCAGCTCATTAATGCATACAGTACTGTATCTCAATCTCAGTGGACTCCCTGTTTTAAAGAACGCAGAACCTACTGTACTCTAACATTATTCATTTCAAATGCACCAAAAACATAGAGGGCCTGATTCTGAGATGCGAACAGGGCAAAAAAGAGGATGTATAGTAACTGTGCACCAGGACAAACCACTTACCTCCCAACAGTCCAAGTTTTCCTGGGACAGTCACAATGTTTTGTGATTGTCCTACCCAAGGGCAGCAGTGTCCTTCGGAGGTATTGGGCAGTTGGGAGTCCCCCTGTCACTTGCTGTCCTACTGAGCAGAGCAGCGGCGATTGGATGCTGTGCGCACAGCATCTATTCAATGGGAGTGAGGGACAGGGGGCATGCCGGGTGCTCTTGTACATTGTCAGTGACATCCTCCGTTGTCTATAAATGCAAGACGATGGAGGACATTGAAAGCTAGGGCCATTCATGGACCCCAGCCCTTGGCTGTTGGTGACAAATATGTATCCATTTGCTGATGTCGGCGCAGTGCTGGTTACACGTAGTATGTACCCAGCATTAGGAAAACCGCTGTACTTTAGGTGGATACACACTGTGCGATTTCAGCTCCCGATTTTGACTATATACAGTAGCATACAGAACTTGCCTACTTTTTTTTCCAGAGAGGGGACCAGGGAGTACGTATCAGGGGGGCGGGGCAAGGCTGATGTCTCAAAGCCCCGCCCCTATGTCAGTCAAAAGCGGCAATTTCACGGCTCGGGGGATTGATGGAGAGGAGGATCCCCTCGCTGCGGACCCTTGAAATACGGTATTGGTTGCAGGGGTTGCGGGGGAAATGTGGGAGACTTGCCCACATTTACGGGGGGCTGGGAGAGGGACCCCATTTTCGGGAGCCTCCTAGCCATTTCAGGAGGGTAGGCAAGTATGCTATATAAAAAAGTTAGCACCAATCGCACAGTGGGGGTCATTCTGGTTGGCTCACTAAGCAGCGAAAGTTCACTGCTTAGCAGCCTTCTAATGCCGCCTGCCAGGCGTGTGAATGCCTGCCCTCCGCCATGCTCCGAATATTTCCGCTGCTTTGCGAATGGATCTTTTGCATAAACATCCATTAGCAATGTAGTGTGTGGGGCCGAAATCATTTGATGGTCGCAAATCTAAATCAGTCTGTGCTGACTTTCTGCCAGAATCGGGTGAAATCTGGCAGAACTCTTATTCTGGTTCACTCGCAAAGGCAAATTCTTTCTCAAATGGACAAAACCATCTGCACTGCAGGTGGGGCAGATGTAACATGTGCAGAGAGAGTTAGATTTGGGTGAGTTATTTTGTTTCTGTGCAGGGAAAATACTGACTGCTTTATTTTTACACTGCAAAATAGATCTCACTTTGAAGTAAAACCCCACCCAAATCTAATTCTCTCTGCACATGTTACATCTGCCCCACCTGCAGTGCACATGGTTTTGTCCATTAGAGAAGGAATTTGCCTTTGCGAGTGAACCAGAATAAGGGCCTTAGTGTAACTAAAGCGCACATGTATGAGCCTCAGAATATTGGGGCGCTGTCCTCCTGGGGCTGCATGGATCCCGATCACCCCAGGATATTTATAATGTAGGCATGTATTAGCTAAAAACCTTTCCCAATATGTATGAATAAATTTAGTAAATTCATATCCACATTAAAGAGCAGCCGGCTTCCAATTCAGGGACAGATATATTACACAGAGAAGCTTACACGGGTGTCATAGACCCACAATTCCCTGTTCCGTTGTAGAATGTGTCCAGTGAGACAGTGCTGAATGTGCAGATCGTTTCTATAGGGACAATAGGGCAGGAGCTGCTGATTGAGGGAAGCGGCACAATTACTGTTCACCAACCAGACCATGGGCGAGCACAACAATAATAAAAGGAGGAATTCCAACATTTTTATTACCCAGAATTAGAGATGTGCAGATTTGGATTTATCCGGATCTCAAAATGGGATCTTATTGGCTATCCGCCAGTCACATGTTTTGAAACCAAAACATGTGACTGCCGATAGCCAATTAAGATATAATTTTGAGATCTGAGTAAATCTGAACATCTCTACCTAGAATATTAATTCTATGGTGAGACATGCTATAAATGGGGGCCCAGTTATGGAGCAAATTTTATTCTGTCATTATTAAAATGTCTTTGGGTGTGGAATGTTTGATTGACAGCTATCAAGTTGACTTCCTTCGGGTCAAAATGCGACTGTCGATATGCTTCGTAATGAATATATAGACATCCTTTTTTTAAAATAGAAGACATGTCAGCAAAATAGGATGTTGCCCTAACATAACTGGTGGCCCCGTGGCCATTTACCTGGTCCCGGTCGTAGCACATGTCACCAGAAGTGTCTTTCATGTCCCAGTGGTCATCCGATAAGGCGTTCCGATGCAGACAGCTGACGAGCGGCGTTCTAACGCTAATGCCTGCAACTTACCCCAGCCTTTCCACTAGGGCCTAAGGTGTCCAGATCATAGTCAACAGTGTCTAGGTCAACAGTGCACAAGGTCGACATCCACAAGGTGGATATTGAAAAAAAAGGTCAGGACAAGCAAAATGTCGACATGTCAGCGGTCGACACATGAGAATGTCGACATATGTTTTTCATTATTTATTTCTCTGTTTTTTTTTTTATGTAACATCCACGTGGACTCTGATTGTAAACAATATTGAATGCAGCAAGGCTCCTGGCCAGAAGCATGGCGAGCGAATGTGCAACCAATCAGATATTATCTGTTACCTTCTAGAAGCTGAATCAGATTGAATGCATACTGTACCTCCCAACTTTACAGCCACGGGAGGAGGGATGCTCTCGCTTGCCATAGGTGCGTGCCTGAAATTTTCACCGCTGTGGGGGCATGCCCAGCGGCTCTGTGAGCTGCTGACCATGCCCCCAGATCCACTGGCTGCAGGAATAGTCTGTTCACGGATGACAGGGGGGACTCCCAACTGCCACCACCACCCCCTGCCGACAGGGCACTGCCGGCCACGGGCAGGACGCGGGAACGCCCCCCCCCCCCCCCCCCCGGTGCCGCAAAAAGCTGGACAGTTGGGAGGTATGTAAATGTTCCCACAAAATGTTAACCTCCACCTCCTTGCCCCACAGGTATTGTACACGTAATTAATTGGTTCCCTCTTTTCATGGAAGTCATTGCCATTAAAAGGAAAAGACACCAAGAATCTAATATAATTTAATAGATAATTATTTATTTCCTACTATTAGTTTTACAGCTTCATACCTGAATGCTTCTCGTGCTTGGGGTAGTTGTAAAAGGAAGAGGCGGGTGTGACGTGACATGTACAGTGGCATTAACCTCACAGATACAGTATTCTTATTGTATCAAGAAGGTTTTGCTATGAAAGATTTCCCCAGCGGCATCTTCGGCTTGTGTTAATAAAGCCCCACAATAGCCAACTGGGGCAGCCAGGCGTTATGGAACACGTTCTGTTCTACACAATGAAGGGTACTTGTTTCATAGCACGGCGCCCATCGCATCGTATACCATAAGGCATACAATGGTATGCGATACGATGCGATGGAGCAGCCAGGCATTATAGAACACGTTCTGTTCTACCCAATGAAGAGCTGTGCTACTATCGCCAGCCCCAGGCTACCACATATATGTGCTGATCACATGCAATAAAATGTCTTAACTGGGAATTTGATCGCTCATCTTTGCATATTGTAGGTAACCCATTCAATCAGTAAATCAATAGTATGGCTTATCTCACTGTGATAAATAGTGACTGTGGCTGCAATCAATCACATGTCATTGTATTAAACTTTATAGAATATGGTTATACTTTTACTAGGCCATTTAACTGATGATTATGTATGTATGTAAAACATAATTTTATTTTTATTCGTATATACTGTACCGCTTTGTGATATTAATAAATAGCTCTTAGAACTCTGACTCCTTTGAGGAAATGTAATTGTCCCATTCAACTTCCTTTACTATCTGATTTCAGTTTTGGACGAGGCTATCTATTCCCTTACCAGGATCTTTTTAAAACCCTTCTATAAATGTCCACAATTCAATATTCCAAATAGTGGCCCGGTTGTAATTCCAGTCGAATTCGAGATTACCCCTTTAAAATAACGTCTGAGGTTAGCCGGCATCCTGCCCAGGTGGCATTACATCCCGCCCATTGTATTTTTAAAGATCATTTTAATAATAATAATACTTCTAATAATAATACATTTATTTATATAGCGCTCTTTCTCCAATAGAATATAGATAGAATAAATGTAGTACAGTACAGGAACAATAAAGTACATAAAAGCTTTTCAGAAATGATACTTAAGGGATTTCCGGAAATGCTTGAGTAAACAGGAAAGTTTTGAGGCTGTTTTTATTGGTTTCTAGAGTGAGGGCCTCTTGAACTGTGCATTGAAGTGAGTTCCTTAGAATTGGGGCCTCATGGATAAAAGCTCAAACCCCAGATGAATTACAGGAGATTCTAAGCTGTATATTAGCTTTAAGGGTCTATGGAGTAAGGCAGTGGGGATTACAGATTGGTGAGTATGTCATCTGCCCACAGCCTACTGGGAGTGCATCAGATCACAGACAATGTCTAGGTTGACAGTCAATAGGTCAAAATGCACAAAATCGACATTGACAAAAGGTCAACATGCAGAATGTCGACAATGACAAAAGTATGGTGGATACATGGATGGTATAGCATGAAAAGCCCAATAAATGGTAAAGAAATTGTGAATATATCATGTCAAACTGGTTATGTGATGACCATTGCCATGTTGACCTTTTGCTTATGTCGACCTTTTGTCAAATTCGACCTTGTGCATGTTGATCTTTAGTCAATGACTTTCGACCTAGACATTGGCTGTCAACCATCCGGACACCCAGCCCACTGACCACTGACTTGGTTTGGATTTTTAAACAAATTTGTTGATGAGATTCTCGTTTTGGCCCAATGAATATTTCGGTTTTCCGATATCTGGATAACGGCTACTCGACCTGTACCATGGAGTACATAGCCAAGTGTTTAGTTGGATAGTTGGGTACTTGTGTACTAGCACGGCGCCCATCACATCGCATACCATATCGCATGCGATGCGATGCGACGCGATATCGGCCGATGTTCTACAATGGCATACAATTTTGAAGTATAAACATGAACCCGAAGCATGACGAGCGCAGTGAGCCCGCGAGGGGTGGCGGTACGCGTCCTACGACCTTTTCATACCCCCACTATCCACATCGGCATGGAGTTGATTATATAAAGTGTGGCGAGCGCAGCGAGCCACCGAGCCCGAAGCGCACCGAGCTCCGCGAGGGGACGCGGATAACTTCACAGGTATCCGCATCCCCTCGCGGGCTTCACAAGTATCCGCGTGCGCTCGCCACGCTTCGGGCTCAGTGGCTCGCTGCGCTCGCCACACTTTATAGAATGAGACGCATGAGAATGTCGACATATGTTTTTCATTATTTATTTCTCTTTTTTGGGGGGGGGATGTAACATCCACGTGGACTCCGATTGTGAACAATAGTGAGCGCAGCAAGGCACCTGGCCAGAAGCATGGCGAGCGAATGTGAAAAATTCATGTTGACCTGTCGACCTATGCGTGTGTCGAAATTTTGTTAATGTCAATGTCACTCTTATAGTCATATTGTCAATGTCGAAACAAGTGCATGTAGACCTTTGGGGGCCACTTAGACATTGATCCACAACCAGTGCCTAAATCCACCCCACCCCGCATCCTCAGCAAAGAGGAGTTAGTGCAATTGGCCAATGCAGCGCAGGTGAGTATAATACAGTATTTCAGTGTAGGATGGTATTCGTGGGGCTTGAGGCGGGTTAGGGGTTTATTTATTAAGATGTAATATCTATAGAAGATGGGATGTTGCTATGAGCAACCAATCAGATATTATCTATTCTCTTCTAGAAGCTGAATCAGGCCCTTACGCTCCACCCCCAGCTGTACAAATTGTTCATCACTCTATCAGGATGATTCTGTGCCATTACAGATCCAATGTATACCTCCCAACTATACAGCCACGGGAGGAGGGACGCTCTCGCTCGCCATAGGTGCACGCCTGGAGTTTTGGGGGTGTCGCCTGTACTCGCGCTGCTCCCACGAGGCCACGCCCCCATTTTCATTACTGTGGGGGCATACCCAAGGGCTCTGTGAGCTGCTGACCATGCCTCCAGGTCCACTGGCTGCAGGAATAGTCTATTCACGGATGACAGGGGGGACTCCAACCTGAACCCCCCCTCCCCCAGGCACAGGACGCGGGAACATCCCCTCCAAAAAATAGACGTGCCGCAAAAAGCTGGACAGTTGGGAGGTATGTAAATGTTCCCACAAAAAATAAACCTCCACCTCCTTGCCCCACAGGTATTGTACACGTAATTAATTGGTTCCCTATTTTCATGGAAGTCATTGCTATTAAAAGGAAAAGACACCAAGAATCTAATATAATTTAATAGATAATTATTTATTTCATACGATTAGTTTTACAGCTTCATACCTGAATGCTTCTCGTGCTTGGGGTAGTTGTAAAAGGAAGAGGCGGGTGTGACGTGACTTGTACAGTGGCATTAACCTCACAGATACAGCAAGAAGGTTTTGCTAATTTGCACCACTTCTCTGATATGTAAAGCTGAGTGTGGAGAAATGAAAGATTTCCCCAGCGGCATCTTCGGCTTGTGTTAATAAAGCCCCCACAATAGCCAGCTGGGGCGGCCAGGCGTTATGGAACACGTTCTGTTCTACACAATGAAGGGTACTTGCTTCATAGCACGGCACCCATTGCATCGTTTACCATAAGGCATACAATGGTATGCGATACGATGCAATGCGATGGAGCAGCCAGGCATTATAGAACACGTTCTGTTCTACGCAATGAAGAGCTGTGCTACTATCGCCAGCTCCAGGCTACCACATATATGTGCTGATCACATGCAATAAATGTCTTAACTGGGAATTTGATCGCTCATCTTTGCACATTGTACGTAACCCATTCAATCGGTAAATCAATAGTATGGCATATCTCACTGTGATAAATAGTGACTGTGGCTGCAATCAATCACACGTTATTGTATTTAAACTTTATAGAATATGGTTATAGTCCACTTTTTACAGGGCCATTTAACTGCTGATTATGTATATAAAACTGTTAATTTTATATTTATTAGTTATATACCGTACCTCTGTAATATTAATAGCTCTTAGAACTTTGACTCCTTCGAGGAAATGTAATTGTCCCCTTCAACTTCCTTTACTGTTTGATCTCAGTTTGGCACGGGCTATGTATTCCCTTACTTATCTTTGTAAAACCCTTCTATAAATGTCCACAATTCAATATTCCAAATAGTGGCCCCGATGAAATTCCATCCGAGTTCATGATTGCCCCTTTAAAAAAGGTCCAAGATCGACCGGCATCCTGCCCGGCCGCCGATCTCGGGGGGCATTACATCCCACCAAGTGTATTCATTTTTAAATAACATTTTAATAATAATAATAATAATAATAATAATAATAATAATTTAATTTATATAGTGTTCTTTCTTCAATAGGACCGAAAGCACTTAACAGATAGAATGAATGTAATACAGTACACGAATAATAAAGTACATAAAAGCTATTCATAAAGAATACTTTAGGAAATTACGGAAATGTTTGTGTAAACAGGAAAGTCTTGAGTCTGTTTTTGAAGGTTTCTAGAGTGGGGGCCTCTCGAACTGTGCGAGGAAGTGAGTCCTGTAGAGTTGGAGCCCCATGGCTAAAAGCTCAACCCCCAGATGAATTACAGGAGATTTTAAACTGTGTATTAACTTTGTGGCTGGGGAACCACGGGTCTATGGAGCAAGGCAGTGGGGATTTCAGTTTGGTGAGTATTTCATCTGCCCACAGCCTACTGGGAGTGGATCAGATCACAGACAATATCTAGGTTGATGGTCAATAGGTCAAAAGGCACAAAACGACATTGACAAAAGGTTGACATGTAGAATGTCAACAGTGACAAAAGGATGGTGGTCACGTGGACGGTATAGCATGAAATACCCAATAAATGGTAAAAAAAATCATGAAAATATCATGTCGACCTGTTCATGGGATGACCATTGCCATGTTGACATTTTGCCAAAGTCGACTTTGTGCATGTTGATCTTTTGTCAATGAAAGCCTTGTGCACCTTGCCCTTTTGGTGCCGACCTGTTGACTGTTGACCGAGACATTGTGCGTACATTATTTCCACCTGCAAAATTTCAATGCTTCCGTTGCCTATTCAATGCTGCCGTTCCTGACAGCATTGAAGGCAGATTACAACAAATCTGATCCGAATTTTAAAAAAGTTGGATATGTTTTGTCGGAAACGGCCACGGATTGTCAAATTCACGGCCATTTTTGCGACAATCAGCTGCCATTTTGTCTGACACTCGCCAGCTGTAACATTGAATTCTGACCCTATAGAGTTACAGTCAAGCTGAGGGAATAAGGCCTGGGATTCTGACTGTTGGGATGTTACTACATCCGATATCTCGGATTGAATACCCCACCAAGTCTGTCAACGATCTGGATACCCAGCCTACTGACCATGGACTTGGTCTTGAATTTTTTAATACATTAGTTGATGAGGTAGTTTTGACACCTCAACAAGCCCAAAGGGTTAATGTACAGTACTGGATAGCCCAAAAACAGTTGTAGTATGAAGTGCATAGCCAAGCGTTTAGTTGGATAGTTGTTTTAAATTCCATGCGTCAATAAGCCATCATTTATAAAGTATATCCTCGTGGAATCTATTAAAGATTAATTTTTTCACTAATATTAAATTGCTGAAGATGAAGATGAACAAGAACTTCCCATGGCAACTTTACTAGTATTCTATACTGAGGAAAGAGAGGTAAAAAAAATGTTTTTGTAGAGTCCATCCTATAGGGCAGTGGTTTTCAAATTTTTGCGGCACACTAAATAAGATTTTAAAATTGCCAAGGCACACTATTAGATCCCCACAGGGCAAAACACATTGGCACTAACAGGAGAAAAACCAAACCTATTGACCCCCCATATAAAAAACAATCACACTGGTCCCCACAGCTAACAAAAATAAAATACATTGGCCCTTTACATGAAAAGAAGAGACCAGTAAATAACAGTTGAACTAGTGGTGGCTGTAAACTGGTTTGGACATCTCTAGATCTGGGGGCACACTTGAGTCCTGCTCAAGGGACACTAGTGTGCCACGGCATAGTGGTTGAAAAACACTGGGGGGTTATTCAGACCTGATTGCTTGGCTGCTAATTTGCAGAGCCCTGTGATCAGGTATTTGCCACCTAGCCAGAGTGAAATCCCACCCTGTGCAAGCCTGCCAATTGGCTTGCATAAATATCAGAGCACTGTGATTACCTGCAAATCCACTCGCAACTCACTCACCATCAAAAATTCCTGTGTTTTCCCTGACACTCACAGATAACGGCCGGTTACCACCCCTTTCTGTCAATCAAATTTCGTATGGCCAGCAACCAAAAAAGTAGCAGGATTTCATCACAGGATGGCCTTGCGTCTGGGTACTATGGTCGTACACATGCCCAGTCTATTAATTATTTCCCGGCCTGCTAATTCACACCAATGCGATCAGGTCTGAATAACTCCCATAGTTACTACCTATCACCTACTCTGCATGTACTGTGGCCCTTATTCTGGTTGACTCGCAAGGCTGCAAATGTCACAGCCTTGTGAGTCTACCAGTCGCCGCCAGCCTCCTGCACAGTCACCCGCCCTCCCATTGCATGGCGCAATTACCCACAGGCATGCAAATGGATGATTTGCGTAATCATCCATTAGCAGCCTTTCGTGTGGGCACAAAATCATTCGATGCTCGCCGACCATCGAATGATTTTTCAAATGCTCGCAGATCTAAGACACCTCTATGGTTTCTAACATCTGCAAGTGCCTGTACAGGAACTTCTGTTGAGGTCATCTGCCCGCACCCGCATCATTGGGGATTTACCATGAGAACGCCCAGCATTCTCATGGGCTATGCAACCCCATGCCCCCCGCCCGCACTGTTGTGTGCGAGCACCCGGCTAATAATCTATTCACCGTGGCCGTTCGCACACAGCGGCTGCACATGCGCATAACTGACAATGAGCAGTCGCAAAACATCGATCCCCTGCGTGAACAAGCAGGAGAGCGAATCAGTCAGAATAAGGCCCTGTACTGTATATCGAGGCAAAAAATATCCCTTACTAAAAACACATTTACTGGATTTACTTCAAGCCAAGTTGTAGTAACAGGATCCATATGTACAAGATCCAATGGATGAAGCCTAGAACTATTTTCGTCAGAGTAGGCTTACCATGTTAACAAAAGTCTTGGAGGACAAGCCAGGCTGCTAGTAGTCTCATCCATAACTCCGGACAAGTCCTTCTGGTGAAAGCCAAAGTTGACATATTGCCAGTTTGGGTCTTGCGTTTATAAATGGAAATACAACAAAAAGGACCATTGAATGTTTTTTTTTTTTTTTCCATTTTTTCATATTTTTTTATGACTTCACAGAGACAATATGTCTAAGGGACCTGCAGTTGGCATTGACCTGGGCACCACCTACTCCTGTGTGGGTGTTTTTCAACATGGAAAAGTAGAGATTATTGCAAATGACCAGGGTAATCGGACCACGCCCAGTTATGTGGCCTTCACAGACAGTGAGAGACTCATTGGGGATGCAGCAAAGAACCAGGTGGCTATGAACCCAACGAACACTGTGTTTGGTGAGTATGGGCAATTTGGTATTCCATCAACAAGTGCAAATAAAGTGACTGCAATTATAACATTAAACATTATTGTCATACTTACATTTTCTATGTTGTAAAGTAAAAATGCCATTCATGTAGACTGTTCTCGTTCTTGCAGATGCGAAGCGGCTGATTGGTCGCCGTTTTGATGAGACAGTTGTACAGTCCGACATGAAGCATTGGCCTTTTACAGTTATAAATGACGCGGGAAGACCTAAGGTTCAGGTTGAATACAAAGGGGAGGTTAAGTCGTTCTATCCTGAAGAAATATCTTCAATGGTTCTCACCAAGATGAAAGAGATCTCAGAAGCCTACCTTGGAAAGGTGAGATTTATACGATCATCAGAGGGAGAAGAGATTTTGAAAGACAAAAGCCAACAAATTCTAAATTGTACGCAGTTGAGACCCCATTTGAATAATTTGTTGTAGTCACATCTGTGACTTTAATGCCAATGCTGGTAGAACCCTTCTCCTGGTCTACAAGCATGTGTATGCATGTACAAGGACTAGGACAGCCATATTAAACAAAATGGTAAATTAAGGGCCCGACTTCATGACCAGTTATGCAATTCCACCTCTGTAATCCCATAAAATAGTGCATCTCTGGGAATAGCCACCACCCAATCCCTGTCCAGTACATTTCCAATGTGATTCAGAGCCCACGTGTCTCAATCCGTCCTGCACTCTGTCCAGGTGTGGTTCAATGGATCTACAGTAAATAGACAGTCAATAGGTCATCCCCATACGGTCAACATTTAAAAGTTTGACAGGGTCAAAAGGTCAACTGTATCTAAGGTCAACAGGTATAAAAGGTCAGCAGGTTCAAAAGGTTGACATGCCACTGGTCACACAGAAAAGGTCGACACAAGTTTTTTCCATTTGTAGGGTGCCATTTGGTACGTTTCATCATATGTAAGTCATCACACTTCAGCCAAGGTCTGCTACACTGCGCTTGCCACAGGTTACTTTCCCCAATCATAGTTCAAGTGAATGGTAAATAAAGCAAAAGTCATGTGAACCTTAGACACAGTTGACCTTTTACCTGTCCACCTTTTAACCATGTCGATGAATTGCACGTTGACTACTTCACTATATAACTACTAGACAATGTCTGGAACCCCCTGTATACACACGCAGTTGAAAGACATCAACAACTTGATGGGGGGAGGGGGGGGGCAGTTGCTGTGGTATTTCAAAGGGGTAGCAGCCTACAGATTTACTAAACTCGAACCCACCACAAAACCACTGAGCAGCCACACTTTAGTTGTTGCTTTATAAAACGTATCTGTCAAATTGGAACATTTAACCATAATAACATAGTAATTATCATAGTCATAGAGGATATTCAGACCTGAGCGCAGTGGGGTGATTTTTGCAGAGCCCTGTGATTAGATAGTCGCCACCCTGCCAAAGTGAAAACCCGCCCTGTGCAGGTCTGTGAAGGGTTGGTGAAGATCACGCTCATCTGCGTTTACCTGCACATACCCTCACTCACCATCAAATGATTTTGCAGTGTGTGTGCGTAATCCAGAACCTATTCTGCTGGTGCGATAGAAACAGGTTCAAGGTGGAGCTGATGTCACACCTTGTTCCTGAAAATGCCTTGGCAAGCCTGAGTTTTCCATTACTCCCAGAAAGAAGATGGTTACCACCCCCAAACGCCAGTTTCCTGTCAATCAACTTGCCAATGGTTTGCTATCAGAAAAGACCCTGGATTCTTTAACAGAATGGCCTCACGCATGCGCTATATGATCTGAATGTATGAGCAGTCGATTGCTAATTGGCCAACTTGCGGAATCACGGGGCTGCAATCAGGTCTAAATAACCACCCAAGTAACATAAAACACATATGAAAATGTTATTTTTATTTTATTCTGAAACATACAAAGAAAAAAGTGTACATTTTTGAAAACCCAATGTTTCTTCCTAGACAATCAATAATGCAGTGGTTACCGTCCCGGCTTACTTCAATGATTCTCAGAGACAGGCAACTAAAGATGCTGGAACCATTTCAGGACTCAATGTACTGCGCATCATCAATGAGCCGACTGCAGCTGCCATAGCTTATGGTCTGGACAAGAAGGTAATTTTAATAGATAAAATATATTTCATATGTGAATATGGATACATTAAACATTGGCTGAATCCAACATTCACTCCTCTTTGTGGTGGTCACACCTAGGTGGGTGGTGAGAGGAATGTCCTGATTTTTGATCTGGGTGGAGGCACCTTTGATGTATCTATTCTTACCATTGAAGATGGCATATTTGAGGTCAAATCAACAGCTGGTGACACTCACTTGGGAGGAGAAGACTTTGATAACCGTATGGTTAACCACTTTGTAGGAGAGTTCAAACGCAAGCACAAGAAGGATATTACAGAGAACAAACGCGCAATTCGCAGACTGCGGACAGCCTGCGAACGCGCCAAGCGCACCTTGTCTTCCAGCACCCAAGCCAGTATTGAGATAGATTCCCTCTTTGAGGGAGTTGATTTTTACACGTCTCTTACCCGTGCCCGATTTGAGGAACTCAATGCTGACCTCTTCCGTGGTACTTTGGAACCAGTTGAGAAATCGCTGAGGGACGCCAAGCTGGACAAAGCCCAGATCCATGATATCGTCTTGGTTGGGGGGTCTACACGCATTCCAAAAATACAAAAACTCCTGCAGGACTTCTTTAATGGAAGAGAACTTAATAAAAGTATTAACCCAGATGAGGCTGTGGCCTACGGAGCAGGTAAGAATGTTTATCGCTCTTTCAGGTATTTCCTTTTACAGTAAATCACATGTCTGTTCTTCCGCTGCTGAAGGACAAGAATTTTATGTTTGCAATTTTAAAGTAACTGTCCGATTATTGCTTTATATAGGGGTTACATTATATAATTTTTTGTAGACAGTAAAGTGATGATATTTTTAGATGTAGACTGACTCTTGAACTGGGATTTAATAAGCATGTGCAGCTAATTTCTGTTCTTAATATTTACTGATGTCCTATGATGCCCTAACACTAGCTAGTAATACGCTATAGGACTGGGGAGGTTACCTGGGGAAATATGTACATGGTGGAAGAGGTGGCTTATTGGTTTGTTGGCACAGGCCATTTGATAGTGGGGACACAGCACTTGGTACATTGAAGCCAGCTCCGGGCGACATGGTAGACACATAGCGGCCGTGGCCAGATGTGAAGGTGGGCTGATCAGGGGTGTGGCATCATGATTGCATCATTGTGGTTCTGCTCCTGCTATACATTGCCAAAAAAGCAGACACTGTATAACGAGGTCGGGGCTACGATGATGCGATATGCCATTGCCCGATTTTCAGGAGCCTCCTGTAGATTTATGACTCATGATTGTATCCATGTAATGTTACAGCGAGAAATGCATAGACAATTCAGTGGGCATTTCTGAGCAGAGACATGGAGGTGTCTAATAATTTTACCTACATAATTCAGCGCATATGCAAATAAAATGTGTATAATTTCCCAGGAAGAGCTATAATAGTATTTGCTGCATATGTTGAGATTGTATAAAGGACACAATAAAATATATTTAATGTATGATTTGAACATTTAGATTGTATTAATTGTTGAAATGTTGAGGAAGCTATGTATCTACTAAGGCTGAGCTTGACTTTTGTCACTAAATCATTGATTATTTAGGTTCCATTGCCCTGAAATCCTGTCCAATTCTCTATCTTCAGCCGTTCAAGCCGCCATCCTCTCTGGTGACACATCTGAAAATGTTCAAGATCTTCTGTTGCTGGATGTGACGCCTCTATCTCTCGGTATTGAGACAGCTGGCGGGGTGATGACTGTGCTCATCAAACGCAACACCACCATACCCACCAAGCAGACCCAGACCTTCACAACCTACTCTGACAACCAGCCGGGAGTCCTCATCCAGGTAATGAGGGCAGACAAACCTTTAGTGATAGCCTAGAACAGATCTATCCTGTTACTTCAGTTGGGAGCCAATCTCTGTTACAATTCTATGTTTACATTCAAGTACTAAAATATTTATTTATTACCAGTTATTTATATATTGCACATATTCCGCAGCGCTTTACAGAGAATATTTGAACAATCACATCAGTCCCTGCCCCAGTGGAGCTTACAATCTATATTCCCTACCACATATACACGCACACACAGACATTCCAGGGTTAATTTTGTTGGTATCCAATTGACCTGGAGTATATACAAACTCCGCACAGTTAGTGCCATGGTGTGAATCAGACCCATGACCTCAGCGCTGTGAGGCAGTAATGCCAACACTGTCACTGCCTGATGTTCTCTTATAGACTCGAAGTCTATAGAACTCCCATCTTAGTAAATAAACCCATAGACTACTGTATAGTGGGTGAGCCAAAGACCACTTTAAACTTCCATTAAACGATATTCGTTGCATTTGATGATACTTCATTACTTCACATGATTTGAACTTACATAAAGCATTGACCTATGCATGA
Source organism: Crinia signifera (assembly GCF_055691185.1). NCBI lineage: Eukaryota > Metazoa > Chordata > Amphibia > Anura > Myobatrachidae > Crinia > Crinia signifera. The sequence continues at coordinate 33,392,281 of NC_139226.1, forward strand.
ACATTGGAAGATAGTCTGATAGCTAAGCTGACTATTGAATCAGTTATGAAAAACATGTGATTATATGCAAGTCCCACTGATTAAAAATGTTGGTACTCTCATTGCAACATGATGCAACACATAAAGTTTATCAGAAAATGTAAAACCAATAAGACGTTTAGTTGTTGCCACTGTTGAAAACAGAGAACTTTAGGCATCAGCTGAATTCTTTAAGCAGATGGAAATTGCAACAGTGACCTCTCAAGACCAAAAAGAGTACTGCACTCCTATACATTTAAAAAATGGGACGGAAGAACAAGGAAATACAAACAATCAACAGGTGTACATATTATATAATAGCGGCTGAAGTAAGGCGCATCTCAAAAATACACAACTTGGCTAATAATGCTGTGGTTTTAAGTACAAATGAATATGTAAAGTTACCACACCATTGCCTTGTGTAACTTAATACCAAATACAGTTTTAATTAGCTAAATTGGGATAATTGTATGAGAGATTTAGCTATCTCTTATATGTTCCATTTAAGAGTCCTGTTGGAGAAAAATGATTATTATCTAACAAGGTACTTTAATAGTTGACAATGAACAGCATTACAACAGTTAAAAAGAGTTAAAGATCTTATGAAATACCTTATATTGTTACATGTGCATTCATCAACATACAACATCCCTGTAGATTTAATGTTTTGACCTTTTAACCAAACACGTTCCAACCATTAGTTTGAAACTACTTGACCTGCCCCCAGATTGCCTAAGCCTGCTCTATGTTATATGTAATTATGATTTGGTTGGTAGGTCTTTGAGGGTGAAAGAGCAATGACTAAAGACAACAATCTTCTGGGGAAGTTTGAGCTGACTGGAATCCCACCCGCTCCTCGTGGTGTTCCCCAAATTGAGGTGACCTTTGACATTGATGCTAATGGGATCATGAATGTATCAGCGTCAGACAAGAGCACCGGGAAGGAGAATAAAATCACTATAACCAATGATAAGGGTGAGTGATGCCTAAGGCAATAGACAGGAGTGAAGTGGGTCAATAATCCAACTTTTACAATCGTATTCATCGATCAAAACTTTGTAACTACAAAACATGAGGTTTTGTATGTTGGCCTTATTAACAAACTCTTTGATTGGGTGTTTTTTTCTCTAACAATATAACAAAAAGAAACATTTAGGTGCCTAGCATTATTTTTTTACAAAAATATTGGCCCACCAACCACGACCAGGTGACCTTATCTGGAGGATCCTTAACACTAAGGATCCACCTTAGTGTTTGCCCAGCTTGTATGGTGAGAGATGATAGGGAAAATTGCTGGGATTTAAAACACTCAGTGCTTACACACCGAGTGTTTTTCAGCGGCCGGGCTTGCGATGATGTGGGAGTGCGCATCAACACTCACCGCTCATTGAAGCCCCATGCACACTCGGCGGCTTTCAAACTGAAGACAAGAAAAGTTGCCCAGTGTGTATGGGCCTTTAACTTCAAGTTCAGGTCATGGACCCCCCCAGAGAGTATTAGAATTCTTCTGATTAGCAGTGCCTAGAACTTCAGAGCATACTTGCCTACCCTCCCAGAATGGCTGGAAGGCTCCCAGAATTTGAGTCCCCCTTCTGGCCCCCGGGGAAGGTGAGCAAGTCTACCACATGTTCACCAAAGCCCCAGCAACCCCTGGAGCCCCTAAAACAAATTACGGAATTCGCTTGTCCGCGGGGAGAGGGGGCTAAAATTATGGGATTCGTGTCATTTTGCGTCATTTTAGCTCTGCTCCCTCCCTGCAGACCAACAAATTGCTGAGCAACTTCAAAAGTTGGTAAGTATGCTTTAGAGCAGGCATGTCCAAACTATGGCCCTCCAACTGTTGTGAAAATACACATCCCAGCATGCCTTGCCAAAGTTTAAGCATTCCCTAATAGCAAAACTGTGGCAAGGCATGATGGGCTTGTAGTTTCATCACAGCTGGAGGGCCATAGTTTGGACATGCCTACTTTAGAGTGTTCAACAGTGTACAGTAGCTCATACTGTAAAGGTGCCCATACACTAGTAAGATTTAACTTTAGATCTGGCTGGTTGGAACAAAAACATGGTTATGGATGAGTGACAGTTTGTTAGTTTTCCAGCATTTTCAAGCAAATGGTCAACTGTCATTTGCTCTTATCCACAACCAGGATTTTGTTCCAACCAGCCAGATCTGAAGATAAATCTGCGTGTGTATGGCCACCTTAAGTGTTTCTGTATTAAAGGGATGTTATAGCAAGCCAAGGTATAACTATTGTATGGGAACCATGGCTTATTTTTCAACACAGCTCTGTAAAGAATACCCAGTAAATAAACTGTTGACATTTTGGGATCAATTTATCAATTTGTTTTATCATACACACGAGTTTTAAAAATTCATGATTATTGGTGCTCCAACCAATCAGCTCCCAGCTGTCTTTTTTTTAAAAAAACATGACAGTTGGGAGCTGATTGGCTGGAGCACCATTTAAGTTTTAAACTCATTGAGTATGATAAAATTTGATGATAAATGGGCCCCTTAGTAAATAAACCTAGTAATAGTACATAAGGGTCTGTAAAGGGTTCCACAAATTCTCCTGGTAAAATTGACTTCCATTTTTTCATGGGTACATTGTTTTTTGGGGGCGCAGGCCGTCTGAGCAAGGAAGACATTGAGCGTATGGTACAAGAGGCTGACAGATATAAGGCTGAAGACGAAGTTCAGAGAGAAAAGATTTCAGCCAAAAACTCGCTGGAGTCATTGGCCTTCAATATGAAGAGCACGGCTGAAGATGAGAAGCTAAAGGACAAGATTAGTCCTGAGGACAAACAGAAAATCTTAGATAAGTGCAATGAGGTCATCTCCTGGTTGGACAAAAACCAAGTAAGTAATCCATGCCATTTGATCAAAAATGCTTTTATAAAGGCTTTATTTTATAGCACACAGCTGGACGACAGCACTTACTGTAGGTCAAAACAGATGTATGGGGCCCATATGGAGCACTAATAGCATCACCATTAACCCCCTTCAGTGGTAATCACGAGAATTTTCCAGGCTACGCCTTATTGCCCAGATTGGCATAGCCCGGAAAATTCTCGGGATTGCTGCTGGTGGGAGCCGGGCATTGTCGCTGAGCTGATGGCTGAATGCTGCCCGACTCTGGCTGTTCGGCATCGTGTCCCCTTCCCCTCTTGCCTAACCCCTGCACCCCCCCGTGGCTATGTGACGGTCTATGACCTGCGGCGATGTCACGCCGGTTGCTGGAGGCAGGGCCGGGTTGCCGGGGGGGGGGGGGGGTCGGGCAACGGCTGACATAGTGTTCAGTGGCGCTGCCCGGACCCTAGACACAGTGTGATGGGGTTTTTTTTAGGTAGTGCTCCCCATAAAAAAACTCGCCCAGTGGGGAGTGGTAAAGTACCTAAAAAAGAACACCACTGAAGGGGTTAATCCCCTGTGCATACAATAGTTTCAACCCTACTGTAAATCTCCAGGACCAACAATTAGGCATACTGTAATTACAGTAGAGAATTTATACTGAGAAATATATTTACAACCAACGGTTCAGTTCTGCTCCCATCAGTAGTGTCTTTTAACGGGGTTTCCACCTTCATATCAGGTGCATTATGCAGATGCAAGGTCGATTGTGAGACACAGTAGTTACATTTGTACAGCATTACATAGGACACCTTTTATGCAATGCAGTGTGCACAAAGGACTAGAACTGTAATAACGACTCTTCCAGGTGATATTAAGATATGGCTGAAGAGCACAGATCCTAGAAGTGATGTACAATAAAAATAATTTGAAAGTCAATTGGGGTGGTGGGAAGGATCGCTGTACTGGTGATTTGGCTTGTACACCATACCTACCAACTTAGTTGATCCTGGAACTGCGACCCTGCACACGCCTTCGAAAGGGTCGGAGCCTCACGAAAAATGTGCTGGAACATCACAGCAGCACTGTTGTTATGAATGTGGGGGAATGCCCTGCACTCTCTGATATACTAGGCTGCCCCTAGGTTCTCCTTGGCCCTAGGTTTTCCTTGCACAGTGTTTCCAAAAATTTTTTTCCAACTGCAGGACACTACTGCCCGCAGGAGGGATAGCTTGCAGTCCCATAAAATCAGGACTGTCCTGCTGGACAGTTGGAAGGTATGTACCCCTTTTTGAGTGGGCACCACAAATTAAATTGCATACTAAGGCTAATTTCAATCTGACTTGACAACTTTTGTTTTACAGTTCTCCTCTTTACTGCTTGTTTCTGTCATTCTTCTGTGTTTGTTCGTGTCCACCACACCACTAATTTGTCCACGTGTTTCTGCTTTGTCCTGAAAGATGGCCGAGAAGGAAGAATATGAGCACCAGCAGAAGGAGCTGCAAAACCTTTGCAACCCCATCATCACCAAGTTATACCAAGGTGCAGGCGGTGCTGGGATGCCCGGTGGAATGCCGGGAGGCTTTCCTGGAGCAGGTGGTAGTGCAGCAAGTGGTTCTTCTGGACCAACCATTGAAGAAGTTGATTGAGACACTGCACCGGCACTTTCAAGCACAGGATCCCTACCACAGTTCTGCTTTGCCAAACTCAACAGTCTTCGTAGACCATCTGATAGCTTCTGCTTGAGCTTGTTGCTGTTAAAAGAGATTGTTAATTCCATAATAGCCTTAAATAGCCTGCACTAGTTACACTTCACCGCTTAGTACAATGTGTGTGTGGTTCTAGTGGTATTTGTTCTCCTTATGTACTCTACTTGGTTATATTATGAACCTCTCACTGTGTATTTGAAAGTAGACCCTTACACCCTTGTAATACATATTATCTGAGGGTGCCAAGCTACCCCATTATGTTCTGTATCACAGCATACCTTACTGTGTATGGTGACATACGCCAATCTCCCTGGAATCCTTGGTATAAGACAAAATAATGGTAAATTATAGTTAAATCATTCCCAACTAATCTTATCAGGATCCCTTAATTGATTGTTCATTAGATCACACTGCCCACTATGCATTGTACTTAAGATTCACTGTAGGCTGCCGAATTAGGGGGGAGATGTAGCAAAACTTCAAAACAGGACAGGTGGCGAAATTGCCCACAACATCCAATTGGCTTCTAGCTATAATTTTAAAGAAAGCAATGGATGATAGCTTCAAGCTAATTGGTTGCAATTGGCAAGTCCTCCACTTTTCCTCTTTAGAAGGGTTGATAGATTTCGCCCAAATTGCTCTAATGATGCAGCTTCCTTTGGCTGTTTAATTAATATTTGCTGGCTGCCACATACATCACATACCCTTTTGACTAATAAGCATTTTAATAATGTTTATTGTCCATTTGATAACAAGGCAGAAATATGAAAAATGTCCATTTATCCATTGAAGATGCAATGCATACTGTACCATCTGTATTACATAAGCCTTCTATCGTACAGAGTGATACCAAGCACGTCAGTCATACCGTACTGTATGTACAATAATCGCCATGACAACTGATCACATGATGTGTGTGCGAGCATCGTTATCTAAATGACAAACAACAAACACGTACCATGAACATTTTATGAGAATTGTTTTTGACGTAATCAAATCTTTAACACCAATCAATTAAAAACTCACAAAGCAACCACATACAGAAGGGAGGGCAGAAAAACCAGAACAAAAAGGCCAAACTCTACCTTCCAGCGTACTTGTAAAACTTGCTTCTAGTCCTATTGACGAACCTTATGTCAATCAATCCCAATAGTCCAATAAAACAAATTACTGTTACTGATGCCCGTACCACAATGATTGTCTTCCTCAGGAATTAATACTCCTGTAGCAAAATCTCTCAAACCACTGTCTTCATTATTGAACCATTCTCTTTGATTTAAACTTCCAAAGTCGTCCTTCCATGCTCTATGCTCCGTTAGTGCTGCTGATAGTCATTGTTCCAGTAGTCCCATATCTGTCATGGTGGATGTGACAAACAGTATATTCTGGAATGTATAAGGTACAAAAACCCTGAACTTTGTTTTGTTAAGCACAATAACTTCCGACAGTAAATATGGATCCCGGAATCTGTAGAGATAAGTGCCTTTCCGGATTGTCTTCCAGGATTTTGAGCCAACCAATGATTGACCGTATTCTCTCATTAAATAAATTTCCTGTCTCCTCATTAAGCTCTCGCACTAATTGTTTTCCTTCATTTTTGTCTTAGTTCCTATAAGTAAAACAAAACTTTTGAATAGATGAAAACTTATTGAATAACCTGATGCAACCAGAACAATTGTGCTGTAGCCGATAGCAACTCATTGGATATTTGATTAGATCGTTATCTTTCAACATGGATGAAAACAAAAACAGGTGTTGAATTAGTGACTATGGCTCCCACTGGTGATGTGTTAATCTAATAAATAATTAGGAAATGTTACGAGTATTCAGTATTTGTGAATGGTCCAATGCCACCATTTTCTGTGTTGACTACCATCATCATCACAATGCAATGTAGACTGTCCATCTCTATTGCAAGTTCATCCATTAGCTGTCTTGGTAATTTTGCCATTTTTGGTTTCTTTCAAAAGAGCATTACTTGTTAAGAGGCATCAAAGAAACTCTTCATAGCCAGGTGCAAGGATTTTCAACACCCTAGGCCAGGCATGTCCAAACTATGGCCCTTCAGCTGTTGTGAAACTACAAGTCCCATCATGCCTTGCCACAGGAATGCAACTATGGCAAGGCATGCTGGAATGTGTAGTCTCACAACAGCTGGAGGGCCACAGTTTGCACATGCCTGGCCTAGGCAAAACTTCAGCTCGCACCACACACACACCAATACCAACTTTCCAGAACCTCACAGGAACATGAGTAGGTGGCTTCTTAGAAGTTCGACACCTGACATTTGCATTACGATCAACAAAGATGTTTTCCTCAGTCATCATTAATTATGTGATAGTCAGACCCAGATCGTGGAACCCATAGGCAGCTTCCTAATGGTAGAGCCAGCCCTGTTCATTGCATGAGCACCATCAATGGAACACCTGAAATGTTCCTTGCACCAGAGAACTTACCGAAATATAATTTTTGGGCAGACTTTGGTTTTCAAACTGTTCAAACTTCCTATCAATCATGGACTAACTGCTTGGCATCTGTTTCCACAAATGCGTGACTGCAAGTGTTCCAAACTCTACCGTTATCTGTAGCATTCAGTGGGGGATAAGTATCACACCTTGCAGAGTGGTAAAGTACCAGGATGTCTGCTTCTGACATTATGCAAGCTGTGTGGTGATTTACTGTATCAACACGTGGAGAGAGATAAAGTGGGCAGAGATACAGTACTATCCGTCATTTTACATGCTGAGTTATAAAAAAAAACGCAGGGGCAGATTGGTTGGTACTTTAACACTCTCCACTTTATCACTCTCCAAACTTTGATACATCTCTCCAAGTGTACCCGAGTGCTCGAATTAGGAGGACATTAACTAAAATGGGAGTTTTATTGAAGATGGGATTTTAAAGTGGTGAGTAGTGGCCCAGCCAATCAGATCCTTACTGACTTTTTTCAAACACAGCCTGTAACATGGCAGTTAGCAGCTGATTGGCTGGACATTTATCTCTCCTTATCACCCTTGCATTTATCTCTTGTTAAGGCTTAATACATCTGCCCCATTTTGTCAAATGTAGCCTGTAACATGGCAGTTAGGAGCTGATTGGCTGGCTGTTTATCACTCTCCATTTTACCACTTTTTGAAGCTTAGTACATCTGGGACTTAATCTATTTGTAGTTACCGGTAAATTGTCATTTTAACTCTTCCATGCCAAGACATTCATGTTTTCTTTGACCTTATTCTGTAATGTGTACTGTCTCTATAAGAACTTGAAGCTTCTACTGCACCAACGTGAGTCTGACACATTTATTTTCTCATTTGGTAGTAATAAAGCACTGTATATACGGAGCCTGGGTTTGGTTCCATTTCTCCTATGGGGTGTACAGATGGAGCGTCCCTTGTCCTTGCTCGGTGCCCAGCAGAACGCCCCCCTCTGGTAAGCACCGGCGGACAGGGACTCCATTAAACTGGGGCGTGCATGCGTCCCAGTCTCTCGGCGGCTGGGTGCTGGGACCCTGCCCGTCTCCACTTTGGGGAGCGCATCACCGCTCATCACTGGGCCGTACACAATGGGCGGCTTTCAGCACAAAATCGCCCAGTGTGTATGGGCCTGTACTCATGTGTTAGCTGCAGCTTATTTCCAGTATCAGATGCTGTTAGGACTGTGAGGGGGCATGGGTGAGGGGGGTGTCTATAATTCTAGGTTCTATTTCTCCATCATGAATTCACGGCCCATAAAAACTACTAATAGATCGGCCTAGTTCCAGAATAGTTTATTTGTACATCCCTTGGACTTGCAAAGTATGGGTCCTTGTAATGGCATAACAGTAGCCTATGCTGTGATTAGGTATCAATGCTGGAGGTGTATTGAGTTGGAGAGAGTTAAAGGGAAGATAGAAGAAGTACCAGCCATTCAACTCCTAACTGCCATCATTGAAATCATTGAAACATAGGGCTGATTCAGGCACACTCACTGGGCTGCGAGTTCACAGCCCGAGCGTTTATTGAAGACCGAAAATGCGCATGGTTCACAGTGCGCATGTGAGAGGCTCCCTATGAATGAAGCCGGCGATGGCTAGCCATCTCTGGGAATTCACAGGTTGATTGACAGGTTGAGAGGGAGTGCCACTGACGTCTGTCTCCTTCTCCCCAAGGTGATTGCAGCGCTGAGTAAGCCTACACTTAGGCCCTTATTCAGGTTGATTCAGTCCGTTGCGAATTTGCATGGGGGACCGATGTTTTGCGTATATGCACAGCAGCATTTCTGCACTTGTGTATACGCTGGCAGTATGCGAACTTGGCGCAAAATCTGTTCGCCGAGTGCGCGCTCCCTGCCTTTCGAGCGGGGGGGGGGGGAGAGGAGAGGGACGTGGGGTGCCGGCCTGGGCCATTAGCATATGGGAACGCGTTTCATGGGCGTTCACATGCTAATGCGTTTGTGATGCATGTGCGGGGGGGGGGGGGCAGACTGCTGACATAACCAGATGTCAGTTGCCCGCCCAATTCCGTGGAATTATACACGCATATGTACAAATGGTCTGGACCACCATTACATATGTGTGCGCTTTCAGCATCATTCGATATTCAGCATCCATCAATAGATGGGGGAGGTTCCCACTGAAATGCGAATATGTGTTTATGTAAAACATCCATTGGCATGCCGGGCAAACGAACCCGGCGTGCGAAGGGGGGCGGGTGTACTACCATTCACAGGGCAGGTTCTGGTTGACTCGCAAGGGTGCGAATTCGTGCCCGAGCGAGTCAGCCAGAATAAGGCCTTTAATTGGTGGCTGCAAACAGGGGAAAGATGATTGCAAAAGGATTCCCCCTATGTGCACGGCTGTGTACACATTCGCAGCTGTGCACATGGGTGGGATTTCACATGTGCAGGTTGTTGTGGGGCGCTGTTTACCTGATCGCTGGGCATGCGAGGACCTGATTCACTCATGTTAGCAAGGCTACAATTGGACAGATAGACAAAACCATGCTGCACTGAAGGTGGGGCAGATGTAACATGTGCAGAGAGAGTTAGATTTGGGTGAGGTGTGTCCAACCTGAAATCTAACTTGCAGTGTAATAATAGAGCAGACAATAGTTACCCTGCACAGAAACAAAATAACTCACCCATATCAAACTCTCTCTGCACATCAGAGGCAGAACTCTGGGAGGCAATGGAGTCATCTGCCGCCGGGCTCCTGCTCCCAAGGGGGCACCTCTCCTCCCCTTCAAGTTTGAATCAGTTAATTGAAAGCAGTTGATATCGCTAATGTGGCTGTTTGGGTTCAAACATAATCTTTGCAAGTGTCATACTCTGTTTTAGATCCCATGACCTGTCCTAATGGAGACAGATACCTTAGTGATTGAGCTATTTGGGGGGCACCAACTTTTATCTTGCCTCTAGGCAACTCTGATGAACTTACGCCACTGCTGCACATGTTACATCTGCCCCACCTGCAGTGCAGCATGGTTTTGTCCATCTGATAGCAGATAAGAACCACTTGATCCATTAAATCTTTTGGTAACCTCAACCCTATTGGATCCTTAGTTTTTGGAAAGATATTCATATAACCAACCCAAGCAAGTTACTGGCTGTTTTTGAAAAATGCCAGCTGAAGCTGGTTGGTTGGCACATTACCGCTCTCCAAGGCTTACCCCCATTAATACCATTTATTTTATATACAGTAGCTCAAACATATTCCTCAGCGCTTTACAGAGAATGTGTGGCCAGTCACATCAGTCTCTGCCCCATTGGAGTTTACTATCTATATTCCCTACCACATGTACACGCACACACATTCATTTTTTTAGGAACCAATTAACCTACCAGTATACTTTTGGATAGGAGGGGGGGGACTCACGAAAGCACTGGAAGAATATACAAACTCCACATGGTTATATTTTATACAGTAATTCCATCAGTAACTAATATTAATTAATAGACGGTTGAAGTTTTAAGAAAACCAATCGTTATATTGTACGATCCTAATTAAAATATTTAATTTAGCCTATCGCTATTTTTGTAGCGTTAGGGAAATAGGCTCTCCGAAGGCTCGACTGCTGTTCCACGTTAATTGCACAATGTTGTTTAAACAGGGAACTAGTTGGATTAATGTGTGTTGTTTTGTGATAATACCGCTTGCAATTAACAATAACATAACAGTTATTATATGTAAGCTGCTTAAGTCCGTTTTCTCTCTGTTATATGTACTGTATCTATTGGTTTCTATATGTACTCATGCTAACTTGGTTTTGTAGCAAATATGTTTCTGATTCTTTTACTGCTTTTATACCAAAAGGCCGTTTTTTGACCTATTTACACACCTGTCATCAGCGGAGGCGGGCCCTTTTGCCGGCGCATGGAGATTACATCATCTCCGAGCGCCAGAAAATCCGCCAGCTGGGACTCCCCGCGACATGGACAGCATGCTGGGGGAAGCCCAGCACTCTGGAAAGCTGCCGGGCTCCCCCCAGCCTCCATCTGCGTGCCCACATCCTCCGCACACAAGCATCCATTCATCTCCTCCCCGGCTCTGATGCTCTCTGCATAGTACAGCAGCCGCTCTCAACCTCCGTACTGACCATAGGACGCTGTGTCAGGAGGTATATGCCCCCTTCATTGATGTAAACGGGTCCTGGGTCGGATGCACCCGGTATACCCTTTTGCCCCTGAACATCCTGCAGATTTCCCATGTGGGATTGCTGGGGCAAAGACCCAGAATAGTTTTCAAGGGTGCATTTACACTGAGCCCGGATCCGGGCCAACCCGGCAATATCCCGGGAAATTAGTTTGTTGTAAAAAGGGTGTTATATGTAATTATTGCTTTCTCGTGGTTGTAGCTGTATGCGGCATTATGCTGAGCAGTAGCAGGAGCAACATGTATCATTTCTGATCAGTCAGTTTAATGGATTGCTTCTCAGGGGATGTAATTGGCATCCCGGTACTAACGATATCGTCGAACGGAAGACCGGCACTGGAATCGTAACATCTGTGGGCCAACATCCTGAATGTATCTTTCAGGGATAGGTACATGCGTGTCTGCAAGACACGCGTTGATCAAGTAACAAGTCCGGAGCATCTCTATTCCCCCTGGCAATTCCCCATTGCTGCCTGTGACTCGCAGCAAACATTATGCTGACAAACGGAGTTTAAATACAGACGTCGGCCACGCGGCTGCTCTCCCCCCTCCCACGCCGTGAAAAACCCCATGTCGACGTTTTGAGCTTCCCCATGTCGACCCAATGCTTGTGTCAACCTAATGACCTGTCGACATAACCCATGTCGACCTTCAGTCATGTTGATCTTCCTGCATCATGTCGAGCTAATGCTTGTTGACCTAGTAACAGTCTATCCAATGATCCCATTCCCTTGAAGCTCGGAGGGTATTGTTGGCATCGCCATCTTCTTTGTATGTTCTTGTTTGTATCTGGTTATCCTTTATGAATATTTCCAAATCCAGGAAGACGTCTCTCTGTCCCGATCCCAGATACATCTGGCCAGGGGTGGATCCAGGATAAAATGACAGGGGGGGGGGGGGCACCATGATAAAAGAGGGTTTAGGCGAGGGAGGGGCGGTGTTAGTGGTGCCAGTGTACATGCTAAGAGAGCGGCAGGAGAGGGTGGGAATGGGATTAAAAATAGGCCCTGGCATTTAAAGTACGCAAGCCCACCATGGTGACAAAAGTGTAGGATGTAGTTGTGCGCGCTCCAGAAAAGGTGGTGTGGCCACTCAACAGGGGGCGTGTCCTTGAGTGTAGTGTACCACACCATATACAACTTCTACACATTATGCAACAAAATACTAGACCCCATTATACTTGCCCCTTACACATGATGCCAAATGGAATGAGACAAAATTCACATAATGCCACACGGATTAAGCCAAAATTCACATAATAACACACGGATTGAGCCAAAATTCACATAATGCCACACGGATTGAGCCAAAATAACACACGGATAGAGCCAAAATTCACATAATGCCACATGGATTGTGTCAAAATTCACATTATGCCACACTGATTGAGCCAAAATTCACATAATGCCACACGGAATGAGCCAAAATTCACATAATAACACACGGATTGAGCCAAAATTCACATAATGCCAAATGGATTGAGCCAAAATTCACATAATGCCAAATGGATTGTGTCAAAATTCACATAATGCCACACGGATTGAGCCAAAATACACATAATGCCACACGGACTGAGCCAAAATTCACATAATGCCACACGGATTGAGCCAAAATACACATAATGCCACACGGACTGAGCCAAAATTCACGTAATGCCACACAGATTAAGCCAAAATTCACAATACGCTTCATAAACAGGGACACTGTGCTCCAAAGGTGCGCATTAAACATTTACTTCATAATGTCCATTACACGTTAAGTTACACGCATTGGGGGAAATTTACTAATATGAAAAATCTAGTTTTTCATATTAGTATTTTTCCTACGACTGTTTCAGTCGTATGCAAAGTCGTGTTCCGGAGGGGAATTTACAAAGCAGTCATATACGACTGCTTTGTAACCCTCCGATGTCGTAGGAATTCGTATTAGCTGGCCATATATACGGCCGCGAATACGAATTTTTCTGGCAGTCTGCACGGATCAGTCAGATCCGTGCAGGCTGCAGTGTGTAAGAAAAAATAAATAAATATATTTTTTTTTAAACGGCGTGGGGTCCCCCCAACAGCCATAACCAGCACCAGGCTGAAGGGAACCCCGGCAAATAGGGGTTCCCTGATTTTTAACAACCAGCCCCAGGCTCCAGGTCCGGGGCTGGTTCCCAAAATACGGGGGACAAAATTACTAGGGTCCCCCGTATTTTAAGAACCAGCACCAGGCCAAACCAGCCAGCAGGGTAATGCCACAGCCGGGGGAGACTTTTTATACAAGTCCCCCCGGCCAAAGCATTAACCCTCTGACCAGTCAGCCTGGCCAGGGGCCCTGGGGGAGTGGGGACCCCCCCCCCTTCCTCCAGGACTTACCAGACCAGGCTAATGCCTGGTGCTGTCCCTGGTGGCCCTGGAGCGGTGGCCACCGGGCTGATCTTGGTGTAAAAAAATAGAAGAATAAACTATTGTTTTAAACTGTGGAACTATGAGTCCCAGCAAGCCTCCCCCGCAAGCTGGGACTTGAAGAACCACAAGTCCCAGCCTGCGGGGCATTAAAGGGCCCGCTGGGTCTTGTAGTTCCACAGTCAAAAAAATAGTTAAATAAATACACACTGACACCTGAAAAATAAAAGTATAATACATACATTACACACACACTGATACTTAGCTATCTTGATCCCATAGGTAGGTCCCAGAGTCTTGATCTGGTGCCTTGTCCTGGTTCCGGATCCATGTCGGCATTCTTCACCATGTCAATCTTCGCGTCGGCGTCCGGTCCGGGGTCTGAAGAAATCCATGGTGGACCCGTGGAAGGAAATCCTACTCACCCAGGTCCACCATGGAAGTTCTTCTGGCTTGATCCGACGTAGTCCAGGGCTTCTTCCTTCTTCTTCCATCTTCTTGCTTCTTCTTCAAGCTGCCGGCGACTCCGGCAGCTCCCCGACTGTGAGAGCCGCAGAGATCCTTCCTCCTCGGCGTCTGTACTCAGAATGAATTCTGGCCCATCAGGAGCCGCCTAGCAGCCAATCAGGAGCCAGGAAAGTCGGCTCCTTATTGGCCAGAATTCATTCTGAGTACAGACGCCGAGGAGGAAGGATCTCTGCGGCTCTCACAGTCGGGGAGCTGCCGAAGTCGCCGGCAGCTTGAAGAAGAAGCAAGAAGCAAGAAGATGGAAGAAGAAGGAAGAAGCCCTGGACTATTTTCGTGCCTGTTTTACACTAATTAGCAGCCGTATTATCAATATGGCTGCTTAGTAAATCAGGAACCACCATTCTTTTGAATGGTGATTCCTGTCGTATTCTATCGATGGTGTAGACATTCGTATTTGTAAATACAAATACGAATGTGCCATCCTTAGGAATACGAATTGTTGTAAGTTCGGGATAGTAAGTCCCGAAAATACAAATGTGTAAAAAATAGGTGTATTTCTGCCTACGAATATACCTATTTTTTACGAATCCATATTGGTAAATTTCCCCCATTATGTCCATTACGTATTATGCCAAACACCATAATGCCTATTAAAAATGATGCTACATACAGTAAGTAAAAAATACAAAGTTAGCCCAAAGGCTATTAGAAGCGCTGGTGATATGTATCAAAGATCCCCAGCTATACACTGTTGCAGCCCCTTGTCAGAGGTTGTGTACCTCAAACAAGACAAGGAGAGTGGTAAAGCTCATGTAGTTTGCACTAACATGCGCTTCCAAGGGGCGCAGTCGTGTTTAGCACTAATAGACAATTAATTTCAATAAAAAAATTATTTTAAAAAAAATAACAATATCAATAAGAAGTGCACTTCAAATACATAGCAATAAACATGACAATACAAGACAGACAACATGTAACATGTTACATACAGTAAGGGCTGCTTATCTACATGCTCATTGCCAAGGGTTCCATTCTCATTGCCAGAGGTTCCATGCTTGTTGCCATGTGAGATTAAATGCTCATTGCCAAGGGGGAATACATGCTCGCGGTAAATGGGGGACAGCCACCGCCAGGCAGAAGTGATAGCCACTGACAGTGGCAGAGCCTGGCTGTATTCAGAGCACTGCAGGTCCCGGCTATTTGAAATAATACTCTTTTCACACCAGAAAATGCAT
The DNA here is from genome assembly GCF_055691185.1 of Crinia signifera. Taxonomy (NCBI): domain Eukaryota; kingdom Metazoa; phylum Chordata; class Amphibia; order Anura; family Myobatrachidae; genus Crinia; species Crinia signifera. Next base: position 33,407,580 of record NC_139226.1, read on the forward strand.
TCCTGGGTTGGCCCCTTTTACACCAGCCTAGTCCCTGCATTTTCTGGTGGGAGGGGGAGAGAAACCCCCCCCCCCCTTTAACCTGTTATCTCATTTAACCGGCTATATCTTCGGAACCAACTGACCCATTTACATGAGACAAGTATCATATTGAAGAACTTTTGAGTGGGCTTTGAATGATTTTGGTCCCGTGAAACTGGAACGATTGGTTCCAGAGTAATCTGCCCTCAAAGAAGATGAACAGCCATGAAATTACATTTAAAAAATAAAAAAAATTGGTTTAGCCACAATATCTCTGGAACATATTGACCGATATGGACCAGCCTGGTATCATATTGAGGGCCCAGCAATTTGGAATTGAATGAGATCAAACCTGAAGCTTCTGTGATGCCAGGGGGGGAACTGGCAGCCATCGGAACCAGGTGGGGGTCGGAATTAACGGGTCCTTATCCTATGGGGAAAACGTTACAGCTTTGCCAGGCGATATCTCCTGCTCCCTGGGTGGCACGTGCCCAGGTGCCCCCCCTGAATCCACCAATGCATCTGGCGGAATAGGTAGGGCAGTCTAGGGTGAGTTAGCCTTCAACATCTCCTCTCATACACTGGCAGATTACAATACTGTAATTAGATGACACACAATCCTCTCATTACTCTACAATGGGACTATAAACATTATTTATATTTGTTTATTTATTTATTATTTTTGTTTGGGGAGCAGTTTATTGTGGAATTCATTACATTACCATATGTTGGTGCCTTATTCATTCAGCGCGAGTTTGTCATTAATATTCATAGCCTAATCTAACTGACCAGCAAACTCTTATTTTGGGATACGGTCAGAAGTCGACCCTATTTAGTTCATCATGCTTTGGGTCGACCACTGAGGGTCAACATGGCTTATGTTGACCAGGAAATAGGTGGCTAATACATGGTTAAGGTTGGTAGGGTTGGAAGGTCGACAAAAGCATTATGTCGACAATAGAAAGGTTGACAGTCAAAAGGTTTATCACTTTTATGGAGCCGACGTGCCGATAGGCGGTATTTCATGCCCTACCACAGGGCCGGTGCTAGGGTGTCCGGCGCCCTCCTGCAAACCATACATTTTGCGCCCTTTCACATTGCCATTGCAACAAGCTGCAGCCCGATTGGGGGAGCGTATGCAACATGCGATCCTATGGAGGATCTCGGTGCATGTACATGTATGCATACACCATCTCAGTGCTGTGTCCGCAAAATGTTGCAGGCACTAAAGGTGCCCATACATACTGCGAGAATCGCATAGTTATCGGCTAGATCACATCACACGGCATGCATGCAATGTGTGTGCGATGCTATCCGAAAGCAGTACAAAAAGTATGTGCAGCACATTACACCCCTCTCGTGACTGAGGGGGAAAGAAGGGGAGAGCAGGAGGAGATGGAAGAAGAGGGGAGGAGATAGAGGGGGCGGAGTGTTGAGGACTGGCAGCGGCACTGGCAGAGCACACCGAGAAGAGGGAAGGAAGGGGAGGCAGCGCTGCTGCCTGTTCGTCATTTCATTGACAGCTGACAGGCGCAGGGAGCAATGGGTAGGGGGCGGATCCGGACATGACATGTCATCCAGGCATTCACAGACAGCGCTACATGCCTCAGCGCAAGTGTCCGTGAGGAAGAGGGAGCTGCTCAGCCTCTCCATACTGCCGCCCCCCGCTGTCAGACAGGCGCTGCAGGCGGCTTGCAGGAGGCAGTGACAGTGAGGGCTGAGGCAGCTTTAGCAGAGCAGGGAGGGAGACAGCGCCTTTTCAGCATGGCGCCTCCCTGCTTTGCAGGAGCTGCTGCGTGGGTAGCGCCGGCCCTGCCCTACCATTCACTATAGCATGGTGGGAGAAAAAGATAGCACCATTTTCAAAGCATGGTGAGCGGACGCAGTACATTTGGACGGTGTTATTGTCGACTATGTCCTTGATAAGTCATGTTGTCATTTTGACTGTCGACCTTCCCATTGTTGACCTAATACCTACTGGTAGCTAGAAATCCCTCCCCCCCAGCAAAGCGACCCAGGCAGCAGTGAGTGCTGAGCTGGTCCCACTCCATGCATATCAAGTGAGTGGGGACCCAGCGCAGTGCATATTTGATGAGCGGGTCCCCGTCTCGTGCATATGTATTGAGTGGGACCTGCTCATTACATATGCATGTGATGGGGACCCTGCTCATTCAATATGCACCGCACTGTGTCCCCGCTCATTAGATATGTACAGGGTGGGACCAGCTCAGCGCTCACTGCTGCCTGGGTCACATATACGTTCAGCCAGCGGCGCCTACCACAGACCCCGGTGGCGCCGCTCCTTCAAGCCGTCGCGGGGTCTGCCACATATGTAGCTATGCAGCAAGCGGGGTTTTAGGAGCTCAGTCGCACAGGACCGCAGTGTTTGTTTTTTATATTCGGAAATAAGGCCCCCCGTTGGATATAGTAATGGGTGTTTACATGGGGTCCATGGAGGTGTGCTACCACAGGACAAGGTTCATGAGCAAGAGTAAGAAGGAGAAAAAAGATTTGTCTCAGTAGTGGTGCACCAAAGAATAATTTTGAGACTTAAAATGTACCTTTTAATGAATTAATTATTAAAAAAACTGCGAGATATGACAAACTACATAAAACATGAAACAATGACAGGTGAAAAATAGTGCAAGTTAAAAACTTGGGCTCATGCGGCGTCCCTTAGCACTTTCTTCCTAATTAGCTTTATTAATGATTGTCAATATGTCTGTTCCCTGAGTATCGGCTATGTAGCCTGTACTGTATATCACTCGGAGGACGTGTTATACATGATTGTATAAATAAATCTTGTCAATTGATACCCTCTTGTCTGTATGCAGAGTCTTGTATTTGTCAATTACATGTCAAATACTATACGCAAATCCCAGTTCCCATTGATGTCTCAGGTCACTGTTAGGTATTAATACAGAAATGAAAACATGAATAAACATTTATCCAATATGAGATTGTGTCAGTTTGTGTTTTTGTTACACTTAGCATATGTATCTGCAGATAATGAAACATATGTTGCAAAATGCTGCAGTATCTATTGCAATACTGGTTAAATGGCAATGCTCTTATTATACACCGTGTAGCGTATTGGTCCTACTGTTGGACCAACACAGTGATTTGCGGGTAAATTGTACTCAGGGCAGCAGGCATATATCGCCTGGTGTGTGCCGCATCGATTGGTCTGTAGGTATAAAATTCACCATATATCAGCCTATTGGTGGCTTATAGTATCCGCTTAATTCAATGCAGTATATGATGCAAAGCATAGATTGCTAATTCATGTATTGGTTATATGGTGGGCACAATTTCAATATATGACCCGGGGGGGATAGGTATGGCAAAATATAATTGGTCACGCGTGTGTGACCCAGTCCGTGCAAGGTAATCGGGTTGGCTATGCGGGTTACATTTCCTGTGTATCCATACGCTGGGATATGCAGGGTGACCTTAATCGACTCCAGTCACCGTGCCTCATGCTAGTGATAGCGGTACTGACAGAGAGACATACGCACAATATTAACAAAACAATAGAGTCCTTAAAAGGACTGAAAATCAGACAAGAGTATAGGAAGGCTAAGGGAGCGACCGCTCGGCTGTCGAGGCCGGTGTACGCTTCGCAGTTCTTCTTCAGGGCAACCCTGCCGCTGCTAATGCTTCACTGGAAATATCAGGAGCTAGAACAAGGGGCTGTGACCATGTATGCATATGGAAGCAGTGGTCAGGGCAACCAGGCATGGCCACATCATGTTGGGGACATAGTTTATTACACCCAGGGCCGGCGCCACCACTAGGCAGCTCTAGGCATTTGACTAGGGCGCCGGCCACTGGAGGGCAGCAGTTTGGAGCAGGTCCCACCCCCCCCTGGATGGAGGTGATCCCCATCACCTCCGGAGGGACTAGGTGGCCGCCACCGCATCACCCATTCCTCCTCACCACCCCTGGAGTTACTGCATCACAATACCCGGCACCTCATCCCACCCCCCCCCGCGTGGAGCGGCCGGCAATACACGGCAATACCTGGCACCCACCCCGTGTGGAGTGGCAAAATACCCGGCACCACCCCTCCCCAGGAGGAGCGCTGGATCGCCACCACCCCCCTACCCACCTAGGGTGTCTGGCACCGGCCCTCATTACACCGCTGTGAACTACTTCATACCTCATATTTTCTTCTGTGCTGGGTAAATACTGGCTGCTTTTACATGTGGCCTACAAATGTTTTACAGTTTTATTATTACACTTTGATTTAGATTACAGCTTGAATACACCCCACCTAAAATCTAATCTCTCTGCCCGTTACATCTGCCCCACCTGCAGTGCAGCATGGTTCCGCCCAGTTGCTTGCTTTCCTGCTTTAATTACAGACAAAAATCAGCAGCATAGAGAGGTGCAAAGGTGCCTACACCACCGCCAGGCCCTGGTAAAAAATTGGGTGTGGCCTATGGGGAGGACACCCCTTAAAAAAAAAAAAACCTTAGCAGGGCTGCAGGTGGGTGGCCAGCCAGCCGGCGGGTGGGAAATCCTGCTCAGGGAGAGAGAGGACAGGCTGCCGCTACAGCTGTCTCTCTCTGCAGCTCAGCACACGGCACTGAGCAGCCTGTGCTGGGCTATGGAGAGAGGCTGTGCTGCAGCAGCAGCCTGTCCTCTCTACTCACACTGCCCAACTAGCTGCAGAGGGGGAGCAGGGAGTGGGACCTGGGCCCCTCCATCTGACCCGGACCTGGGCTCCCCACCTCTTGGCGCCATTGGTGAGGTGTGCAATCTGCAATTGCTCCAGAGAGCAGCGAGTGCAAGGGAACATTGCACTGATGCACCACTATCACTCCCAACCACGGATACAGTATGTGTCGAAATGGATGTGAGGTCATGGCAAACACTAGGTGCCCTATCCTATTATTAATAACATATTTTATCTTGCTTTCAAACACAGTGAATCACTAAACCCAAGCGTGTGAGCCAGGAATAGACAGGACCTACACATAGGTGTATCACCGCTGGCATACACCTACGGAATCCGACCCAATACCAGTACCATAACTATAATATGCGCCCCCCCCCCACACACCAGAAATTACGGAAACGTCCCTCCCCCCTTCCGTAAAATAAATAGATATAATATAACAGAGGCCGCCGTCTCCTCTAGCATCCTCAAAAAGTGTCTGTTGAGGAGGCAGCCATTTTGTGATGGTCATTTTCAAGCAGCAGCCAGGAGGAGTATTGGGACCCGGACTGTAGACAAGGAGATTTGTTTGTCTCGGAGGCGGCGGCATATTTAAGGGGTAAGGCAGGCTGCTGGTCCTGAGCAGTGCAGCGTAACAATAGCCCCGGCGCCCACACTTAACTCAGTGCCTCCCCGCGACCGCGGGGTCTGCGGAGCTATGGTTACGCCACTGCCCGTTACATCACAGTTGCTAAAAAGCACCCGCAATGTGTCGCTGATGAATCAGATCCAATAGATTTTATGTGCAAGACGACCCAATGCACATGGAGACTGCACAATGGGTTGGATGGGATGTTAAACACATGCAGTTTGTACTGATTTATAGGCCGGGTCTGTCGGAATCTGGGCAAATCGGATCAAATTGCAGTAATGTATGGGGGGGGGGGGCATAAAGATGTAAACATCAGGCAAAACAACATGGAGAGTTTGGGAAGAAACCACAACATGGAGTTTGGATGTAGAACAGGGATAATCACCAGGGCTGCTGGTAAGTGTCCCTGATTGCAGTACCATTGGCTGTAAGTGGGCTGAGTTTGCCCTGGTAATGATGTATTATTTAATGTACTTTCAGCTTCAAACCCCCGGGGCGTCACAGCGAGATGAGCAACAGTGAAATTGACCTAGTTTCGGCTGTGTGGAGTTTTATGAGTTTTCATTGCATCTTGTGAGAGCACAGAAACATTGTCCCGTGTGATTCACTGCAGCACATAACAGCATATTATAGCACACGTCAGGAGTAACATGTAACATGCATGCCTGCAGAATGCACCCACAGGTCGGGACTCTCAGGGAATTAAATTAACTTAGTGAAGCCACTGTGTGAGATCACAACTAGAAATGCTCTTTACAGTCAAATGGAACCTGGATCCAAGTTGTCCACCCCAAAAAAAATAGTAATCACTGATCGGATTGGCCCACAGAGATATAGGGGAATACCCCAGGTGGCCAGCACTGCCTTGTGGCCCGCCATCCCTTCCAGGGATCAAAGGGGGCTTTTAAGACGTGATCACATGGCAAGGCGATCATCGATAGACTGCGCATGCGTACGGCCAGAGGCGTGAAGGCCCCCATACATCGAGGTGATTTTGTCCGATTTCGGCCGATTGTGAACAATTGGCCCGTTAAATCGGACCAAATCGCCTCTCCCTGACATGCCGTGTGGTCTGAGCAGGGATGCATGCGATCCATCACAACGGATCGCATGCTTCCCTGCCGCCGTGAAGGTCCCGGCAGCTTGCAGGGTATCGGGTGTCCGTACACTGCTGCGAGACGTCGCAGGCAGTGTATGAGCACCTTGACTCTAGGAGGCAATGGAATCATCTGCTGCCGGGCTCCTGCTCCCAAGGGGGCATCTTTCCTCCCCTGTCAGTTTGAATCAGTTAATTTAAAGCTGTTCATATTGCATCTGTGGCTGACTCATGTGTTTGTGTGTGTGTGTGTTTAGTGGGGGGGGGGGGGGGGGGGGGGGCACCAATATTTATCTTACCTCTGGGCAACTGGGACAAACTTACGCCACAGCATACAGCCCATAGTACCCATGCACTTGGGCGCCCTTAATGTCATTAATATGAACTAATATTAACTAATTAATGACACAGGTGGATCTCATAGCCACTTATAATTAACCTGTTTCTGATACCGACAGAGTAACTAAATCCCGGATCCGACCCGGTATTTGGAATATGTTTCAAAGCCAGGTCAGATCCGGGATTTACATCCATTTACACTGTAGTGCCAACCCGGTGCTTGGAGAGGACATCATCTGAAAAACTGGGGGAGAGAAAGAAACTCGGGTGGGGTGCACTCCAAGTCCCCTATTCAAATTATTCTGTTGGAATTAATATTTTGTTTTTTATTGTTTTATTTTTTTATTTTTATTATATTCTCTGCTTGTGCTCAAATTAAATCCTTAATTAATATTTCTCATTCATGAGAGAACAAAATTGTATAAAGAACCACCTTACTATGTGCTAATAAAATTCAAAATTGTCCTGCGAATATGGATTATGAATAATGCATGATGGTGTTATTCACATCCCGTCTGCTTGATACATTTCTCAGAAATAAAGGATGACCATCATATACCCATCAATCACACACCATTGATGATATAGGTGTCACTTATATAAGTGAACAGGGTCTAATCATTGGTCAAATCATAATATAAGCAGACAAAAGGAAGTATTGACACCTATCTATATTTACATATGTACAGTATCTGCCTTTCCCACTCCTCTTTTCTGAGAACACGGCTGTTTGTATGTATCAAAGTATCAATGCTGCAATTCACTTAAGACACATAGGGGTTTATTCTAGTTCATTCTTTCTGAAAAAATCCTTCTTAGATGGACAAAACCATGTGCACTGCAACCTCTGTTCGTGTTTAAGAAAAACAAATCGATTAAAAACTCCGTAGCCCCTAGCTTCCTGAAACCAATAATAACCCCACCAAAAGAGTTAGGCCCGAGTACTTGGCTTGGAGGCCAACCTAAGGGATTTTTTAGGTGCGGGTCAACAAGATGTATTACATGTCAACATATAGAACTCAGGACGTGCCATTCCATAAAAGACAAGGAAGGTGCTAACATAAAGATAGATTCCTTCATCAATTGTAATACTAGTTACACTATCTACATGTTGACTTGTGGGTGCGAACTTATTTATATAGGACGCACCACAAGGAAGGTTAAAATCCGCTTCCTTGAACATAGAAGGAATATAATGAAACATGCCCAAACGCACAGTGTTTCCCGCCATTTCCATGAGGTCCACGGGGGAGACCCCAAGAGCCTTAGGCTGGTGGGTTTAGAACACGTAGCAAGAACTGCACGCGGGGGAGATAGATATAGAACTCTATGTCGACAAGAGGTGTACTGGATGTACAAAATGGACTCTATACATCCAGGGGGGCTAAACGAAGCTGTAGAACTAAATACAGTGATCTAAACATTAATGATATCGATCACAAAAATAGGCCATGGAAAAACAATACTATGTAAACCCACTCACCACCGTTATTGAAACACTTACCCCTAATATCCACTTGATAAGTGGAGAACGTATGTGTATATCTTACAATAACATTACTGTAAGACTATTGTAGAAATATATATTCTTGAATTGTACTCATATACTGTTGAAAAAATATCCTCTCCCTCCTCTCCTCCCTTCTTAATACCATCCATCGGCTCTCCACCAGACAGGCAAACCCCCCCCCCCCCCCCTTTTTTGATAAATCCCGGAACGAAAAAAGTCCTGAGGAGTATCATCCCCAACCCACAGAAGAATTTGGTTTTCTGATTATTATCACAATAAAGTTTTCTATGTACTGCCTAATTAGTGTTTGATTTATATGAATATCTGTATACCTCCTCATTACATAATGTAAAGACTAAGTAGGGGACATACTCCCCAAGGAATCAAGAAACTTCTCTATAAAAAAAACTAAAAAAAAAAAAAAAAAAAAAACCAAAAAAATGGAACCCAAGTGTCTACACGAGACCAGTATGTCGACGGTGTCGACCATACCAATTTATAGTTATCATATTAATATACACTGTGTATTACTATTATTACTCAATACCAGTTATAATCTATATATGTATATTGCTTTCAGCATTCATTATCACTATTCTTTCTCCTAATGTATCTGTCCTACCTAAAAATATATCTCTGCCTACATGCGAACACACCTAAGAATAAATATACCCATCCGCTATAATTACTGGACATTTTTTAAATGAATTTTTTAAATGCATTTATTCTGTCTATATATTGTTTATAAATACTCTGTATCACCATGGATACTGTAAAATCACATGTGCGCTCCACGAATGCTCCATTAAAATGTAGGAACCTTAATTAGGTGGACTCTGGTCCTCTGGCTGATAGGGACTTGCACCGCCAATTACGTTAGAAACAGCAGCCAGTTGCGTGGCAACATACCCGGAAGTGCAATCCCGGCCATCTTTGAAAAGGGCGAGAGTCGCCAGTATATTGTATTACGAGGGAATTGTATTGGTGGAGCGCATATGCGGTTCACCAAAGCGGAAGTGACGTCACCGGATATCCGGAAACGGACTTCTGTAAGTAAACGAAATGTCTTTTTCTTTATGATCATACTTGCGTTAAAACACTCGTTTTTTAAATTAAAAAGTATGAGAAGGTTCAGCTTTGTCTCCTATTCACAATAACCTAGAGATCAACCCATTTTAGTGGTATATGTAATCAATGTGCAACAGGTGCAAATTGTTTTCCCCTCCCTCTGAGGGTATATAAACCCAGTTAGGGAACACCACAGACATCACCTTGACAAAGCTCTAAGCGAAACGCGTTGGTGTAGGGGAGCAGGCTCACCCCTAAATCTACAGACTATCCATCTACTGTCCTGCAACCGGACCAACCTCCAGGAATCATCTCCTTGGCTAACCATCAAGCCCACCAGGTAGAGCACCGCATACCATCAGGAGCTCCCTGGTCAGGAGACTGACACCCCCCTGCAAAGGGATTCAAGTGGCAACAACATCAAGCCCACCAGGTAGAGCACCCCCCAACATCTGGAGCTCCCTGGTTTTTGACATCAGCATCTCTTACTAAGGATATTGAAGTGGCAACAACATCTAGCCCACCAGGTTGAGCACCCCCAACATCAGGAGCTCCCTGGTCCGATCACCTTATCTTTCCCAGCATTTCATCACCCTCATTCCGTACGGGACAATCACCTGGAGGTGTCATAGGAACGGATACAGGACATATCACGACCAGACTGTGGGTGACTATCCCTGCTCTCCATCTATTTGTGGTATCCACCATTTCTTTTATACTGTATTTTTTAATGTATTTCATGTGATAATATATGTGAATATCTTAATTGATTAAATATTTTAGAGACACCTGTTGCACATTATTTAGCAAGCGCAGTCTCAAATCCCCCTTTTCCACTGTCTATTTTTTTGGGCTAGACTTCCCAAACCTAGAGACTGCTGCTTCAACAAAGCAGCTCAGCTCAGGCGCCCCTCGGGCCACTTTTTTAGTGACCCTACCCTTCCTTTTCTACCGGGCAGGTGTAACATGTGCAGAGAGAATTAGTTTGGGTGAGTTTTTTTGTTTCTGTGCAGGGAAAATACTGACTGCATGATTTTACACTGCAATATAGATCTCACTTTGAAGAAAAACCCCACCCAAATCTAATTCTCTCTGCACAAGTTACATCTGCCCCACCCGCAGTGCACATGGTTTTGTCCATCTAAGAAGGATTTTGTCAGAAAGAATGAACTAGAATAACCCCCATAGTCTCAAAACAGTGATGTCCTCAAATATATCAATATTAAGCTCACTCCATTTGGCAACAGTGTTGTTACTTTCTCTCATTCACAGGCAATCTAATGTCTACCTATAGATAGAAATAACATAACCACGGCATACAATTCAATTGAGTAGCTAACAGCTCAATCTACCACCTGTGAGGTGAGGCTTGGCAGATGGATCACTTTACCTCTACACACAGCATAATGAGCATGTAATTTAAATAGTCATTAGATCTGTTACACGTTCCCGCCGGCAGAACCCGGCAAATAAATGAGCCAAAAAAAACACATGGAGTATGAAAGAGAAGTGGGGGGGACAGTCGTCCTACTCAGAGCCAGCGGCAGCCTTTTTAGCCGCGGACTCACAAGAGGGGTCCCGTTACCAGTCTGGCGCTACGTAGCGCTTGTCTCCAGCAGCAGCTATCACAGGGAAATCCCGGCACAGTGGAGACGGACAGCCGGTCAAGTGAGCGCCCACGTGATCGGCTTCTTGCTTGTGACGTACGTTTCGCAGGGAAAGCTTGTTCACACGGCAGCGTCTCAGGGAAAGCTTGTTCACACGGCAGCAGACGGGATGTGAATAACATCATCATGCATTATTCATAATCCATATTCGCAGGACAATTTTGAATTTTATTAGCACATAGTAAGGTGGTTCTTTATACAATTTTGTTCTCTCATGAATGAGAAATATTAATTAAGGATTTAATTTGAGCACAAGCAGAGAATATAATAAAAATAAAAAAAATAAAACAATAAAAAACAAAATATTAATTCCAACAGAATAATTTGAATAGGGGACTAGGAGTGCACCCCACCCGAGTTTCTTTCTCTCCCCCAGTTTTTCAGATATACTTGTTATAACTCGGGGGTGCACCCCTGAGCATAACCAATAGAGCATAAAACCAAAGAAGGCCGAAGCCACTAGGTTATGTTAACTAATAATATAGGATAAATACCTAATTACTATCAGTCAGTCCCCTTCTAAATACGATTTCTCCATAATTGTGTCTCTCCCTGATTAAATAGTGCAGATCCCCACCTCTATTCTTTGAAGAGGACTTCATCTCCAAGCATTGGGACTGCTGATCAACACGGCGAGACTCGAAACACCACACTTGGGGCAAGCTTAGCACCAAGGTAAGCTGCTGCGCTGCCCCCAGCCCCCGTCTGCAAGGTGAATGAATGCCGCACACAGATGGCCCACAATTAAGCCCTGCCCCCTCTGGCATTAGGCCCCGGCCCCTATTGTGATGTGCAATCATGTGCACTGTCCTCCCAAGTCCCCCCTACTGTTTGGCAGCTGCTGCAATGTCCCTCCACTCACATGAACTTGTAAATACCTGTAGTTCCTGCTTTAAATATGTGTGTGAGTGTGTGTGTGTGTGTGTGTGTGTGTGTGTGTATGTATGTATGATTTTTTGGGGGGAATTGTCCTGCTATCCTGACCGCAGCAGTGGTGTACATGCGCACAGAATCTACTCCCTTGCAAGATAGAGGGACAGGGGGCATGCCAGCAGCTCACAGAGCACTGGGCATACCCCCTCAGTAACTGTAAACATTGCCGCAAATCCACACCCACTTTTGCCAAGGTCACGCCCCCTTTTCAGGAGTGCATATTGGAAACCCCCTTCTGCAAATCCTGCATTTGCCCCTGCGAGGGGATATGTATGCGAACACATCCCCTCCCATGCGGCCAAAAAGGAGTCAAATCATTTGATGATAGCCAACCAACTAATGATATTGCTGCCAGGGACCTGCAGCCAGCTTTCCTCCTGGCTTCTGCTGAAATGAACACTCATAAAATGTCCGCCCCCATACAGCAGACAGTTCTCTGAAACTGTCTGCTGTTTGGGGGCGGACATTTTGGTATGGTCCGTTTTTTATCTCAGCAGAAGCCAGGAGGGGAGCCGGCTGCGGGTCCCTGGCACTCAAAGACAGCGGAAAGTAAGGAACGGGGGCGGTGGTGGGAGGGGGAGGGTTGGTGTTCATTATCTTTACTGGGTGGGGGCTCTGCCAAAATTTTCGGCGGGGGGGGGGCGTGGTTTTTATAGTTACGCCACTGCCTATCGAGTGTGATACTCGCCAAAGGTGTTTGCAAAGGGGCTCTCCACATGTGCTTATATGTGCATGCTCATTCGCAGACCCCCCCCCGCTATTGTAAACCGGGCCAAGTTCAGACCCGTCATTTGATTTATTTAGAAAGCAGAGTAAAGCCCCGTACACACGGCGGAGATATATTGCTCTGTGTCTCCTTTTCATCAGCGACCAGAGATGGTCGCTGATGAAAGGGAACCTCTGCCGGCGGTGCCGCAGAGGTAATTAGCTGGTCGCAGGAGCAAGCTCCTGCGAGCAGCAATTACAATGTGGCTGAAAACGGGAGCACGCACCCGGCGATTTATCACCGGGGCACGCTTCCATCACTGGCAATATGGCCGCCTGCGACCATATTCCCAGCGATTATAGCCCCTATCGCCCCATTAGTGACACTTGCAGCGGTGCCTTGGTTTGGCAGTCCAGGACCAATGAAAAATATTTATGGTGAATGTAATGAGAGATCTTACACTTTAATTACTGATGGACATATTTCCACGTGCAATGATATTGGTAGGTAGCTATTTATCAGTCATTGAGACTGCAGTTCTGATTGGTTAGCCCATATTTAGCTATAACGCCTATAATTAAACCACTTTGTTTATTTGTTTTTTATGCTGGGTATTACTTGTTTTTGTATATGTTGACCCATTGTATATTTGTATAAGCGATGAATGGAGAGTTAGTTAGTCTTGAAGTATTATATCAGGAACAGGTTTATTATAAGTGGCTATGAGATCCACATGTGTCATTAATTAGCGGCTTGCTGTGTAAATACTGTATACTGTGCATAGACTTGGTACGTGCTTTATTTTTCATATCTGAGGAAGAATTTAACTTCAAACTATAAGTGGATTTTCCTATTTATATTAAATTTAAGGGCCTGATTCACTACAGATCGCATAAAACAATCCACAGCGCAGTTTCACGATGGTCGCAAAACTGTACGGGGTACGACCCATCCTCATTACACACTAGTAGAAATAGCTAAATAGATCAATTGATCTGCAGATACTGTATATCTACAGACGGATCGGGCAGCATGTTCTCTGTAAACGCTGCCTGATCCGTCAGGATTGACTTCCCAAATGTCTGGGTGCATGGAGCTGTCAATCACCGCCGAGTACTGACGCGGCTGTACGGGCAGTCAGTGGCTTGTCCGTACTCAAAGCACGATGCGCCAATATATCTTTAGATATATCAGGAGTCCACTGCATTGCACAGCAAATGAGCTATATCTATAAACGACGTAGTTCACAGATATATCGATGGTACACACTGGACGATGGTGCATTGATATATCGTCCAGCCCAGTGGTCGAAGTGGAAATTTTGAAGTGGAGGTATGGAAATTTTGAAGTGGGGTTATGGAAAAGTAAAGAGTGAATATAGTGCGCACCTTCGGACACCCCCCTGTCCATCAACGTCCCCTGCCAGACTGCCCCGTTGTACAGGGGTCGTACAAAAGCACAATATGCGCTGCTGAGTGATCAGAGAGCATCCTGAGGGGGAAAAAAAAGTTTTTTTTTTATCTTCAGATTAAAGTGGCGGTATGGCATACCCCCGTATACCGCCCCACTTCGACCACTGGTCCAGCCAATATATCAGCCAATGTGTGTGCATACAGATAACCGTGTAGCTCCATGCAGCAAGTTCAGGGCTGGGCAACACCGGCCCTCCAGATGTTGATGAACTACACATCCCAGGATGCTTTGCATTAGTTTTGCTATGTGGCCATGCTGAAACTGATGCAAGGCATGCTGGGATGTGTAGTTCATCAACATCTGGAGGGCCGGTGTTGCCCAGCCCTGAGCAAGATGGAATTAATTACACCCAATCTGCATTGAACTCTTCATCAGGCCTAAAGACTCTCACAGATATAGATAGAGTATGGGAGCTTTTTGTGTAGGACAAAAATACACTTATTGTATAACAAAAAAAAAAAGGCACTAGTCCAATGCTATATAACTGCCGGTGTGTGCAACAGAAACAGGTTTCTCAATAAAAGTAAATATAGCAACTGCAAATGCTTTTCGGGAAGCCAGCCAGAATGAAAGCTATACATTTTCATCTGTCTGCTGTTGCCATGTTTGTAGGTTGCTAGACAAGTTTCCACATGAGGCTCTGAGACTATGGGGCAGATGTATTAAGCCTGGAGAAGAGATAAACTGGAGTTAAAGTGGAGATAACATGGAAGAGATAACGCACCAGCCAATCAGCTGTGTTTGAAATATGACAGTTGGGATCTGATTGGCTGGTGCGTTATCTCCTTCCACTTTATCTCCAGTTTATCTCTTCACCAGGCTTAATACATCTGCCCCTATGAACCTAAAAGAGAGAAGGTTTCCCTATCGAGTTTTCCTGGGACAATGATCAGACCTTGATATAAAATGTTCTAATGGGTGAATAAAAGAGAGAATTCGGTATTATTAGGATGACATTGCTAAGAAGACTGAGGCTTTCCACTAAACACAGAATCCCAACAGGGTATACTTACCCTTTCCTCCTACCCATAATACTACCTACAGTTGCTGTAGCCTAACCTCTAACCCCCTCCTTTACGGCCAAACCCCCCCCCCCCCCATGCAGCCTAATCTCCCAACGGAATGCAGCCTAACCTTTACCTTCCCCCTGCCAAAGCTAACCCCCCTCCAGGATGAGATTCCAGCACCCGTATTTCCCCTGGGCATCCCGATCGTGTACATTATGGCCACATGCCAGTGTACCCCATCGCATCTATCATTTTGGGGATTTGTGTGGTTTAAATTTGTCCCTGTAATTTAGCCTCTAGTAGATCATTATAATTATGGTCATTAGTTATTAATAATGTATGTTAAACAGACTCATTTCTCCTTTCTATTCAACATTTTCAAAAGTTATCCTGAATAGTACAGTTGGGGACCTTGTTTGGCTGGATATACATATAAGCTACAGTCCAAGTCCTACTTTGGTCCCTCTCCAGCCCCAGTTATTTGGCGATAAGAACCAAGTAAATCCGAACAAAACCAAACCCGCTCATCTCTAGTTTTTGGGTTGGTTTAAAATCAATTTAAAAACCCATATAATCAATATATTAATTAAAAATCGATAAAATTATCTAAAATCATGTAATTTTTGCAACCTGAGATTTGGATTTAAAATCCACATTCCTATCCAAGGAGTTTTGTTTGAATTGGATCTCCGTGAGTAATCGTGACTGGGCTTTGGTTTGTCCACAAAAATTGGGGGGAATTAAGATATGTGGAGAACCAGGCCCTGCATCTTAAAAGGTGTGTACATACGGTGCAATATTGTCGCTGAGAAACTTTGACTTAATATCTCTCAGCAATATATTGCTTATAGCCCATACACACTGGGCGGCTTTGAGCTGAAAGCCGCTGAAACCTGCTGTTTTGAGCGACTTTCATCTCAAAGCCGCCCAGTGTGATGAGCGGTGAGCGCTGCTGCGCGCTCCCACATCATTGCCAGGAAAGCCGTTCATCTTACCAGCAGATGAGCAGCTTTGAGGACGGCTTTGCATAGCGCTGCTATGCAAATCTATGTACCATATTAATAACAATAGTGCACTGTTACTAATGTAACATAATAATAATAATAATAATAATAATAATAATAATAATAATAATATAAATCAAGGGCTTAGTCTGGAACCTGATCCTGAGAAGAGGAGTTAAGGCCCACCAGTGGTTACCCCTGTTGCCCTGTGGGCCAGTCCATCCCTGTATTCCCCTTTGCTAAGTCTGTGAATACACAGTCCCCATTCATCCTGTATTATTTATTTCATAGCCACCGTTATTACCAGTGCGCCATATCCCTGGAGCAAGCAATATATCTAAGAACAGGTGTAAAGGAACCCTAATTTATAGAGGCCTTCAGAATCTTGGGGCATTTTCTGGTTCCTGCTTTGTACATCCGTAACACTATGGACCTTATTCTGCTCCACACGCAATGCTTCAAAATTTGCAGCATTGCATGTGGATAAAACCCTGCCCGCCGCCACCACGGCCACCCCTTCAACCCCTCTATCGCAAAATTCTTAGATTTGCGTGCTCCACTGATGTCAGCTGCCCACCCCCCGCACCCACGTCAAGGGTGCATTTACATGGGAACCCCCTGTGTTTTTCTGGGAACGCCCATGAAAGACTGGCTGTTCCCATGGGCGCAGCCCTTCGCCGCTGCCCCACACCCCCTGCATGCACTGCTAGGTGCGAATGGGATGGCGAACTAGCAGTTTGTCATGCCTGCTTGCACCCAGCATCTGCACATGTGCATAAATGTGCATGCGCAGATGCTAAACATCTCTCCTTCCATGAACTGCTTGTACATGGAAGCCTAACAGACCTGGTTATGCACTTGCGGAAGATGCAGTAATACACAATACAGAGAGTATTAATACCTTGCAATATTAATAGAAGATTCAATGTATCTTGGGTACACGATCATATTGTGTCAGTAGAAACTACAGAACACCACTTCTGTAATTCAGTCCGTAATTAAGGTTTGGTTGTTTAACAGATACCATATCTACAGGACAGGTAATTAGTATTTATAGTAGAGGCAATATTTATTGTAGATGAATGAAGGTTTACACAAGGCATCTTGATATTTATGACTAATTACATGGTGACAAAAGGTTGGCGAACTCCTCCTCTGTATGCAACATTATAAATGTTCATTCTCGTTAATATGATCTCCCAGTGTTGCCTAATGTGCCCATTCTGTCCTAGATATAGTTATCCTGATTTTTCCACACTTTGCAGCTTTCCACCATGGCTTAGTTGTCTCCAAGAGGTGGCCAAACCTGACCTCAAGGTCTATGTACCAATAGTTGATGTGTCTCAGGCAACCTGTGGATCTACTGTATAGTAGGAATGAATGCAGCAGGTTTGAAAATGTGTCAGTTAGTAATGACTACAGCTGTGCAGCAGCTAGGTGATCTGGGAAATGTGACAGTTAGTAATGACTACAGCTGTGCAGCACATGTCGGCTCAAAAAACAGAGAAAAACCCCACTGTTGACCTAATGCTTGTGTCGAACTAATGACCTAAACTCATGTTGACCTAGACCCATCTCGACCTTGACCCATGTCAACATAGAACCTTGTCGACCTATCTCCATGTCGACCTAATGGTGTCAACCCCAAGCTTGTCGACCAACATGCTGTAGACCAAATGACCGTATCCCAACGTATGAAGCAGTGATAACGGAAAAGAAGTGAGTCAGAGGAGATGTGACCCATGGCAACCAATCAGCATGAAGTGACATCTATAATTTGCATAATATACAATTATACAGAGCAGCTGATTGGTTGCCATGGGTAACTTCTCCTCTGGCTCACTTCTCCTCCGTTATCACTGCTTCAAACTTCTACCCATCTGTCTCCACGTGGTTTTGGACCTTTTCTTTCTTAGCCTTCTTTCAGAAGCCTTCCTGAACTGTATTTCCACTTGTTCCAGGGACAGCTATTGTCACATTAAATTGTTCTTTACCTGGTTCAGCCACACCCAAACTCATTTGGTATGAAAGAGAAGAGAATCCAACATTTTGGCTAGTCATAACCAGCATAACTCAAGGTAGAAAATCCAGTACCTTTTGCCTAAGCAGTATGAATCACTGGTCATAGGACAATAATACATTTTGTGCTGGTTTCTGTTTGGGTAAATAGATATAATCAGGGCTATTTTTCAGCAGGCTCCAGCAGGAACTGAGGCCCTTATTCTAGTTCATTCTTTCTGACAAAATATTTCTTAGATGGACAAAACCATGTGCACTGCAGGTGAGGCAGGTGTTACTTGTGCAGAGATAATTAGATTTGGGTGGGGTTTTACACCTGCCTCACCTGCAGTGCACATGGTTTTGTCCATCTTAAGCCGTGTACACACGGGGACGATAGGGGCTGAAATCACTGGAAATGTGGTCGCAGGCGACCATATTGCCAGTGATGGGAGTGTGCCCCGGCGATAAATCGCCGGGTGTGCGCTCCCGTTTTCAGCCCCATTCTAATCGCTGGCAATATATGGCTGAGCAATATATCTCACCGGTGTGCACAGGGCTTAAGAAATATTTTGTCAGAAAGAGTGAACTAGAATAAGGTTCCTGCTGGAGCCTGCTGAAAAATAGCCCTGGATATAATAATATACTGAACTCCATTACAATATCGCACATTGCATCTTCTGGTGATCTGGTCTCCTGGGGAATCTCTGATCATTTGTGTTGGACTGTATGTATGTCATGAAGCACTAGGGGTGAAATGTAATAGGATGAGAGATTCAGAAAGTGAAAGATTTGGTAAGAAATCTCCAGATTTTTAATGCGGCAATCATTTACACTGCAAAATCAAACTGGTTTTGCAGTGTAAATGAATGCTGATTTAAAAAAAAAAAAATAAATAATATATATATATATATATATATATATATATATATATATATATATAAAGGCAAAAAAGCCTACCAAAGGTAGGTAAGAACACTCGCCAACTAAACAACTGAAAATGCTTCTAGTTGTTTTAAATATAAGTACAGAGTCACAAATGAAAAGAGGTAGTTTAACCTGTTCAGTTAGTCCATCTTCCAACGTGTGGCTTCTTCTCTCTTGGGAATTGGTCCTGTTGGCTCCTGATTACTGTGCAACAGTGTTGTCTCCTTGTGTCCATTCCTTGACAAAGGTCACTGTGGCTGACCGAAACGTTGGAAGATGGACTAACTGAACAGGTTAAACTACCTCTTTTCATTTGTGACTCTGTACTTATATTTAAAACAACTAGAAGCATTTTCAGTTGTTTAGTTGGCGAGTGTTCTTACCTACCTTTGGTAGGCTTTTTTGCCTTTGTATATGGACATGGGCATTGCCTGTGGTCCTTAAAGAACACCCCACGGTTGCCTTATTTAAAATTGTGCGAGTGCAGGCTTTTTGTGGATCTATATATATATATATATATATATATATATATTGAGATTTCTTACCAAATCTCTCACATTTTGAATCTCTCAACCTATTAAATTTCACCCTAGGGGGGTCTATGTACTAATCCTTGGAAAGAGGTAAAAAGGACAAAGATAAAGTACAATTTGCAGATAGATTTAGGAATTGGGCACATTATTTATTTATTTAAAGTGTTTTATATATTGCAGCACATTCCGTTGCACTGTACTTAAGGTGCCCATACACGCTACAAAATTTCTGGGCGTTTTGAACTAGATCACATTGCATCACACGCAAATCGCATGTAAATCGCATGCAAGGCTAGTTCTAAAAGCACAGGCTGCACAGACTTTATATGCTTTGCGATGGGATGCTGCAGGAGTGCGCATTGTGCGGCACCCTTGCACCATGTATGGGCACCTTTACCTCATTGCAGCTCCCCAATTGAATTTTGGACTGTTCTGCAGCCCTACGAAGCTGCCACCATTGGTGGCGAGAGAGTGGGTGGTTACTTTTTCCTGGGCCCGGGTCAGCTGGAGGGGCCCGGTTCCCGCTCCTCCCTCCCCCATTTCAGGGAGCCAGGCAGTGGGGGCTCAATGCCATAACTGAACTGTAGAGAGAGACAGCTGCAGCTTGTCCTCTCTCTCTCTCTCTCTCTCTCTCTCTCTCTCTCTCCCTCTCGTGTCATTTTTTTTCACGGGGACATGGCCACACCCCCTCCCAGAGGCCCTATCCCTGCCTGGTGACCATGCCCCCTCCATTTTACCTGGCCACGGCCAACCTTTCAGCGCCCCTGGCTGCCCCTGCCCATGAAACACTTGTGACATTCCCATAAGCTGATAAATTTGCACGTACTGGTAGGTTATTTGGCTCCTAACAAAATTAACCCTAGAATGTCTGTGTGGGACAGGGACTGATGTGAATGTTCAAATATTCTCTGTACAGCGCTGCGGAATATGTGTGCGCTATATAAGAAACTGTTAATAATAATAATAATTATAATAATTATAATAATAATAATAATTAGGCTCCACTCTGTTACCTCCCAGTTGCCACCTAGGAACATCTAGATGTATATAAAAGGCTAACCACTCCTCACCTCTATGAGGTGAAGTACCGCAACTAACAACTAGAGGCCACTCAATGGATGAAATTACTCCTTTTGTGCTAAAAGATGTCATAACAGAAAGTGAAAGCAATTTTTGCAGGGACCCTGATCTGTGTCACACTTGCTGCATATGGAGAGAGGGAGCTGTGAAGATAGAGATTGGAGGAAGGAGCAGATACCGACTGGGGGGGGGGGGGGGGCTAAAAACTGTCACAGCTCAAAGTGAAAGTACTTTGCAGATGTCTTCATTTTGACAGGCTTTAAACTAGTTCAATCACTTGCGTAACAATAGCCCCAGCAGACCCTGAGGGGTGAGGGTGGGGGGGTGGAAGCTCCAGATATCATGTGGGCACTGGGGTTCTGCTGGGGCAATTGCTGCTAGACTGGGTCCTGCACAGGGCCGTCTTAACATTGTCAGGGGCCCCTGGGCAGAACACTAGCGCGGGCCCCCCTCACATACGGCCCCCCTCACATACAACCCCCCCAAAAACCTATGAGCAGCGGGGTCTGAGCAGCGGTGGCTGGGAGCTTTAGCGCTATTTGCAGGGTCGGCGGGAAGCGCTGCTGATTTTGAAAAGACTGGTCGGATGCTGATTGGCTGAGAATTCAGCCAATCACCATCCGGCCAGTCTCAGTGTCCCACTGACCCGTCAAATAGCAGGACACTGTCCAGCCGCTGCCAGGCAGACAGAGCACATGACACCCCTCCGCTACCCCCGTTTGTCAGGAAGCCGGAGCACAGGACGCCCTTCCATATCCCTGGTGCAGCTAGCCGGAGCACAACTTCCCCCAGGTACCCGGGAGGCTGCGATGCTGTGATTGGCCGGAGCGCGTACCTGTCAGCTGACGCAGCCTATCCGGCAGGGAGGGAGTGTGCGGGTCCGCACTGCAGGATGCTGAGCCGGGCAGAGAAGGCCACAGGCGGGGATCAGCACCACAGAACGCGGCATGCACTGGGCATGATGGAGAGCGGGTGGATGGCTGACAGGACCGCCCTGAGCTGCCACCTCCGGCTGGAGTGGGTATACGGGCAGTGTGTCACAAACTTGGGGTGCACTACCACTCGGGGATTAGCTAGACCTGACACAGGGGCGCGGAGTCTAACCGTGCCGTGGGTTTTCTGCCAGTGACCCCTCCAAGCGGGATATGGGCTTCTGCGGCACCCGACACTTCGGTCGCGGCCCCCTGGTCAGGTTCCCCGTATGAGTGGTGGTAGCTTGTGAAATATGGAGTGTGGTCGTCAAGCCCGGTCAGTAACAGGTGGACAGAAACGATACCAATGGATGCAGCAATGATTAGTCAGAGTCAGGCCGGGTCATACACAAGAAGGCACAGGATGCGGTACACAGGGAGCAGGCAGGGGGATGGTCACAGAACAAGCCAAGGTCATACACAGGAATCACTGGACACGGTACCGGAGGATCAGGCAAGAGAATGGTCAGGAACAAGCCGAGGTCAGATGCTATAATCAGAAGTCTGGAATAGGACAAGGCACTGGAACGCTGGAGCTGGTGTGAACCTATACTCTGACAGCTTCTGTCTGCCAGAGACTGCCTTTTATAGGAAGCACAGGGAACTCACAGGTGAATTAATCAATGGGCTGAGCATGCTCAGTTTACACAGAGCTTCCCAGCAAGAGAGGTTCACCAGGTGTAACTAATTAGCTGAGCTCAGATCTCACAGCACAGTTCAACTATACAGAGCTTGTCAGCAGCATGAGACAAAGCCAGCAGGATTTGACCAGCAGGTAACTGAAATACATGCATATTGTGAAACAGTGTTGTCTTCCCCATTGGGGTGGGCCCAATGGTCATAGGGCCCCTGGGCAACTGCCCATCGTGCCCAATGGGAAAGACGGCTCTGGTCCTGCAGATAACGTGTCTGTGTCCCCCGCTATGAAAAGCGAGTGCAGATAGTGGAAGAGATGATAAACTTCCAGGCTGAGGGATTGTGTGAGCTTTGCACAGTTCTGTTAGGTAGGCAACAAGTTTTAGTGTTAGGAAGGGGATAGCGGACATTTTGTATGATGCTGTAGGTTCAGCCATCTCTTTCTCTGGAATTTTCCCCGCCCTCGCTCCCCAAGTCAACTTTTTGTCCCCACCCATTTTTATTTTCTTTGCCGGTTGGGGTTTGTCAATCTATATTTGTGGCGGGAAAGAACAGCAGTTACAGTGGCTATTACGCTGCTGTTTTTAGGGTGTGCTCTTTGCCCAATACATTGTATACACTGGCTTTCCTACCGGGGGTCATTAGGACTTGGCTGTCTGGCCGGCCCTATACACCTATTATGGTGTATTGGGGAGAGAGTCGGAGACCCAGCATTTGTTGGCGTTGCCAAAAAAATTAAGGAATTCCATGTCGTGGACATGAGTGTAGTTGTTAAGTCGTAATGTCACTGTGGGTCTGGTCGTTCTTTCTTATTGCCACCATACTTAGTTTAAAGAATATAATAAATTCCGGTTGACCAATTTTAAAAGGCATTTCAGTTGTCTGTGTGATTATTTCTAGTTAAGTTAATTTAGTTAATTAGTGATAAGATTATGTGCAATGATGTCATACAGTCCATATCTGCCAATACAAAGTTTATACCTCCCAAAATGTCTGACGCCTCAAAGGAGAAAATTATCAAGTAGGCAAGATGAGGTGGTGGCCATTTTGGGAGGGATATTTTTTATGGGATGGGTTGCAGAGTGCAGACAAGTTGTCGGCAGGTCCCGGTATAGTGATAGCCCCACAGTTCCCCAGCGCCCAATCACAGCAAGATACTCAAAATGTGGGTGGCAATGGCGGCAGTGGCTGGAGAGCCCATCATAATCCCCTAACAGGGCATGTGGTGCAATGGCATCCACAAACAACGAACAGGTAATAGGTAAGTGGGGGGGAGGGGCGCAAAGCACTTTCTGGCATGGGGTGCGCATTGATCCTAGTTACGCCACTACTCGCGTACATGAATAGAAGTCTATTTGTATTCCTGGCCTGATGCAGATGCAGTGACCACCAAAAAACCGAGGTTTTTGGAAATTTGGCCCCATTTTTCTGCTTCCTGCCTTGTATATTGTATTATGATGTGATGAAATCTAAAAGTGAACTATGTGATTGATATTATGTTACTCTAAAGCTGGCAATACATTAGAAAGACCTGCTTCCAATCATGATTGTGTCCAGATTTCCTTCAACTCCCTGGCAGATTTTAAGGTTTTTGGACACGCAAAGTACTCACAATGTGCACACAGTCCTCCCTGATACCTATGTCAGTGTCATCTGCTGATGCAGCTATGTTTATGTACCCTGTACCCAGGGCCGGTGCAAGGTATTTGTGCGCCCCAGGCAAAAGGGGGGGATGTTTGGGGGCACTCTCAGCAGTTAGCCTCAGCGATGGCTCTGCCTGCACTATGGAGCAGCCGGCAGCAGCAAGATCACTTACCAGCGCTGGTGTTGGGCCAGATGACAGAGCGCCCGGGGCGCGGCTGTAGCACCAGAGCGGGGCTGTTGGGATCCCCTAGCTGGCCATGACTGGGAAACAGTGACAGGCGGCATGGAGCACCCCGGCAAGTCCACACTGGAGCAGCACAGTCCGGGCAGCAGCGAGCAGCAGGATGAGTGGCCGGGTGCTGGGGAGACAGGAAGCAGCATGGCTGGCGTACCCGCATCAGCAGCAGTCCCGGGCAATGGCAGCAGTCCCGGGCAATGGCATACACAGCACCGGCGGCTCCATAGTGCAGGCAGCGATATCGCTGAGACACTTATCCCACCCCTGGAAACTGTAGCGGTGGCTCAAGGGACCTGCTGCCACACATAAATAGAATTCATTTAAATCTTGGGCTGAAATGGTGCGCCCTCCAGTGGCCTGCGCCCTAGGCAGCTGCCTAAAGCTGCCTAGTGGTAGCACCGGCCCTGCCTGTACCTGTCCTCTATTGCAGCGGTTCTCCAACTGTGGGTCCTGACCCCAAAGTGGGTCCCGACCTTCTCAGTATGGGGTCGCGACTCCATGTTGCTGACCATCAGGCTGATGACTTTTCTAACCTCAGTCATTGCTTCAAGGAGTCTGTTAAATTGTCTGTTATTTTAGACTCCTCCCATCATTTTGTGCCTCCACAATGCTGCCATGTATGTGCTGTCTGCTGACTACACATGTGATGTGATGACCTTCTGTAGTAACTTGCTGGGGTCCTGTCATTATTTTTATTGTCTGATGGGGTCCCAGAGCAAAATAGTTTAAGGACCCCTGCTCTATTGTATTCAACTGTATGCCACTGTTTGCTGTTGTGTTTGTTTATGTGTTCTGCATCTAGGCACTGTGGATCCCTTGTGGAGCCATATAAATAAATTATAATAATAATCTGGTAGGTCCATAAATTTATAATTTGTGATAAGTTTATACAATTTGGGTTCTATACGAACAAGCAAAAAATAAATCATGAAACTCGTTCCAAAAGAATACAGTTACTTGAAATGTCACATAAAACCTCTCTGTCTGGGAATTCCCTCTGAGCTACAGTATCAGTAAAAAATGTTGGATGTTAGTAGAAGCTGTAAGAAGTAGTTTCAAGGGGAAAATGAGCCCAATCAATTGTTAGTGAGGACCCTTCATATCCAGACAGACATTCTGTGGGAGATCTAAATTGCAAATCAGTCTTTACAGTTATAACCAACACAATTGTTTCACCAACCTGATTTGTAAATAAACACAATTTGGGAACCTTTCCAAGTTCAAGTCTATGGTGCTCAATCTACCCATGCATTCAGAGGCAGTGGGAGGCTTCCAACCAGTGTTCCCTCTAAGCTGTGCGCAGGTGCGCGCGCACACACCTTGACGAGCATGCGCACAGACATTACAACAGAGCGCACAAAGCAGCAGTGGTCCCTTTTTGCATTAACTACATTGTGTACTGTATTTTGAATGTTTAAATGTTTAATATCATTTTGAAGTAAAGTTAACTCAAATGCTGAATGTCATTTTCCAGTTATATATAAGCGACGCACAAAAATGTAAATTTCATTCCAAAGTTGCACAGCCAAAATCTTTAGCCGCACACAGCCTTCATAAAATTAGAGGGAACATTGCTTCCAACACTCCTTTCTCGTTTCATGCCATCCCACCCAAGTCAGATACTTTGATATATTTTTAATAGAGTTCTTTTTCATGTTTAAATCCAAATTTATCTTGGATTGGATCCGATATCTATCTATTGCTGCCCATACACTTGTGCGATTGTATGCGCTGCTATATCTTGGTGATTTCCCTTGAAACTCCCCATTCCATAAATCGCATCTGAAGTGCTTTTTTCACTCATTTGATGTGCATACAATCATGAGATAAATCGCATGCCCCTTGTAAACTGAAATTGGGGGATGGAATGAGGGCTGGGCTATCTGGGGGGGATATAAACTGGCAGATCGCACATCGCATTGTGATAAATTGTATGCGTTTAAAAAACACATGTGATCGCACAAGTGATGCGATAAATATTATGTGCAGCACATAATATCTTGAGATGCGAGATTTTACCAAAATGCCCATGCATCGCATCGGGTGACAAATGCGATTGGCGTGCGTTACACGCAATTTGTTTCTGTGATATATCAAAATTGTATGATTGTACTCACCAGTGTATGGGCACCATGTGTCTGTATGTGTGTGCACCTTTACACCTGCATGGTGCTGAAGTTGTTTTTGTATACTGTATAGTATATAAATATTAAACTTTTATGTAACAATGCCTAGCGTGACATACTGTATGTCTGATTTAGTAAATAGTAATTCACGTGAAAGATCTATATAAAACTTCTGTCTGATTTAAAAGATCCACCGTCACAACATTTGCAGGGGACATGGATATGTTTAATTGTCTTTGGAATGTCTGCAGTGGTTTCCTATGAGATAATTATTCCCTGTATTCCAAAATATTAATTACTGCTTGTGCTGGTTGTATCATTTGTTACTCATCAGGTATACAGGGAGTGGATAGTCACAGGCGTTTCTGGTGTGTCATGAAAGGTGGTGGCACATGTATTTAAGCATCATTTTGTACCCTGGTTGAAGGTCGACAGGGGTGCACTGAGGATGGCTACACACATAATGGAGGGGACTCTTTTACTAATCTGTTTTGTGGCTTTTCTTGTCCCAGGTAAGTCTGAACGATATTTTGGTGGATTGCAAAGGAAATAAGAAACTAAGGGGTAGATGTATGAAGCAGTGATAAGGGAGGAGAAGTGATAAAGTGCCTGGTCAGGAGCTGATTGGCCGGTACTTTATCACTTCTCATCCCTTACCACTGTTTCATACATCTACCCCTCTGTATTCTCAAAATAGTATATATTAAAATGTAGGTTTAGTTTATCCAAGTGGTTCTATAACACAGGGGTAAATGTATGAAGCTTGGAGAAATGGTATGTATCCCCATAAAGAACGTTATGTGCAAGGTGATATGCTCCAGCCAATGAGCTCCTTACTGTCAATTTACATATTGGAGCTGATTGGCTGGTGCATTATCACTTTGCACATAATGTACTTTGGCCCTTACTCAGATCTGATCGCAGTACAAATGTATTCTTAAAATGGGCAAAACCATGTGCACTGCAGGTGGGGCAGATGTAACATGTGCAGAGAGAGTAAAATTTGGGTGGTGTGTGTTCAAACTGAAATCTAAATTGCAGTGTAAAAATAATGCAGCCAGTATTTACCCTGCACAGAAACAAAATAGCTCACACAAATATAACTCTCTCTGCACATGTTACATCTGCCCCACCTGCAGTGCACACGGTTCTGCTTATTTTGAGAACAAATTTGTACTGCGATCAGATCTGAATAAGGGCCTTTATGTAAATAGATACCACTTCTCTAAGCTTCATACATTTACCCCTCAGTCCTTAGGAGCCCAAACAAGCCATGTTTTCCAGGTCACCTTGCAGGTGCGCTGTGTGTCACATTTTAAAGATCCACAGGTGACATGGAAAACATGAACTGTTTAGGGTCTTAATAACCGGGTTTGACAGTTACTGATATATCCCATATATACTGTATGCTGATACTAATATACCAGCTAGTACCTCTGTGCTGTATACAGATGTAGAAATATACATACAGGGAAAATGTATGTTTTTTTTTTTAATCGGCGATTACCTTTACAAGTATTTCTTGCTTTGTAAAACGAATTGGTGTTCGATAAAATGTGATGCAAATTGTCCTGTTATAGGCACAGATTGAGATCAGTTCATCTGTAGTCAGGATGTAGTTCTGTGATATACTGCACAATATACCGTGTTTCCCTGATAACACAGTCTTAATTTTTTTTTTTTTTTTTGGGGGGGGGGGAGACAAAAACACCATAGGGCTTATTTTAATTAATTCCCTCATTCCCTCATTAATTCAGTAGGGCAGTGGTTCCCAAACTGTGTGCCGTGGCTCCCTGGGGTGCCTCGGGACACTTGCAGGGGTGCCCCAGGTTGGTGGTCCAGGACCAATTCAAATTATTTATGGTTAATTTTTGATGGGAAAAACCAGTGCTGGTGGCTGCCAATCATAAAATGTGTACAAACAGAAGCAAATCCTGCCCTTTACCACATAACAGACCAGAAGGATGGCATATAAACCCAATCTACTTAATGCTATATTTATTCTGCTTTTTTTTTCTTTGGCCTAGGGGTGCCGTGAAAAAAATTCTGATACTCTAGGGGTGCCGTGATTCAAAAAGATTGGGAACCCCTGCAGTAGGGCTTATTTTTGGGGTAGGGCTTATTTTGAACCGTTGTCCAGAAATAAGGGTAGGTCTTATTTTCTGGGTAGGTCTTATTATTGGGGAAACATGGTATATATTTTCATCGTGATTATGTATTGTGTGTTCTATGTTTCTGGGAAATACCGTGGGGGTAATACACAATTAGCACTCACGAGGGGGTCCAAAAAGGGGGTCCAGCCACCACACAAAGTGGGTCAAGGAAGCAAGATATGGCAAAGTTGCATAACATAGAGGGGGGGGGGGGGGTGAGAGGACGTTGATTGGATCCAGATTAGATTCACAGCCACTAACACCCACAATACCGACACCGCCGGGGTCCCGGGGGCCCAAAAAGAGGTCAGGCCACTACAAAGTGGTCCAGAGATGCAATATATGGCAGAGAAGCATAACATGGGGTTTAAGAAAAAAAAATCAGTGGTCACATTCGGTAGACCACCACAATCAGGTGTATGCCAGGCACACCATGGGCATGGCGAGCTGTTAAGCTTAAAACAGATGAAGGATAGCGTTCAAGTAATGCTAATTGTACAACCAAACCCGGGCAACGCCGGGGACCTCAGCTAGTGTTTTAATAAAAAAGCCCTTAGTCAATTATATAAATGTAAAATTTGAGCTTTCCGTTGCTGAGTATGAGGAGCGAGTTGGAGCTGGATATTATTTAGCACAGCGGCTGATTTAATTTAAGCACAGAGGAGGGTGTGGGTGAGAGAAATGTGGTGATCAATACAAATAAACAGGTTGGCACGCATGGAACATAAAGAACATTTTGATTCAAGAACAGAAAACGAGGCAAGAGAAAGTGCTTATCATCTGATGGTACTGTGTAATTATTGTTATTCATTTTCTTGTTGGGCTGGGTTTTTTTATTATAGGGACAAGATACGAGCCTTTTGATAATTGGATTTAGCAACACCTTGTAAAGATAAACTGGTGTGTTGAAATAACCCCTTAGCAATATTTACTCTATGTTTTTTTTTTTAAACTACTGAAATCATGGATTTCCCATTGAAAAGCATTCCACTAGAGAGATACACCTTTATGCATGCATAAGCATTGAAATGTACACATACATTCTTTTCAATTGCATTTCAATGAACATGGAATTTCCCATTGACAACCAAATCGGCTAGCTGGATAGCTGGAAATTTTGGGGGGGAGTTTTGTAGGTAAATGAAAGGGTGGATCTTTACTGAATTCCCACATCTCCAGAGTTCCACAGCTATGCAAATTATTTAATTATTTGGTGTTTGTTTCAACTGAAATTTGGAAGTGGTTAATGAACACAGTATCTACAGAGATTATGCTCAATATTGAAAGCTTACTACTATATCATTAAGGCCCTTATTCTGATCGGTGCGGCTGGATCCGATTATGCGGCCAGCACCGTGCGTCCTAAACCCCGCCTTCCATACGGATCGCCAACTCCGTACGCGGTAAGAAGCTGGCGGAACGGACCGCACGTTTATTTTTCATGGAATACACCTCCTCCATCTCAGGGAACCTCCCCCATCATTCGATGGTCGCAGACCATCGAATGCAGGACCGAGTGGTCCACCAGCTCCCGCAACCTCAGACCACATGGACATTTTTCCGTGCAAAAGCCAGGATCTGGGCGGGCAGCTGACATCCGGCGATGTCATATGTCCGCCCCCTACACGTGCGTCACGGCCGCATTACCATACGTACGCCCAGCGTTTGCATGGGAACGCCCATGAAACGCGGGGCGTATGCATATGGTAATGAGCCCAAATAGCCCTTCACGCCCCTCTCCACCCCCTGTTCGGAGTGTTCACATATCATGCGGGATTTGGCCGTACGCCCCGCTCGCACATGCGCAGACACAAAACATCGGTGGCACGAACGCAAGCGGATATTACCGCACCAACCAGAATAAGGGCCTAAATTCTTAAAAATCATTCAATGACGCCAGCACCCACCTTCCATTTGCACATCACCGTTCAACTAAAAAGTAAGTCCTGGCTTACTTTTTACAGAGAAATGGGGGGTCATATGAGCGGATGTGTAGGCATACACATCTGCTGGCAGCATAGCGAGGGGATACGGCGGGCAGGGTGGGCGTGCATTCGTCGGGGCACCGTTAGCCTGTTCGCTAGCCTGTGAACAAATATGCAGCGTAGCGGGCAAGTGTGAATCGGGCCCATAGTGTCCTAAATGCCGACTAAGACAACAAATATGGATTCTGTGTACTGGACTCTTTTGAGCATATTAGGAACAAAAACCTAATAAGAATAAAGGACAAGATAAGATGTCATCATCATAGTTTGTATACAAGGCGCCACCTTGTATGCAGCAGCTTTTGGGTTACTATCCAAAATAACACACAGTATAAATAGGATTATACATGGAGATAAAGACATGAAACTACAGTATGGCCCTGATTCTGGTTCACTTGCAAAAGCAAATTCTCTCTCTAATGGACACAACCATGCTGCACTGCAGGTGGGGTAGATGTAAGATGTGCAGAGAGAGTTAGATTTGGGAGAGTTATTTTGTTTCTGTGCAGGGTAAATACTGGCTTTTTTACACTGTAATATAAATATCAATTTGAAGTACAAACCCCACCCAAATCCTAGCTGCCTACCCTCCTGCATTCTGTAGGAGACTCCCTGAAATAACAATAATCTCCCTCTCTCCCTTATTAGTCCAGCAATCTCCCTCATGTCACCTAGTCCACATTACACTGTTAACAATTTTGGGGAAAAAAGGAATGAGAGACAGATAAATTTACATTGAATCATCAGCGCCATTTGCCAGGACTTTAGCAAGTATAGTATCTCTCACTAACTGCTGTGGGGCTCAGCTACATTTGGGTCTAAGTAATTATAAAATATTCCTCTCAGATGTAGCAGCACACAGCCACGCTTCTAGGTGCCACGTTCACAATCTCTATTCACAATCTCTCCATATATGGAACTAGACACGCCCTTTGGGTGGGGCATGACACGCCCCCTCAATGGGGTGCTGTGCAAAATTCTATTACCAACTATAATAGATATATATAGCTCCCTGAAACTAGTTTTCCAAAGTAGGCAAGTATGACCCAAATCTAACTCTCTCTGCACATGTTACATCTGCCCCACCGGCAGTGCATGTGGTTTTGTCCATTAAAAAAGAAGTTTGCTTTTGCGAGTGAACCAGAATCAGGCCCTAGGTGGAAAGAGATAAAGTACCAGCCAAACAGCTCCTCACTGCCATGTCATTGGCTGTATTTGAAAAATGACAGCTAGGAGTTTAATGAGCGGTACTTTACCTCCATCGACTTTATCTCCTTCCAAGACTTTGTAAATCCCCCCCCCCCCCCCCCCCCCCAAGTCTTGGGGGGAGAGTGTTCTGAGTTATAAGGAACCTGTTGGAATGGGGAGGGCAGACAAAACTGTATATATGTGGTTTATAACACTAACATTTTATATATCTTCCCCATTTAGCCAGTTGCCTGCAGTGCTACTCATGTCTAGACGAGAATGACTGCAAGCCTGTTACATGCCCCGGAAACAAGGATAAGTGTAGCACAACGGCCCTGGACATACAGTCTTGTGAGTATTTACTTACCTTCTCCAATGTCCTGACTGTGGTTTTTATTGAGCCAGCAAATCTGATCTTTTTGTGCCGTGTTGTGTTGAATAGTAGAGCAACATTTAGCTTCCTAGGTGTTATGGATCAGTGTCGGAACTTACGAGTGGTTTGCCCAGGTGCAAAACTACATTTTTGGGCCCTCCTCTTCCACTCCAAACCAAGTTCACAATATGCCACATAGCAGTGGGTGGCAGAAGTGGGCCCCTTAGTCTTCAGGGGCCCTGGTGCAATGCACCTGCTGCACCAATGGTAGTTCTGCCTCTGCTATGGATGCAAGGGCATAATTACCATAGGAGCAGGGGTGTAGCTGCTATGCGGCCCAGAGCTGAGAGGGGCCACCTTCCCTGTTACAGTTACATATGTTATATACAGGGCTGTAGTTACCATAGGTGCAGGGAGTGCAGCTGCTATGGGGCCCAGAGCTGAGAGGGGCCACCTTCCCTGTCACAGTTACATCAGGGTTGCCGACCCTCCCGGAATTTCCGGGAGTCTCCCGAAAATCGGGTCCCCCTCCCGGCCCCCCGGAAGGGTGGGCAACCCTCCCGGATTCAGGGGGGACCCCCGCTGACCCTCGGATCGCGGCATTAAAATGCCGCAATCCTCGGGTCTCAGAGGAGGGGGCGGAGCTAAAACGGCAAAATCGCGTCATTTTAGCCCCGCCCCCTCCACGGAGATCCGTGAATTAGCTGCTTTACCAGCATGGGGGCGGGGCTTAGTGATGTCACTCGCAAGCCCCGCCCCCTGAGTGTCTGCTGAATCTCTCCTCTCCGGGCTTCTCCCGGAGAGGAGAATCTCAAAGTCGGCAACCCTGAGTTACATGTGCTATATACAGGGCTGTAGTTACCATAGGTGCAGGGGGTGCAGCTGCTATGGGGCCCAGAGCAGAATGGGGTCACCTTCCCTGTCACAGTTACAGGTGCCATATACATTTTTCATCATGAGGTGCTACATAGGGGCCCTTACAAACATTTGCTATGGGCCTACAAATATCTATTTACAACATTGTGTGGGGGTACTATACTTTAAACATTATCTACGCCTCACAGTACCTGTCTTATCTAAGGATATTTACTGCTACAGCATCAGTCACCCTACTAGCAGGATAGGGGAGACACTCTGAGCACCTCCCTATGTCTAGCATGATTTACAGAAGTCCTACTGTATGTTTTCTCCGGAACTCTGACATCTCCCACCTCCTTGCATAGAGATGATCAAATGTTCTATTTGGCCTATCTACAAAGCCTCGTGAGAACCGCACCCTTGCCCACAGTGTTTATTGCATCCATCATTGCAAGATAATTAAGGGGTGTATTTTATAGACTCATAATTGTGCAAATGATATATTTTGAAGGAAAAAAATAACAATGGCAGGGTAGGCCAAGCAACTGAGAGTTTTGGTTTCTGCAGCTAAAATTAGCATCTAAACTTAGCGACAAAGTAAAACCATATCATTAATTATTATATGTTGGCATCCATAGTACTTTGATAAAATTGATGACACTCTTTTTTTTTTTTTATTAAGTTCCCTGCAAAGTCCGGAGTATGATAAAAGGTTGTGTTAATTCAACTGGATCTTCGAAGAATGTTTCAATTTCCCCGAATTTAATAACACAGTTATCCCTGCGGGAAGAGATTTGTGAGACTGATCTTTGTAATAAGAAACGAATTCCGAGTAAGTCAACATTGTTATATTGATTGATATATGTGTGTGTGTGTGTGTGTGTGGAATGGGGACTGGTTTGAAATCCCGGCGGTCAAAATCCCGACGCCGGAATCCCAACTGCCGAGATCCCGACAAGGGGGGACGTGGATCGCCCCACCGTGCAGGCTCGCTGCGCTCGCCACGCAGCAGGTCCGGTGCCTCGCTACGCTCAGTGCACTAATTTATTCTCCCTCTATGGGTGTCATGGACACCCACAGAGGTACAACGTGCCGGAATTTCGGTGGTCAGGATTCGTCTGTGCAGAAACGTCTGTGAAT
Organism: Crinia signifera; assembly: GCF_055691185.1. Lineage (NCBI taxonomy): Eukaryota > Metazoa > Chordata > Amphibia > Anura > Myobatrachidae > Crinia > Crinia signifera. Next base: position 33,441,569 of record NC_139226.1, read on the forward strand.
TTGACAATCCACGGCTGTTTCCAACAAAAAAGGTCTGACTTGTTTTAAATTCGGATCTGTTTTGTCAAACTCCGCCTTCAATGCTGTTGGAAACGGTAGGCATTGAATAGGTGGCGGACTCTATTTCCTCAATTGGAAATAGCAGCTGATATTGAATACCCTTAATCTTTAGACTGAAAGCTCTCATGAGCAGGGCCCTCTCATTTCTTGTGCTTTCCCTTCTTTTACTTAAACCATATGCGATTTGAGCTTTTGATTTTGACTATATAGTCAAAGCGGATGAAAAGTTATAAAAAAAATCGCACAGTGTGTATTAAACTTGTTATGCCGATGCTCGCCCTCACGGGATTGGCATCGCAAGAAAAAAAAAAACAACGTGCAAGCAAACCAATTTTGACTGTATTGCATACAGTCTAGTGTCCTAGTATAGTCAAAATCATCCTTAAGGTGCCCATACACGTGCCGATTCTGGCGTGTGCGTTTTGGGCTAAAATAGCAACACATCGCATGCGTTGTGCATGCCATGTGCATGCGATAAAAAGACAGTACAAAAAGTATGTGCAGCACATTTTGTACTGTGCGATGAGATGCCGTGGGAGCGCGCATCTCATAGCTCACATCGCACCCCCGGAATCGGCACGTGTATGGGAACCTATAGTCAAATCTCAAGTAAATATAGACAAGATTGACAAGATTGTATGGTTCTGGTTCGTACATAGCCAAAATCTCACTGTGTCACTGTTTCCTGTTTTGCTTATTAGTTTATGTCATTTGTAGCTAGGTGCTGCGGATCCCATGTGGTGCTATATAAATAAGGGATAATAATAATAATAATAATAATAATAATAATAATAATAATAATAATAATAATAATAATAATAAAAAAGTAGCACACTTGCAAAGATATGCAGCAACAGAACCTAAAGTGCTTTACTCAGAGATGGATGCAACTGCATATCTATTCTTATGAATGTGCAAGCCCACTTACAGCTTCCACAGACCCTGTTATGCCACCCTGTTATACACATCTGTAGTAGGGTGACCAATAACGGAATCGAGGTTGGTGCGATCCAGGATTTGGCAACAAAAACGCCAGAATTTGAATCTCGGAATTCCAGGATTCGCCTGTGCATGCGCAAATCTCATGCCTGGCTGTACTGAGAACATGTTCAGACACTTCCCGGCTGTTCCTGACCCCGGCAGGCACCTCTGCGGCTATGTGAAGTGTGACCTGCACAGCCCATCTGCCACTCCGCTCCCACCGGCTGCACCACCGCCGGGCTCCCAACCACCGCCCCACTGTCAGGATCCCGACTGCTGCACCACTGCCAGGCTCGAGAACGCCGCACTGCCCCCGGGTTATGGACAGTGGGGATCACCTGATTTGGGGGGGGGGGGAGAGGGGGGAATAAAGTTCATCATTATATTGCCGAATTCAATACCAGGTATCCCGCAAATTCCGGGATTGAGCATTTTTGAATCCCGAATCCCAGGGCTTGGCATCCCTAATCTGTAGACACCACCACTGGTTGCACCATGGCACTAGCCCTATGACAGGTGCAGGTTTACCATCTGAGCAAGACCTCCAAAATAGCAACAGGGCATCTGTGCATCCACTCTGTGAATCATACGCTGCAGTAGTTTTAGGGAATGTTTGCACACAGTAGCAATTGAGGTTATTGCCCTTGTGCTTGGCTATGAATCAGACCAACCATACAGTACAGTATGTTGTAAATGTTTATTTCACCACCAAGCATATAAACTTGTGGGCTGCAGGCTACTTTTGATCTTCGTTTGTACAGATGATTGACCCAATATAAAATAAGTTTGCGGTCCGTTATTGGACTTTGAATGCAAAAGAAAATAAAATGTTATCAAATAAGACTTTCATGCCATTCCCATTACTTGTATCAGCGGCGTAGCTACGTTTTGGGCGCGCCCCCCGCCGCCCATGCAAACCCCCCCAATCCCCCGCAGCCTTACCTTTCGCGCTGGTCCCGGCGGCTCCGTTCTTCTGCTGAGGACCACCACAAAATGGCCGCCCCCCATACAGCAGACAGTTTCTGTCTGCTGTATGGGGGCGGCCATTTTGTGGCGGTCCTCAGCAGAAGAACGGAGCCGCCGGGACCAGCGCGAAAGGTAAGGCTGCGGGGGATTGGGGGGAGGTGTAACTATAGCACCGCAGCCCCCGGCGCCCCCATATGCACAGCGCCCCCCCGCGGTGGCGGGGGCTGCGGTGCTATAGTTACGCCACTGACTTGTATGCGGCTAAACCTGACCATTATATTCATGATAAGCAGCATCATTTAATATATGTCCCTGCATAGGAGATTAGGGAGTAGCAATCAATCGCATTCCCCTATACTGTAAGTCAAGTAACTGTTCGTTTAATAGTAACCGGTGATAAGTCTGATAGGTTAGTCTATTGGTTCCTAAATTTCTTTGAATGACAGCGCCCCTGAGTATCAGAATTTTTTTTGTTCATAGCACCCCTAGGCCAAAAGTTTCTCCTTGAAAAAATGTGAAAACAAAATTGAATTAAGTAAAGGTACCCTAGTTTGGGAACCACTGGGTTAGTCTATGGCTGACTAGTGAAGCCCGCGAGAAGACAGTGTGGTTTGGGGTGTGGTATGATTCACTGACGTCGGGATCCCGACTGCCTGGTCTCAGAGAGTGTGGCCAGCGCAAAAAAGCCCCTTGCGGGCTCGCTGCAGGCACGGTGGCGAGCTACACTCGCCACCTATTCTATTCTCCCTCTATGGGGGTCATGGACCCCCACGAGGGAAAATAGCCGACGGCAGTCGGGAACCCGTCCATCTATGTTTTAACAGTCGGGATCCCAATGTCGGGTTATTGACTGTCGGGATCCCGACTGTCGGGACCCTGTCCGGCACCCGTGGTTTGATCTCTTTATTTTTTCCTTTGGTTTTAACTCATATTTACTTTATTTTCAGCTAAAGACTCAAGTTTGGGTGATCTCTACTGCCATTCATGCTTATCCGCAGGCTCAAGCTGTACCAGCGATAACATGAAGACAATGAGGTGCAGAGGACAACAGAAGCAATGCTTGGACATCAAAGTCGTAGGGCCGTTTGGTGAGTAACAAGCAGTATATATCTGTGTGTAGTGTGTGTGTGTATTTGAAAAAAAATTCTCATCCCCATAGATTTAGCAGACATCAGAGAACCTATCAGAGATAGCAGAGATCGCTGTCCTCCTAAGATTCAGTATTAATTAGGTCACAGTACACTCTGTGCATAGGGTTTGATGTTGGAAAGGTTACTGCACACTCTGCTCCTATGGATGGGTGTTGGTAAAGTTACTGCACACTCTGCTCCTATGGATGGGTGTTGGTAAAGTTACTTTACAACAGGGGTGGGGAACCTCAGGCCTGGGGGCCGTATGCAGCCCCCGTAGCCGGTCTGAGTGGCCCGCCCACCACCCTGCGACTTTACCAAGAGTCAAGTACAGGGGAATTCCCGCAAGAGATTGGTAGTTCTCGCGAGATTCCTCTTAACCCCTGCAGTGGTGGGTGGTTTTTTTGGGGGAGCACTCCCCACTGGGCGAGTTTTTTGTGGTGAGCGCTACCTTAAAAAACCCCAACACTGCCTCCCTGGGTCCGGGCAGTGCCGCTGCACTGTCAATCAGCGGCTGCCCTGCACCCCCGCACCGCGTCCCTGTCCTCGGCAGCTGGCTTGTCATAAGCCAGTGCCGGGGACTTCAATACAAAACCCGCCGGCCCACCATTCGCACGCCGTGCTCGTTAGCCCGGCATGCGAATGGATGTTTTACATAAACATCCATTCGCAGGCCAGGGGGAACCTACTACATCTTTCGATGGTCGGCTAACACCCATGAAATGCTGTGCGTTCCATCGGTGAGAATCCCGGCCCACCACCCCTCCACACCCTCAATGCTGGGTGTGTGCACCACGAACAGCTTGTTTGATGAGGGCACAGGCACTCTGTGTCTGCACATGCGCAGAAATGCAAACGCAAAACATCTGCCCCGTGCAAACGAAGGGGTCGATGCGAATGGACCAGAATAAGGTCCATTGAGAAAAAACTGAGTGCTCTTAATATTGTGCAATTCTATATGCAACAGTTTTCACTTCTCTTTGTTACAGTGTGAAGACCCCTCATGGTAATAAGCAGCAGATAATGCAGATAATGCTCAGAAAGGAGTTTCTGAGCGATATCTTATTGTGCCACTAACGTGCCTTGCTGACTGCTGAACTTGCAGATCAATTTGTCTATATAGCCAACGACCTCCATGTTCAGCGGGTCCCGCCGCTGACCAGGGGTTAAAGTGAGGGGGAACAGGGTGGAACTGAGTTACACCACCTGTAATGGTAGGGGGAACTGAGTTCCACCTCCACTACGTTCCTGGACAGTAATTCCAACAGAAAAGCCTGGTCCCAGAGGCTTCTTCTTTTGTCACCACTGCTGAAGAAGAGACAATAAGAGGAGCAGGCTCTGTGCAAGCCGAAGGTAGGGTGAGAGAGGGATGGAGGGACACAAAGAGGAGGGGAAGCTGCTGGAGGGACAAAGGCCGTGTAACTGCTAAGGAACATGGACTGTGAGCTGCTGGAGTGACAGAAACAGATATGTGTATGAGGGGCACTACTGTGGAAATTATGTGTATGAGGGGCACTACTGTGTGAATAAGGGGAACCACTATGTGATGTAATATGATCCAGAGGCACTACTGTACATGTGGTGTAATGTGTATATGGTAGTGCTATTATGTGGTATAATGTTAATTGGAGTTACTATTGTGCAACTACACCCCTTCCTTGTGGGACCACTATCCTTTTATGGTGCAAAAATGTATAGTTTGAAGGGGGTGCCAAATGCCCTGACACTGGCCCGGGTATCGCCTACTGAGGTTGGGGGGGGGTTTGGGGTCAAAATCAGGGGAGAGGAGTTCCACCCCCTCTCCAGGACCAAGTTAATCTCTGCCGCTGATGTCACTGAATATCATTTGCCAATATCATTCAGTGTGTATGCTCAATATCAGCGACCCACGGACAATATTGTTAGCTATATTGGCCGCGACCGGCATCTTGTAGTGTGTATGGGGCTTTAGAGTAGGCACGAGTAGGCAATAATGTGTATATGAGATCTGTCAATCAAGCATCCCCAATTGGATGTTTATCTGCCTACTAGTTAAAAGCCTGTCAAAATGATGACTTCTGCAATGTACAGTACTTTCACTTTGAGCTGTGACAGTTTTTACTTTCACTTTGAGCTGAGACCGTTTTTAGCCCACAACCATTCCACCCCACCCCCAGTTCCTATCTGCTCCTACCTCCAATCTCTGTCTTCACAGCTCCCTCTCTCCGCATCCAGCAAATTTGAAACAGCTTTGTGTCCCTGAAAAAATTGCTTTCACTTTCTGTTAAGGGGTTCTTTGGTCCGTCGAGTGACCTCTAGTGGTCACTGGCGGTACTTCACCTCATAGAGGTGAGGACTGGTTAGTCTTTTATATATAAAGAGGATTAAATGATTTTTTTTCTCTCCTTCCAATCCCACAAAAGGTGACATAGCAGACGTCAACATAAAAGGATGTGGGCATATTCCAACGTGTTCCTCCAGCCTAAGCTTCTCCAGCCAGACGTCCTCGGTGAAGGTGGATTGCTGCAGCGGCAGCAACTTCTGTAACAGCGCCACAGGTAATGCGATACACTTTCATCGTCAGCTCTCAGGATTCAGTTTTATTGAATTATTTTATTCCTTAATGTTACCATACTGTAAGTCTGGTCAAATGTGATTCAATAGAATATGGACCTCATGGTATCCCTTATCTGAAATGCTCTGGGCCACGAGCATTTTGGATAAGGGATTTCTTCTTGTTTTTGGAATATTTTCTTTTCTTCTATACTTCCCTGGTCCCCTGGTGGTGGTCCGATGGTCCCCCGACATCCACAGTGTCTCCCGGCGTCCACGGCGGCCTCCTGGATCCTCTTCAGTGGCGTCGCCGGTCCCAGAGGTGCATTGCTCGAGTGCGTGGTCGCACCGGTGACATTACCAGCATAACCGCGCACTCATGCAATGCACCCTTGGGACCGGACATACCTCTGAAGAGGTTCCCAGAGGCCGCCGTGGACATCGGGGGGCGAGGTAAGTATGAAAAAAAGCGGTGTGTGTGTAGGGGGAGCAAAAAAACAAATATTCTGAAAATCCACGGGTTTCGTAATATTTCGGTATTTGGAATACACGGATAAGTGAGACCCGACCTGTATGAACAAGTTACTAACATCATTCTTTACCTGTTCTCCTGTTCCTGTACAGGATCTGTCGATGAAGATGAGACACCCAATGGAATAACATGCTACAGCTGTAACACATTTGATGGTGCAGGGTGTTCACCCGCTGAGGTCGCCAAGGCAGAATGCTATGGACCGTTAACGTCATGCTTAGAAGTTGCAGGCTTGTCGATAAAGGGTAGGTGACATTGCTACAGTACTGTATAATTTGCGTGTTTCCATTTATTGATTGATTGGAAAGTACTGTACTCTACTATAACTATAGTGATCTGAATTCGGCCCCTGCCCCGATGGTTGGGGTTTGCGCATGTGCATTTCTGTGCCTGTGCAAACCATGAGTGCCAACAGCCGCGGTGAGTTGCTCACTCGCCTGGAAGTTCTAAGCAGGGAGGGAAGGGACTGACGGAGGCAGTGGCGGTGTTTGGCCATAGGAAATCCCGGCGTTTTATGGGTATGCGGATGGGCCGGGGGTTGATGTCAGCCGCCCGCCCTGTCTTTGTCCTGATGGCCATATATATAAGTCAGTTGAGACTGAATTATATTTGCGAAGGCAGGAGAAATCATTAGATGGTCCATTTCTCCTGCAGCGGCGGCATGCGAGGGGATGTGTCGCATGGTTACGAGGGGAAGTTATTCGTGCAGTTGGCACCCCCCAAAGTACCAGCCAATCAGCTCGAACTGCCATGTTACAGGCTGACTGAAAAATGACAGTTTGAGGTGATTGGTTGGCCCGTTATCTCTTTCTACTTTATTTTCCTCCAAGCTTTGATAAATATACCCCCTGAACCCCTCGATTTGGGCCTGATTCCAGAGACCGATGTTGTGGGTCTGCGCATTCGTATGGGCGAAAATACGCATGCGCGCAATGTATTTATGACTGTACTACTGTACTTCCCATCATCATAATTCTTTCTTTCTTTCTTTTTCTCTCTCTCTCTCTAGATGGAGATCCAACACCTGCTGTGATTAAGGGTTGTGCCACCCCAGCCATGTGCGACAGCTCAGTCCTTTCTCTGATGCTAAAGTTGGGCAGTGCAACTGTTCAGTGCTGCAATGGGACCTTGTGCAACAACAAATTAACAGAGAACCAACTGCAATTTGGAGTTATTCCCAATGACAATGCTTTGCCTGGAACAGGTACGCAAAATGCAACTTCTTACCAATAACCCTGAAATGGACTCTTAACAGGTCATGGAAAACATTAGTAGTTGGCCAACCAGTAATTGGATTGACAGTCATATGGTTGACATGGCAAAGGTCGACACAAGCAAAAGGACGGCATGGCTATGGTTGACCAATGAAAAGATCGACATGAGTTTTTTGGCTTTTTTTAAAAATTTTGGCATTTGGCCGCTGGGACGCAGTACTCTAATTGCGGGTCCAAGTCCTCAGGTGTCGACATTGACACCAATTTTTTTTTAACTCATGCCAACCTTTTCTTGTATCAACCTTTTCCGTTTTGACCTTTTGTTTGAGTTGACCTTTTTCCACTGTCACCTTGTGTATATTGATCTTTGAGGGGTCAATCAAGATATTGTTGACCACACTCCATTCGAACATGTTAAGATTCATCTCCTCTTAGGAATGGGTTTGCATGGCAGGAATATGTAACCGATGGGGAAGGTGCTCAATTTTGATCCCATTCCTCTAAGTCCTCTTCACGACAATTTAGCTTAAATGCAAATACTGCTAGTTGATACCCTTATGCGCTTGTCAACTGTATGTCTATACTGTGTAGCATATGTTGGTTATATATGCATTACTCTGTTAGGGGGGATGCACTAACATCCGCCACACCCACATCACCGGCAATAGTCAGCACCAACTTATGCGACAATGCAAAGGACAGCTCTTGCGATAAGAGCCATCCGTTGCGAAGCAGCTGTGGCGATGGACTTCCGGGTCTGAGACCTGAGAGTCCCTCTGTGGATGCGTAGAGATGGCGCCAGCCGCTGGGCATGCTGGGAAGAATCCATGATGGATCCATCAAACTCTGCTGCTGAGTTTTTCTGGCATAACACTATATTGCTAAAACCCGGTGATCGGTATTTAATGCATGGGGAAAACCCAGATAATGTTTTTTTTTACTGCATTTTACCTTTAGTGCATCTTCTCCTTAGTCTTTTTGACTGTTTAAGCATTCTCTGTACCCTATGTGTAGATTCCCCTTCCTGGTTTCTTTTCTGTATCCCTACGCCATAAAAACTATTTTTGATTTCTCTCAATAAAAATGATTAAGCTGACAATAATATAGAGCTCAGGGTATTCCTTTATTGTACAGTATGCAATGCTCTCCAAACTTCAGCAAGTTACAATAATTAACCTGCAATTGTTAGCTTTAAAGAAGGAAGTCACATAAGCATTATTAGTGTTGACGAGGGCCATCTGCATGGTGTACAGACATCTTGAGTTCTAATGGTTCCGGTTTTATCAGTAAATCCAGGCAGATTTCATGCACCACAACACCATTGTTTCCGTTTCTGATTATGTAATGGAAAATCCAATATTTGGCAATGATGTTTATAAAATGATTCTTTGCTTTATCAGGTTATAACAATGAACATGCAAGTGGTGACTCTGCAGCAGTATACAACACAACAATGCATGGAGCCAATTCTAGTTCTGGTATCAATGAAGAAAACCATGGCAACGGCAGCAATCATGGCATTGGAGAGAATAACGTTAATCAATCTAACCCAAATATGATGGTCACAGAGGCAAACCATAATGGCTCTGCTCCTATCAACGGCTATGGCTTACATCCAATGTCACCAGGAGAGTACAACAATAAGCCGGGAAATAACGAATCTTCGGCATCCCACACCGGCACTGGCAATGGTACTGACGTGCAACATGGCAATGTTTCCAATCATCATAATATGATGATCCCAGTGGGGGCTAATGGATCTGCCCTTATCAATGAATATAACTCGAGCCCTGGGGGAAATAATAATGGATCTGTCTATCACAGTAGCTATAGCTCCAATTCTGTGACACCAAATAATGGATCTACTCATGGCAACGGCAGCAGTGTTGGCAGTGCGTCAGTCAACAGCACTGGCCACAAACCAAATTATATGCACTTGTGGGAAAATAACAATGGGTCAGCATTTAATGAAAGCTATATGTCAAACCATGTATCACCAGGGGGATCTAGCCAAGGCAATGGAAGCGATGCTTACAATGCATGGCTCTATAGCCTTAATAATAATCAAGGTTTGAGGCCCTTTGAGAATAACAATAACGGTTCTATCGAAAACAGTGATAACCAAACCACTGTCTACACAGATAATGGTATTCACCATGGCAATAATAGCCATCTAGGCGGTTCCTGGACCAACACCAGTGGTCATCACTCAAACCCTATGTTCCCTGTTGCAAACAATAATGGGTCTATTCACAACAACAATACTGTAAATCCCATATCTTCATCTCTAAGTAATAATGGATCTGCCTATGACCATCTGAACAATTTGGGAAGTTCTGGGAATATTAGTAATGGTTACAACATGAATTCAATGCCCTCAGGTAGTAATAACAATGGGTCTTCCCAAGGCAATGGTAGCAGTCATGGCAGTGGAGAGAATAACATCAATCACTATAACCCAAACATGATGATCCCAGAGGGAAACCATAATGGCTCTTCTCCAGGCAACAGCTACGGCTCACATCCAGTGTCCACAGATAATGTATATAATCATGGAAATGGCAGCAATCTTGGCAGTGCCTGGACCAACACCAATGGCTATAACTCAAATATGATGCACCCTGGGGTAAATAATAATGGGTCCACTCACAGTAACTACAGTATGAATCCGATACCTTCATCTGAACATAATGGATCTGTCTATGACCATCTCAGCACCACGGGAAGTTCAGGGAATAGCAATAATGGTTACAATGTGAATTCAGTGCCCTCGGGTGGTAATAACAATGGCTCGTCCAGGGTCAATGTTAGCAGTCAGGGCATTAAAGAGAATAATGTCAATCAATATAACCAAAATATGATGGACCAAGAGGCAAACCATAATGGCTCTGCTCCTGGCTACGGCTATGGCTCACATCCAATGTCACAAGGAGAGTACAACAATAAGCCGGGAAATAACGAATCTTCGACATCCCACACCAGCGCTGGCAATGGTACTGATGTGCAACATGGCAATGTTTCCAATCATCATAATATGATGATCCCAGTGGGGGCTAATGGATCTGCCCTTATCAATGAATATAACTCGAGCCCTGGGGGAAATAATAATGGATCTGTCTATCACAGTAGCTATAGCTCCATTTCTGTGACACCAAATAATGGATCTACTCATGGCAACGGCAGCAATGTTGGCAGTGCGTCAGTCAACAGCACTGGCCATAAACCAAATCATATGCACTTGTGGGAAAATAACAATGGGTCGGCATTTAATGAAAGCTATATGTCAAACCATGTATCACCAGGGGGATCTAGCCAAGGCAATGGAAGCAATGTTTACAATGCATTGCTCTATGGCATTATTAATAATGAAGGATTGAGGCCCTTTGAGAATAACAATAACAGTTCTATTGAAAACAATTCAGGGAATATTAATAATGGTTCCAATATGAATTCAATGCCCTCAGGTAGTAATAATAATGGGTCTTCCCAAGGCAATGTTACTAATCATGGCAGTGGAGAGAATAACATCAATCACTATAACCCAAATATGATGATCCCAGAGGGAAACCATAATGGCTCTTCTCCTGGCAACAACTTTGGCGCAAACCCATGGTCCTCAGAAAATTTATATAACCATAGCAACAGTAGCAATCTTGGCAGTGCCTGGACCAACACCAATGGCCATAACTCAGATATCATGTCTCATGGAGAAAATAATAATGGATCTATCCACACCAGCAGCCATAATATACACCCAATTGGCCCAGAGGGAAGTAGCAATAACCATGGGTATAAACCAACCTCAGACGTAAATAATAACAGCAGTGGTAGCAATAATAGCCACACCACAAATATGGTGCCACCTGGGGGGTATGGTGATGGACTTGACAACACCAATGATGACAATCTTGGCCTAGGCACTGGAGGTAGCGACAGCAATGTCTATAATCCCGAACTAATGCCCGCAAAATATGATAATGATGATTTCTTTGAAAACAGCGGTAACGTTGGCAATGGCAGTGCAGGTGCCACCACCAATGCCATGTATCCTGGAGGGAGCAGCGGTGGATCATCTTACGGTAATAACAGCAATCTGAGCAGTGTGGCTACCAATAGCAACAGCTACAATGCAAATTCTTCTTCATACGATGGCACTGGCAATAGCACTATGCCCAACCATGCCCCCTCTCATGGCAGAGAAACTCTAAGCTATGTGATCTTCTGCACCATTGCACTGCTTTTACTGAACTGAACACTGAGCTCTCACTGTGTCCAGGATGAGATGTGGGTGGTTCCTATGTTTTTTTTAAATTATTATGTCTCATGTATGTAAATTGTATGTCTGTTTGAACTTGTGTGTCTATTTTGTGTTAATAACCCAGGATAGCTGAAGGATGACTTGTGCTCTTCCACAATCAAGTGAATAAAATGTTTATTCTCTCTTGTAGAGAAGTGTTCTGAAAAGGATATCTGCTTCTTTACACTAAATATAACACTCTAAGGGGTTTATTTACTAAGATGGGAGTTAAAGGCCCTTATTCTGGTTCGTGCGGTACGGCCCGCGTGCGGCCGTACCGCCGATGTTTTCCGTCTGCACATGCGCAGAGGTCAATCTGCGCATGTGCAGGCGAATTCGCCGCACATAACGTTAGTACGCCGCAAAGGGGGCGTATAGGGGCGTGAGGGGCTTCATGCCCTCATTTCCCTATGTATACGCCCCGCGTTTCATGGGCGTTCCCATGCAAACGCGGGGCGTACGCATGGTAATGAGGCCATGACGCAACTCATGGGGGCGGAAAGCTGACGTCGCCGGATGTCAGCTTTCAGCCCCCATACAAGCTACCACACGGACGATTGTCCGTGTGGTCTCAGCTTGCGGGAGCTGCCGCGGCGTGCGGACCTGCCTTCGATGGTCGACGACCATCGAATGCAGGGGGCAGCTCCCACCATGGTGGAGGCGTACGCCTCCACCATTTTCATGCGGATCGGCAGCCGTCCGTGTACGGACGGCCGTGCCGATCCGTCTTGTAGGCGGGGATTCGTCTGGTGCGGTCGGAGCCGCATATGCGGCTCGACCGCACCAACCAGAATAAGGGCCAAAGTGAAGATTAGATGTTGCTATGGGTAACCAATCAGAATCTAGTATCTTCCGAAATGTAATTAATAAATAAGAAGTAGAATCAGGTTGGTTGCTAAGGGCAACACATCTTCAATAGAACTCCCATCTTATTAAATTTACCCCTAATTGCCTGATTCAGAGTTGCACACTATGCTGTTATTCAAGCAGATGGCCTATGTTTAAAATGCAACACTTGCATCTGAGTCAGACTGTGCATGTTTCCCAACTGTTACCGCACCGAAATGCAGAACTCATTTGGATGCAGGGAGTGTGGATTTTAGTGACCGTTCAATAGGACAGGGACATGTTTCCATTGGCGCTTCCAATGATATGCCTACAGATTGCACTAGATGGATCTGTTCAGCCATAAGACTGTGCCTTTCAGTACTTGGCAAAATATATAGCAGCCACGCATAGGTGTGTGCAGTCCATTTTAATAGGGGGTGCACCAATAGAGGAGCATGTCTATCACCGCCTACTGGGCCTGTCTATCACCTAGTACTGGGCATAAATGAATGAATCCTCCCCCGCCCCCCCCCCCCCCACACACACACACACACACACACCAGAAACAGGAGTGACAGTGCATGCTGAAGGCGCATGGCAAATATTTACACCGTAAAGCGCATTACACATTATGCCACACTCTAATGCCCATTACACATTATACCAAACACCATAATGCCCATTACACATAATGCCACACACCGTAATGTCCATTACACATCATGCCACACTATGTAATGCCCATTACACATTATACCAAACACCATAATGCCCATTACACATAATGCCACACACCGTAATGCTCATTACAAATTATGCCACATGTCGTAATGCCATTACAAATTATGCCACACACCATAAGGCCCATTACAAGTTAAAGCATACCACATACCGTAATGCCCAGTACACATTATATGATATACCAAAATGCCTGTTACATATTATGCTACATAAGTGCCACTTTCCTGTCAGGGGTTACATGCTCAATACCAGAGGGTTACATGCTCATTGCCAGAGATTTTTTGCTCATTGCCAGAGGATACATGCTTCTTGCCAGGGGTTTCATTCTCGTTGCTATGTGCCATGGGGGTGCACACCTATGCAGCCAGGGGTTACATGCTCATTGCCAGAGATTTTTTGCTCATTGCCAGAGGATACATGCTTCTTGCCACGGGTTTCATTCTCGTTGCTATGTGCCATGGGGGAAGTTACATGCTTATTACCAGGGAGATTAATATGCTCATTGCCATGGGGGAGTTTCATGCTTGTTGCCAAGGGGACTTACATGTTTATTGCCCAGGGGGAAAATTGGTGTTAGATGGGTCACAGACACAGAGAAAGGGGGAATCGGGGGACAAGGTGTCACACACAGGTCAAGGGGGTCCAAGGGGGTCAAACACCAGGGATAAGGTGGGGTAGAAGGGGTCACACACACAGATAGTACTGTACAGAAGGTCACATACAAAGAAAGGGAGTTACATACAGGGGTTGGTGGGTACTCACCAATCTGTGGGGGGAGCTGCAGGGTGACACTGAGGCTTAAGGATCCAGGGACAGGTCAAAGGGCTCCCAGAGAGGCTCTGGCTCTGTACCAGAGAGGGAGGTGTCCCTTCCCCCATGGTGTGAGGGAAGGTTGATTAGTTACGCCACTGGGTTTCTTTAAACAGTGCTCCAGCCGGGTAGCGCTGGGTGCGCTGCTCTCCTCTGACAGACACTAAAGGTCATGTAGACCTATAGTGTCTCTGCCCTCAAAGGTGGCAGCCATCTTTGGAGTGGCCACTGCAGACAGACCAACAGAGACTGCAGCACCAGCTCCCCACCACTGCCAGCACCGCAGTCTGGGGATGAGGGAGCTGGTGATCATTGTGCACACCTATGCAGCCACGTCTGGCCGAACCTGTTCTCAAGATCTACCATCAGTTCATGTTTTCCAGGCCACCTGTGGATCTGTAGAATGTGTTGGTAGGAATGAATGCAGCATTTTTGAATATGTATGTTAGTTGAACAGTTAGTAATGACTACAGCTGTCCACCAGCTAGATGATTTGTAAAACGTAGACCATAAGTAGATCTCGAGGACCAGTTTGACTACCCCTGGTCTAGGTCAACAGTCATGGATATAGTCGACACCCGAAAAACATTTTTTTTTTCTTGACTTTTTTTTTTCTTTTTCATACTTTACCACCAACATGGACTACACTGATTGTGAATAAAACTAAAGATGATTCCCAAATAATGTTAATTGTTTGGCAGATGCCCAAATCAATTAAAGCCTGCAAAAAATATACAGTTGTAGGCAGTAATACATCAGTTAGAAAAATTATTAGGTAGTCAAAGATTCATATGCACTGTTGGTCACAGTGACTCAATCTAATCTATCTGACGTGAATTAATACAGCACCCTGTTTGCTTCCTGAATAGACCTTGGAGGAATAACACTGATTGATACGTTTCCTAATAACAGTAGCAATGCAAGTGCGATTTATTAAATGTAGCAGGTATTCGATTAGTAAAAATACATTAATAGGTATAAACTTGAATATAGGTACACATAATGAATGCGACCGAGGGATGGTACACGTGAAACATCACCCAGCAATGGAGGGTCCTGGTTACCTACAGGTGGGTGTAGATGGGGGAGTGAGCGTATCCCAACAATCCACTGTATATAGGGAAGATATACAGTATAATGGGATATCTGCTATCCTTGTCTCCCACAAGTTGGTGCAGAAACATAGATATAGTAATATAGTAGTAAGTGGTGTGGCCACAAGAGAGCCAATTGTCCTTTGTTGGGTAACCAGAATCAGGAATAGTAAGGGGAGTGTGCCTGAGAATGATCAGAGTAATAGTTCAAAGGTGAAGAAGTCCATGGTAGATGAGAGCTCTGCTGTGCACAGCAAAAACGCCAAAGAGAGACGGCCGTTTCGCCTATTGGCTTCTTCAGAAATATCTGCAGACCAACAATGGAGACCATGGCTAGTAACTGTCAGTGCAGATGCAGTATGACAGTTTATCCTCTTATTCACTGTTCTTCTGCCGAAGCTCTTCCTACCCCTAACTGGTACAAATCAGGCTTGCGCCTTCAGATCAGTGCAGTTTTTGGCACTTGGGGATATAGTGAGCGAAGTTTCTTAAACAAAAATTCTGAGAAACATGCAATGAGGAAGTTTAAACATTTTTTATAGAGAGAGAGAGGGGTTCTTCACAGGCTGTAATTCGTTTGGAAAAAAAATTTGAAGACGATGAAGAAAACCAACATGAGACTGATCGAAAAAACAAATGTCAGAAGTGTTATGTTGGTGGTGCTCTCAAGAAAGTTCAGCAACAAAGCTGTACCAAGGGGGTAAGTCCAAGGAGGGCCAAAGGAAGAACCAGATAGGTTTTTGGGGCACGCTTAAATGATTGAATAGTTGTAGAAATATGATACAATTAAAATATAACTTTTATTACACTCGTTTAAGATAGATGCGTCAAATAAACTGTCATTTTATCAGAGACTAACAGCAAATAGTGTACATAAATATAGACTAAACAATATATTTGCTTAATCACTGCTCTTGGCGAAAATGTTTGTTCTACGGTGACCACCCCCACCACCTTTTTCACATAAACTCTGCACTGTTGGCATAATTCATGCAGAGGGTGACGTTTAGCAAGTTCAATATTGATGATTGAAGATTGAGAGAAAAGTACAGTGGGAGAGATCCTCATGGAAAACCAAGTGCCACTGTTTCCCTAGTAAATACACGGCACCGAATATTCCCTACAGGTCACCCGGTAGGTACTGATCCGGCCTATCACTGCTTAGCTGCTGAGATCGGACAGGATCAGGCGGCACAGTGATGTATGGTCGTATCTTTTATTGGCTCAGATGGCATATGGGTGGCATGCAGGACCAAGTGTCACTTCTGCTTTCCAAAGGGGTTAGCAAAGGCACCACCCTGTTGCCATGTATGGTATTGCAGGGAGGGACTAGTGACCCAGTGGATGAGAAAGTAACGGACACAAAAGATTTAGAATATAGTGTGGTTATTACAATGCACAGGCCCTTCTACTATCCTCCATCATGTCAAGCATTGGATGGAGGTTGAGAGTGATAGTCTGTGCCTGCTCCCCACTGAAAGGAAAAGAAAAAGATTGGATGTACCCCCGTTTCAGATGTCTCACTTGTGTCAGTATTGATGAAGACTGAACACCTGTGTGGACAGAGGGTTTATAAGATACTGTTGATTGGTAATGGGAAACAACGTTCTGCAACAGTTGATTCCCAATCCACCTGGATTGTAATAGTTGTGGAGTCTTATTTGAACTAGATATAACAGATAATTCACAGCAAATGAAGCCTTGTCTCAGCTTGATATAGCAATTAATTCACAGCAAATGTAGCCTTATCTAAACTCTCTATACCAGTTAATTAATAGCAGATTGATGCAACAATTAATCTACAGCAGGTAAAGCCTTGTCACGACTTGATATAGCAATTAATTCACAGCAGGTAGAGCCTTATCTAGGCTGAATATGACAATTAATTAATATAGCAATTAATTCACTGCAGGTGGAGCCTTAACTAGACTTAATATGACAGTTAATTAGTAGCAGGTTAAATGCCTGATGACAATTATTCTATAAGTATCAGCAGCAAAACCACATATAAAGTAACTACATGTGTATAAGCTTCTATATGAAAAATAATTAGTGTCCGCAAAGAAAATGCGAAGATTTCATTCACAACCATTGCCTTTGGGATAAGAACCAATACAAGCGATATTTGGCAACAGTGTAAATGAAAAGAACACTGGCGTTTTATACCAATGATCACTAATTAAGCAGAAGGCCGGTGTTGGTAGACCAGCTATTAACCTGATAGCCACAGCCTAGGTGTGGAGAGGGAGTGTGAAAATATACTGCGATACAGGGATACCTGATGGACGAGTCTGCTGGTGACAGCGGAGATGGTTGCCGTCGTATACTGCGTGAGTAAGTGGCACGGAGATGCTAATAGTTTAGCATAAATACCGGAGAGGAGATATTGGTGGCTGCCGGCACCCGGGTCCAGTGCGGGGATACCCGGAGATCAGCCGTCTCCGTGGGTGCCGCCTGCAGGTTTGCAATCAGCCGGCGTGGTGGAATGATGTCAGGGGGTGGTCCCGGATCAAGACATGTGTTTCGCCGTTCAGGCTTGTTCACAATGACGCATCAGAAGTTTAAACATAGCCAATAACCTAATCCTGGTCAAATGATTCCACCACAATTTAGTGGAACTAAGTACAAAACTCTGGCCATGCCTAAAGGAAAAAAAGACACACACACACATGAAAGTGTGACAGTTTGGCCTTTATTCAGATCTGATCGCAGTACAAATTTGTTTGGAAAATGGGCAAAACCATGCTGCACTGCAGGTGGGGCAGATGTAACATGTGCAGAGAGAGTTAGATTTGTGTGAGTTAATTTGTTTCTGTGCAGGGTAAATACTGGCTGCATTATTTTTACACTGCAATTTAGGTTTCAGTTTCAACACACCCCACCCAAATTTAACTCTCTCTGCACATGTTACATCTGCTCCACCTGCAGTGCACATGGTTTTGCCCATTTTCCAAACAAATTTGTACTGTAGTTGGATCTGTTTGATTTTAACAAATTGACTGAATGTTTTTGCTTACTGTATTTCCCTGGGTTTTTGAGCAAATTGCTGATTGTCATTTGCTCCCACCCAGTACTAGATTTGCAGTCCAACCAACCAACTAGTTAAATGGTTGGAAAAAAGTTGGTCTAGTGTATGGCCATCATTAGGGGTAAAGTTATTACAGCTTCTAAAAATGAAAAGAGGTGACATCTATAGCAACCAATCAGATTCTGTCTATTATTTCTCTATTGCAGCTTAGAAATGATAGACAGAATTTGATTGGTTGCTATGGGCAACATCACCTCTTCATTTTTAGAAGCTGTAGTAAATTTACTGTCCTGCTATGACGTTACTCTATTAGGGTGATTCATATTGGTTTGCAAAAGCAAACCCCTTCTTTAATGGACAAAACCATATGCACTGCAGGTGGGGCAGATGTAACATGTGCAGAGAGAGTCATGTCACAGATTGTGTTTGAAAGTTGTCAGGCAGGAGCTGATTGGTTGGTTTTTTATCACTCTCCATTTAACTGCTTTTGAAGCCTAGTGCATCTGGCCCCATCATGATGGCATCCATGTCCCACCTCATGTCAACCTGCCCCCTATGACTATCTATAGAGATATCCTGCTCCAATTGTGCAGCGGTTTTTACCTATGGGCTGCACCCCCTACCCCCAGATAAAATCCGCCACTGTTCTCTGCCTAAGTGAAGCCAGATGCAGTCTGTGAGACTGCTCTGGCTTCACTGTGACTGGCAGCGACTTGCTATTGGAAGTTCGACCTGCCAGTCACTCAAGTCAGTCCAATTGGGAGGTGTTCCCTCCTTCCAGGAAGCCTCTCTATGCACAGCTGCTGCCAGCCCCCAAAATGGGTTCTGCGCATGCGCAGTACTGCAGATGATACTGCACATGTGCCAAACCCAGGACCCTGAATATGCCTCTGTGGGCTGCTGCAAAAGCAGCCCATAGAGGCTGGGGTCCAGCGCATGTGCAGTTTGTAAGAAGTTACTGCGTATACCCGTGCAGCGGTGTAGCTAGGTGCCATGGTGCCCGGAGCAAGGGCATATTTTGCGCCCCCCCCCCCCTCCTCCCGGTAATGAATTGGGGGCATGGCTAACTTGTGTTGGCATGTTACATTTGAAATATATAAGACACTGTAACGGAATCTGCTGCGCTATATAAGATGCTGTAACGGAATCTGCTGCGCTATATAAGACACTGTAACGGAATCTGCTGCGCTATATAAGACGCTGTAACGGAATCTGCTGCGCTATATAAGACACTGTAACGGAATCTGCTGCGCCATATAAGACACTGTAATGGAATTTGCTGCGCTATATAAGACGCTGTAACGGAATCTGCTGCACTATATAAGACACTGTAACGGAATCTGCCGCGCTATTTAAGACACTGTAACGGAATCTGCTGCGCTATATAAGACACTGTAACGGAATCTGCTGCGCTATATAAGACACTGTAACGGAATCTGCTGCTATATAAGACACTGTAACGGAATCTGATGCGCTATATAGGACACTGTAACGGAATCTGCTGCGCTATATAAGACAATGTGACGTTCCCCCCCATGGCATTTTGGTAAGACAAATACAGCACTGCACTTTATTTATTTATATATCTAGCCATACATACATACATACATCCAAGGACAGGGCACTCACCAGACTTTCTTACAGAGTTCTATGCCAGGGGTTACCGAGCCCAGCGTCGATCCTCTGTGTAAATCCCAAGAAGAAAAAAGCAGCCCAGTCACAGCATAATTCCAGATATATCATAAATCCGCTGTGAGCCCAGATCCTTTCCCCAGTGATGGGCGGCGAGTGTGTGCAGCTCGCTCCAGCACTTGCGCTATGCAGACATATCTGCGTTGCCGCCTCCAGACGCGCAGTGAATGCTCCAAAGTTCATTATTTGCAGGATGCCTGGTCTGTACCCAGCGGAGCGGAGCCTCTGGGAGGGATTACTGCACTGCCTGCTAGAGTCTTCACAGCCGGGCAGAGAGCTGCCCGGCTGTATTCAGTGTCAGGGAGGACACTGCAGCAGCAGCACTAGAAGATCCCGACTCCCGGCTATTTTAAATCTTGCGCTGCTGCAGTCACCTGCTGGGTCCGCGAACCAATCAGAGCTCGCTTGTGGCCCGGCAGCCAATCAGGAGACCCCACTCCTGATTGGCTGCCGGAGCGCTAACGAGCTCTGATTGGTTCGCGGACCCGGCAGGTGTCTGCTGCAGCGGAAGATTTAAAATAGCCGGGAGTCGGGATCTAGTCTAGTGCTGCTGCTGCAGTGTCCTCCCTGACACTGAATACAGCCGGGCAGCTCTCTGCTCGGCTGGTGAATTCTTTCCGGTGGCTGCGGAAGGCAGCTAAAGTAAAAAAAAAAAAGCGTCAGAAATGGGGCAGGAGGCAGGCGCCGGGAAGAGCAGGTGCCGGCACACGCTGCCCGCAATTAGTGTATGGGGAATCATGCAAGGATGATTTGCGGAGGGAGGGCGGGCCGGCGGCGCCATTCCACCAATCACCGCCCGGAGCATGAGCTCCGGTGGCTCCGCCCTCCCTACGCCTCTGTACCCGTGCAGGGGACCGGCAACCGGGATCCATTTGCGGCGGCAGTGGCAAGGAGCACAGCAGCAACGGTGGCAGTGGAGGGGGGCCCGCATCGTAGCAGCCCTCCTCCTCTGCAGAGGTAAGAGCCGCCACTGACCAATTGTCATTTAACCCTGTTTTAGAATAGACATCCTACCATCAGTCCTGCACATATGGGATTACCATAGCCACTGGAAAACATAGATGCCCATAGACGCCTAAAGAGCCTGCTCCTGATTGGCTGAGGGCGGAGCCGGTGACTGATGTCAATGGGGGTCCCTCATTCTCGGGGAGGAGCTGCAAGTGTCAACACACTTGCGGCTCCTCATTCAGGTTGGAGACAGGCAATCACAACCCAATACTTTTCTATTTTTTTTTACACATTTAACTGCCATTAGCCCGCCACCCACAGCCCAGGAGTGGCATGAACAGCCCCGGGCTTCAGCCTGGACCAGGGCTCATTTGGGGGGGACCCCTTTATTGGGGTATTTATTGTATGTAATAAGTGCCCCTCGGCTGCGGCTGCAACCTGGTCTGGCTCAATGAGCATGGGGCTGGTGATAGCCGGCAGGAAAAGGGGGGCCACAATCCTTTCTTTATCATTTTATTTTTTATTTTTTACACATAGAAGCATTGCAAGGATCTGATTGATCCATGCGATGCTGGTGGGTGATACGAATTTGGTTGCCGGTGAATTCGGCAGTCAAATACGAATGAATTCACCATCTGTAAATAAAGACTCCGGAGAATTAGTAAATTTGCTGTATTCTCCAGTCAGATTTTCGGTCGATTATGGCCGATCCCGATTGTACCCGTTCATACACAGTATTGGCTTTATTAGTAAATTTCCAGCATAGCTCAAATAATAAGTTACACATTACATAAATAAATATATCTCCTATAATAAGTTAAACATTGAGTAAAATATGGGCAGTATTCAATGAGGATAATTCGCCCTGTTTCACGGCGAATTTGTGCTATTTTCACGTTGGAAGTTGAATTTTTGTGTCAGAAAGCGAATCACCCTATTCAACGTGCACTTCTCGACACCTTTCTGTAGTGATTTTCGCCGTGTGTCTCTGTGTAGCAAATCGCCATCTTTTAATGCTGAAGTGGAAAGTGAACTTTTAAAATAAAGTTGTTGTTGTTTTACATTTGGTGTAAAAAAATCGGGAGTTTTTTTCTGTGAAGGGGCATGCTATTTTTATTCATGTGCTTATAGCACACGAATATATATTTAATTTTAAAATATATATATATTTTATTTTTTTACACAGAGCAGCCAGCAGGGGGCCGGGAGCCGAGCCGCTCATTAGATATTCATATATTCACTGCACCCGATCATTACATATGCACGATCGGGTGCAGTGAATACCTGGTCCCCTGTTGGCTCTTCCGGGGGGCAGCCTGTGCTGCCTGGCTCCTGGGGAGCCCACCTCCCCCTCACATACGTTCTGGGGCAGGCAGGGAAACTTCCATCTCCCTGCCTGCCACCGTCCTCAGGCTCCCTTCGGCGTCCGCCGCAGGGGTTCACACTCGCCGTCAGGGGCAGCGAGCCCCCTGTGACGTTGAATAGAGGGGACGGCGAGGCTCCGGAACACGGCGGGCAGTGGCGAGTGTGCAGCGAATCCTAAACAGGTTTCATTGCACGCCGTCAATATTCACATTGAATACGGCCCTGAAGCTTATATAAGAATTTACACATTGCGTAAAACATATAGCTCATAAAATAAGTTACACATTGCGTAAAACAGTATAGCGCATATAATAAGTTACACATTGCATAAAAGAGTATAGTTCATAAAAGTTACACATTGTATAAAACAGTGTTGCTCATATTGTATGAGCTATACTGTTTTATGCAATGATGAGTTATACTGTTTAATGTAATATGTATTATATGAGCTATACTGTTTTATGTAATGATGAGTTATACTGTTTAATGTAATATGTATTATATGAGTTATACTGTTTAATGTAATATGTATTATATGAGCTATACTGTTTTATGTAATGTGTAACTTGTTATATGACCTATACTGTTTTATGTAATGTGTAACTTGTTATATGACCTATACTGTTTTATGTAATGTGTAACTTGTTATATGACCTATACTGTTTTATGTAATGTGTAACATATTAGGGGGGAGATTCTCTAAGAATCTCCGCCCCCCATCGCCGCCCACCGCATATTTAATTATCGCATATGCTGTAACATATGCGATAATTAAGGCAAATGACAGCTCTTGCGTTAAGACCTGTCCTTTGCGGTGAGAGTCGCCGGGTCCCAGCAGGTCCCGGCGGCTCTCCCCTTCCTCCCACACCCGGCGCTGCTGCTGCTGCGCCGGGCTCTCCTCCTCCCTGCACCCGGAAGAGGATGAGTGCAGGGAGGAGGTCACAGGTCCGGGCAGCACTGTGCTGTGCTTCCCGGACACAGGTGAGGGGGGAGGGGTCGATGCGGGGCGGCGCGGGGCGGCGCGGGGCGGCGGAGGGTTGCGATAGAAGCCCATTGGCTTCTATGGGGCATCGCCAGATTTTTCTGGCGATGCCCCCCGCCGCGGTAACCCGGCGGGGGATGCTTACAGCATCCCAAAATGCGGTAAAAACCCTGATAACGGGGTTTTTACCGCATCTTTAGCTTAGAGAATCTCCCCCTATATGAGCTATACTGTTTTATGTAATGTGTAACGGGAGGAATGACTGTCGGAATCCCGACTGTCGGGGAGCCGTCCGGCACCATGTGTAACTTATTATATGACCTATCCTGTTTTATGTAATGTGTAACTTATTATATGACCTACACTGTTTTATGTAATGTGTAACTTATTATATGACCTACACTGTTTTATGTAATGTGTAACTTATTGTATGCGCTATACTGTTTTATGTAATGTGTAACATATTATATGTGCTATACTGTTTTATGTAATGTGTAACATATTATATGAGCTATACTGTTTTATGTAATGTGTAACATATTATATGAGCTATACTGTTTTATGTAATGTGTAACATATTATATGAGCTATACTGTTTTATGTAATGTGTAATGGGAGGAATGACTGTCAGGATCCCGACTGTCGGGGAGCCGTCCGGCACCATGTGTAACTTATTATATGACCTATACTGTTTTATGTAATGTGTAACTTATTATATGACCTACACTGTTTTATGTAATGTGTAACATATTATATGACCTACACTGTTTTATGTAATGTGTAACTTATTATATGACCTACACTGTTTTATGTAATGTGTAACTTATTATATGACCTACACTGTTTTATGTAATGTGTAACTTATTGTACGCGCTATACTGTTTTATGTAATGTGTAACATATTATATGTGCTATACTGTTTTATGTAATGTGTAACATATTATATGAGCTATACTGTTTTATGTAATGTGTAACTTATTATATGACCTATACTGTTTTATGTAATGTGTAACTTATTATATGACCTATACTGTTTTATGTAATGTGTAACATATTATATGAGCTATACTGTTTTATGTAATGTGTAACATATTATATGAGCTATACTGTTTTATGCAATGTGTAACTTATTGTATGAGTTATACTGTTTAATGTAATATGTATTATATGAGCTATACTGTTTTATGTAATGTGTAACTTGTTATATGACCTATACTATTTTATTTAATGTGTAACATATTATATGAGCTATACTGTTTTATGTAATGTGTAACATATTATATGAGCTATACTGTTTTATGTAATGTGTAACTTATTATATGACCTATACTGTTTTATGTAATAAGTTACACATGGTGCCGGACGGCTCCCCGACAGTCGGGATTCTGACAGTCATTCCTCCGACGTTGGAATCCCGACTGCTCCCTCGTGTAATGTGTAACATATTATATGAGCTATACTGTTTTATGTAATGTGTAACATATTATATGCGCTATACTGTTTTATGTAATGTGTAACATATTATATGAGCTATACTGTTTTATGTAATGTGTAACTTATTACAGTATATGCGCTATACTGTTTTATGTAATGTGTAACATATTATATGTGCTATACTGTTTTATGTAATGTGTAACATATTATATGAGCTATACTGTTTTATGTAATGTGTAACTTATTATATGCGCTATACTGTTTTATGTAATGTGTAACATACAAGGGAGCTTATTCTGATCGGAGCGGCCAAACGTGCGTACGTTCGCCATTACCGCACGCTAGCCGTACGCGGCCGTTAGGGTTAAGTCCACCCACAAATCAGCCGCTTACGTACGGCCAGAAATACCGTAGAAGGGGAGTGGCGTACAGATGAGCGTACGGCAACGTACGCGGACGGACCAGCCCTTACACTCCGACAACTGGCGTACAACTGAGCGTACGGCGCCGTTTACGGACGTCTTTCGTCCGTCTTCCCAACGACTTCTTGCGGAGATCTGAGCGTACGCCAGCTTGCACGGACGGGTCCCTATTGTTTTCAATGGAAAACTCAGCTTTTGTCACCGCTCGTGAGAGTGAGCGTACGTCCGTGCACGCTGGCATACCCTTCACATATATGGACCTGCAAATCTTGCCTCTCAACTACTAATCTGACAATTGATTAATTAATCTATTTGTTATTCAATTATTGTTTTCTATTAACTCAATTGTCTACCGTAATAAAGACCTAATAAAACTACATTTGAACCCACATTACATGTATATTTGTTATGTTCTAATGTGGCATTTTAATCACTATCTATGTGTCCCCATATTGCTGTTACTTTTAAATCAAGTTATGTTGGTGTTTCTGTATATGTACTAAATTATGTCCGTAATTACTTTGTCCAAAATGTGTAACATGTATACCTACCCTGATGTTATGTGTGATGTTTTAATCGAACAACATTAAACATTCATGCATTTTCACTATGTGTTATTTTACTCAAAAACACACACATTCACACATCAATCATTACCCCTCACCTCAAATTACAAGTATAACTTACAGTACACATCTGTATGTACCTACCCTTACAAGCCCTCTAACATATTTATTAGTAAAAACACAGGCAATTTCGAACTGTCATGAAACTTTTATTTTATACAAAAATAATAAGGGGGGGGGATAAAAAAAAAATTAAAGGCGGGCCTCCAGAAGGCCAAAAATGAGCTGGAGGTACAGGAGGGTGATCATCATCTCCCTCATTAGGGCTGCCACCTCCTCCTGCTGCTGTCCAGTGTCTGTAGAGAAGGGATAAAAAAAATAAATTAATATATAACATACACAAATGTTTGTTGTATTTGTACATAATAAAAAGTTCAGAGTTATGTGTGAAGGCCACATACATTTAGAAACTACATTGAAGATGGGTCTGCTGTAAACACAGTACTAAAAAAAAATATGTTAACACACACATACTGTACATAGTAAATAACATTAATTCAATTACTCCTTCATCAATGAATGTATGCTGTATCCCAATTGGTACTTTGGTTTTGGGGGACTGTCCTCTAACCTCACAATTAGCCTGTGCTATTTAAGGGTTATGACATTGTTGTGGCTTAAGCACTCCTTAGTATTTTAAATTTAGGACATTGCTGTACAAATTATAGGCCTACAGCTATGTTTGTAAAGCATGCATCCGCATGGCCTCACACACTATTACCAAAACAATCTCTACATTTAAGTTGCACCAGTGGCAGATTAAGCCTTTGGGGGGCCCGGGGTACTTTAGAGCGGGGGGCCCCCTTGCACTTGTCATTACTGGCCGCACACTGCATGGGTGAATATTATACTGTCAAAACACAGAGTAAAGGCAGAATAAACTTGGTCAATGGTTACCTGCAGGGGATATATATATATATATATATATATATATATATATATATATATATATATATATATATACACACACCACATGAAAAGCCTGTGTTTGTCCCTCTGCCCCTTACTCTGGAGGAGACCTCACAGTCCTAGTGCTGCCTCTGATTAAAAACCCTCCTATGACTAAGCTGCTGCTGCTGTTCTCCATGGACCTGAGAAGCATGTAATGAGCTCCACCAATCAGAGCTCAGCACAAACTTCTCAGCCTCTGTCCTCTGGTGCAAAGTGTCATGGGACTTAGTCAACTCCCAGAAATGCACTGCACACTTGTGCAATCAGTGTGCCTTGGCTCCCGATGCTCAGCACCATAAATCATTGTCACATTGGCAGATAGGTGAAGCTGCAGCACTACCCCACCCATGCACAAAACATTTAGCTAAAAAAAAAAAAACATAACTTAAACATTTTATTTTTAAAAAATACATGACAACCACAGGGGGCCCCTAGCTAGAGGGGGGCCCAGGGGCACTGACCCCTTGCGCCTCCATTATAATCCGGCCCTGTGTTGCACATCATGCTGGGAACTGGAGTTACCCAACACCTGGAGCCACATAACTACCACACCACTAATGTCGGATATCTCATTGGATGTACTGTTATGTCAATTATTCAAGGGGTGAGGCATGGCCACACTCAAAAAAACCACCAAGGGGAGCCTTGTTCCTGGAGAAGGACAGGACACACCTCATGGTCGGCCTGCAGTGATATGTTGCAACTAATGTTGATGTTGGATACACATATGTGGTTGTTGTGATTGTTTATGTGTAGAAATGTGTAGGTCAACATTAGACACATTATTTACTTACGGCTACTTGAGCCATCCTGGTTGCCGCTGGTTGGCTGTGCAGTGGTTGGGGGGGTCAGGAGCAAGGGGGATGGTCCTGGAGTTTGGACCGAGGTAGTGGGTGTGAGTGGGGAGTGGAGAGGTTTGGGGGTGGGTGGTGGAGAGGTGTAGGGGGGTAGGAAATGGGGTGGGGAGGGGGGGGGGTTGTGGAGGGGGTGGGGGTTGTGGAGGGGGTGGGGGTTGTGGAGGGGGTGGGGGTTGTGGAGGGGGAAGGGGATGGGGAAATTGTGTGGGTCCAAACTGCACCCAGTGTCTCCAGTGTTGGGGAGGGGGAGGGGGTGTGGGTTTGGGAGGGGGTTGTGGAGGGGGTGGGGGTTGTGGAGGGGGTGGGGGTTGTGGAGGGGGAAGGGGATGGGGAAATTGTGTGGGTCCAAACTGCACCCAGTGTCTCCTCTTCTTCCTCCTCCTCTTCTTCCTCCTCCTCTTCTTCCTCCTCCTCCTCCTCTTCCTCCTCCTCTTTCTTCTCCTCCTCCTCCTCCTCTTCCTCCTCCTCTTCTTCCTCCTTCTCCTCTTCCTCCTCCTCTTCTTCCTCCTCCTCTTCTTCCTCCTCCTCCTCTTCCTCCTCCAGGGCTGCCTGGTCCCGGGCTGCCTGCTCCCGGGCTTCCATGCGTGCCCTTGCCCGTGCTGAAATGTTCATGTTGATGGCATAGAAATCGAAGATTGGGTTTCATAAAAAAGGGGGAAAGAAAAATTCACATTAGTCATGCTCATAACCTTCAAAATTATCATTGCTGTGATATTTCAGACATTTATCATGCAAACTATTTGATATCCTACACCCAAAAACTGATCAACTACTTAAACCCCCCCTATACACCCCCTATACACCCATATACACCCATATACCCCCCCATATACACCCATATACACCCATATACCCCCCATATACACCCATATACACCCATATACCCCCCCATATACACCCATATACCCCCCCATATACACCCATATACACCCCCATATACACCCATATACACCCCCATATACACCCATATACACCCATATACACCCCCATATACACCCATATACACCCCCATATACACCCATATACCCCCCCATATACACCCATATACACCCATATACACCCATATACACCCCCATATACACCCATATACACCCATATACACCCCCATACTCAGGAACATATTTATAAAAAATACACAAAACATTGCTAAAAAACGCTGACATACTAGTAATCAAAACTTACATCGGGCAATATGGCGGCGAAGGCTGCTGAGGAACACTGGCTGCCGCCTGCGCAGGTCTGACCAGCGCCGCTCAACCTGCGCCAGGCTTCTGCGGACGCCGGTCGTCGAGAAGATCAGGCGGCGGGCAGCAGTATACGCCCGCCGCTTGTCCGCATTACTGACATATGGGCCCCTGGGCCCCAGGTGACGGTCCATAACTTCTACCAGGGCCAAAAGCTCTGAGGTGGAAAAGGGCCTAGCTCGAGGACAAGTCATAGTGGCAATGGCGCAGTTATTAATTGCAGGTACATATATCACTTTTGGTGCTTGCTGATTGGTCGAAAAAATTGTTTGTTTGGTATTAACTTTATTAATCCCTCTTACATTGACAAACTGGATGCGAATAGAAACTTACGCGGACCGTTCCGATATACACACACCACAACCAACAGCATGCATTCAATGAAGAGAGAAGTACTGTATTTACAGTACGCGGAAAATAATACACGCAAGCCTCTACTTATAACTACGCTGCTTAAAGGGGGCACGATACACCGATATGCATGGAGAGGAGTACTGTATTTACAGTGAGCGGAAAATAATACACGCAACCCTCTACTTATAACTACGCTGCTTAAAGGGGGCACGATGCACCGATATGCATGGAGAGGAGTACTGTATATACAGTAGGCGGAAAATAATACACGCAACCCTCTACTTATAACTACGCTGCCTAAAGGGGGCACGATGCACCGATATGCATGGAGAGAAGTACTGTATTTACAGTACGCGGAAAATAATACACGCAACCCTCTACTTATAACTACGCTGCTTAAAGGGGGCACGATACACCGATATGCATGGAGAGGAGTACTGTATTTACAGTGAGCGGAAAATAATACACGCAACCCTCTACTTATAACTACGCTGCCTAAAGGGCCACAATGCAACATGTTGCTGTATGACAATTTCATACACATTACATATGTAAGGAAAGCATTATAACGTGATGTTTTGAAATGTGACTCACAAAGCATACACGAACTCCAACAGATACCAGCTGACAACACTCGTCAT
The DNA here is from genome assembly GCF_055691185.1 of Crinia signifera. NCBI lineage: Eukaryota > Metazoa > Chordata > Amphibia > Anura > Myobatrachidae > Crinia > Crinia signifera. The sequence continues at coordinate 33,471,298 of NC_139226.1, forward strand.
TGGAATGACAGGTGCCCACATTTCACGATGTAGCACAATGCTCCACAACCAGTGTATGTGCATATACAGGTGTTTGATCAGGTGCGTTGAGACCTGCGTAATTTAAGCGGGAATTATCGGCGGGAAATATCGGCGTAAATTTGCATCTATATTGCGTGGAAAAATATACGCCCCCTTGTTCATGGCGGGAAATTAACATATAAATATTCAGTCAGATGCAGGCCACAATTGCTGCAAACATGTCTGACTCTGACGATTCAGCAGCAGAGGACGCTCTGCAGAGAGCTACAGCACAATCCCTGCTTGATGCACTGAACAAGAGGGAACAGGAGCGGAGAAGGAGGGCCCAAGAGAGGAGTAGCCTGCAAGATCAAGCGGGCCCCTCAGTAACAGGCCCTGGTGAACCTCCACCAGCTCCACAAGGGCCAAGCAACCAGCCAGAACAAGAGGTTGCATCTCTCCAAACAGGTGTGACCCAGCAGGTGCATGGTGAGAGAACTGGGGCCACCAGAAAACGAGCTGCAACATCTAGGGTGAGGACTGAGCAGGATACCACCTCCAAAAAGAGAAACCCTGCATTTGTAGAGGCCGAAATGCGAATTCTAGTGCCCAGGGCACGCGAATGGATTGAATTGGCAACCAGGAAGCCGGGTGCCAGTGCAAGGAGAAACCTTTGGGACAAGATCACAGAGGAAGTGAACCAGGTGGCACCAGTGGTCAGAACTTGGGACGCGGTGAAGAAAAGGTTAGTGTGTTTGTCAGGGCAATTTTTCAGCAGTCTCCAGCAGGAACTGAGGCCCTTATTCTAGTTCACTCTTTCTGGCCAAATATTTCTTAGATGGACAAAACCATGTGCACTGCAGGTGAGGCAGGTGTTACTTGTGCAGAGATAATCAGATTTGGGTGGGGTTTTACACCTGCCTCACCTGCAGTGCACATGGTTTTGTCCATCAAAGAAATATTTGGGCAGAAAGAGTGAACTAGAATAAGGGCCTCAGTTCCTGCTGGAGACTGCTGAAAAATTGCCCTGGTCTTTGTCCCCCTGATAATGTCATATGTGTGTACATATGTTACATGTATGTTTTGAGACTAATAGAAAGGTGTGTTTGTAGATAGTGCTACACTTCAATGTCACATGTGAACACAACCATGTCTAATAACCCACATTGATATATGAAACATGCACCATTGGTGTGATGTGAGGTTATGGGCACAGTTCTGCTTATGTGAAGTATGTGATGGGACAAGAGAAAGTGTGTTTTTGAAAGAGTTGTTGTAACATGTTCCATATGATGCTACTGAAACAAGAATGAGCAAACTGTGCACATGTAGCTGGTGAGAAACTACACATCCCAGTATGCCATTCCATAGTTAAATTACTCCATAATAACCACATTGTCAAGCTATGGTGGAATGTGTAGTTTCACACCAGGTGGAGGTGCCTAATTTGGCCATGGATGATGTCATTTCTGCATAGTGATGTATGTATGTGCATTTAGTGGCCTAATGAATGAGATGAGACACTGAAATGCCTCCTAATTGAGACATGAATGTGTGTGTGGGACACATATGGCAAAAAAACATAAGATCACCCACACTAGGAAATGTCACGTAGCTAGGGGTACCACATAGACCCTTTAATTCCGGACACATATTAATTACACAGGTTCTGTGGCTGGCTGACTTCAAGACTCCACTTCACCTAATTTTAAACTGCCACAGAACCTGTGTAAGTAACATGTGTCCGGAATTAAAGGGACTAGGTGGTAACCCTACACGTAGCACAGTGGTGCACATATCTCATGGTGATATTTGTATTTTTAAACTTGTAGGTGGACTGACTTCAAAAGTGCACTGAAGAGGAAGATGACTGACTGGTACAACCACAGCATGTCCACCGGGAGAGGTCCTATGCCTGACCATTTGGAGTATACCCCCCTGGAGCTGGACTCCTGTGACGTGATCGATGTGGGGGAGATCAGGGGGATCTCCAATATGGACAGTGAGCTCCCGGCGGAGGTCTTTGCTGCTGCTTTTGATGGTAAGTCACAGTAATGCATTGTATTTAGAAAGATATTTTTTATTGCGTATGTGATGGTGACATTGTTTTCAATTCTTATCCTAGCAGAAGCAGAAAGCCAGGATGTACCGGCAGCATCTTTCTCTGCAGAGCCACAGGTGGAGCAAGTGGTCCAGCCTCCACCAAGACGTCGCCCCCAGCCCCAGCCACAGGAGACATGGAATGAGAGCCTGTTGGTGACGCTGGACAGGATCGAGCAGCAAGGGGTGGATGCTGCGATCCGTCAGCAGCAGGTGGCGGATTTTCTGGCGGAGTGGAAGGCCACAAACCAGCTGCAGGTTGAGGCCTTGAACCGCATTAATGAAACTCTGGCGGCTGGCATGCTAAGCATTGGCCAACACCTCAGCCGCCAGAATGAACTTCTTGCGGAGCAGCTGTCCACCGCCAGGTCCCTAAGGGACAATCCCCCATCTGCTGCCCCACCCCAAGCTGCTCCCCAACCTTCCACCTCGGCTGACCCTCCTGTGTCGACTAGGGGAAGACGCCGAAAGCCAGCTGAGCCAAAGGCCCCTGTCCCCAAGGCCCCATCTAAAAGGGGCAAAAAAGGGCCCAAATGAGACCTGGTTCACTTCCTCTGTGGTTGGAGCCCAAAGGTTTAAATTGCACTGGACATCCGCTTCCTGAGTTGGCCATCGATCCATTTGCGTGCCATGGGCATGAAAGTTCGTATTTTGACCTCTACAAATGCAGGATATTTTTTTTTGGTGGTGTGTATCTTGCTTAGTATTCACCCTGGTTGTTGCAGTACGTATTCTGGTGTCCCCATTTCTTTCACCATTGCATTTGCAGGGTAACACATGTTTGGAGATATGCAACCTCTTGTTCTGGCTGTTTTATTATTTGTGTGTCTATTTTATTTGTTTATTTGATTTCTCACATTAAAGTGTCAAGCTGTGATGCTGAACAGCAAATAAATTTATTTTACAAATTAAATCAAAATTGTGGTATGTGTAATTTCTTGTGTGAAACAAATACTAGATTTATGTGTACTTACTGACCAGGGTATTTTTGAACATTTGTTGAAGTGTGGTCGAAGTTTCCCATGTGTAACCCTCTCCATGGCCATTCCCATGTTCCTATCCAACTTTTCCCTGCTAATTAGTTTGTGTCAGCACATGTGCAGAGCAACTTAATAGGTGAGAAAGCAGTTTGTGTGCAGGTGAGGTAGCTCCTACAGTAGTAGGTAAAAGCAGGTCCAGAACAATGCTTTCCTCATGGAGTGGGTGAGGCAGACAAACAAGGGTGAAAAGGTACATTTGTGTAGGAATGCATATGTGTCCTCCCTAAAAAAAGATGTGTGAATGGCCCAAACATGATAAATTAGCTTGTGAACAAACATGCATAACTTTTTAAATATATATGATTTGACAGTGTCATAAGCAGATGTAGGAATCCTTTGTTAGAGAGATGAGAGTGCAATAATGTGATTGGTGGCATCTTACATCCAGAGTGTAGTCAAATCCAAATCATAGCAGATGAGATAGTGGTACAGGTCATTATTTTGGGTACTATACAAAGATTGTGTGCAAAATAGTGGTCATGGGCTTAAAACATTGCTGAAACATCCTTTGTAGGTGTTAGATGTGGTTTATGTTATTGTATCCTAAATACAAAACCTATGTTTGTATTAGAGTGAACACGTTGACACATGTCGACTTGTGTAGATTGAGTGTGCTACTGCGTAAAGTCTATGAAAGCACGTAGTGAATGTGTCTAACTGTTTAGCAAATACCTACCTTAGCGTATAAAAAGATTCTTACCTTAAATGAAACAAACCTTTAAATGTGGAGAAGTATAGAAACAGAAGCTTCCAATGTGTTTGCGTGCTGTATGTGTGGCTTGCAGGTAGTGAAATCATGGTTTGGACTTAATAGACTGCAGCATTGCTTATTACATTCAGGTGTATGTGTTTGAGTAGTAATCAGCGTTAATTAGCCAACTCAGGCGCACGCTGGCATGCGGTATCTGTAGGGGTGGTTTGAGCTGGCGGTTGGCGGCCGCTTGTTTGGTGTCCGAAATGAACGGTGCCTTAGTCGATCGTGCGGTAGAAGCACCGCTCATTTTTGGTGCACACCCCCGTGTACGCCCATATTTACGCCCATTTTCCCTCATTATTTCGGCCGCTCCCATCAACACGCCCCTATGCCGCCCCATTACCCGTACACTCGCGTACAGGTTTTTTCGCACGTTGAGAGCCCGTCCGTAAGCGTTGTGGAGTATTCGCGCCGGCGCATTAGCGTATCTGCACATGCGCAGATCATGAAAAACCCCGGGACGTACGCGTACGGCCCGGCCGCTCCAACCAGAATAAGGCCCAAGATGAGCTACCATATATACTCGAGTATAAGCCTACTTTTTCAGAACATTTCTTTATGCTGAAAAAGCCCCCCTCGGCTTATACTCGAGTGAGGGTCCTACTTGAGTCAATAAGTTTTCCCAGTTTTTTGTTGAAAAATTAGGTGCCTCGGCTTATATTCGGGTGGACTTATACTTGAGTATATACTGTTTTATGCAATGTGTAACTTATTATATGAGTTATTCTGTTTAATGTAATATGTATTATATGAGCGGGTTGGGATCGTTTGGTCGAATGCATTATGGTCGAATGTCATTACATCGAATCCATTAGGTCGAATTGCTAAAAGGTCGACATGGGAAAAGGTCGAAATGATTCTAGGTCGAAAGGTCATTAGTTGGACAGGTCATTAGGTCGACAAGGTCATTAGTTCGACATTGTCTAGGTCGACATTCACAAAGTCGACATGGGGTTTTTCACTGTTTTTTTACCTGAATGTCAACACAGTCGACATGGACACAGTTTAAAGTGCACTGCATCCCCTCGCATCGCTCGCTGCACTCGCTATGCGTCGGGCACGGTGCCTCGCTACGCTCGGCACACTATTTTATTCTCCCACCACGCCCTAGTGGATGGTAGGGCATGAAATACCGCCTGTCAGCACATGTCGGCTCAAAAAACAGTGGAAAACCCCATGTCAACTTTGTGAATGTCGACCTAGACAATGTTGAACTAATGACCTTGTCGACCTAATGACCTGTCGAACTAATGACCTTTCGACCTAGAATCATTTCGACCTTTTCCCATGTCGACCTAGAATCATGTCGACCTTTTAGCAATTCGACCTAATGGATTCGATGTAATGACATTCGACCATAATGCATTCGACCAAATGACCGCATCCCATATGAGCTGTACTGTATTATGTAATGTGTAACATATTATATGAGTTATACTGTTTAATGTAATATGTATTATATGAGCTATACTGTTTTATGTAATGTGTAACATATTATATGTGCTATACTGTTTTATGTAATGTGTAACTTATTATATGCGCTATACTGTTTTATGTAATGTGTAACATATTATATGACCTATACTGTTTTATGTAATGTGTAACATATTATATGTGCTTTACTGTTTTATGTAATGTGTAACTTATTATATGACCTATACTGTTTTATGTAATGTGCAACTTATTATATGACCTATACTGTTTTATGTAATGTGTAACATATTATATGACCTATACTGTTTTATGTAATGTGTAACATATTATATGTGCTTTACTGTTTTATGTAATGTGTAACTTATTATATGACCTATACTGATTTATGTAATGTGTAACTTATTATATGCGCTATACTGTTTTATGTAATGTGTAACATATTATATGTGCTTTACTGTTTTTTGCAATGTGTAACTTATTGTATGAGTTATACTGTTTAATGTAATATGTATTATATGAGCTATACTGTTTTATGTAATGTGTAACATATTATATGTGCTTTATTGTTTTATGCAATGTGTTACTTATTGTATAAGTTATACTGTTTAATGTAATATGTATTATATGAGCTATACTGTTTTATGTAATGTGTAACATATTATATGAGCTATACTGTTTTATGTAATGTGTAACATATTGTATGAGCTATACTGTTTTATGTAATGTGTAACTTATTATATGCGCTATACTGTTTTATGTAATGTGTAACATATTATATGACCTATACTGTTTTATGTAATGTGTAACATATTATATGAGCTATACTGTTTTATGTAATGTGTAACATTTTATATGAGCTATACTGTTTTATACAATGTGTAACTTATTGTATGAGCTATACTGTTTTATGCAATGTGTAATATATTATATGAGCAACACTGTTTTATACAATGTGTAACATATTATATGAGCTACAGTACACTGTTTTATGCAATGTGTAACATATTATATGTGCTATACTGTTTTATACAATGTGTAACTTGCTGTATTATATGAGCTATACTGTTTTATGCAATGTGTAATATATTATAAGTTACACATTGTATAAAACAGTATAGCACATAAAATATGTTACACATTGCATAAAACAGTGTACTGTAGCTCATATAATATGTTACACATTGTATAAAACAGTGTTGCTCATATAATATGTTACACATTGCATAAAACAGTATAGCTCATATAATACATATTACATTAAACAGTATAGCTCATATAAAAAGTTACACATTGCAAAAAAGAGTATAACGCATATAATAAGTCACACATTGCATTAAACAGTATAGCTAATAAAATATGTTACACCAGTGTTTCCCAAACAGTGTGCCGTGGGCGTGGCACCCTGGGGTGCCTTGGGGGACTTGCAGGGGTGCCCTGGGTTGGTGGTCCAGGACCAATTCAAGTTTTATGTCCATTTTAATAGTCAAATTATGAACAAACAGAAGGGAATCCTGTCCATCACCACATAACTGATCCTAAGGTTGAGATACTGTATAAACACAATTTATTTAACTTAATATTTGTTTCTGACTTTATCAATGAGAAACCTTTAGCCTAAGGGTGCCGCAAAAACAATTCTGATGCTTTTGGGTGCCGTGATTAAAAAACTTTAGGAACCTCTGAGTTACACATTGCATTAAACAGCATAGCTCATACAGGGGCAAATGTGGTAATCCTGGTGAAGAGATAAAGTGGAGATAAAGGTCCTTATTCTGGTCCGTTTGCACGGACCAGTTCATTTGCCCGGGCCGATGAACGCTGGGCGTTCCCATGGAAATCGCCGGATGACGTGGGCATCGGGGTGAACATCTTCCTCCGAATGTGCACGCATATATAAGTGACCTGACAGTCACTTTATATATGCGTGCACTCACCACATCTTTCGATGGTTGTCGACCATCGAAAGATGTGGGAGTTTCCCCCCGGCCTGCGAATTAAACATCCATTCGCATGCCGGGTTAGTGCACATCCTGCGAGGAGGGGGGGGGTTAACATGATTCGCAGGGTGGGTTCTAGTGGACTCGCAAGGGTGCATATTTGCATCTAGCGAGTCAACCAGAATAAGGTCCAAGGTGTAAGGTGATAATGCACCAGCCAATCAACTCCTATCTGTCATTTTCAAAGCCAGCTGATCGCCACTTTATCCGCTGCACCAGACTTAACCCTTTGCAGTCCAATTTTTTGTTGCAATTCAAACAGTCTGGTTTAAATGTTTAAATTAAATGTAATTTTTTTTTTTAATTAAACAATGGTTTACATTGAATGATGAACAATGGTAATGTTCTTATTTTAAAGTGGCTCACCATTGGATCTGCTCCTAGTGCTAGGGGTGTTGAGCCTGAATAGATGTTGCACCTGAAAGGATTAATACTGTACATCTGCCCCATAATACGTTACACATTGCATAAAACAGTATGGAACATATAATAAGATACACATTGCATAAAACAGTATGGAACATATAATAAGATACACATTGCATAAAACAGTATGGAACATATAATAAGATACACATTGCATAAAACAGTATAGCACTCAGTGTTCGCAAAAACCAGCCAAAAAAGTGGGTCCCGGGGACCCTTCACATCTAAAAATTGGGGTCCTACCTGACCTTTTCTGGGTCCCAACAGAAATGAAGGTTCTATTATCATTCTAACAACTTAAACAGAAAGAGCGGTAGGTAAACAATTTTGTAATGCAGTAAGCAGCTTTATTACAATTAATTTTCAAGATGTCTCACTTACATTAGCAACATCATCACGGCATCCTAGACAAGTGATTCTCAAGCTCGGTCCTCTAGTACCCCCAGCAGTTCATATTTTCCAGGTCACCTTGCAGGTGCACAGGTGCACTCATTACTCAATGGAACATTTAAAAAGATCCACAGGTGGAGCTAATTGCTTCACTTGCTACTTTGTGTGGAGACATGGAAAATGTAAACTGTTGGGGGTCCTTGAGGACCGAGATTGAGGACCACTGCCCTAGACTATCAGATTTTTTCACGGCACAACTAGGCCCAAAATATAACGTATAAAAAATATTAAATCAATTAGATTGTGTTTAATTCATTCTAGCAACCTGCACCTGTTACACAAGACATGCAGTTCCTCTTTCCTGACTCAGTCAGTTGTCGCTCTTTGCTCTGGTTTCTCTAGCACATTGTTGGTCTGAGCCAGAACGGAGCAAGGTGCTAGATTGAATTGAACAATAATAAATTAAACAAAATATTTTGTTATAAGTTACTCAGTTCCACCACAGTAAGTCCTACATTTATTTTTTAATTTACAGTTTCTTATATAGCGCAGCAGATTCCGTTACAGTGTCTTATATAGCGCAGCAGATTCCATTGGTGTCTTATATAGCGCAGTAGATTCCGTTACAGTTTCTTATGTAGTGCAGCAGATTCCGTTGCACCTTTACAATAGACAGATAAAACAAACTGGGTAATGACAGACTTGGAGGTTAGAAGGCCCTGCTGCAAGCTTACAATCTATTCCGTACTGGCAGCAGGGTCACTGTGAAGTGGGGGTGTTCTGGCGGTGGGTGTGAGGGGAGGGGACACACTTGTTCACTGCTGGCCCGCTGTCATTGAGCTCTTCACAGCTGACAATATGTGAGTCACCAGTGCAGCCGCCTCACCTCATATTGTCATCGAAGGTGACTAGTAGCACAGTCACCGCGGCACCACGTGTATTACATAATTTGGGGGCGCATTTATCATTATATAGCGATGCCGGCGTGATGACATCGCATTGCGGTATCATCTGATACTGCCTGGCTGTATCAATTTGAGGGCGCAGGGACAGGGCTCCGAAAGGAGCCCGTCCCTGCGAAGCCCTGACCCGGAAGCCGGGGGGTCTGCGCATGCGTGGTTATGCGCTGACCCCCGCCGACCTCTCTGACCGCACTGCCCTACTCGGGCAGTGCGATGTGCAGCCATAGGCTACAATGGGCTATCGCCATATCAGAATGGCGATAGCCCAGGGATACATCGGGCAGCTTCGCATCCCCCATAGAAACCTATGGGGATGCCTCCGGCGGCACTGCAGGGGGGTCGCAATCCCTGCTGCTGTCCCCTGTGATACATAATATTTGCGCTTTACCCCCGAAAATGGGTGTTTTCGGGGATTTAGCCGCAAATCTTACTTTATAAATGGGCCCCTTGTTCTGCATGAATACAATACATTTCTGCTCCGATGCTACTAACTAATCCCGCACCCTGATCTGCCGCAGCTGCGCTCTCTGCTGTTACAGATAGGGATGGCCATCGTTGCCATTGATGGCAATTCTGCAACTGCCCATCAATAGTGCTAAACTATGCAATGGATGACCATCGATATTTTTACATATCGATGGTCATCCATTGTTTTTGATTAATTAGCCTTCGGGCCAATAAAAACACGGGGGCGGGGCTTCGTGGGTGTCGGGGGGCGGAGCTATGCTCCGTGTCCCGGCACTTTGAAAAAAAAAAAGCAAAACATCGTTTTGCTGTTCCATCGATAGAGGGAAACCATCTGGTTCTCCCCCATCGATGGCAAAAGTATTGGACATTGGCCATGAACCATCGATGATTTCGAATCATCGATTGTCGATGGCCATCCCTAGTTACAGAGTAACGGCAGAGAGCACAGCAGCGGCAGGTCAGGGGGCGGGATTAGTTAGTAGCTTCGGAGCAGAAAATTTATCTCCCACCTGCGCCTCTCTCCCGCAATGTTGCACACCTCAGCCTGCACCTCACTAGAGTCCCACTTCCATGCCGCACAGTGCCACTCCTCTCCCCCAGCAATGCACTTACATAAGATCCCGATCCGGAGCAGGTGGGTGTAATGCATTTAGCATCCGTCGCAATGTCCTCCCCGGCGGCAGCTGTCTTCTGACAGTGACGGGCGGTCATGATGGCAGCAAGGTGTCTGGCAGCTTTATCTTCCACACGGTCTGTGTCCTTCCCAGCAGGGTTAGGTGGTGTCCTCCATGGCAGATATAAGAGCAAAAGGTCTCGCTCTCCTCTCTCCTCGCACGTGCCGCACTGACTCCGCCCTGGCCACCCTGTCGCTATATGATCTAGCCCTCCGCGCACCGCATCACCACTATGACTAGTATGCCTGCAAGAATACTGCGCATGCCATACAGGGAGGAGCGCGTCCCAGGGGACGCAGCCATTTTCAAAAAATGAGTCCCTGCACATCAAAAGTGGGTAAAAAACGTGGTATACCGAGTATTTGCGAACCCTGAGCACATACAATAAGATACACATTGCATAAAACATTACGGAACATATAATAAGATACACATTGCATATTAATGTATTTTAACTGGAACAAATCTTCCGCTTACTAAAACAGGATGCCAGCGGTCTAAGGCCGACCCCCAGCCTAATCCGAAATTCCCCAACTAGTGTCTAAATCTAATCCACCCCCATCCCCAGTTGCCTGTTAGCCATATCCCAATCTGCCCAAATCCGTTGCCCCAATCTGATTGATCTCATCGACTACCACATCTACCTGGTAAGACCATATATTTTGACACCTTAACCATATTTTTACATTCAGCCATCCTCTTAATATAAGTCTCACAGTAAAAAAAAAAAACAACCTTATGCAGTAGAATTAATATCTAGATCATTTGTTTAGGTTGACACATTGTATTATTCAATGGTCTAAGGACTCTACTTACATTGTTGAAGTCTAATAAAGATATTACATTAATATGCATAAAAAAGAATAGGTTCAGGATTAAGGAGTTGCTCTGCTCGCTAATATGTAAGATTCCCACATAGATAATCATTAGTAATTAATCTTATTTTAAACCAAAATCTTTATAACTGCCTGAGCTGGTTTCTGTATGTTGCTCAGCAAACAAAGAAGGAGTGGGCAGTCCTGGGCGTGTCTGGTATAGAGTGGTGACGTGCGTTTCACTTCATCGATTTGCCTCCTGGCTCTTGTGCACTGTGTGAGACTGGGGATGGCAATGAACATAATAGTGAGACTTCTTTCGCTATTCTGTCTAGTGACTTTTGTTGCATCAGGTAAGCTTTTATAAATGTATGCTACAAGGTCAGAATAATGTAAACAATAAAGAATTATGACTGTGCATGTAATGATAGTAATGCACCATATGGGATAGCAATGTGTTTACAAAAAAACCAAGGGGTGCAAATAGATATGTGGACTTTTGTAATTTATATAACTTAACCCTTTGGATGCCAACATCTCTGCGAGAGCCACATTTGTTATATAAATTCAAATTAACAATGTTGTTTAAAAAAAGATTATATTTCCTATATAAGGTAACATTGTAGGTCATTATGATGAAAACAAATGTTTTATTGGCAATTTTTACACCTATTTTGACACATGTACTTGTTTCATTTATTTTAAATACTATCCAGTGCATTAAATTCCTGCTATGGTACTCCACGTGCCAATTTCCAATAGATATTTATTGAACCAGGTATCTGGCAGTGCTACAATTGGTAAATAGAACAGAATGAATTACAAGTTATGCATAAGTGCTTTCAAAAGACCTTAGACAAACTGGGTGACTTTCAGCTCAAAAGTCACCCAGTGTGTACAGGGCCACTCATCTCCTGGTATTACCAGTAGATGAGCGAAGGAGTGTTCGGCTTTCCATTGTGTCCCGCATTGAATGGCTTCTTCTGGTCCCTGGCGGTACTTCACTGTCACACGCAGCCGCGGCGGTGCGCGGCGGGCATACTACTCACCCGTTCGCGCCCGCCGTCGGCTAGCGTGTAGTGGTCTCCAGGTCAGCGGCAGCGGGCAGCGGCAGTCTGGTGGGCAGCAGGCAGCGTGGGACGCCGGCAAGTGTAGCGGTATGTGCTGTAGGGGCGCCGGAAGGCCGGCGCCGCCATCTTGGTTAAGGGCAAATAGCAGATTGGTCCTTGTCTGAGGTTTCCGCCCATACTGACCTGACAGCCAACGGCAGCCGCCCTCTAGGGATATAGGGGATCTGCCTAGGCCTGTTCAGTGTCAGTACAAAGAGTCTCCAGAGGCGTTCACAGCTCCCAGCTGACTCCGGCTCTCTGACTCACCTCTCCTGACTTGGTGCCTTGCTTCAGTGCTCTGTGTTTGGTCTCGGTTCAGCTTAACCCCATCGCTGCCAGTTCTCTCCACAGTCTGGTCTCTGCCTGCATCCCTGAGCTTCCTGGCCTAAGCTCTTCAAGCCGTCTGCTTCCAAGCAACTTCCCATTCTTCAGTCATCATCCATCTTCTTTCAGTCTTCAAGGATCCCTCATTACCATCAAGCACATTCTCTTTCCGGATTCCCTCATTCTTCAAAGACCCCAGCCTGCCGTCCTCAGTGCCTTAAACCGTCATTGTTTAAATGAACTTTTTCTTCTTTCAAGTGCCTTGCTGCCCCAATCATTATTACCACTAACTGCCACTTAAAGAAAGTATTCAAGTGTGTATTGTTCCATTAATTAATTCTTTTATTAAACCTGCACGATTTAACCCTACCTCCTCTGGTCCGTCTCCGGTTGCTACACACCACACGACTTCATCCAGCCCTTCAGTTGTGACAGTTTGTACTGACCCGATGGAGTCGGGTGAAGAACAGGCTTCCATGGCGGACGCATTTCACAGCATCGTGGCTCGTCTGGAGCAAGTAGAGGCTACCCAACGCCAAGTGGCTCAATTTCTTCAGGCCTTGTCTCCGCCCCAGGCGGCTCCCTCAGTTTCTGTGGCTACAGCACAAGAGGTTCCAGTCCCTGTCCCTACACCTGGACCAATAGTTCCACATCACATGCAATTACCAACCCCCAGCAAATATGATGGTTCACCGAAAGGATGCCGTGGGTTTCTGAACCAATGCGATGTGCATTTCACCTTACAGTCATCTCACTTTCCTACCTCCAAGGCAAAGGTGGCTTATATTGTGTCTCTCCTGGCAGGGTCAGCTTTGGACTGGGTGTCCCCTCTCTGGGAACGTGCTGATCCCCTGCTCAATGACTATGAAGCTTTTATTACCTCTTTCCGTCGCATCTTTGACGAACCTGGCAGAGTGTCGTCTGCCGCTACTGAGATCCTGAGGATTCGCCAGGGTAGTCGTTCTGTGGGACAATATGCTGTGCAGTTCCAGACTCTGGCTTCGGAATTAAAATGGAACGAAGAGGCTCTCGTCTCCCCCTTCTGGAATGGGCTGGCAGGTCGTATCAAGGACGAATTAACTACCCATGACTCTCCTGCTACTTTGGCTGAACTCATCTCCTTGTGCAACAAAGTAGATCTACGGATGCAGGAGCGTCAACTAGAGAGAAATCGCTCCAATCGTCTCCGCCCTCGTCTCACCACCAACGCTGTTCCTGTTCCTAGACCAGGGCCCTCCACAACCACACCACCAGACGAACCAATGCAGATCAACCGCTCTCGGCTTTCCTTTGAAGAAAAGTCCCGTAGACGTTGTGAGAATCTTTGCATGTACTGCGGTTCTTCCGCTCATCTGTTGTCTTCCTGTCCACTGTGTCCGGGAAACGACCGCTCCTAACCTCCCCGAGGGAGGCCAGGTTAGGAGTCCTGCTTTCATCTCCCTCTTCCACTGTACCCACCATTCCTGTTACCCTTGTGTGCCCTCAGGGAAAAATCAAGATCCAGGCTCTACTAGATTCCGGAGCGGCTGGGAATTTCCTTTCTTCTTCTTTCGTCCTTCAACATTCCTTGACGGTGCAACCTTTGGCCCATCCGTTGGTTCTCACTGCAGTAGATGGGAGTCGCATCAGCAGTGGGCAAATCACCCTTCAAACCAATCCAGTGACAGTTCTCGTGGGTGCTTTACATCAAGAGACTCTAGAATTTTTTGTCCTTCCTCAGTCTTCACACCAGGTAGTCCTGGGTCTACCATGGCTTACTAAACACAACCCTCATATTGATTGGACCAGTATGGAGATCAAAGCCTGGGGTACGAACTGCCTAACTGCTTGCATGCCTCGTGTTGTTACACTCCATCAAACTAATCCTCAAGAAGTGGGAGGTTCCAGTCTTTCGTCTTCACCAGCTCCACCCTTGTCGTTACCCACACCATATCGTTCTTTTTCTGACGTCTTCAGCAAGGGAGGTGCCGATACCCTGCCGCCTCATCGTTCCTGGGACTGTCCGATAGAGTTGATACCTGAGAAGTTTCCACCGCGGGGCCGCATCTACCCCTTGTCTCTGCCGGAGACCAAAGTCATGTCTGACTACATTCGTGAGAACTTGAATAAGGGGTTCATTTGCCCATCTACTTCGCCAGCCGGAGCGGGGTTTTTCTTTGTAAAAAAAAAAGATGGAATCCTCTGGCCGTGTATCGATTACAGGGGCCTGAACGATATCACGATCAATAACCGCTATCCTTTACCCCTTATCACCGAATGATTTGACAAAATCCGAGGGGCTTCCATCTTTACTAAACTGGATCTAAGAGGGGCGTACAACTTGATCCGTATCCGATCTGGAGATGAGTGGAAGATGGCTTTCAACACCCGAGACGGCCACTACGAATACCTGGTGATGCCATTTGGTCTTTGCAATGCTCCAGTCGTCTTCCAACAATTTGTAAATGACATATTTCGAGATTTACTGTATCATTCCATTGTGGTGTACCTCGATGACATCCTCATCTTCTCGTCTAACCTCCATCTCCATCGGCAAACAGTAGCTGAGGTCTTGCGGCGCCTTCGCCAAAATAAATTGTTCTGCAAGCTAGACAAGTGCGTCTTTGAGGTTACTTCCATTCCATTCCTTGGCCACATCCTCTCCAGCACTGGGATAGAGATGGATCCAGAAAAAGTAAGAGCCATCTTAGACTGGACAGCGCCCACCACGCTCAAAGGCATCCAGAGGTTCCTGGGCTTTTCAAATTATTATCGTCGTTTCATCCGGAACTTCTCCACCCTTGCTGCACCCCTTACTGCTCTAACCCGTAAGGGTTCTGATCCAAGTCAGTGGTCACCTGAGGCCTCCCAAGCCTTCCAACAACTAAAGGATGCTTTTGTCTCCGCCCCAATCCTTCTCCAGCCAAACCTCGACAAACCCTTTATTCTTGAGGTGGACGCATCCTCAGAGGGGGTAGGGGCAATCTTGTCGCAGAGAGGGGAGGACCAGGTGCTTCATCCCTGTGCCTTCTTCTCCAAGAAGTTTCTTCCATCAAAGAAGAATTACCCCATTGGAGAGCAGGAGTTACTGGCAGTCAAATCTGCGTTGGAGGAGTGGCGGTACCTCCTGTACTGTGTACTCCGACCATAAGAATTTCCCATTCCTCAAGCACGCCCAATGTCTTACAGCTCGTCAAGCCCGCTGGGCCATGTTCTTTGAACGCTTCGATTTTCAAATCAGATTTAGACCCGGGACGATGAATGCCAAGGCCGATGCTCTTTCACGCTCTTTTGAAACTTCAGCTGACCTTGAGACTCCTCCTCGACCCATCCTCGACCCTCTGGTCTTTGCTCAAGTAACAGTCCAGCCTTCACCTCCTCCAGGCAAGACCTTTGTTCCCCTCAGTCTCTGCAAGAGAGTGCTGTCCTGGGCACACGCTTCCCGTTTCGCAGGGCATACTGGGGCACAGAAGACCTTAATGTTTCTGTTGCGTTCATACTGGTGGCCTACCATTCGTCGCGATGTAACCAGCTTTGTCGCCTCCTGCGTAAAATGCGCCCAGCATAAGTCCTCCAGAACGTCTCCTGCCGGTCCTCTTCTACCTTTGGCCATACCAACAGAACCATGGTCCCACCTGTCTATGGAGTTTATCTGCGAACTTCCTCCTTCCAAAGGGCATACGGTAATTTGGGTGGTGGTTGACCGGTTTTCAAAAATGGTGCACTTCTTCCCATTGAAAGGCCTCCCATCTGCTCCAGTGTTGGCTCAGCTCTTCATTTCCACCATCTTCAAACTCCATGGTTTGCCCAAAGAGATTATATCTGACCGTGGCGTGCAGTTCGTCGCAACGTTTTGGAGGGCCCTCTGTTCTGCTGTACAAGTCAAGCTCAAGTTCTCCACTGCTTTCCACCCACAAACCAACGGACAGACAGAACGTGTCAACCAGGACTTGGAAGCCTTCATTCGTTTGTTCATCTCTTCCTCTCAAGACGACTGGGTAGACCTTCTGCCTTGGGCGGAATTTGCGCACAACAATTCCTATTATTCTTCCTCCGGCACCACTCCCTTTTTTACTGTCTTTGGCAAGCATTACCGATCTCCAGAGTTCTCAGATCTATCGTTGTCCGAGGTCCCTGCAGCTGCTTCTTCCCTACAACGGTTTGCTAAGATCTGGTCAGACGTTCATACCGCTCTCCTCAAAGCATCCGCTCGATATAAAAGGATGGCGGACAGGAAAAGAAGAGCGGCTCCTAAGTTGAAGGTTGGAGATCTAGTATGGCTGTCTACCCGCCATATACGCCTTCGGTTACCATCCATGAAGCTGGCTCCCCGGTTCATTGGGCCGTACCCAATCACTCAGGTGATTAATCCGGTGGCCTACAGACTACAGCTCTCTTCTTCCTTGAAGATATCAAATTCTTTCCATGTGTCTCTTCTGAAGCCTTTGAGATTAAACTTATATCAGAAAAAGGTGCCTAAGCCACCCAAGATTGGATCAGAGAGAGAGACAGAGTTCGAGGTGAGGCGCATTATCGACTCACGTTGCCGCAATTCCCATCTTCAGTATCTGGTAGAGTGGCTTGGATTCGGTCCTGAAGAGAATTCCTGGGTTGATGCTGCAGATCTCCATGCTCCCCGTCTGGTGAGACAATTCTTTCATAGGAATCCACACAAGGTGCGTAGGTGCCCTGGGGTCACCCAGAAAGGGGGGGGTACAGTCACACGCAGCCGCGGCGGTGCGCGGCGGGCATACTACTCACCCATTCGCGCCTGCCGTTGGCTTGCGTGTAGTGGTCTCCAGGTCAGCGGCAGCGGGCAGCGGCAGTCTGGTGGGCAGCAGGCAGCGTGGGACGCCGGCAAGTGTAGCGGTATGTGCTGTAGGTGCGCCGGGAGGCCGGCGCCGCCATCTTGGTTAAGGGCAAATAGCAGATTGGTCCTTGTCTGAGGTTTCCGCCCATACTGACCTGACAGCCAATAGCAGCCGCCCTCTAGGGATATAGGGGATCTGCCTAGGCCTGTTCAGTGTCAGTACAAAGAGTCTCCAGAGGCGTTCACAGCTCCCAGCTGACTCCGGCTCTCTGACTCACCTCTCCTCCTTGCTTCAGTGCTCTGTGTTTGGTCTCGGTTCAGCTTAACCCCATCGCTGCCAGTTCTCTCCACAGTCTGGCCTCTGCCTGCATCCCTGAGCTTCCTGGCCTAAGCTCTTCAAGCCGTCTGCTTCCAAGCAACTTCCCATTCTTCAGTCATCATCCATCTTCTTTCAGTCTTCAAGGATCCCTCATTACCATCAAGCACATTCTCTTTCCTGATTCCCTCATTCTTCAAAGACCCCAGCCTGCCGTCCTCAGTGCCTTGAACCGTCATTGTTTAAATGAACTTTTTCTTCTTTCAAGTGCCTTGCTGCCCCAATCATTATTACCACTAACTGCCACTTAAAGAAAGTATTCAAGTGTGTATTGTTCCATTAATGAATTATTTTATTAAACCTGCACAATTTAACCCTTCCTCCTCTGGTCCGTCTCCGGTTGCTACACACCACACGACTTCATCCAGCCCTTCAGTTGTGACATTCACCTCATAGAGGTGAGGAGTAGTTGGCCTTATATATATTTAGATACTGAGGGGTTCCATTCAATGGATACACTGTCTAGCTAGAAAGGCAATTGTTCAACACCATATAGGTGATATGTATTAGGTCGACAAAAGATTGAAATGGTCAAAAGATCAACAGATAAAAGGTTGTCCAGGACAGTTCAAATTTAAATTGGAAAGTGGAACCAACTGCCAGTGAGCCTGTTTGGAATGACAGTTGGATGTGTCTACCCTATTTGTATTTTTAACTGTACTGCAGCCACACCTCTGGAGCTGCCACTGTTAGGGTCAACAGGTGGAAAAGATCAACTTGAAATCAGTTATCGCAGAAAAGGTCGACAAGGACTTTTCTTCTTAAATTTTTACAACCTTTCCGTCATTTACCACCAATGTGGCCTACGATTGAGAAATGTAACCTTGACTGAAGCGTGGTGAGCGAATCGAGCCCCCAAGGATATACATTTGCTCTATTTGTGGTCACAGTTGATGAAACATACAAAAACAGCAACCAAAGACTTTTAAAAAATTGTGTCGACCACTTTCATGTCAACCTTTTGACCCTGTCCTCCTTTTGTACCGGTAAACCTTTTCTACTGTCTACATGTTCCATGTTGACTCTGTTGTTCTTTGGTAGATGTTGCAGAATACCATGGGAAATCTCTGGTACAGTTTAAAGCTGCAGACTAGAGCAATAGGCAATTGGGATATGTTAATAGCTATCTTGAATCAGACTACAAAGATCTGGTAAGTTGACCATGTTTTTCATAGGTCATATTTAATATTGCTACAGTAAAATCAGCTAATGATCTAGCTGTTCAGTCAATGTTACTGCTATTTTTTAGGTGATCTGGTTTCTAGATAAGTCCTGCCTTTGCCCTGTCCATTTTAAAACAGGCAATGCATATTTAACTCCTTTATTTATTTGCTTTCAGAGTGTTGTGAACCCAGCCCAAATGGCCTGTCGTGCTATACCTGCGTCTCCGAAGGTCAGTCATGCTCCAGTGATATTGTTACTGTATATGAATGTCAAGGACTGGAGAAGCAATGCGTGGATATCCGAAACGTGGGATCCTTTGGTGGGTACACAGTGAACAGTAACACTAAGAGATGTACATTGTAGAGCACTGTGATGTGAACATTTGTACTGTCTTTTATATCTGTCCCATCAAACTGGTACATAAATCCAATAATTGATAAAGATGTAGATACCAGATACAGGGGGACTGATGCAATGTTAGATGGAAAATGGGCATAAATTACTCAAAAATAAAGCAAGCATACACCAGGGGTTTATGGGCAGTGTTGTCAAACAGAGCACAGTTCAGCACCATTGCACAGGTAAATGCTGGTCTACACCACCAGAGGTCAGCAGCACCATTGCACAGGTAATTTCTGGTCTACACCACCAGAGGTCAGCAGCACCATTGCACAGGTAAATGCTGGTCTACACCACCAGAGGTCAGCAGCACCATTGCACAGGTAATTTCTGGTCTACACCACCAGAGGTCAGCAGCACCATTGCACAGGTAATTTCTGGTCTACACCACCAGAGGTCAGCAGCACCATTGCACAGGTAAATGCTGGTCTACACATTGCATATTACAGAATAGATCAGAGTTGATTCTTCGCCCATTTGCGTAATGGTTCTTATTTTGTATGAATGTATGCAGTGGGCATGCGCAAGGGGAATTAGCGCCAGAAAACTGAGGAGGGATCATAAACCCAAAGCAGACAAATGTTGACTGACAGGAAGACGGCATTTGGGGGAAGTTACCGGCCATTTTCTGGGTGTGTCCGAAAAACGCAGGTGTGCATTTTGAGTGAGGGTCTGTGACGTCAGCGCTGGACTCATTCAGCCCATCTCAGATTAGCACAAACAGCAAAGTCCTTTCAATTTTCTGGAAATTGTTTATGGATTTGCGAGTGGGGATAGTTTCGCAATTCATTTGCAGATTTGGGAAGTTTTCGCTTTCTGGGCTAGATGTATCAAGCTTCAAAAAGTGATAAAGTTGAGAGTGATAAACAGCCAGACAGCTCCTAACTGCCATGTTACAAGCTGGCTTAAAAATGACAGATAGGAGCTGATTGGCTGGCTGTTAATCACTCTCCACTTTATAAATTTTTGAAGCTTGATATATCTGGCCCACTATCTGGGCAGCGGCTATTTACTCAGACAACTGAGACTTCTCAGTTTAGCGTCCCATGCCGAATCAGGTAGCTAATATTTAGAATATTTTGTTTGACTTTGCGCTGTGCATTGTGGTAGGGACAGCCTACATACACATGAGGGTAATGTGGAAGATCCAGTCCAGGAATTAGAACAGAAGCAGCAGCAGCAGGGCTAGGGAGATCCAAACCGTGTTTTCCTAGGATGTATTGGGAATCTCTGGCTGATTAGCAGCACCTGATGCTTCCTGTTATATGTGTGTTCAAGACAGAAGGTTAGTGTTCCCAATGGCAGTTATTGCCTGGGCAATAGACTTTTGTGGGTACAGGGATTACATTAGGTATTCACTGGAGTACTCTTATTGTGTGAACTGCCATTGCTGTAACCTGATAACTGCCATGCTGTAACTTAAAAAAGGCTATCTGTTATCCTGGAATGCTGTCTACCTGCTGAGAAAAGAACCAGACCATCTTTAACCAGTGTATGTGATTTCTTGTCACAGCATGCTCAACATTTCTTAATGCGATTTATAACCCGTGCATGTTTTGGAGCAACGACCCATACAATCAATTCTGATGCACCAATTATAGGCATAGGGTGCTAGGGCACAATGATGACAATGGCGGCTAAACCAAACATATGGGGATGGGGGTAGGCACAGCACAATAATGTATGAAACGTATTTGAACGAAGACGCTTATTTATTTCCATGAGCATAATGTCTGCAAATCAAAATCAGGACCTTTCATTGGATTTTCTCTAATAGGTCATTTATTTATACTGTAGAATTCATTGCTTCTTCTAAATGAATTTTCTCCTTTATTTTCCTACATTAAAGTGCAACTAGTCATGGGATAAAGTGCTTAGCAGCTGTGGCTCCTACTGGCGTAGGAGGGGGCTGCTGCAGTCTCTACCGCCCAGGGTTCCCACCACACCTAAGGGTCCCGCAACTGATCATGGGCATACCCAAAGGCTTTTATGGGCTGCATCTATCCAGCAGGCTGTCAGGTCAGCAACTGAACTGCTCCCTCGACCTTGCTTGTTGGCTAGTGGCAACTGTCGCATACCCCTTGTTGCTATCCTACAGTGTGTATGGGACTTTGGCAGCTAGCACAAATGTTTATTGGATTTTCTATTACGCCTGACCCTATTTTCTCGATCGGACACACTTGCTTATATTAAACTGACCGGTAACAAAAAATGTTAAAGAAATAAAATTAATTTTCTGCTCCTCACTTTCCTTAATAGATGCTGCATCAAATGCTACTATAATGGGATGTCGGGAGGTTACATGTAACACAAGCCTGTTCTTCTCCAGCAAGAAATCCTCAGTGTCTGTGCATTGCTGTGACAACAGCTTATGTAATGGTGCCAAAGGTAAGGAGATTTACTATAGATGTATACATATAGGGCCTAATTCTGTAACAATCGGAAGGAGATGAATTCAGCCACGTTCCGATGTTGGGGGGTGTGTGCATGTGCAAGCACGTATCTGCACATGTGAAGACCCGGCAATGAACAGTATGTATTAATTTGCTCCCTTTTATTTCCAGATCCGATGACTTGGGATGCAGTGCTCAACGTGCCCAATGGGATTGAATGTTACAGCTGCAGCACTGTAAATGGTGAAGGATGCTCCCCACAAGAGACCACTAAGTGTTATGGGCCTCTGACGTCTTGTATTGAAGTTAAAGGCATAAGTAATGGTAAAGTCTGTGTCTCCTTTATTTCAATGGGATCCACATGTAAACTCCTGTAGAGATGGGTGCAGACTTCCATATTTTGTTTATAAGGGGGTTTTTCAGACCTTGTCACTGAGCTGTTTCTTGTATATCGCAAACATATTTTGCAGCACTGTACAGAGAATATTTGAACATTCACATCAGTCCCCGCCCCAATGGATCTTACAATCTATATTCCCTACCACATGTACACACACACACACACACACACACAGACATTCTAGGGTTAATTTGTTGGTAGCAAAATAGCCTACCATTATATTTTTGGATTGTGGAAGGGAACCGGAGTACCCGGAGGAAACCCACGCAAGTACAGGGTTCCTACAAACTCTGCACAGTTAGGGCCATGGTGGGTATCGAACCTATGAGCTCAGTGCCGTGAGGCAGTAATGCTAACCATTAAACTGTCCATTAAATGGTTAATGTATCTACCTCAACTCACTTTGCTTTTACAAATGCTACAGAAACCTTGACAAATAGGGGGAAGATGAATTCGTAAATAATAGGTCTATTCGTATGCAGAATAACACCTATTTTTTACACATTCATATTTTCAGGATTTACTATCCCGAAAATATGGTAATTCGTACACCTATGGATGGGACATTCATATTTGTATTTACAAATACGAATGTCTACACCATCGATAGGATACGACAGGAATCACCATTCAAATGAATGGTGGTTCCTGATTTACTAAGCGGCCGTATTGAAGATACGGCCGCTAATTAGTGTAAAACAGCTGCGAATATACGGCAGGAAAATATACTTTATTTTCCTGACATATTTGGCAGAAGCCTGCACGGATCAGTCAGATCCGTGCGGGCTTCAGTGTAAAAAAATAGAGAAAAAAGTAAATAAATAAAAAAAACAGCGTGGGGTCCCCCCCACAGCTGTCACCAGCACCAGGCTGAAAGAGCCGGGGCCGGTAATAAAAAAATCAGGAAACCCGACAAATAGGGGTTCCCCGATTTTTTAAAACCAGCCCCAGGCTCCAGGTCCGGGGCTGGTTCCCAAAATACGGGGGACAAAATGAGTAGGGGTCCCCCTTATTTTAAGAACCAGCCCCAGGCCAAACCAGCCAGCAGGGTAATGCCACAGCGGCGGGGGGAGACTTTTCCCCCGGCCAAAGCATTGACCCCCTGACCGGTCAGCCTGGCCAGGGGCCCTGGGGGAGTGGGGACCTCCCCAATAAAGGGGTCCCCCCCCTCCAGGACTTACCTGACCAGGCTGAAGCCTGGTGCTGTCCCCGGAGGCCCTGTGCGGTGGCCACCGAGCTGATTGAGTGTAAAAAAAATAGATTTAAAAACTATTGTTTTAAACTGTGGAACTATGAGTCCCAGCAAGCCTCCCCCGCAAGCTGGGACTTGGAGAATCACAAGTCCCAGCCTGCGGGGCATTAAAGGGCCTGCTGGCACTTGTAGTTTCACAGTAAAAAAAAAATAGTGAAATAAACACACACTGACACATAAGAAAAATAAAACTTTAATACATACATTACACCCATACTGATACTTACCTATCTTGATTCCGTAGGTAGGTCCCAGGGTCTTGGTCCGGTGCCTTGTCCTGGTCCGGATCCGTGACGGCATTCGACTCCATGTCGATGTCCATGTCCATATTTACAGATAGGATGTTGCCCATTGCAAATATTTAAAATACTTGTGTAGTTTCACGGCGTGAGCGGGGCACGCTGCGCTCACCCACGCTACGGGCTTGGTGGCTCGCTATGTTCGACACATCTAAAATCAACCAACATGGATAGTGGGGGTATGAACTATCCACGTTGGCATGGAGTTTATTTAGTTTATTTTAGAAAGTTTGGCGAGCGCAGAACCCAGAAGTAGCGCGCGGCCATGCTGGCGCCGTGAAACTACACAAGTACCAAATATTTTAAGGGTCAAATTGCAGTAACCCTATTTTTCACCACTAGGTATCATCTGTTTTTCCATAGTAGCAGATAGTGTAAAGTGGGACGTTCTTTAACTATTAGGCATAGGGATGGCCATCAACCATTGATGATTCATAATCATCATTGCTTTATGGCCAATGTAGAATACTTTTGCCATCGAGATGGTTCACCTCCATCAATTGCATAGCATAAATGAATAGTCTTTTTTCCCAATGTGCCAGGACACTGGACATAACTCCGTCCCTTACACAAATAAAGCCCTGCCCCAGGTTCTGATTGGCCCATAGGCCAGTAAGTCAAAGAAAATGGATGACCATCAATAGGTAAAACCAATGATGGTTATCCATTCCATAGCTGCCATTGAGGACCGCTTGTGCCATCAGCATAGATGGCAACAATAGATGGTGATTGCAATAATGGCCATTCATAATTTGGCAGGACAAAGGATTTCCAGAGGGAGAAAAGGCAAGGAGGGGAGTGAATCTGAACTTTAGAGTTACATGTAATACAGTCAGTGTATTAATTATTCACTTTTAGGGTCGGTTGCAGAGTTTAGAGTGAGTACTGCTGAGTGAGCAAAGTAAAGCCTCATACACACTTGTCGATCCCCATGGACACCGATATTGGTGCAGGGTGAAGCATCAGCAAGGGCATACACCCTTGCAGATGCCGGCAGGATATAAGTAATGACGGGGAAGGGGTGGTGGTGCAGGAGGAGCGAGGGCCATGCTACAGCATAGCCATCATTAACAAGGACCTCCCTCATCAGAACGTGCTGGACAAGGGAGGGGGTCATTAACAATATGCAGGAGCGCCCATCATTAACGATATTCAGTGTACACACTAGGCCCTTCTAAGCTATATCTTTAACTTTATCTATGGGGCTTTACCCATTTTGAGAACTTGATCATCTTTACTGGAGTAAGTTGTAGTTTGCCTCCCTGTCACCCACACCACAAATCAGGCAGTGTGTTTTATTGACATTCAGGTATAAGTAAAGGTTCCCCAAGTAAGCTCATTTGTGTTTAAATTAAACATCATAATTCCACTTCGGCTTCGGAGGGGGGAATACATACAGTACATGCCCGTAGCTAAAAAAACTAGATAGTTTAAAAAAAGTTGGACTTTGGCCCAGCTTACCCCAGGTGACTGTGATCTGGTTGAACTAAATTTCCTGTATTCATGAGGATTCCTAGTCAGTTGCACTTTGTAATCTTAAATTTTAAAACAATACAATTCATTTAATAATATACAGGTTAAGTTCCTTATCCAAAATGCATTTTGGATTACGCATTATTCCATATTTTGGAATATTTTTATATTTCAATGGGGTATTTTTAGGTACTGTATCTTGCAATTATGTTGTATAAACACATCAAACACATTAAATACACACAAATATATTCTATTTGTGCATGGAACAAGGTTGAAATAAACATTAAATAAAGGTTATGTCCTATCACAATGCCAATTGATGCCAATCAATCATTTTATTGCACATATTTAGTGCCAGTTACATATCATGCCCCCAGTAGTGCCAGTTGCATATCATGCCCCCAGTAGTGCCAGTTACATATCATGCCCCCAGTAGTGCCAGTTACATATCATGCCCCCAGTAGTGCCAGTTACATATCATGCCCCCAGTAGTGCCAGTTACATATCATGCCCCCCAGTAGGGCCAGTTACATATCATGCCCCAGTAATGCCAGTTACATATCATGCCCCCAGTAGGGCCAGTTACATATCATGCCCCCAGTAGGGCCAGTTACATATCATGCCCCCAGTAGTGCCAGTTACATATCATGCCCCCAGTAGTGCCAGTAACAGATGTCCTCAATAGTTTTTAGCAACACAAAAAAAGTACATTTTGGAGACTATAGTTTTCAGAATAATTTGAATAATGGATATTTGCATAAGGGATACTCAACCTGTATGTACATTGCACTACTTTTGAATGAGAGTAATGGGTGAATGTTAGATAGTAATTATGAGATCAAAATCAAATGATACTTGTTACATTGTGGGTGAGTTATATATCCATGCTACGGGAATGAAACCCCTTTTCCACTGGCCTAAAATGTCTGGGTTTTTGTCAGTGGAAATGGTGACAAGTTAAAAATCCCGGATATAGTGCCCTGGGATTTCTATCCTGGTCACTGGCAAGGTTTTTAGCGGTCTTTCCCAGGTAACGAGCTGTGGAAACAGCTCTTACCCAGGATTTGCAAAATGGTGGCTGCTGAAGAGGGAGCCTCTCTCTCAAATGTCGCTCCTGATGGAGATTAGGTATAACAACCCCGAGGACTATCGCAAGAGTTGCTGGGCCTGGTGACTCACTATATCCTGAGGCAGAATACAAAGATGGAGAGTGCCATCCCTGCTGAGGAGAGGCTGGTGCTACACTGAGGTTCCTGCGTAAAGGGTGGTCACTGGAAGATCTGAAGTCCGGGTCCTTCATCTCTGCACAAGCTACACACAGCACCTGTTAAAGTTAAATAGTAAAACTTTTATATATAAAAAGTATATAAACTTTTTCTTCATTTTTTTTATAAGTTCTGTGCAATGTTTTGTCAACATGGCTTAAAATATATTTCATTTTAACCACTTCAGTGGTGTTTTTTTCTTTAAGGGAGCGCTCCCCACTGGGCGAGGTTTTTTGGGGCGAGTACTCCCTACAAAAAAAAAAAAAAAACCCAGTGTGTTTCCACGGGCCGGGCAGTGCCGTGTATAGATTAGCCGCTGCCCTGTCCTGCCCCCGACAACCCGGCTGTGTGCGGTGTGACGTTAGCAAAGTCACGCTGCACACAGCTGGGGGGAAGGAAGCAGGGCTGGGCAGCAGGAGCCTGGCAGCGACCGACGCGGAGCGCAGCACTGATCTCAGCGGTCACTGCATAAGCTTCAGTATCATGCTGATGATGGTGGTGGGCCTTTGGGTCCGTGGGAATTAATGGTACACCATTGGGGTACATTGGCAGAGAAAAACACATTTTTATATGTTTATATGGTTAAATTAATTGTAATTTTTTTTATTAATTTTTTTTTAGAAAAAAATGGTATACATTGAATGT
This sequence comes from Crinia signifera, assembly GCF_055691185.1. NCBI lineage: Eukaryota > Metazoa > Chordata > Amphibia > Anura > Myobatrachidae > Crinia > Crinia signifera. The sequence goes on from NC_139226.1 coordinate 33,498,249, forward strand.
TGAACGATGATAATGTTCTTATTTTAAAGTGACGCACCATTAGCCTGACTAAACATTGGACATTTGTTCTTATATTTCAGACCCTAAAGATTTATATTGCCAACACACACTTTTACATCTGTTGACCTCATGCCTTCTCATATTGATGTGCTCTGCACTCAATGTTTTCTGGGATGACGCTTTCCACCTTGGAATCTCCTGTACGTCTCCTGAAATACTATAACATCACAACTGCGAGCACATGCAATTCAGACTCTACAGCACTGCTGGCAGAGAGGGGATGGCAAGGACGGAGGAGGATGCAAACAGGTTCACTCCTCTTAAAACGCTCTGCCAATAATCGCTCAGTTGTGTGAACATTGCGTATAACATTATAAACATTAAATACGCCCTCTATACTCCAGAGAAAATGTGGAATGTACATTTCTCATTTGGGTGGTTCTACACAAATTAACATAATATCTGAGGTCACACCTTATAGATGTGCAACATTCAATTCTAAATCAATACTGTATTGTAGATTTGATATTTGCTACCATGTGCTTAGTTAATCTGCACATACAGTACTTACCGACTTAATGGCTCCGGAGGTGGCATGGTGGAGGCAGCCTGGGGTTGGGTAGACGCGATCACGTCACTGTAACCTTGCCCCCACTTTACAATGCCCACATCACTGGCATTGTAAAAAGAGGGGCAGAGCTACAATGAGGCAATTTCAGTGTATAGAAAGAGGGGGGTACAGTGAGGGGGGGGGGGGTAAATTCGGAGAACTGTCTGCTTTTTATCTGAGGAAATTTAGAAAAGCGCAAGGTGCGTGATAGGGTGAATACAGTGGGTGAAGCAAAATCTGGATGTTTTTTTTTCCAGAATCATGACCTTTTCAAAACTAAATAAATGAAAAACAAAAACTTTAGTTAACTCTTTGACCCTGGTGAACAAATTCTGAGTACATCAATGGTCTGTAGGTGATCTTCCAGAATGGCGTGACAATTTTTTCCTCACATTTTCACCAGTTTGAAGGACATATTTAATTAGAGGCACCAGGTTTTACAACCTGACACTTTGTAAATAAACCCACTAACCTCAGTGTCGTCACATCTGCTGTTTTAATGGTTTAAAGCTGAAGTACTGTACGACAGAGTAAATTATGGTAGACCAGTAGTCAGTACCCCTGGGGCCTCCCTCTATCTAGGGGCCAACTGTGGTTGGCATGTATTTAAAATTATTATTTATTTTTTTAGCTAAAGGTTTTGTGCATGGGAGTGGGATCGTGCTGCTGCTTCACCTATCTGCCAATGTGACAATGATTAACGGCGCTGAGCATCGGAGCCATAATAAATCTGCCAATTTCTCTTAAAGTTTAGGATTTTATATATATATATATTTTTTTTTTATCTTTTCGCAGCTTTATTTGCAAATTGCCCATAATTGGATGTGGTTCCAAAAGAGTTAAGTACAGGAACAATAACATGTAAGTAAATAGTACTTTACACCCGGTGAGACTGAGCCAGGAGATGGGTCTTTCTGCCTTTTTATAAGAGAGTGTAAAGATTCCAAGATTCCAACTCTCGTAGCGGCTGGGCCGAGCCCATCTCATTAAATTAGAATGTCAGAGGCACAGTAAGTACTTGGATTTGCTCAGATGTTGGTGGCTTCAGTTGGATTTGACAGTGTTTTAATAATGATGACCAGTAAAACAATTTCCATTGCTGTGCTCACCAGCTGCCTTGTAACAGGTAAGGAGAATTATTGTGTATGTTTTACTCACAAATCAATATAGTAACAAGATGTTCATGATGATGATGTTCTGAACGAGTAACGATTATAGGTTTAAAATAAAAGTGAGCAAACCTACGTTCAAATGTAATAGGGTGTGAGAATCAGAAAGTGAGAGATTTCGGGAGAGTTTTCTAAAAAAATTTAAAGCGCCAATCAATTACATTGCAAAATCAACCTGGTTTTGCAGTGTAAATAATTGCCGCTTTAAAACAAAAAGAGGGAAAAATCTCTCACTTTCTGATTCTCACACCCTATTACATTTTGACCCCAATTTTTTTTTTTAATCTAGTTTCTTCAACTATATTATAAATTTATTTTAAGCATGTTTTGTGTAGACATACCACCATTTTTCTTAAAGGTATTGCTTCAAAAACATAGAGGGAAAAAACAAACATACAGGGGGTGAGATGTACTAAGATTTGAAAAGTGATAATATGGAGAGTGATAAACCACCAACCAATCAGCTCCTATCTGTCATTTTTCAAACAGTCTGTAACATGGCAGTTAGGAGCTGATTGGCTGACACTTTGTCACTCTCCATTTTATCATTTTATCATTTGTCAAGATTAGTACATCTGGCCCAGCAGTGGCGTAAGTTCATCCCAGTTGCCCGGAGGCAAGATAAATATTGGTGCCCCCCCCCCCCTCCCCCGTCCCACACACACACACACTCACTCACTCACTCACATGTGTGTATGTATATTTTATGTACATTATGTTTCAAATAAAGAGGCTGTGACATATGGTATTGCTAGGAGGTGCCCCCTTGGGAGCAGGAGCCCGGTGGCAGATGACTCCATTGCCTCCCAGAGTTACGCCTCTGTGGCCCAGGATATGGGATGGGGTGGGATGGTGTTGGGCAACATTTCTATATTCATCATTAATCTTCTCAATGATGCATGAACACTGCAATAGAAACAAAATTATGTATTTTAGGGGTATGGGTCATAGGGTCGACTCAATGAAGGTCGACATACATGGGGTCGACCACTGAAGGTCGACAGGGCTTAGGTCTACACATGATATAGGTCAACATGGCTAAGATTGATAGGGTCGGAAGTTCAACACAAGCATTAAGTCGACAATGGGAAGGTTGACAGGCAAAAGGTCGACATTAATTTTTCAGGTATTTTTGTCCTGAATGACGACATAGTTGACATGGACACGTCTAAGTGTACCACTTCGGGCACATTGCCTTGTGGTGCTCGGCACAATATTATATTGTCCCACCACACCATAGTGGATGGTAGGGTATTAAATACCGGCTGTCAGGACAAGTTGGCAAAAAAAAAAATGAAAAACTCATGTCGATCTATTGACTGTCGACCTTCCCATTGTGGACCTAATGATTGTGTCGACTGTCCGACCCTGTCGACTTTAGCCATGTTGACCTATTTTAGGTTTTTACCGATCCCTGTCGATCTTCAGTGGTCGACACAATGTATGTCGATCTTCATAGGGTCGACCTAGTGGCCGTATCCCCTATTTTAGCTGGATTGTTAATACATAACCATATGATAGGCCTGATTCAGACTTCAGCGCTTCTTTATAAACATGTGTCTGGTTTGTATTATGCCCACTAAATACATTGACCACATACAAACACAATGGGGCCAATTCAATTAATTGTGGCGTGTGCCCCCTGCTGGGCATCTATAGGAATGGGCATCTATCTGAGCTATTCAATCATTTCTATGATCAGGCGCCCATTAGCCACAGCGTCACATGTTTCTCACAGCTTGCAGAGGTGTAATAAAATATGCTTAAATCCATTGTTTTGTTGATCAAAGCACCCAACCCTGGACCTAGTCAAGCTCTTTAGTTGAATTTAGCCACATTGTGCAGCTAAACCTGGAGCTGTTAGATCAGGGTTGCCGACTTTCAAATGCTCCTCTCCGGGAGAAGCCCGGAGAGGAGACTTTCATTACCTGTTCGTGGGGCGGGGCTTGACTGTGACGCCATTACGGGAAATAGTCGAAATCACTAATCTCCGTAGAGGGGGCGGTACTAAAATGACACAAGTGTGCCGTTTTAGCTCCGCCCCCTCCTCTGAGACCCGCGGATTGCAGCATTTAAATGCTGCGATCGGGGGGCTCAGTGGGGGTCCCCCTGATTCCAGGAGGGTTGCCCACCCTTAATTCCGGGAGGGTCGGCAACCCTGTGCTAGATGCATACCTCCCAACTTTCACTGGTGGTCCAGTGGGACCTCACGATACGAGGGCGTGGCCTTGAAATTGCATCGCTCGGGTGAAGGCCACACCCCCATCTTGCCGCTCCTGTCCTTCTGCCTGTGGGCTGTGGGGAATAGACACAGCGTCTATTCCCACAGCGTCTATTCCCCGACAAGCGGGTGGCAGTGGGGACTCCCAACTGCACCCCCCCACCCCCCCGCTTTGGGACACTGGCAGCCCCGGGCGGGCTGTGGGAACGTACCCGATAACCGGGATGTTCCCGTGGTAAACAGGACAGTTTGGGAGGTATGCAGATGTGTTAGCTACTACTGGCTGCACAACTGAATAGCTCCAATAGACAATTATTATAGACAACCAGAAGGGAGCGCCCACCAATTGAATTGGCCCTACGGTTTCCTAAATCACACTCAGAACATGAGACACGTTTTTCCCTTATTGTGTTTCAGGTTACCTTTGCTTGGAGTGTTACACCTGTAATACGGCTGTGGAAGAGGAGTGCACTGAGATTAGAAATTGCAGCAGTGAAATGACCTCCTGCAGAAGAATCCGTGCCTCTATGACAGCAGGTCAATTCTCATGTATCACAAATTATTCATGGGGGCTGGATATGTCTCTCTGGGAGCCACCGCCAGGAGAATACCCCCCATAACTTTTTTAGCCTCAATACGGGACTGTGACCAAGGAGGTTTAACTAATTATCTCTAGATAAATTACCATTGGGCTAATGTGAATTCTAAGCTAATTGTATATTGCAGAATATTTTTGAATTGTTCATTTCATGTGGTATATTAATATATTCTTAATGAATTTTATGTGTAATAAAACATTTTTGAATATTAATTGATATACTTAATTTGCGCTCTCTCAATTCACCATTTCTTTAGCCTATTAAGTAATCAACCAAGTTAATTCTGGGAGCAGCATAAATTAAGTAACTGAGGGTCTAGGTATATTATAATTTTTTAAGAATTATATTTTTAGTGATTTGTGAATATAGATATTGTGCCCAATTCTTTGTTTATAAGTTACAGCTTTCCTGGCTCTTGTGTGTGTGCCTCTGACCCCCTCCCCCATCTCTAACAGCAGGGGGGGCCCTATCAAAGTTATGCTATGGGGCCCACAAACTTATAGTTACGCCCCTGCTTTAACACATTGTTCAGAGTAAGTCCAAGATCTGCCTTCATTGTATCTTATATCTATCTCATTCCAGGTACCCGGACGGAGACCAGAATACAGAAGGGCTGTGCAATAGATTTTGCCTCATCTATTATTGGTCAGAATTATCTACCTCCTGAAGGATTGTTTTTTGAAACCCATAAAACTGAATGTGACTCATCAAAGTGCAATGCTAACGTCTCTGACACTATCGCACGACCTCCTCAGATACCGGGTTAGCAAACAGCAGAAAAAAAAACAACGGTGGAACCCCCAACTGCGAACGGCCTTTTTATTTACAATTTATTTTACGCCCAGTGTTTTATGGGCGTCTCCATGAAAATGCTGGACGTATCCATGGGTTTGTGGGCGGGACGACGCGTGCCGCGGGTGGTCAGCTGAAATTACATGACGTCAGCCGCCCGCCCTGTCCTTGTCCCGCTGCCAGCAAATATAAGTCAGTCGTCACTGACTTATATGTGCAAAGGCAGGATAAATCATTCAATGGTTGGCCACCATTGAATTATTGGGTGTATTTTCAGTGAGGCTGCCAGGCAAGCTCTCTAGGGCTTGGTAAACTGCGAGTTTACCGAGTCAACCAGAATGAGGGCCAATGTGTAGTGAATGCTGCAATATGGGGGTTATTCTGGTTCAATCGCAAAGGCACAATCACTCTAATGGACAAAACCATGTTCCTTATTCTGGTTCACTCCTTCTCAAATGGACAAAACCAAGTGCACTGCAGGTGGGGTTGAGTATCCCTTATCCGAAATGCTCGGGACCATGAGCATTCGAATAAGGGAATTTTCCAGTTTTTGGAATAATAATTTTTTTAGGCATACTTACCTGTCCCCTGGTGGTGCCCGGTGGTCCCTCGGCGTCTCCAGCAGTCCCAGGAGTGGTTTGCGTGAGTTCACAGACGCGTGCGTACTACTGGGACCGCTGGAGACGCTGGAAAGGATGCTGAAGGCCTGCCATGGACGCCGAGGGACTTGGTAAGTATAAAAAAAGGGTTAAGGGGAGGACAAATTTTTCTTTTTAATTATTCCCCAAAAAACATGGTTTTTGGAGTAATTCGCATACGGGATGCCCTGCACAGAAACAAAATAACTCACCCAAATCTAATTCTCTCTGCACATTTTACATCTGCCCCACCTGCATCTGCCCCACCTGCAGTGCACATGGTTTTGTCCATCTGAGAAGGAATTTGCCTCTAAGAGTGAACTAGAATAAGGCCCATAGTCCAGTACAAGGAATTAATGCTTTGCATAATTAACTGTAATCCTCTTCAGGGCAGAACAGCTCGGGAAATGGTCTGAGGTGTTACTCCTGCATCAGCACCAATGTAACACAATGCTCTGACGAAGTAGCGGAAATAGTGTCATGTTCAGATGGCTTTGATAGCTGTTATGTAGCAAACGGCACTCTGCGTTTAGGTGAGTTACATTTTGCTATCCACCTACAGTATTCAACTTTGAATTATACAGTATATACTTTCATTTGACAATGTAGGTTAATATGCGACTTTCATTTATGTAATTTAAAAAAAATATATATATATTTATTTGGTTTTTCAAATAAAGAAGGACAAAATTATATGAGAATCACATATCAGAGGGGTTCTCAAAAGACCTTTAGATAGTATACTTAATGGACATATAATGAAATAGCTGAATATAACCCTTTATTGGTGCTAATTACAGACTTTTGACTATTTTATTTTGTTTTTGCAAAAATTAAGGGGTACGTTACCTTAGTATTTTGAGGGAAACCCTGAAACTGGTTATTCACTGGTAGTTTTCATTCCCTGGCTGGCTTACCCTACTGCAGGTGCAGATCCAGGATAAAATGACAGGGGGGGCACCATGATAAAAGAGGGTTTAGGTGGAAGAGGGGCAGTGTTAGTGGTGCCAGTGTAAATGCTAAGAGAGCGGCAGAGAGAGGGTGGCAATGGGATTAAAAATAGGCCCTGGCATATAAAATACGCAGGCCCACCATAGAGACAAAAGTGAAGGATGCAGTTGTGCGCGCGCCTAAGGCGCGCTCCGGAAAAGGGGGTGTGGCCGCTCAACAGGGGGTGTGTCCTTGAGTGTAGTGTACCACACCATATACAACTTCTACACATTATGCAACAAAATACTAGACCCCATTATACTTGCCGCTTACAAATGATGCCAAATGGAATGAGCCAAAATTCACATAATGCCACATGGATTGTATTAAAATTCACATAATGCCACACGGATTGAGCCAAAATTCACATAATAACACACGGATTGAGCCAAAATTCATAAAATGCCACACGGGCTGAGCCAAAATTCACATAATGCCACACGGATTGAGCCAGAATTCACATAATGCCACACAGATTAAGCCAAAATTCACAATACGCTTCATAAAACAGAGACATTGTGCTCCAAAGGTGCACATTAAACATTTACACCATAATGTCCATTACAATTTAAGTTACACGCATTATGTCCATTACGTATTATGCAAAACACCATAATGCCTATTAAAAATGATGCTACATAAGTGCTGCTTATCTACATGTTCATTGCCAAGGGTTCCATGCTCATTGCCAGAGGTTCCATGCTTGTTGCCATGTGGGATTACATACTCATAGCCAAGGGGGAATACATGCTCGTGGTAAATGGGGGACAGCCGCCAGGTAGAAGTGACAGCCACTGACAGTGGCAGAGCCTGGCTGTATTCAGAACACTGCAGGTCCCGGCTATTTGAAATAATACTCCTGTCACGTTTCGTGAAGCACCAGCTGGAGTGTAACGGAGGCTGGGTGCTTTGATGTAGGGCTGTTGCATTACTGACAGAAGGGAGTGAAGCAAGTGAATAAGGTAAACCTTATTTAATGAAGATACTGCGGTACAGAATATGAATGATGACACAATAATAAAACTGTAGTTTCTGATAAATGAAAAAGTCAATAATATACAATGCTTATTGAAGAGCTTTGGAGATGATTGGTAATTGAACAATTGGACAACTGCAAGATTGGATGATTGAGCGATTGGAAGAAAGATTGGAAGATTGGTTGAAGAATTGGATGATTGGATGAGGATTGGATGATTGGTTGAAGAATTAGATGATTGGATGAGGATTGGATGATTGGAAGAAGAATTGGATGATTGGATGAGGATTGGATGATTGGAAGAAGAATTGGATGATTGGATAAGGATTGGATGGTTGAAGAAGAATTGGATGATGAAGTCCGAATGAATATGTGCTGAGTAGGATCGTAGCTGCAGAACCAGGGATGACCACAGAGATTAACCGTCAGGAATGAGGGAAAAGATATTACCCCTTTGGGGGGTTAACCTTGTCCTATCCGTATAGGCGGCAGCGGGTTCCGTGATGATATGGTACAGGCAGTGCAGGAGACTTGAAGAAGACTTCACCAAAGGCGCAAGAACTGTAGTAGCAACTACAGACAGCCAGGGAGGATCAATGATGCTTGCGGGTAGACATCATTGTACTGACTGCCAGTCTTGCCCGGCAAGTCAGTATTTGAAGGGTGAGCTGCGCGGTGATTGGTTGCCACTTGACCTCACTGAATGGAGCAACGCAGCATAGGTTGAAGGACCCCAAAAGATGGCCGCCGCCAGAGATGGCGACGGAAACCAGCCGGCGGTGATTGTGCGCTGAGGCGCCGCAGCCAGCGTGTCCAGCCAGAGGCCTGACCTGACACGGATCCATCATGGCGGCTCATGTCTCACACCACCCAGAGCCCGCCTGGCACAGGAGCACAGACCACCCCTGTCACCCGGCAGTGACAGCGCAACAGCATGCACTCTACCAGCATGGGAACCAGCAGCGGAGGTGAGCGCCAGGGCAGGAGATGACCTGTCAGAGGTCTTTGGGCTAGGGACAGCACAGAGGGACCGGGTAGCTGACATGGTGGTCGTGAAAGCACCCCCTCCTTTACGAGTGGCCCCAGGACACTCTATGGGCTTGGTTGGGAATTTCCTATGAAAATCTTGCATCATTTTAGGAGCATGTACCTCAGAAGCATTGGTCCAGGACCTCTCCTCAGACCCATAGCCTTTCCAGTCGATTAAGTACTGTAGTCGATTGTACCTGATACGAGAGTCCAGAATGCGGGCCACTTCATATTCTACGCCCCTGTGAGTAAAAACTTTGGGAGATTTAGGAAGAGCAGCATGAAACTTGTTTAGCACTAAAGGTTTAAACAATGAGATATGTATCCTTAAGTAATGTGGTAATTTTAACTTATAGGCAACTGGATTGATGATCTGTGTTATTGGAAAAGGACCGATAAAACGAGGTGCAAATTTCATTGAAGGTACACGAAGACGAAGGTTGCGAGTGGACATCCATACCTTGTCACCCACCCTCAAATTGGGAACCGCTCTTCTTCTTCTGTCAGCAAATTTCTTATACTATATTTTTGTGAAGCTTTGGTCAATGGTTTTGTGACTTTCCTCCAATGTTCGTGATGCTGCTGAAGAGTTAACGCTACCGCTGGCACAGATGTTGAAGGTAGCCGCTGGAAGTCAGGGACCCTAGGATGGAAGCCATAGCTAATAAATAAAGGTGTAGAAGAAGAAGATGAATGGTACTGGTTGTTATGACCAAATTCGGCCCATGGCAACACCTCGACCCAGTCATCCTTGGAGGAGGAAACATGCAAACGTAAAAAAGTCTCTACATCCTGATTGACTCTCTCCATCTGGCCTTTAGATTGCGGATGGTAGACTGTCTGATATTGAGTTGGATCTTGAGAACTTTGCATAATGCTCGCCAGAATTTTGCGACGAACTGTACCCCTCGATCTGAGACGATTTCCTCAGGTAGCCCGTGGGTTCTGAAGATCTCTTTGATAAAAAGGTTTGCTAACTTCGGAGCAGAAGGCAACCCCCGAAGCGGTATGAAATGAGCCATTTTAGAAAATCGGTCAATGACGACCCATATGGTGGTATATCCATTGTCACAGATCTGCTTAGTCAAGCTTACCTGTATGGTGATTCTGCTCTGTGTCTCAGTCTGACTCAGTCCTGTCTCCATTCATGCTGCCAGACAGTCTGTGCATTGCTGGTTCATTGATTGATTGCACCTGATGGAAATCCTGGCAGAAGCTGGAATCACCTGTAACCCTTTGCTCTCCTGTTCCATGTGGCTCACCTGTTTAGTTCAGACTGAAGTATTCTGGATTCCTGCCTCAGATTGCAGATTGCCCTCTGTCATTTCCTCCAATCAATACAAGGCAGGGGGGATAAATATCTTGCTCACAGAGGCAGAACTGACTTCAGCAACTTGTCTTCCTGCTGCATGTGCTGGATGTTCTGTGCAGTTCAAGCCTGCTTCCTGGAATCCCTGCGTGAGTCTTCAGCGTTCAGCTCCCAGAGGCTCTGCTTGTCCGGCTGGTCCAGCGCTCCCGGTCTGGTCCACAAATGGTCCAATTCCTGCTCCAGTTCCTGCTCATCTAGTTCCTGTGTTTATACTCGGTTTTCTTCAGTTATTTGTTATATGCCAAGTCAGCCATTTCAGTTCTGTTATCTCCGTCACCTGTTCCTGTGTCAACACCAAGTCGCTACCCTGTCCTGATACCAGTTTCCTGACCTGCCTGCTACAAGCTGCATCCAGCTATTGTGTGCTACGTCTCTGCTGTAATCTTCCAGTAATCCTGTCATTCAGCTGTATCCTGATCCCAGCCATGCAATCTGCAATCATTCAACCATCCAATCTTCAGTCATCCAGCCATCCAATCTTCAGTCATCCAATCGTCCAATCTTCAGTCATCCAATCGTCCAATCTTCAGTCATCCAATCGTCCAATCTTCAGTCATCCAATCGTCCAATCTTCAGTCATCCAATTGTCCAATCTTCAGTCATCCAATCGTCCAATCTTCAGTCAGCCAATTGTCCAATTTTCAGGTATCCTTTTCTCTAAACTCAAATCCTGAACATTGCCTTATCCTCCCAGAACTACCGGCACAAATCTTGTTTATTTTGAACGGACTGCCATCTTGTTTATTTTTGCAAAGGACTGCTATCTTTTGTTACTTGTTATTTATCAGAGACTTGCATCTAGTTATTATTTGTCCAATCAAGAAGTATTGATCCTGGTTACATTATCTGTTATATGAGTTCCTTCAATAAACCTGTTTGTGTTAACCCATCTCCGGCTGGTCACGCCTCTCTTCCTGAGATCCGCACCACTCCATCAATCCACCATCTGACCACTCCAGTCACGACTGATTCCACACACCCATTTCGTGACAGTTTGCTGAAGTCACATGGACTTGGTCAGTGATCAGAGTGTAAGAAGTGTGGGTTGTCTAGATCACAGTACCAGCATGGAGAGACAGATTGATCTTCAGTTCTTACTCACAAAGTTCTGGCAAGACTTATCTGGTTGTTCTTGCAAGCTGCAGCAATCCTTGCCGGCTAACGAATCCTCACGTGTCACATCTGCAGCCGCATGTCATTTGGCCTCTTCACCTCTACCCCCTGACTACCTGGCTACTCCAAAGGAGGACGATGAGGCTTCTGCGGACAGTGGGTCTGTCATAAGTCCGTTACTTTGCCATCTGCAATCTGGTTCTGCTTGGACCTTTAAAGAGCCAGAATCAGAGACATTAAAGGTTTTACACCAGTTACTGAATCAACTACAGGAATTACCATCTAAAATTTTTTCTGTAGTCTCCGCCATATTGGACAGTTCTTTGGTACCCCTTTCCAGTGGAACTGTGCGCAAAGGAACTTCCACTACACTTCCAAGTACTCCTGAGAAGTCCTCTCATAAGCCTTGTAAGGACATACCACAAAGCAGACCACGAGCCCAGCTGTCTGAGGAGGAACGTCAGCGGCGCAGGCAGCTAGACCTGTGCTTCTATTGTGGTGGTTCAGACCATTTCATAGAAGATTGTTCTCTCCGTCTGCCCAGAAATGGGGAGATTCCTCCCGTTACAGCTCAGAAAGAAACCCGAGTTAATACTTGGGGCCCTAGAACAAAGATCATCTTGGCCAAACACGGTTTTACTGCTGTCCACAGAGCTCCTGGGAAGGTTCCTGTATCCATTACTGGAGGTGGAGTCTCAGGATTTTCTGCCCAAAAGCATGTGTCCGTCTCATCAACCTCAGGAGGGTTGTCCAATACCGCAGCTCCAGCAGAGGTATCTTGTGCTAAAGATTCAGAACGAGTATCCCGTCTCCAGCCCCAAGAGGGGGTTCAGCCTTTTCAGCCCCAGAGGGGAGTTCAGCCTCTCCAGTCTCAAGAAGGGGTCTGCTGTATCCAGCCCCAGGAGGGGGCTCTCAGTCTCCAGCCCCGGGAGGGGGCTCTCAGTCTCCAGCCCCGGGAGGGGGCTCTCAGTCTCCAGCCCCGGGAGGGGGCTCTCAGTCTCCAGCCCCGGGAGGGGGCTCTCAGTCTCCAGCCCCGGGAGGGGGCTCTCAGTCTCCAGCCCCGGGAGGGGGCTCACAGTCTCCTGCCCCAAGAGGGGGCTCACAGTCTCCTGCCCCAAGAGGGGGCTCACAGTCTCCTGCCCCAAGAGGGGGCTCACAGTCTCCTGCCCCAAGAGGGGGCTCACAGTCTCCTGCCCCAAGAGGGGGCTCACAGTCTCCTGCCCCAAGAGGGGGCTCACAGTCTCCTGCCCCAAGAGGGGGCTCACAGTCTCCTGCCCCAAGAGGGGGCTCACAGTCTCCTGCCCCAAGAGGGGGCTCAAAGTCTCCTGCCCCAAGAGGGGGCTCAAAGTCTCCTGCCCCAAGAGGGGGCTCAAAGTCTCCTGCCCCAAGAGGGGGTTCAAAGTCTCCGGCCCCAAGAGGGGGTTCAAAGTCTCCTGCCCCAAGAGGGGGTTCAAAGTCTCCTGCCCCAAGAGGGGGTTCACTGTCTCCTGTCCCAAGAGGGGGTTCACTGTCTCCTGCCCCAAGAGGGGGTTCACTGTCTCCTGCCCCAAGAGGGGGTTCACTGTCTCCTGCCCCAAGAGGGGGTTCACTGTCTCCAGTCCCAGAAGAGGGCTTTCTGTGTCCAGCCCCAAAATGGGATTTCAAGTGTCCAGTCCCAAGTAGGGGTGAATCCAGGTGTCCAGTCCCAGAAGGGGGATATTCCAGGTGTCGAGCTCCAAGAGGGGGAAATTCCAAGTGTCCAGTCCCAGGAGGGGGTCCTGTATACCAGAGACCCTGGAGGAGAGTCGGACACTTCTGCCCTGGCCTCCGGGCCTGAGGACACCTCTGCCCTGGCCTCCGAGCCTGAGGACACTTCTGCCCTGGCCTCCGGGCCTGAGGACACTTCTGCCCTGGCCTCCGGGCCTGAGGACACACCTGCCCTGGCCTCCGGGCCTGAGGACACACCTGCCCTGGCCTCCGGGCCTGAGGTTGTTCCAGTTATTCCAGTGCAGACTGCCTTGCCCAAGGCATCCGAGGGGTCTGCCATGCACAAAACACTCAATGTGCCCGCCGTGTCTGAGGCTTCCGTGGTTCCAGTTTTTCCTAAAAAGTCCAAGATTCTTGATCAGCTGAAGCCTTCCAAAGCCCCAATTCCATCAAAACCATTTCAAGATTCAAGCAGAGAATATTCGCCCATCTATTTTGATGGGGATCTTGTCCATTATGAAGCCCTGGTGAACCAATATTTGTCTATATTGGAAACCGAACCTTCATCTGGTCTCACGCTAGCCAACATCGTCAGTTACCTGTTTTTGTCATTTAAAGGAGAAGCTTTGGAGTGGGCTTGTCCGCTTTATGAATCTAACGACTCCAGACTTCGAGATCTGACATCCTTCTCCAAGGCCGTAGTGGAAAGGTTCGGTTCAAAGACTCCCTGTAAGAATTCCTCCACCACTACAGTTAAAAGTCATCCAGTGGCCAAAACCAACCATTCTTTGCCATCCATCCAAGATTGTGCGCCATCTCAACAATGCCTTAGAACCTCCAAAGTTTCAAAAAATTGTCTATTGATGCCCAAATCTATAGAATTGGGTACACATCCATGTCCACCCATTGTGTTGGTTCCTCTGGACTGTCCAATTCTCCAGGATCATCTTCTGAAAAGCAATATGCCCCGTCAATACCCACCATATGTATTGGATCTTCCGCTTCATGCTACCTCAGTGGTCCTTCAGGGAGTTTCAATTCAACTGAGAGGTCTTCAATCCTGACCTTAGACCAAGACTCAAATTCAGAGTATGATTCTGATTATGATGCCACTCCCTTCCTGGGAGGTCCTGTGCCCTCTGGTGCCTGTTTTGCAGAACCTAAAGCTTCACCTTCCTCAAAAAAATCAAAGCATTCATCTAAGAAAAAGAAGAAGCATCGTCGTTAACCTTGAGCTCCCTTCCAAAGAAGGTTCTGGCATAGGTGTCCGGAGTCCACCCTGAAGGAGGGGGTAATGTCACAGATCTGCTTAGTCAAGCTTACCTGTATGGTGATTCTGCTCTGTGTCTCAGTCTGACTCAGTCCTGTCTCCATTCATGCTGCCAGACAGTCTGTGCATTGCTGGTTCATTGATTGATTGCACCTGATGGAAATCCTGGCAGAAGCTGGAATCACCTGTAACCCTTTGCTCTCCTGTTCCATGTGGCTCACCTGTTTAGTTCAGACTGAAGTATTCTGGATTCCTGCCTCAGATTGCAGATTGCCCTCTGTCATTTCCTCCAATCAATACAAGGCAGGGGGGATAAATATCTTGCTCACAGAGGCAGAACTGACTTCAGCAACTTGTCTTCCTGCTGCATGTGCTGGATGTTCTGTGCAGTTCAAGCCTGCTTCCTGGAATCCCTGCGTGAGTCTTCAGCGTTCAGCTCCCAGAGGCTCTGCTTGTCCGGCTGGTCCAGCGCTCCCGGTCTGGTCCACAAATGGTCCAATTCCTGCTCCAGTTCCTGCTCATCTAGTTCCTGTGTTTATACTCGGTTTTCTTCAGTTATTTGTTATATGCCAAGTCAGCCATTTCAGTTCTGTTATCTCCGTCACCTGTTCCTGTGTCAACACCAAGTCGCTACCCTGTCCTGATACCAGTTTCCTGACCTGCCTGCTACAAGCTGCATCCAGCTATTGTGTGCTACGTCTCTGCTGTAATCTTCCAGTAATCCTGTCATTCAGCTGTATCCTGATCCCAGCCATGCAATCTGCAATCATTCAACCATCCAATCTTCAGTCATCCAGCCATCCAATCTTCAGTCATCCAATCGTCCAATCTTCAGTCATCCAATCGTCCAATCTTCAGTCATCCAATCGTCCAATCTTCAGTCATCCAATCGTCCAATCTTCAGTCATCCAATTGTCCAATCTTCAGTCATCCAATCGTCCAATCTTCAGTCAGCCAATTGTCCAATTTTCAGGTATCCTTTTCTCTAAACTCAAATCCTGAACATTGCCTTATCCTCCCAGAACTACCGGCACAAATCTTGTTTATTTTGAACGGACTGCCATCTTGTTTATTTTTGCAAAGGACTGCTATCTTTTGTTACTTGTTATTTATCAGAGACTTGCATCTAGTTATTATTTGTCCAATCAAGAAGTATTGATCCTGGTTACATTATCTGTTATATGAGTTCCTTCAATAAACCTGTTTGTGTTAACCCATCTCCGGCTGGTCACGCCTCTCTTCCTGAGATCCGCACCACTCCATCAATCCACCATCTGACCACTCCAGTCACGACTGATTCCACACACCCATTTCGTGACATCCATCAGATGATGGAAGGTCGGTAATAAAGTCCATTGACAAGTGAGTGCACGGCCGCTGTGGAATGGAAAGTGGCATCAATGGACCTACTGGAGCTAACTTGGAGGATTTATGTTGGGCACAATGAGGACAAGAAGCAATATATTCCTGAACATCTTTCTTTAGAGCAGGCCAGCAGTACCTTCGAGAAAGGAATTCATAGATCTTCTGAATTCCTGGATGACCGGAGAACTTGGAATCATGAGCCCAATGCAGAATTTGCTTCCTTGAGCTAGGTTTAACAAAGGTTTTACCTGGAGGGACTGACACTTGTACAGTTGTTGCAGCAAAAGCGAGAGGATCAATAATTGGACTTCCTTCATAGGATTTAGACTCCTCCTCAGTCTCCCTTGACCTAGACAGAGCATCTGCCTTGCGATTTTTTGCTCCAGGAGAAAGACATATTAAAATTAAATCTAGAAAAGAACAACACCCATCTGGTTTGTCGAGGATTGAGACATTGAGCATTTTTCAAATAAAGCTAATTTTTATGATCAGTAATGATATTAATAACATGAACTGCCCCCTCGAGTAGATACCGCCAACCCTCCAAGGCCATTTTGATAGCTAACAGTTCTTGGTCCCCTATAGCGTAGTTCTGTTCAGCCGGGGAAAATTTCTTAGAGAAGAAACCACATGGATGCAACTGTCCGTCAGTATTAGCCTGGGAAAGCACAGCCCCTATGCCAATGGCAGAGGCGTCGACTTCTAGAGTAAAGGGTAAACTGACATCTGGTTGAGCCAGAACTGGTGCTGAAATGAACTTTTCTATGAGCAGTGTAAAGGCGTTAGAAGCCTCGGGATCCCATTTAGAGGGCTTGGCACCTTTGCGAGTAAGAGCAGTTATAGGAGCTACAATAGTAGAAAAGCCTTTGATGAACTTTCTATAGTAGTTCACAAATCCGAGGAATCTTTGGACCCCTCGGAGGGTGTGAGGACGAGGCCACAACTGGATTGCTTCCACTTTGGTTGGATCCATTTCCAGACCGGAGCCAGATACAATGTACCCTAAGAAGGGTATGGATGAGACCTTAAAAATGCACTTTTCCAATTTTCAGAAAAGGAGATTCTTTCTGAGGTGAGAGAGCACTTCTCTAACAACTTCTCAATGTTTCTGAAGACTATTGGCAAATATCAGGATATTGTCAAGGTAGACCACAACATGTTTGTACAGAAGATCACGAAAAAGTTAATTCATGTAAGACTGAAAAACCGCTGGTGCATTACTCAGACCGAAAGGCATCACAAGGTATTCATAATCTCCATATCTGGTATTAAAAGCGGTCTTCCACTCGTCTCCCTCACGAATGCGAATGAGATTGTAGGCTCCACAGAGATCTAATTTTGAAAAGATGGTCGCCCCTTTGATTCTGTCAAAAAAGTTCTGTGATGAGTGGCAATGGATAAGATTTTTGATGGTAATTTCGTTTAATCCTCGATAATCAATGCATCCTTTTTCTTAACAAAAAAGAAGCCAGCTCCGGCAGGAGAAGAAGAGGGACAGATAAACCCTTTGGCTAGGTTTTCCTCTATATACTCGGACATAACCTGTGTCTCAGGCAAGGACAAAGGGTAAGTGCGACCCCGAGGAGGGTTCTTTCCTGGTATTAGATCGATTGAACAGTCTCATGGATGATGAGGAGGTAATTTATCAGTAGCTTTTTTGCAGAAAACATCAGAGAAGTCTTGATATGGGGTAAGTAACCCTTCTGGAATTTGAAGAGAGACTTGGCGTGTAGGTGCCACGGATTTGAGACATGATTTGGTACAAGTGGCACCCCAGGCTTGGACCTGGGACGTTACCATATTGATACTGGGATTATGGGCACGTAACCAGGGGAGACCCAAAACAATTGGGTAGAAGGATTTGGGGATGAACTGTATTTTTTCAGTATGTAGCAGTCCAACTTGTAAAGTTAGTGGTTGAGTTCATAGCGTGACAGTCTCTCCTAATATTCTACTCCTGTCCACAGCAGTAAGATATACTGGACGCTGGAGGGGGGTGGTAGGTAGATGCCAACGTTTGACAACATCAGTGGTGATGAAACTCTCTGCTGCTCCTGAGTCGAGAACAGCTGGCAACTGTCTGAACTGATGTTTAACTTGCAATGAAACTTGAAGGATACAGTCTTTATTATTTGGAGAGGTAATCACAACCCCTAACCTGCCCTCTCTCTTACAGGTTAGGTTCTGGCATTTCCCGGCCTCTTTGGACAGGAATCGACGGCATGCTGAGGATCAGCACAATAGAGACAAAGACGTTCTTCGTGACGACGTTTACGTTCAGCTGGAGTCAATTTGAAGCGGTTAACCTGCATAGGTTCCTCCGCTGGTAGTAATGAAGGTTTGGACACATGAAGAGCTGGACTAGGAGTAGCTCGGTTCCTTTCTTGATTTCTCACTCTGAGTCTCAGATCGATTTTTGTACAGAGAGATATCAGGTCCTCTAATCTGGAAGGCAAATCTCTTGCCGCAAGCTCATCTTTGGTTTTATCTGAGAGCTCATTCATGAAGGCCACGAGGAAGGCCTCTTCATTCCAAGCCAATTCAGCTGGCAATATCTTAAATTGGATTAGATACTGTCCCACTGTCCTAGAACCTTGACATAGACGCAGGATTTCAGTTGCGTCTGAATTGAGTCAACCTGGTTCATCGAAGATGATTTTGAAGGTGGAAATAAAATGAGCATAGTCAGCTAAAAGTGGATCTGCTTTTTCCCACAGGGGAGATGCCCAGTTGAGAGCAGAGACGGTAAGGAGGGATATTACATAGGCTACTTTGGTTCAATACGTAGGGAAATAAGAGGATTGAAGTTCGAAGTAAATTTCACATTGGTTAATAAAGCCTCTACAATTTTTTGGATTACCATCGAACTTGGTTGGAGTAGGAAGTTGTAGATGGGCTGTGACTCCTGTCGTTGGGGATATGGGTCTAGGCGGTGGCGCTGGTGTAGCTGTTGACCCTTGGCCCTTTTGCAATGTTGTTTGAATTGTATCCAGTCTTTTTGACAGTTCTTGGAGGGCATGAATAACTTGCTCCTGAGCGGCCTCCTGTTGATCCAGGCAAACCGCCAGCTGTTGTACTGGAGCAGCCACTCGCTCCTGACCTGATGCTGGATCCATGGAGTCAGTACATGTTTCGTGAAGCACCAGCTGGAGTGTAACGGAAGCTGGGTGCTTTGATGTAGGGCTGTTGCATAAACGACAGAAGGGAGTGAAGCAATTGAATAAAGTAAACCTTTTTGGTACTTGTTTCCTAGAACGGCGCCCATGATTTTGATCTTAGGCATCGCAAGGAAAAAAATCGCATTGGTCGCATCGCATGCGGCCAAAAAAACGCATGCGATGCGTCCGACGCGATTACCGCGTTTTTACATAGGGAACAATGTTAAATGGCCCAATTGACCCGATTTCACATAGGGAATAATGTTAAATGGCCCACAGACCCCAAATACCCATCCTGAAGTGTGAAATGCCCCCCGCAATTGTTAACGCCACCCCACGATCAACGTCAACCCGAAGCGTGGCGAGCACAGCGAGCCCGCGAGGGGCGGCGGTACGCGTCCACCGACCTTTTCATACCCCTACTATCCACGTCGGCGTGGAGTTGAGAATAGAAAGTGTGGCAAGCCCGAAGCGTGGCGAGCATAGCGAGCCCCACGAGGGGATGCGGAACACGCTCCCGAAGCGTGGCTGCGCTCGCCACGCTTCGGGCTCGTATTCCGCGTCCCCTCGCGAAGCTCGCAGCGCTCGGCACTTTCTATTCTCAACTCCACGCCGACGTGGATAGTGGGGGTATGAAAAGGTCGGAGAACGCGTACCGCTGCGTTCGCCACGCTTCGAGTTGACGTTGATCGTGGGGTGGCGTTAACAATTGGGGGGGGGCATTTCACACTTCAGGGTGGCTATTTGGGGTCTGTGGGCCATTTAACATTGTTCCCTATGTAAAATCGGGTCAATTGGGCCATTTAACATTGTTCCCAATGTAAAATCGGTAATCGCGTCGGTCGCATCGCATAAGAGTTTTTGGCCGCATGCGATGCGACTAACGCGATTTACATTTTACTATGCATTTCTATGTAAAATCGTGACCTTCGCATCGGTCGCATCGCATGCCATTATAATGGCATGCGATGTACATGCGATTCCCGCGATGTGCGCCGTTCTAGGAAACATGTACCACCATTTTTAATGAAGATACTGCGGTACAGAATATGAATGATGACACAATAATAAAACTGTAGTTTCTGATAAATGAAAAAGTCAATAATATACAATACTTATGGAAGAGCTTTGAAGATGATTGGTAATTGAATAATTGGACAACTGCAAGATTGGATGATTGAGCAATTGGAAGAAATATTGGCTGATTGGTTGAAGAATTGGATGATTGGATGAGGATTGGATGATTAGTTGAAGAATTGGATGATTGTATGAGGATTGGATGATTGGTTGAAGAATTGGATGATTGGATGAGGATTGGATGATTGGAAGAAGAATTGGATGATTGGATGAGGATTGGATGATTGGAAGAAGAATTGGATGATTGGATAAGGATTGGATGATTGGAAGAAGGATTGGATGGTTGAAGAAGAATTGGATGATGAAGGCTGAATGAATATGTGCTGAGTAGGATCGTAGCTGCAGAACCAGGGATGACCACAGAGATTAACCGTCAGGAATGAGGGAGAAGATATTACCCCTTTGTCCTATCCGTATAGGCGGCAGCGGGTTCCGTGATGATATGGTACAGGCAGTGAAACGATCAGCAGGAGACTTGAAGAAGACTTCACCAAAAGCACAAGAACTGTAGTAGCAGCTACAGACAGCCAGGGAGGATCAATGATGCGTGCGGGTGGACATCATTGTACTGACTGCCGGTTTTGCCCGGCAAGTCAGTATTTGAAGGGTGAGCTGCACGGTGATTGGTTTCCACTTGACCTCACTGAATGGAGCCGCGCAGCATAGGCTGAAGGATCCCAAAAGATGGCTGCTGCCAGAGATGGCAATGGAAACCAGCCGGCAGTGGTTGTGCGCAGAGGCGCCGCAGCCGGCGTGTCCAGCCAGAGGCCTGACCTGTCACGGATCCCTCATGGCGGCTCATGTCTCACGCCACCCAGAGCCCGCCTGGCACAGGAGCACACACCACCGCTGTCACCCGGCGGTGACAACGCTCGACAGCATGCACTCTACCAGCATGGGAACCAGCAGCGGAGATGAGCACCAGGGCAGGAGATGACCTGTCAGAGGTCTTTGGGCTAGGGACAGCACAGAGGGACCAGGTTGCTGACATGGTGGTCGTGACAACTCCTTTCACACCAGAAAATGCATTCCAGGGGGAAAGAAAAACCACCCTTTCCCCCTTTTACCTGTTATCTCATTTAACCGGCTATATCTTCGGAACCAACTAACCCATTTACATGAGACAAGTATCATATTGAAGAACGTTTGAGTGGGCTTTGAATGATTTTGGTCCAGTGAAACTGGAACGTTTGGTTCCAGAGTAATCTGCCCTCAAAGAACATGAACAGCCATGAAATTACATTTCCAAAATAAAAAAATCGGTTTACATGCAATATCTCTGGAACCGATTGACCGATATGGACCAGCCTGGTATCATATTGAAGGCCCAGCAATTGAATGAAATCAACCCCAAGCTTCTGTGATGCCAGGGGGGAACTGGCAGCCGTCAGAACCGGGTGCGGGTCGGAATTAACGGGTCCCATATTATCCTATGGGGAAAACGTTACAGCTTTGCCAGGCAATATCTCCGGTTCCCGGGGGGCTAGAGACACGGGGCTGGGCTTGTTGGAAATGACAGGGGGGGCTAATGAATCCGCCAATGCCCTACTGCTGCACCTTAGTATACTACCCTAATGAACCCTTGGGCTTATATATTGTGTGTACTGCCGTGGCAGCTTTTACCTATGCCCCAGGTAAAATCCGCCACTGTAGTAAAGCCAGATAGAGTCTGTGAGACTGCTGTTATATTTGTGTTTATGTGTTTTACAGTCTGTGATGTATGCATATACTTGTTTGTTGTTTCCTGTGCCTGAAGGTGACATGAAGGAAAGAGAGATGCCGCATGCAGTGAAAGTTATTTATGTACAGTTACCTTGTTCTCATGACCAGTTCCAGTTTATATAAACAAGTTATACCATAAATACCTTTCCGGTGTGTGCCTACTGATTGAAGCATAGCTCCAGAGATGATCCTGACTGCGTGGGTAAAACTCAAATGCCAACACCCACAGCCTAATACCTCCGTGTAAGCACTTAATCCTCCCTCCCTGTAGCCTAACCATAACCTCCCCCCACAGGTGCCTGAACCTACCCCTCCCTCTTTCCCAGAGTATTGAGGTTCTGGCACCAGTCTTCAGACCGCAGTCAGGAAGCCGTGATCGGTATAATAAATGCTGGGAGGCTGACAACTAGAGTCAGTCAATATCTTCAAATTCCTGACAGGCTGCTGTTCTGTACTATAGGTACTGAATGGTATACTTCTTGTTTTTGTGGTCATTTAACCACTTATCTAACAAATGTAAAAAATATATATAAGAAATGCAGTTCTTAAAGCGGTCCTGGAGAGGTGGTGGTATTCGCTTCCCTGCCTCCCCCCCCCTTTCCATATGACACAGCCAGAGTGGGTGCTAGGGTGTTTGGTGCCCCCCTGCAAGCTTTAAATTTATGGCCTATCCCACACCCCTATGAAAAGAATAATTTGGGCCCCATAATACCGCCCCTAATTCAAATGATGCTCCACAGTGCAAAACAGCCCAATACCTAAAAGAAAAATGGAACAGTGCGCGCATCAAAAATTTAGGGCATGGGTCCTCAAACTGCGGCCCTCCAGATGTTGTGAAACTACAAATCCCAGCATGCCTTGCCACAGTTTTAACACTCCCTTATAGCAAAACTGTGGCAAGGCATGCTGGGATTTGTAGTTTCACAACATCTGGAGGGCCGCAGTTTGAGGACCCATGATTTAGGGCATGGCTTTATGGAATACGGGAATATGCACACTGTAATGCCCATTACACATTTTGCCACAAACCGCAATGCCCATTACACAATATGCCACAAACGGCAATGCCCATTACACAATATGCCACAAACGGCAATGCCCATTACACAATATGCCGCTTACCTACATGCTCATTGCTAGGGTTTTCTTGCTTGATGCCAGGGGTTACCTGCTCTTTGCCAGGGGTTAAATGCTCAGTGCCAGGGGTTTTGTGCACAGTGCCAGGGGTTTTGTGCACAGTGCCAGGGGTTTCGTGCACAGTGCCATGGGTTTCGTGCACAGAGCCAGGGGTTACATGCACAGTGCCAGCCAGGGTTACATGCACAGTGCCAGGGGGAAGCTATTGTATGCACTGCACTGTGCGGTAAAAATGGGGGGGGCAGAGGGCTGGAGGTAATGGGGAGCGAGCTGGCAGGGGGAAAGAGGGGGTGATTTGGAGGGAGTGAGAGGGGATGAGGTGGCGGGGTGTGAGGTGATGGTGGTAAGATGGAGGGTGAGGTGACAGGAGGAAGTGGAGGCAGTGGGGAGAGGAGGCGGGTCCCGTTCTTACCATGATCAGCGGGTCTCCCGTTCCCCAGCCTCCCAGCTCTCCTGTTCCCTGGTTCACTACTGCTGCTCTCCGGCCGCTGCTGCCCTGCTCTCCTCTGCCACGGGTATCACTTGCCCCAGATGCTGATGGCCACTGCTCTACTGCTCCTCGGTCCCTGTCTGAGGCTGCTCTCCTGCTCTTCCATCCCCATGATCACAGCGGCCATTTGAAATGTGTGATGCCGGCTCACAAGCCAATCAGAGCTCTTGTGGTTCAGCAGCCAATCAGGAGCCACCGCTACATTTAAAATTTGGCTGGCCGTAAGTCAATCGGAGCTTAGCAGCCAATCAGGCAGCGGTGGCTCCTGATTGGCTGCTAAGCTCCGTTTGACTTACGGCCAGCCAAATTTGAAATGTAATGGCGCTGGCTGTGGCTGCTGCATTGCTGCTGCCAGCGCACCATAAACACTGCAACACCTTAATGGTAAGGCCTGCTTCTGAGCGGGGCATGTGACCTTAATGGTAGGGCCTGCTTCTGAGCGGGGCAATGTGACCAGACAATGGGCGGTATTCAATGAGCCTGATTCGCCATGTTTTTATGGCGAATTTGTGCTGTTTGTCGAATTTCTGACTAAAACGGTGAATCACCCTATTCAATGACCACATGGCGAATACATTTCAAGGTTTTTTTCACCATGATTCACCGAGTAGCAATCGCTATCTTTTTATGGAGAAGTGGAATGTGAACTTTTAAAATAAAGTGTTTTGTTTTTTACATTTGTGTCAAAAAATCAGGAATTTTATTCTGAGCAGGGGCATGCTATTTTTATTCATGTGCTGTAAGCACATGAATATATATTTAATTTTAAAAAAAATATATATATATTTTTTTTACACAGCAGCCAGCAGGGGGCGCCGGAGCCGAGCCGCTCATTACATATTCATACATTCACTGCACCCGATCGTTACGATTGGGTGTAGTGAATATACGCTCCCCTGCTGGCACCCCCGGGGGGGCAGCCTGTGCTGCCTGGCACCTGGGGAGCCCACCTACCCCCCACAAAGTTCTGGGGCAGGCAGATAGACTACCATCTCTCTGCCTGGCACCATCCTCAGGCTCCCTGCAACAATCGCCGCAGGAGCTCATATTCGCCAGTCAGGGGCAGCGAGCCCCTGACACGTTGAATACCGGAGCCCGCCGGCTCCGGAACGTGGCGAATGTGCAGCGAATTCGAAAAAGGATTCGCTGCACCTAGCAGGTATTCTCATTGAATACCGCCCAATGTGACCATTCCGCCTCCAAAAAGGAACTGACTGAACGCAGTTCCACCCCATTCCGGTTCACTTTAACCCCTGAAGAAATGCATATTTAAGTAAAATCTATATATTTTTAAATGATTTTTGAATGTTTTAGTGGCTTTGCCCCCAATACCTTACTGACTATACTGTAGGTCTCTATAGAAGTCTGTCCCACCCAGTGGTAAAAATTAGGCATCAGTAACCCTCTCCCAGTATGAATAAATCCCATGTGGCATTAACACCCCCCCCCCACCCCCACCCCCCCCCCCCACACACACACACACACACACACACACACTACCTTGTACATGGGGGGCACATGAGGGAAGCTGCATGATGGGGGGCTATGTCTGGGTAAACTCCAGCATGAATCTGCGTGTCCGGACATAAATGGCCTGCATAGTCGCTAGGCGAGCACAAAAAAAAAGTTAATAGTTAAATCAATGCATACACCTTCAACACTCATAAAATAACTCATTTTCATCCTATCCCTTCTGTCTTTTTTTAGGTGTCGTTTCCTTTCCATTGTTTGTGAAACAATGTACTAAATCCATTGGTTATTGGGCTTTTGGAATTGCTTCTGGATCAGACTGGTTAAAAATCTCAGTAACGGCTAGTTTGCACTGCTCAGAAAATCTTTGCAATGGGAATCCAAAGTCTACCGTTCCTCCTACAACTGACACCTTCCAGAGCACTACAACTTCTAAAGGCATTACAGAAAGCCCGTGCTATGTGCTCCTGCTCACTCTGCTGCTTATTGCCTCCTCACCGTGACTACAGGAACAATCTGTGGGTGCCGGACTGGTTCCTGACAGTCGGGATCCTGACAGTCATTTACCCAATGTCGGGATCCCGACAGTCAAAATGCTGACAGCCGGGTGCTCGACGGCCACCCGCTATTTTCCCTCGTGGGGGTACACCACCCCCATAGAGGGAGAATAGAATAGGTGGCTCGCGTAGCAAGCCACAGTGCCCGCAGCGTGGCGAGCGCATGAAAGCCCGCAAGGGGCTTTGTTGCGCTCACCATGCTGTCTGAGTACAGGCAGTCGGGATCCCGACGTTGGGCTAATGACTGTCGGGATCCCAACTGTCGGAGTCCCATACCACACCCCAATCTGTAGTATTCATTTACAGATCACTCTGGATAGTAAAAATTTGGTACAAAAATTGTCAATTCTCCTTAATCCTTTATAATGTACAGTATGATAATTTGTTTTAGTAAATCTAGAGCTTAATTTAGAGTTCACTAAACCAATATTAATTATCAATATCTAAACATTCTGATATATATATATATATATATATATATATATATATATATATATATAGCAAGGAAGACACTCTGAGGACTTGTCTTTGTAGCAAAACGTGTATTGAACACAGCACAAAAGATAGGCCAACGTTTCGGGGCTAACAACCGCCCCTTTGTCAAGGCAAATAAGTGTACAATGGAAACAATCAAGTGAGGTGCAGTGTGACTTACCCTTAAAGGGAGACAACCCTGGGGTACCCTCCTCCCATGTCCGGTGCACGCCGTGCTGACTCTGGAACGGCGTCATTAACTTTGAGATGGCTTCCTGTCGGGCGACTGTGGAACGCAGGCTCCTGGTTGCCGGGAGCAGGTGGAACGAACGCTTCCTGTATCTAGGAAGCTGCTGGTTACTGGTCGGCTGGCGTGGTAAACGTGGAACAGTGCTCGGCGTGCAGCCTGCAACGGGGATTGGGTGCCTCTGGGGTTGATGGTGCCAAACCTGAAAACTGAAAAAGATGAAATAAGGAAAATGTGGATCTGGAGTGTTACTGATAACACTTAAAACCGGTGTCGGTGCTAAAGTGCTTAGAGTGGCCAATGCCACTATATATATATTATATATATATATATATATATATATATATATATATATATATTATATATATATATATATATATATATATATATATATATATATATATATATATATATATATATATATATATATATATATAGGGTAGATGGGTCCGGCACTCCCAAAAACAATGCAGCTTGGTGATCGGTGCCTTCACAGCAGGAAATATGCTTAGACGTAGAGGATAGAAGGTGCGGCACTCACGATCTTTCTTACAATGAACAGCAAGGAGCCACTGCGGTTTGTTGCATCAACGTTTCAAAACTTTATTGTTTTGTCATCAGGATAAAAGACAAGTTAACACACTGACCTTAATATACAGTAGACACACCACGTGAAAACGCCGGTTCCGGGGGAGGGACTGAGAACCCGCCCCTTTGTCCAGCAGGAATGACGTCAGTGGGACGAACATTCTATGACAACACCATCACCATGACAATAATAAATACACAGGTAGAAAACGATACAGCTCTGTAAGAATAAAAGAAATATATATCGGTATCTGATGGAAATCAAGAAATGAGCAAATATAATAATCAGAACACATTACATAAGAACCGTTAGCGAAACACTCCTAAAGGTAATTGCTCATTAAGAACTCGGGGGGAGAGGGCATCCAGCTGGTGAATCCACCAAGATTCTTTGTAGGAGGAATTTCGCTCTGTCCCCACCTTTTTTGGAAGCAGGTACGCAGTCAATAGCGCGGTACCGGAGAGTGGATAGAGGATTTTTTTGAGGGCGAAGTGTCTCGCCACTGGCTGATCACTTTTGCCGCTGGTAAGTGCGGCACGTTTGGAATGTCTATGCATTGCCATGCGTTCCTTTAATTTGCGTTCCGTTTTCCACACGTAACATAAGCTGCAGGGGCAGGTTATTAGATAGACAACGTAGGAGGAGTTACAGGTGAAGTGATATTTTATGGGATAAGTTTTCCCCGAATAGGGGTGGTTGAAGCTGTCACCTGTCAATAAATATTGGCAGGTAACACATGCGCATCTGAAATTACCGGTGCGAATGTTCGCAAGCCAATTGGTATTAATGGAATCAGGTTGATAGCGTACATCTGTTTTAACAAGTAATTGCTTCAGGTTTTTACCTTTAGTGAAGCATGGCATGATTCTATATTTGTTGAGAGGTAAGGATGTATCACTAGCCAAAATGGGCCAGTTGTTTTTGACCGTGGAAACGATGATGGGGGCCTCAGTGTTGTAACGAGTAACCATGGGGAGAACGTCTTTTTTCTTTTTATCAGTTTTCCTGTTAACCAACAACGCTTGTCTATCACATCTAAGTACTCGTTCTTTACAGGCATTGAAATTCTTTTCATCATACCCTCTTTGTTTGAGCTTACCACAAAACTCTTCCATTTGTGATTCACAAATGGTGTTGTTACTATTGATGCGTTTATATCGCAACATCTGCGAATATGGTAAGCTTTCAACAAGTTTTTTGGGGTGGCAACTCTGGGGTTGCAACATAGTGTTGCGATCGTTTTTTAAAAAAAAGACTTTAGTGACAAGTGTGTCGGCATTACGGGAGATGTCGACATCTAAGAAATGTACATTAGTGCAACTTATCTCTGTAGTGAACAGGATGGGACTGGATGTGGAGTTGTGTTGTTCAATGAGTGTGGACAAGGATGCGGGTGTGCCCCTCCACAGCACAAACAAATCATCAATAAAGCGCTTAAACAATAAACAGTTCGATTGAAAAACCGTATTGGAGAAAAACACATCCGCTTCAATGGAGAACATGAATATATTTGCAAAGGATGGGGCCACTGAGGACCCCATCGAGACTCCACATAACTGTAGATAGAAAATATCATTGTATAGGAACACGTTATTCTGTAATAAGAATTCCATAACATTCACAATAAATTCAATCTTGTTGGTACCATAGTCACTCTGTGCAATCAGAAACCTTTTCAACGCTGTAAGTCCCATTGCATTGGTATGGCTGTATATAAGCTGGTAACGTCAATGGTAGCCATGCAGCCGATATCAGTGGAGTTATAGAAAGGTTCAAGGGACAGTAAAAAGTCAGTGGTGTCAAGCAGGAAGGAAGGTTGCTTTTTAATCAGGGGTTGCAACCAATCATCAATAAGAGTCGCTAGAGGTTGCAATAGAGACCCTTGGGCAGCTACGATGGGGCGACCTGGTGGGGGGTCCAAACCCTTATGCACCTTAGGTAAGGTGTAGAATACGGGGACCGTGGGGTGGACAGGTAAAAGGATTTCCTTGATATTATCGGTGATGATCCCCTTGTTGCAACAGGCTGGCAAGTTGGTCTCTACATACCTGCATGGGATTGCTGCTCAGTCGCTTGTAGGTCTTAGGGTCTGATAATTGACGTAGGATCTCTTTGTCGTAGTCCTCAATGTCTTGTAGGACAATGGCACCTCCCTTGTCGGCAGGGCGAATAATCAGGGATTTGTTAGCTCTGAGTCTCTGTAATGCTTCTCGTTCCTGGACCGACAAATTGGGATGTGTGGGGGGTTGTTTGGAGATAGATGTCTTCACTTGCTCCTCAATAACCTGGGCAAAGGTTTTGATGGAATGATTGGCAGTATAGGGTTCAAAGGTCGATGGCTGTCGAAACTTCATGATGGATTTGGGGATCTCTTCCACTGTACTGTAGTTCGGGTTATTTTGGAAATGTTCTTTAAGTTTGATTTTTCTAAGGAGATCGTGTTGCTCAATCTTCCATTGGAGATCACTGTAGGGAACCGTAGGGACGAAAGAGAGACCGTGGCTCAATAACTTGCGTTTGCCCGGTGAGAGTTCATAAGAGGAGAGGTTGAATATTAGATTATTGTCGGGGGTCGACCCGTCTTCCTTCCCCCTCTTGCACTGTTGTCCCCTGCGGGTGTAGCGCCTCTTCCGCGACCACCTCTTGGTACTGGTTGTCGCGGTCGTAACCCTAAAGGGCCGGCATTCATGTTACGTCTCTCTGTCTCGCTGTTTGAGCTTTGTGTCTCCAATGAAGAGTCTGTCTCGAACTGTCCATATGCTTGCTTCCCCCGTTGTTTTCGGCGGAAGAAAGGGCGCTTGGGGCCCTCACCTGGGTTTCCAGATAACCATCTGTAAACTGTGTGGCGTTCGTAGTCACCTTGTACTTTAAGTAACTTTTCCTGTTTATACTGTAACAGTTCTTTTTTGTATTTAGTAAGTTGGGATTTCATCTTATCTAACCAGTCTGTATCCAAGTCAGTGGACAATGTGGCAAGATGTTCGTCCTCAAATTTGGCGATTTTTGCTTTAATGCTGGCAAGTTCTTTGGAGGATTGTTCTACAACTAGAACTATGAGGTCCAGTGAACAGCGGTTCAAGATACCGACCCATCGTTTGCAAAATGATGGGTCAAAGCGACCTATGGTAGGGCAGTTTCTGACCCTGAAGCCCCTCGGTATCATTTTTGCCTTAAAGTAGTCACTCAAGGAGACGGCATGTAGATGATAGTCAACCTCCTTCTTTTTAAGGTGTAGGAGGTCACGATATACCGTGTCGGCAGACATAGAGCCGGCTTCTTCGGCCATCCCGGACTTCAATATGATTGATCCAATCTCTACATCGGAGAATGTGTAGGTGTTGTCTTTAGGGAAGTCGAATAAGTCTGGTACCTTGTCCTCTGCCATTCTGTTGCTCACAGAATACCGTGTCGTCAATTTGCTGGTCGATTCTTTGTGTCGTCACCCGGTAAGTGCACACACCAGACAGGGAAGGTTAAAAGGAGATATAGATGATCTCCAGGGTAGTTGCCTGTGGTATGGCAAAGTCTCCTTTAGGTTGTTGGGTGCCAATTCGGACAGGTAAATCACATAGGGCTCATGTGATAACCCACAATAGGGTAGATGGGTCCGGCACTCCCAAAAACAATGCAGCTTGGTGATCGGTGCCTTCACAGCAGGAAATATGCTTAGACGTAGAGGATAGAAGGTGCGGCACTCACGATCTTTCTTACAATGAACAGCAAGGAGCCACTGCGGTTTGTTGCATCAACGTTTCAAAACTTTATTGTTTTGTCATCAGGATAAAAGACAAGTTAACACACTGACCTTAATATACAGTAGACACACCACGTGAAAACGCCGGTTCCTGGGGAGGGACTGAGAACCCGCCCCTTTGTCCAGCAGGAATGACGTCAGTGGGACGAACATTCTATGACAACACCATCACCATGACAATATTAAATACACAGGTAGAAAACGATACAGCTCTGTAAGAATAAAAGAAATATATATTGGTATCTGATGGAAATCAAGAAATGAGCAAATATAATAATCAGAACACATTACATAAGAACCGTTAGCGAAACACTCCTAAAGGTAATTGCTCATTAAGACCTCGGGGGGAGAGGGCATCCAGCTGGTGAATCCACCAAGATTCTTTGCGTAGGAGGAATTTCGCTCTATCCCCACCTTTTTTGGAAGCAGGTACGCAGTCAATAGCGCGGTACCGGAGAGTGGATAGAGGATTTTTTTGAGGGCGAAGTGTCTCGCCACTGGCTGATCACTTTTGCCGCTGGTAAGTGCGGCGCGTATGGAATGTCTATGCATTGCCATGCGTTCCTTCAATTTGCGTTCCGTTTTCCCCACGTAACATAAGCTGCAGGGGCAGGTTATTAGATAGACAACGTAGGAGGAGTTACAGGTAAAGTGATATTTTATGGGATAAGTTTTCCCCGAATAGGGGTGGTTGAAGCTGTCACCTGTCAATAAATATTGGCAGGTAACACAAGCGCATCTGAAATTACCGGTGCGAATGTTCGCAAGCCAATTGGTATTAATGGAATCAGGTTGATAGCGTACATCTGTTTTAACAAGTAATTGCTTCAGGTTTTTACCTTTAGTGAAGCATGGCATGATTCTATATTTGTTGAGAGGTAAGGATGTATCACTAGCCAAAATGGGCCAGTTGTTTTTGACCGTGGAAACGATGATGGGGGCCGCAGTGTTGTAACGAGTAACCATGCAGTCAACATCACCTCTTTTCATTTAAGGGCCAGATGTATCAAGCTTCAGAAAGTGATAAGGTGGAGAGTGATAAACAACCAGCCAAAAAGCTGTCATTTTTTTAAACCCAGCCAAGACAGCTAGGAGCTTATTGGCTGGCTGTTTATCACTCTCCATTTTATCACTTTTTGAAGCTTGATACATCTGGCCCTTAGGAACTTTAGTAAATGTACCCCTCAGAATCAGTGTCAGTGTCTCCCCATAACTGACAAACTACAGTAAGCCAAGAGAGAACGGTATAGAAACAGCCCAGCTAATAAGCGCATTAGAATTTGCTGCGCTATAAAATAAACTGTTAACAATAAATAATTTGCTCTACAATATGGGCCTTATTCAGATCTGATCGTAGGACAAATTTGTTCTCAAAATGGGCAAAACCATGTGCACTGCAGGTGGGGCAGATGTAACATGTGCAGAGAGAGTTATATTTGTGTGAGTTATTTTGTTTCTGTGCAGGGTAAATACTGGCTGCATTATTTTTACACTGCAATTTAGAATTCAGTTTCAAAACACCCCACCCAAATTTAACTCTCTCCGCACATGTTACATCTGCCCCACCTGCAGTGCACATCGTTTTGCCCATTTTCCAAACAAATTTGTCCTGCGAGCAGATCTGAATAAGAGCCTAAATGAGTCACGTTAGAACTTTGCTGCTATAGAACCCGAGATAGGGGAGGCCTTAAACAAAGTATTTCTATGGGAGCCCTTCAATTAATCACTAACAACATATTCATTGTATTGTATAATGAAAATATATTTGGGGGTTATTGGGTAAGGCTCTCAAAAGCATAACATTTCTCTAATGGGAAAAAACCATGTGCACTGCAGGTGGGGCAGATGTAACATGTGCAGAGAGAGTTAGATTTGGGCGAGTTATTTAGTTTCTGTGCAGGATAAATACTGGCTGCTTTATTTATACACTGCAATTTACATTTCAGTTTGAACACACACCACCCAAATCTGCACATTTAACATCTGCCCCCTCCACCTGCAGTGCGGCATAGTTTTGCCCATAAGGGAAAGAATTTGCTCTGAGATCCTTATTATAAAAATTCCCATTGACACAATAAACATATATATCTGTAATATAACATGTCAAATAATCTCTAAATAAAGTTAAAGCCAGTGGCGTAACTACAGTGGGTGCAGGGGGTGCACTTGCTACGGGGCCCGGCCGCATCGGGGGCCCGGCAAGCAAACTCCTGCACTAAGTTTTCCTTTCTGCAAGATGAGGCAGAAGCCGGGTACGGGCGGAAGTGACAGGGTCCCCGCCCGGCAGCAGCGCGGTGCAAAGCAAACGCTTTGACAGGAGAGTGGAGATAGTGACACTCACCCCCCTACCCGCCCAGCAACAGCGCGCTGCCTACTAGGAGCACCACGGCAGTGACAGGGTCCGGGACCCTGCCTGGCAGCAGCGCGGTGCGTAAGGAACTTGTGACAGCAGAGTGGAGACACACAAGCCCCCGCACCAGCCCAGCCGCAGCACCCAGGATCACCATAGTGCCGGCGGCAGTGACAGGGCCAGCGGTAAGCTGATCTGAATGTGATAGTTTTCCCTGGCACAAAGGGGTGGCGGTGGGGGAAATTTGGGGTATACAGTATATGTATGTAGTCAGTATATTGAAATATATGGATTGATGGATATGGGAATCAGGGTATGTATGGATGTATATGCAGTATGTATGTATGTATGTATGTATGTATGTGGGACGCACTGTATGGATGTTTGTGGGAGGCAGTGTAAACAATGTATGTATGTATGTATGTATGAGGAAGGCTATGTATGTACAGCAGTGGTGGGGAACCTCAGGCCCGGGGGCCGTATGCGGCCCCCGTAGCCGGTCTGAGTGGCCCTCCTACCCACCCGGTGGCTTTGCCGGGAGTCAAGTACAGGGGACTTCTTGCGAGAGGTCGGTAGTTCTTGCGAGTTTCCTCTTAATTAACAGCAACTGGAGGCTGTCAGTCCTATTCAGCGGCAGCCGCCGGAGCGTGGGACGGCTGCAGCAGGACAATTTGTAAGAGAAATTTTTACATATGGCCCCCAAAGGATTTTTCCACCATACAATTGGCCCTTGGCAAAAAAAGGTTCCCCACCCCTGATGTACAGTATGTATGAGGTAGGCAGTGTATGTATGTGGAAGGCAGTGTATGTATGTATGTATGTATGTATGTTTGTATGAGGAAGGCTATGAAGGTATGAGGTAGGCAGTGTATGTATGTGGAAGGCAGTGTATGTGGAAGGCAGTGTATGTATGTATGTATGTATGTATGTATGTATGTATGTGGAAGGCAGTGTATGTATGTGTGTATGTATGTATATATGTATGTATGTATGTATGTATGTATGTATGTATGTATGTATGTGGAAGGCAGTGTATGTATGTATGTATGTATGTATGTATGTATGTGGAAGGCAGTGTATGTATGTGTGTATGTATGTATGGATGTATGTATGTATGTGGAAGGCAGTGTATGTATGTATGTATGAATGTGGAAGGCAGTGTATGTATGTATGTACTGTATGTCGAAGGCAGTGTATGTATGTATGTATGTATGTATGTATGTATGTATGTATGAGGAAGGCTATATATGTATGTATGTATGTATGTATGTATGTATGAGGTAGGCAGTGTATGTATGTATGTATGTATGTATGTATGTATGAGGAAGGCTATATATGTATGTATGTATGAGGTAGGCAGTGTATGTATGTGGAAGGCAGTGTATGTATGTATGTATGTATATATGTATGTATGTATGTATGTATGTATGTATGTGGAAGGCAGTGTATGTATGAGGAAGGCTATATATGTATGTATGAGGTAGGCAGTGTATGTATGCTGAAGGCAGTGTGTGTGTGTGTGTATGTATGTATGTATGTATGTATGTGGAAGGCAGTGTATGTATGTATGTATGTATGTATGTATGTGGAAGGCAGTGTATGTATGTATATACTGTATGTCGAAGGCAGTGTATGTATGTATGTATGTATGTATGTATGTATGTATGAGGAAGGCTATATATGTATGTATGTATGTATGTATGTATGTATGAGGTAGGCAATGTATGTATGTATGTATGTATGTATGATTGTATGAGGAAGGCTATATATGTATGTATGAGGTAGGCAGTGTATGTATGTGGAAGGCAGTGTATGTATGTATGTATGTATGTGGAAGGCAGTGTATGTATGAGGAAGGCTATATATGTATGTATGAGGTAGGCAGTGTATGTATGCTGAAGGCAGTGTATGTATGTATGTATGTATGTATGTATGTATGTATGTATGTATGTGGAAGGCAATGTATGGATGGGATACCTACGCTATTAGGATGCTGGCGGTCAAAAGAATGATCTCGGCATCCTGAATCTGACAATCATGACAGGGGTTCCGTAGCACCCTTCCCCTCTTACACTACCCTTCTAACATTCCCTTGCATCAGCCTAACCCTTCCCCTCCCCACTAGTGCATAAACCTAACTCCCCTATGAAGGGCCTAAACCTTCCCTCACAGCCTAACCGTAAGTCGCCCCACTAGTGGCTAAACCTATCCCCCTTTTCTCAGTATCCTGCTTACCGCATACTTACCATTTAGGATGCCATCTGTCGGCATTGCGGCCTCTATGCAGTTCCAGCGCCAGTCTTTCTGAAGGCAGTCCTGATGCCAACTTCGGTATACTGAAGTTTAGCATCAGGACCGCTAGGATGCTGACTGTATGTATGTATGTATGTATGTATGTATGTATGTACAGTATGTATGTATGTGCGTGTGTATGTGGGAGGCAGTGTATATATATATATATATATATATATATATATATATATATACTGTATATATAAAAAGAAAGGAGGTGGATGAATGTATGTATGTATGTATGTATGTATGTATATATGTATGTATGTGAGAAGCAGTGTATGTAGGACCTGTATATATGAGAGCGGCAGTGTATGGATGTATATATGAGAGACAATGAAATACAAAAGAGAAAATGTCTGTAAAGATAGAAATGCCAATATGAGAGATTAGATAAATACATAGTCCTACCCCTCTGCAACAGATGGAAGCACCGCAAGTAGACTGTATTGGTATACAGTCCTGGTGACCCCACCACCCACACTGCCCCGCCAGCCAGCACTCGGGACACACAGTTTAATAGAGGATATCTATTGAAAAAAAAAATCTTCACAAAGGAGTGGGTTGCTTGCTGTGCCAACATTAAGATGCTGGCAACACTTACCACACCTCTTGTGCGGCAATAGACATGCTGACTTTACTGGAGACCTGAGTTGGGGGGGCCCCTTCAAAAAATTTGCTATGGGGCCCACAAAGTTCTAGTTACGCCCCTGGTTAAAGCTTTGCATTAAAACAGTGCAAGAAAAAAAACAGGTATGTGGGGAGCGCTATTAACAGCAGCTGGCAAGGGGTTGTCACTCCCCTATTAATCAAGAGAGAAATATATACAAAGTGCCAGCGCTGGCTGAATAATTGTTCAGACGGTAATCCGAATAAAATTAAATTTATTTAACTCTAATAATATCAAATGTAAAACACAATAAAATCTAACTTAGACAATGTACAACAAAATACATAAAAATTAAAATAAACAATGGGGGGATTGTCAAAATGGCCCACACATTACAGATTTGTTTCAGTGATCGGCAGATTTGTCCTGTTAGAATGCCCACACATACAAAAATGAAACTCCAATAAAACCAGATTTTTAAACATGTTTAAAAATCTGATTCAGAAATCGATTGGCGATCCCTATTCATTTTTGATTGCCAAAAGGTGGAGCCCACACATTAAAGATTAATTGTGACAATCATCTCCAGAACGGAGGATTCTGGATTTAGAAGTCAAATGTCATAAAACATCCATGATAGGAACTTATATTACCATTTGGGAAATTGCTCCACTGATGAAATTGGATGAGGGATTGTAGGTGTGTACCCTCCAGTTGTAGATGGGCAGATGATTGTAGCGATGATGGGCTCTTGTATGCAAAGAGCTTGGTAGAATCCTGATGGCAACCGCACTTTGAACTGGAAAGTCTCTTAGGGACCTGGCTTGCTGTCCCAGCAGCTCTGTTTGAAACTTTAAATCTAGAATTTGGCGGTGGTGCTCTATTATTTTCAGGGATCAAGGATGACCATCAGTGAGAGCGAAAGGGTCCAGTGTGATGCTCAACGCGCTTCCCCGGATCAGTAAAATTCCGGCTTCCTCAGGAGCTCCTATATATACCACATTCATTAATTGGTGAACTGCTGCACCTGGGTTGGACTGGGGGGTGTTGCAATGGTAACTGTCATAAAAAAAACTATACATATTATATATCTAAAACTTGGAGGCAGTCATAGAAACAACATGGATCAGATTACAAAAGAAAAAAACATTTATTAGTATCAAAATAGTAAAAGAGTGGGTGAGAATGGACATGCACATCTGTGAACCAATTAATTAGCATGAGAAGGGAGTGTTTGATTGGTCATGTGACCAACACTCATTCTATATACTGAAAATGATCTGTTACAGATCGAGTATTAGGGTAATACAGGGCTGGCGCCACCACTAGGCAAATCTAGGCATTTGCCTAGGGCGCCAGCCACTGGAGAGCGGCACTTCACCCCTCGCCTCTCACCTGGAGGCTGCAGGGGTGTCCGTGCCGGGTACCTGCGGCACTGTGTGATCTGGCGGCGGGGTCCCTGCAGTCAGTGATGCGCGCTATCCGGCAGCCAAGCGGCGGCGCGGGAAGCGCTGCTGGGTTTGAAAACATTCCGCATGCTAATTGGCTGAGATTCAGCCAATCAGCGTACGGCGAGTTTTCAAACCCATCAGCGCTTCCCGCGCTGCCGCCTGGCTGCCGGATTGCGTGCATCACTGACTGTAGGGACCCCGCCGCCAGATCACACAGTGCCGCAGGTACCCCCCCCCCCCTAGGCACCGGGGTGCCCCACCCCCCCTCGCCTGGGGCGCTCCGGTGCCTTGCTCCGGCCCTGGGGTAATATAAGATAGAGCTGAGGAATCAGGGAGCACTGTCCCATGGTCTCAGTATGTTGAGCACTGATCTTACCTAAAGCGCATATTATAGCAGAGACCAGGATCGTGGGTCCGCCTGCGTCATTGTAGTTGCTAAGCAACCTAGGTCCGGTCACGTGGGAGACCACGTGACCGGACCTAGGTTGCTTAGCAACTACAATGACGCCGTGGACCCACGATCCTGGTCTCTGCTATAATATGGGTGCTCAAATATTATAGCAGAGACCAAGATCATAAGTCCGCCGGCGTCATTGTAGTTTCTAAACAACCTAGGACCGGTCACGTGGTCTCCCGCGTGACTACGGGTGCTCGAATAGATGAATAGCTGTCTCAGGATCTGGACTAGCGATCACGTGATGTAACACAGTCACATGACTGAATAAAGAGCGATCTACTTGTCCTTTCATTTCAAATATTAAATATCTAGTGCATGTTCATTTTCACTAAATAGTGTTTAAAATGCATAAGGACCTGTATTTTTATGTCCATATACAATATTCAATAGCTAGCATACATATGTGATCTCGTTGCTAGGTAACTAAAAGACACAGAAGGCTCCACACTATATAAATATCAGAAGATTTATATCTTTCATTATAAGGTCACACATAGGGTAATGAATAAACAAAAGAGAGAACATAGGTATCAATATGTATCTCATAAAAATGCATAAAAAATATATTTAAAGATGTATATAAATCTCATAGAGAAGAATAGATGAATCATATATATGGGTATATGGAATGTAGAAAATAATAATAAATATTAAATTAATATTAAAAAAAAACCTGACAGAGACCTGAGAAACATGTGTATATAGGTATCAGTAATTGTATTTGGATTACTATACACAATAAAAAAAAATATATACATAAAAAAATAAAATAAAACTTTTAATATTAGTAAATAATAAAAATAAAAAAAACAATTGCAAAAAAACTTTCAAAAATTTGTTTCTTTATTTTTTATTGAGGTGCACTCTGTTCAATGCACAACGTGAACCTCAGAGGTGACAAACTCCTCAAATGTCCGTCACATTGCGCAGGAGAGGAGATGAAACACCCCCAAGGTGCACACTCGCAGTGTCATTCTAGAGTATTACATTCAATTCAATCTACCCATCTACAACTGGGGGGTACACACCTACAATTCCTCATCCAATTTCATCAGTGGAGCAATTTCCCAATCGGTAATATATGTTCCTATCATGGATGTTTTATGACATTTGACTTTTAAATCCTGCTACATACCACTATATGTCACCATCCTTTATTTTCATTTTTATGTATTTTGTTGTACATTATCTAAGTTAGATTTTATTGTGTTTTACATTTGCTATTATTAGAGTTAAATAAATTTAATTTTATTTGGATTACCGTCTGAACAATTATTCAGCCAGCGCTGGCACTTTGTATATATTGCATTAAAACAGACCTGTCCAGGTGGACATCTGTGCTGCTACTGATTATTCAAATGTTAATTTTCCATTGTTCATCCATACTAGTGTGGTAGGTGACAGGGGGCCTTATTCTAGTTCACTCTTTCTGACAAAATCCTTCTTAGATGGACAAAACCATGTGCACTGCAGGGGGGCAGATGTTAAATGTGCAGAGAGAATTAGATTTGGGTGAGTCATTTGGTTTCTGTTCAGGGTAAATACTGGCTGCTTTCTTTTTACACTGCACCATAGATCTCACTTTGAAGTAAAACTCCACCCAAATCTAATTATATCTGCACAAGTAACATCTACCCCACAGTGCACATGGTTTTATCCATCTAAGAAGGATTTTGTCAGAAAGAGTGAACTAGAATAAGGCCCAGGATGAGATCCCTCCTCATCAGGGGGGATCTGGGCCGGGGGGCAGGGTGCCATGTGCTCTAACAGGTACGTTTTCAGGCCGCTGCTACAGGAACATGGCCGCCAGCCTGCTGCATGAGGGGACACACATGTTCACCAGCCTCCACACCGCACTGTGACAGATGCCGCGTGGGTGACATGATGCTGACGCCGCTCACCCGTGCGTCTTGGGGGGAAGGGGCTGAGGAGTGGACAGAGAGGAGGACAAAATGATTCTCAGAGGAGGGAGGTTGAGCCGCGGTGCTCGAAAGCAAAGCAGGCAGGAGCAGAGAGGCGGAAGCCGCAGGGCAGCAGTGCAGTACGGATCTAGGGCGGTGAAACTTGACAGGCACTGGTAGTGCCTGTGACAGGCAAGTAACATTATTCTTAATTACAAATATATTTCTGCTGTTCAACCGGTGGTGTCCTCCTGTTATTGCGTAGGAGGAGTAGCCTGTGGTGTCTGTAAATTTTATGCAGGGGAGTGGTGTATTATTTTAATATGGGGGGGGGGGCGGGGACCTGTGGTGTCTGTTAATTTTATGCAGGGGAGCAGACTGTGGTGTCCTCTTGTTATTATGCGGGGGAGGGGGGAGAGCAGCCTGTGGTGTCCTTTTATTATACAGGGGAGCAGCCTGTGGTGTCCTGTTGTTATTATAAGAAAGGGGTAGAAGCCTGTGGTGTCCTGTTATTATTATAAGAAAGGGGGAGCAGCCTGTGGTGTTCTGTTATTATTAATATACTGGGGAGCAGCCTGTGGTGTCTTGATATTATACAGGGGGAGCAGCCTGTGGTATCCTGTTATGATACAGAAGGAGCAGTCTGTGGTGTCCTGTTGTTATACAGGGGGAGCAGTCTGTGGAGTACCCGCTCAGACACGGCTGTTCCTGACCCGGCGTGCGGCCTGCGCAGCGTGACCTCTGACCATCACGCTGTCACAGATGACCGCTCCAAGCCGCACTGAACTTCTAGCTTCCCCTCCTGCCCAGCTGGTGCTGCCGCTAGCTGTCCGAAGGCACCAGGCAAGCACCACTTTAGTTCTGCTGTCTACACCACCTATGTAGGTAAATCTGCGGGGCGGCACCATACACTCCTCACAGCACTGCTCTGACCTGCTCCCGGCTGCCGCGCACCCACCCACCCATTTAGATTAAGCTGTCGGGTAGACGGGGCGTGTTTTTCTTTTAGGGATGCCAATTCCAGGATCCTGAGAATCCCGTGATTGAGCATTTTTCAATCCTGGAATCCGGGATTAAAAAAAAAAAAAAACGGAACTGGCATCCCTAATCAGGAGTGGATTGGGTATTAAAAGCAGCCCGGGAAATATTTTGAAGCGGCAGGGGGGGAACAGTTGCACGCCCCATTTTCACTGCTGTGGTGGCTTTAAGCTGGAAATATTCTTTGTAGCAGTGCTGGCACAGGCCAAGCTTCATTCGCCAAGCAATTGCTGAGGTCAGCACTATTGTTACTAAACTCATGTAATACTGGGAGACAACAGGAAGGGTCCAGGAGATCCGATGCCAAGGGATAGGGTGATAGCAGGGACAGAGAAAGCTGCTCTGCCCAAAGTGACTGGGGTATCAAGTCAGAAACCACTGACCCCTGTGTGTTATCAGGGAGCCATTGGGCACCCACACAAGCCCCACAAATCAGCAAACACATTAGGAAAACCGCAGCATGCATCATGCAAAATGCACAGTACACAGGGATCAGCTCTATAAAGGAAAAACTGCAACAAAGACACACAGCTATGTGTTGTGCGCTGTACGTACTGATACACACTTCCCTACTAAGGTTGCAATGGATACATTTATACCATACATATTCTACTGTACATTATAGCACTATGCAGTCTGTACTCCTTCCATAGAGTGTACTGTTACACAGCTAACCCCCTCTCAGGGCAGCACATTCCTCAGTTACACTTATACTTAAATGCAAAGAAAACCAACTCTATGTTTTAAGAATGTTTCCATCAATTTCCCTACTACTGATGTAAGGCTCACTGGTCGATAGTTGCTTATCTCTTCCTTTCTTCCACTTTTGTGCAGTGGGACTACATTCCCTGTTTTCCAGTCCTCTGGGATTACTCCAGTAGCTAGTGACTGGTTGAATAATTCTGTTATTGGTTTTACCAGCTCCCCTTTAAACTCTTTTAGTATCCTTGGATGTATCCCATCTGGCCCCATTGATTTATCCACTTTCAGTTTTGAGAGTTCTGTGAGGACTTTCTCCTCTGTAAATGTACTTGTTTCTCCCTCAGTTTTCTGACTATACTTGCAACTTAACTATGGCCCCTTCCCCTCTCTTTCAGCAGTGAATACTGAGCAGAAATAATTATTAATATGATCTGCTATTACATTGTCCCCCTCAAGAAGACTTCCATTCTCTGTCTTTAGTCTTATTATTCCACTGTTTGTTTTTCTCCTTTCACTTACCTAAAAAAAGTTTTCCCCCCTTTGCCCACTGACTGGGCCATTTTCTCTTCAGCCTGTGCTTTTGAACATCTGATTATCTTCTTAGCCTCCTTCTGTCTAACAAGATACACCTCTTTGTCCTCTTTTGACACAAAGTTCTGTTGCTTTCAGTATTGCACTTTTTAATTTTTTCCACTTATCCTGCACTCCTTCCAAGTTCTTCCACTCTGTCAAAGAATCCCTTACAGTTTCCCATCTCTACAAAATCAGCCTTCCTAAAAATCTAACACCTTTGTTTTTGTGTGAGATGCGTCGGTCCTTATTTATTTTGAACCATACTGCTTGATGGTCACTGGATCCCAGGTTTTCACCCACATTGACATCAGATATTCTGTCAACATTTGTAAGTATTAAGGCGATTATTGCATCCTTACAAGTGGGCTCCCTCACCAATTGCTGGAGGGATGCTCCTTGCAAGGAATTCAGAATGTCCCTACTTCTAGTGGAACTTGCAACAGGCAGCTCCCAGTTTACATCAGGTAGATTAAAGTCTCCCATGATTATCACCTCTCCTTTTAATGCCATTTTATTGATGTCCTGCAATAGGCTCTTGTCAAGTTCCTCTTCCTGACCTGGTGGTCTGTAGATCACCCCTATACAAAGAATCGCCTTCTCCCCTGTTTCTATGGTCACCCAAAGGGCCTCAGTGTTTTCTTCAATACTTTGTATTAAGGTAGTCTTTTTTTTCACATATATTGCAACCCCTCCTCTGATTCTTCCTATTCTGTCCTTCCTAAATAAAGTTTATCCTGGTATAGCTATGTCCCAGTCATGATTTTCATTGCACCATGACTGTAATAGCCACAATATCAAGTTCATCCCTTGTCATTATTGCAATTAGTTCTGGGATTTTATTTCCTAAGCTCCTACATTTGCACACATAGCTCTTAAAGTTTTGTTTGTGCTTCTCTTGGTGCTAGCTATGTTCATCTTTCTGCCTATATCTATTCAGTTTTGATCAGCATTATCTTCTGTTGCAGTGGATAGGCTTCCTGTTCCATTTGCCTGCAGAGACAATACCTCTAGGTTGGGGGAGCAGATTTCTTCATTCTTATTTGGTTCACTGCCTCCTCTGTTAGTTTAAATAGTTGCTGATGAAGCTTCCAAACTTCTCACTTAATATTCTTGTTCCCCTTGAAGATGGGTGCAGGCCATCACTTTTATATAAGGCTCTGTCTTGCAAGGT
Source organism: Crinia signifera (assembly GCF_055691185.1). Taxonomy (NCBI): domain Eukaryota; kingdom Metazoa; phylum Chordata; class Amphibia; order Anura; family Myobatrachidae; genus Crinia; species Crinia signifera. Next base: position 33,541,356 of record NC_139226.1, read on the forward strand.
AGCTTGACTCTGATCTAAATTTCCAAATCTCTCCTCATTGCCCCAATTCCTTAGCCAAACATTGAAGTTTCTGATTTTCAGAGTTCTATCTTCCCCTTGGTGTACTGGCAATACTTCTGAAAAAGCTACAGTGGTTGCCACCTGTTTTAGAGCATTTCCTAACTTCCTTAATTCATCTTTTACGGCCATGACTTCAGCATTAACCAGGTCATTTGTGCCTAGGTGGACGATGAAATCCACCTCCCCATCTTTTCATGCTGCCTTCACAATTCTTAGCATGCGTTCTTTATCTCTTGGAGCTGTGGCTCCAGGTAAGCGCCATACTTGTTTCTCTACTTTAGTAGCATTTTCCAGATTTACTCCTCTAATAATATAATCTCCCAAGATAAGTGCAGTCCTTTTTGGAAGTGAAATTTTCCTGGTCCTACAGTTAGGAGAAGTTCCCATATCTTCCTGTTCTTTATTGCCTGTGTTGTTGACGCTCTGGGGTTAATGTGGTAATCGATGGGTTAAAGTTAATGATGTGAAGGAGATACTGGCAGTGGGCGGTTCTGCCCCCAGGGCATCTAGCCACTTCACTGGCCTAGATATGGCCCTAGGCATCATAGACTGTATACAAGTGGGACTTTTTGCAAACCTTTGCTCTTAACCTGGGGGAAAAAGGCAACACTGGTCTGACATAGCAGTTGCTTCTGAAAAAAACATGTTGAGTACATAGTACACAGCCTATTAAATATATAAACTTGCACCTGTTTCAAATAAAACTATATACTGTAAACAAACAGAGCTGGACTTTGAACTTGCTTCATGCATGATTTCTGTTGTACAGTATGTCATGTCTACCATGGGTGACCGTGATCTGGTTTAGCTAAGGTTCCTGTACAGAAAAGGATTCCCAGCCAGTTGTAGTTTTAATTGAAAAATATAGCTGTTAAAATAGGTTAGTAATAAATCTGCTTATTAATGCAGCAATTAGTCATGCATAGTATACGTCCACTAGTAACGATGCAGTTTGTAAATCATGATCAATTAGTGGTTATAGAACTATCGGACACAGTCAACGATTATTAAACAGTTATTACATCCAGATTTAGTGATGGCTAATGTATAGTTACCACTGTGTGCACAGTGAAGGAGCAATTTGCTTCTTGTAGAGCAGTTGATAGCTTGTAGATGCATCAACCTTCGGGATAGTACCCAAATACTCGTCTCCTGGCTGGTTAGCACTCCGCCATCAACAGTTCATAATGGGGAATTGGAGGAGATGAAAAAATGCTCCGGTGGTGCAAGTATATAACAAAAAGATCCTCAACTAACACGTTTCTTCATCTACCGATCAGTGGTTTCCTGAAGGTATATTGGTTATTATGCATTAGTTAATGTATGCTTGATTAATAAATGTTATTTTCTGTTAAGCGCAGTCATTTCTGATTTTGTTGGTGTCTTTTATTGCGAGGGTTGAGTATACCCACATTTGATTGCTGATTTGATAGAAAATAAGGTTCAGACTAAAAACAAGAATTTTAACAATACAAAGTTTTAATTGCATATTGTTTATTGGTTTCTACATACAGTGGACAACCATTTTTTCTTTTAATTGAAAACACTACAAGATACTCTATCGATGCCAACTGCCATCAGCAGAAAAAATATAGGGCTATGGATTTTTGGAAGGAGGAGATCCACAAAACGGTACCTTGCCTAGTGCACCGTAAGGTCTAAAGCTGTGTACACACGGGGGCGATAGGGGCTGAAATCGCTGGAAATATGGTCGCTGGCGACCATATTGCCAGTGATTGGGAGTGTGCCCTGGCGATAGATCGCCGGGTGCGCGCTCCCGTTTTCAGCCCCTTTCTAATCGCTGGTCGCAGGAGCTTGCTCCTGCGACCAGCTATGTACCTCTGCGGCACCGCCAGCAGAGGTTCCTTTTCATCAGCAACCATCTTTGGTCGCTGATGAAAAGGAGACACTGGGCAATATATTGCTCAGCAATATATCTCCCCCCGTGTGTACGGGGCTTAAGTGGAGTGTTCAAAGCTTCCCATTATTTCCAATCTGTGGTAATTAAGGGACTTGAGTATTTAATCCCCACCGTTTTCACCTTTGAAGAGGCCAGGATTCGCAGGTGCAGAATCGGCATTTGCAGAAACGGACACTGAATTGGTGAATCAGCAGAAATTTTTGTAGAAAAAGACATCTCCTTGTGGATCCACGTCTTTTCCGATATTCGGATTGTTTTAAAAAATCAGCAAAAAATGTAAAACATTGAATAGATGGAATGCGAAAATGGACTCTATTTCCATGGATTGGAAATAGCGGGAAACATTGAAAACCCCCTAAATCCACTTCTAGTCCTACTATTTAGTAAATATGTGTCAGTAATTAAAAATAAAAAAGTAATCATTGGTGGATTTATTATTATTATTCTATAAATTTGGCTATCCTCTATTGAGGGCTTATAACCAAGGTCGTAACTACCATAGGTGCAAGGGGTGCAGCTGCTATGGGGCCCAGAGCTGAAGGGGGCCCATCTTACTGTCTAAGTAATATGTTTTACATACATTTGCTCTGGGGCCTATGAATATCTAGTTACGCCCCTGCTTATAACTAATTAATGAAAATAAAAACAATTAGGGAATGGGGGAGGGGGGTTGTTACTGTTATGCCTAGTGGCACCTCACCCATAAATTTGGCTCTGTCCATATTCCAAAGTACTTTTTAACTTTTTATCAATGATTCCATTGTTCTGTATATTATTCTTACAATGACAGGACAACTATTCACAATGTACATAAAAATACAAATACATAAAAACACACACACACACACACACACACACACACACACACACACACACACACACACACACACACACATACTGTATAATTAATTCATTTAATTAAACATGCTTCTTCATCAGGACATACATGGTATGTCTTGATGAAGAAACGTGTATCATAAAGCTTTGAAACATCGATCCAGATGGCTGCCTGAGTGGCTGTTATTGGTTCCAAACTATATATATATATATATATATATATATATATAGCAAATCCAATGAAAGAAGGCACTCAGGAAACAACAAAGTAGGTAAATACAGGGAACGTGTATTGATTGAGCTTTCGGGGTTTAACCCCCTTCCTCAGAACACGACTACAGCACAGAAGCACAGTACAACACTGACATAAATACCTTAGAATAGCAGATCTCCCTCCCCGTGGCGTCCATTCACCAGGTGCACGCTGCAGATGCCGGGACACAGGCTGATGACGTCATGATTGTAATTTGTTGTATTATATATGTATTTGACTATTGCCAGTATAATGCATTTTTGTATTAACTGTCATGTATTTTGTCTCCTCCAAGGTGGGCGGCTATCAGGGCGGCAACAGTGTCCTGAGAAGCAGGCTGTGAGCTGTGGAGTCCGGAGTGAAATGCAAGCGGCTGGCGTTGCTAGGCAGCGGCACCGCTTCCTGTACCTGGATACATGACGTCATCAGCCTGTGTCCCGGCATCTGCAGCGTGCACCTGGTGAATGGACGCCACGGGGAGGGAGATCTGCTATTCTAAGGTATTTATGTCAGTGTTGTACTGTGCTTCTGTGCTGTAGTCGTGTTCTGAGGAAGGGGGTTAAACCCCGAAAGCTCAATCAATACACGTTCCCTGTATTTACCTACTTTGTTGTTTCCTGAGTGCCTTCTTTCATTGGATTTGCTGTATGAAGATTTGTTTATGGCACCGGGGCAAGCTGTTTACTTCCAGAGTGCCGGCAGGATTGGATCCATATATATATATATATATATATATATATATATATATATATATATATATATATATATAGTCGACGTCAGTCTGGCACTCCCATGAAACAACGAATTAGCTGCAGCCGGTGCCCTCACAGGAACGATACATACAGAGGCTGGAGGTGCGGCACTCAAGGCTTAGATACTGATCAATAAACATACCATGACACGGTAGATAAGTGATCAACGTTTCAAATAACTTTGTATTTTTCTTCAGGAAGAAAAATACAAAGTTATTTGAAACGCTGATCACTTATCTACCGTGTCACGGTGTGTTTATTGATCAGTATCTAAGCCTTGAGTGCCGCACCTCCAGCCTCTGTGTATATATATATATATATCTATATATATATATATATCTATATATATATAGATATATATATATATAGATATATAGATAGATATAGAGATATATCTATATATCTATATTTATATAGATATATATCTATATATATCCACCCTTTATGCCAAAAATCCTGTGATGTCCTATGCACCTTTCAGTATGGTTACATCTCCGTCATGCAGATGAAGGTGCTGTATGACCATATAGAAACACATCCAGATTTGTAGGGGTAAAATTAACTAAGATGTAAATTCGATTGAAGATGGAATGTTGCCCATAGCAACCAATCAGATTCTACTTCTTATTTATTTAGCACCTTCTAGAATATAATAGATATAATCTGATTAGTTGCTATGGGAAACATCCCATCTTCAATAGATCTCCCATCTCAGTCATACCTCATTCGTACCCCTTTCACATTGCTTCCTTAAGCCGGTTTATTGCTGGGTTGATAACATATCAACCCGAGTTGTGCATTGTGAAAGCAGCTAAACCCGGGTTCAGCAACCTGGCATTACACCCGGAATTATAAGATGTGTGTGGAAGCGCCGACCCCAGGTCAGTGCCGGATCGGACCCAAGATCGCGTTCTGAAAGGAGTATTAGTTTACCCAATCACATCTTCCCTACATCCAACTAGAGGTTGCAATCAAGTTCCAAAACCTATTCATTTTCCAAGCTTGATGCGTTTAGGTGCTCGAAGTATTGTATTGGGATCAACACTGAATTGTAGGAGGTTCAAATGGAGCCACACCCATCCATACCGGTCTTGCCGTGCCGCCAATGAAGTGCGCATGCATGTGAGACGCTTGCTACCCCATTCACGGTAATAGTTGTGCGAGCATGTGAGACAATAGAGTGTCCCCGTCTCGGCAAATGGCGCATTGAGACAGGTCGATCAGGCATGCTGGCGGGATAGATGGACGTGGCTCTATCGGTACCTTTATAATAAATGTCCCCGTTACTTAAAATCTACAAAAGTAGGTGAAAATGGTAATATGTTTATTTCCATCTCTTCACAGCTTTATTCGCACATTTTCCAGAATTCAGGTGTGGTTCCAAAAGTGTTTGTCATAGAGACAATAAAGTATCAGGTGGCAAACAATACATTTCACCCAGTGAGACTGAGCCAGGAGATGGCTTTCTGCCTTTTGATAAGAGATGGTAAAGAGACCATGTGACGCACATCTATCTCACAGTGGCTGAGCCAAGCCCATCTTATTAAACGTTTTAGAGGCTCTTATTGTTCTTGGACTTCATTGCTCAGATGTCCGTGAGGAACAATGACGCTCAGTAAAACTCTTCTCTTAGCTGTGCTCACCAGCTGCCTTGTTACAGGTAAGAGGAATATATGTTTGATTCAAAAAGAAAAATAGCAATAATACTGTACAGTACAGCTGGAGCGCCTCTGATTTAGCACCAGCTCTCGCCAGATCCCCTGCTCTGGCAAGAGACAGTGGAGAGGCGCTCTATCTGAGGGGAACACGCGAGCGCCTCACACGCACGTCCTGGTCACTAGGTGGCAGGGAGACGGGCAAGGTTAGGGGGGGTGCAGGGAGCTGCGGGCACCTACGGAGTAACGGCAGGGAAGCGTCAAGAGGCGGCGGTGGGCTCAGATGTAGCGGGACACACGAGCATCTCCTGCGCACGCCCTCCTTCTTTCTGATGGTGGGACCTGGCAATTGCTGATTATTACTGATTGAGACGTTGTGGAATCGCAATAGAACAATTACATACACGACATACAGTACATAGAGTATGGGCAGCACGGACGGTGTAATGGTTAGCATTACTGCCTCATACGGCTGAGGTAAGGGGTTTGATTCCCACCATGGCCCTAACTGTGGGTGCTGCGGTTTCCTCCCACAATCCAAACAGTATTCTGTTCAGTGTGATGTGGGAGCTCCCAGAACTATTTAAAGCAGGGCACTTTTGTGTTGGAAAATTGCCGGTACTTGTGGGGGTTTTGTCGCAAGAACTAACATTCCGCCACACTAGGGCACAAAACAGCATCGTCAACCTAGTTCCACTAGTTCACTAGATTATCACTAGTCAGATGCCAATATTAGATATTTTAGCAGGATTGTTGAATCAGTATGAAATCCTGTAGCTTACATTTCTACAGCATATGCCTTTGTACTGTAGCTGTGCCCATGTTGGAATCATATGTCAGTTCCAGCATGTCTAATCATTTGTTAATTTCCAATAAATAAAATTAACCATAACAATACTTACAGTATAAGACAATGGTTCCCAAACTGTGTTCCGTGGCTTCCTGGGGTGCCTTGAGACACTTGCAGGGGTGCCTTGGAATGGTGGTCCAGGACCAATTCAAATTATTTATGGTCAACGTAAAAGGCAAAAATATTGCTGGTGGTCTGCCAATAATAAAATATGTGGACAAGCAGAAGCTAATCCTGTCCCTCACACATAATTAAACCTATGTATGACATATAAAACAATTTACTTAATTTCTGAATAATAACTTTTTGGCCCAGGGTGCCATGAAAAAAAAAAAATCTAATGTTCTAGGGTGCTGTGATTTAAAAAAATTGGGAACTACTGGTATAAGAGATAAAAGTATGAAAAACTGTCCTGCAAAACTTTGTTCTCATTCCGCATTTAGCATTACACCGACGTCGGAATCCCGACTGTTAAAACCCAGACACTCGGGATTCTGACAGCCACTGGCTATTCCCCCTCGGGAGGTCCACAACCCCCATAGTGGGAGAATAGAACAGCGTAAGGGGCTTCGTTGCGCCCCCCGCCGTCTGAGTCCCCAGGCAGTTGGGATCCCAATGTCGGGCTAATGACTGTCGGGATCCCGACTGTCAGAGTCCTATACCACACCCATATATATATATATATATATATATATATATATATATATATATATATATATATATATATACAGTATATGCAGTAGTAAAGAACATAGAAAGGAGTGTTAGCCGCCACTTATGTGTTCTTATACCTTTAAAATGGTAAAACAAGTCTAAAAACCACACTAGTGCTACATAAAAAATCTGTAAAAAAATTAAATAAAAAAAGGCCTATGGACCCATGTCACTGTGATAGGATGACACTTTTGCAATAAGATGGTTCATGAAACTTCATCCCTGCTGGATAGTCCACCGTCAACTGTAAGTGATAATATTAGAATGTGGAAGCATTTTTGAACAACAGCAAGTTAGCCACAATGGAAGACCACGTAAAATTGCAGTGTGGGCTCAATGACCGCAAAGGCGCAAGGTGTATAAAAGTCACCAACGCACTGCTGATTCTGTAGCTGAAGAGTTCCGATATTCCACTGGCATTAATGTAAGCACAAAAATGAAGTGGGCGGAGCTTAATATAATGGGTTTTCATGGCTGAGAAGCTGCATGCGAGTCTTACATCCACAAGTCCAAACACAAGTGTCAGGGGGAGTGGTGTAAAGCACGTCGATATTGGACTATCGTTCAGTGGATTGTGTTCTGTGGAGTGATGAATTGGGCTTCTGTTTTTCCAGCATATGGGCAAGTCTAGGTTTGGCAGATGCTGGCAGAATGTTACCTACCTGACTGCAATATGGCAACTGTGAAGTTTGGTGGAGGATGAATAATGGGACGTAGCTTCTTTTCAGGGTTCAAGCTGGGCCCCTTATCTCCAGTGAAGGGCAATCTTAATGCTTCTGCCTGCTAAGACATGTTGGACAATGCTATGCTTCCATGTTTGTGGCAACAGTTTGTGAAAGACCCACTTCGATTCCAACATGACTGTGCCCCAGTGCACAAATCAAAGACCATAAAACCATGGTATAATGAGCTCATTGTGGAAGACCTTGACTGGCCCACACAGAGCCCTGATCTCAACCTCATTGAGTACCTTTGGAATATACTGGAATGGAGACGGTGAGCCAGGACTTCTCGTCCAACATCAGTGCCTGACCTCCTAAATGGTCTAAAGAATGAATGGGCACAAATTCCCACAGAAACACTCCAAAATATTGTGGAAAGCTTTGAAGATGTGCAATCAACTCAACCAACTCCACCCTTTTAGTGTGAGATTGTGGTAGTGGACCCCTCATGTGGAACTCTGTACCCCTAGAAGATATGACACAAAATAAGGTGACTGTTGCATCTAATGTTCAGAGGACCAACAAAAATGTCAGGTACACAAATTCTTCATCCCATTCACAAGCATAAAAGATGATGCAGCCATATTGGGCACACTATGAAGGTTACACTGTGGGAGGTGAGCCATACAAGGGCCCAAAGCAAATATGGGAAAACTAGCACTTGTAGTAGTGTGAGATACCCTGAACTGAAGGATCCACGTGAAGTACATCCTACCTGTGGAGGAACCATCTGAGGTAATCATCTGTGGTGCACTAGGAAGGTTGCTGTTGCCAGGGTGTGTAATTAGTAGAGGTACACCTTACAAGAATAGCACATGGTGGGGCTCAAATATGCTGTAAAAAAGCACACATTTATACCAACTTTGCTGGAAACCAGCGGAAGGAGGAAAGCTGGGAGAACATTATTTTGATGAAATTATAAATGTCCTGGTATTATAGGAGCAGTGTGGATGGGTATGAGAATGTAGGGTGCACACTGATGTCTAATGGAAATGTCCCTGCTGAGTCAGGTCGTTGGCCTGGGGGGAGGTGGGTGTCCTGATGACAAGCAGAGGGGTAGTAGCCTGCTATTGGTGTTCTCAAAGCAGAGGTAAGGTGAGGCCACACAATAATCCTGAATTTTCCATTGATGTTGTTTGTTGTATGTTCAGCTTTTTTTTAACCGTTCACTTTCAAAACACTTTGAGATATGAACGAGTGTCTTTTACCGTGTTCCAGGCCTCCGTTGCTTGGATTGCTACAGCTGTAATGAAGCTGAGGAAGCGGCGTGCACTAATAATGTAACCTGCAATAGTGCAATGGCCTCCTCCTGCACAGGAACTATCGTCTATATGACAGCGGGTAAGTTCTTATAACAATTAAGAAGAAATCTGATTATTTATTTTGGGTATATGAATATATGTATATTTAATAATGTCATGCCCCTGTTTATGCCAGCATCAGAGCCCCTTTAGTCAGGCCCCTTTATATGCCAGTCACAGAGACCCTCAGTCATGCCCCTGTATATACCAGCACCAGAGCCCCTTAAATCATGCCCCTTTATATGCCAATCACAGAGACCCTCAGTCATGCCCCTGTATATGTCAGCATCAGAGACTCTTCAGTCATGCCCCTTTATATGCCAGTCCCAGAGACCCTCAGTCATGCCAATGTATATGCCAGCACCAGAGCCCCTTCAGTCATTCCCCTTTATATGCCAGTCACAGAGATCCTCAGTCATGCCCCTGTATGTGCAAGCATCAGAGCCCCTTCAGTCATGCCCCTTTATATGCCAATCACAGAGACCATGTCATGCACCTGTATATGCCAGCATCAGAGCCCCTTCAGTCATGCCCCTTTATATGCCAGTCACAGAGACCCTCAGTCATGCCAATGTATATGCCAGCATCAGAGCCCCTTCAGTCATGCCGCTTTATATTCAATCATGTTCATTTATATGCCAGCATCAGAGCATACCTCACAACATGACCCTCTCCAGGAGCAGGAGGGACACAATGCTCTGCTCCTGCACTTTCCTCTAATGCTGGGTACGCACCAGGACGACTAGGGCCCGATCCCCTCAATCTAGATCCAATTCCGACCAATTGGATGTAGATTGTAGGTAGATTGGGTCCTTTTTTTCCCTGTTCTGGTCCGATCCCGATCCGATGCGTGGCCCCGCGGATCGGTCGGTCGTTATTCAGATCCTACCTGCTGCAGGTAGGATCTGAAGAACGACCATACAGCCGGGTGCGGGTCGCCATCAGATCGGACCCGCTCACGGTGCACATCGTGAGCTGGTCGTGCCCCCCCGCGTCACCGTGTGCATCCTGAGCATGTCGTCGTGGTGTGTACCCTACATTAATGTATAATTTCTATCACATGTGTTGAACAGGTTAATTGATGAGAAAGGTGTTTCAACTCAGGTGGTGGCAATCATACATTCAGGGGGAAGTCCAGGAGCAGAGCAATGTGTCCCTCCTGGAGAGGGTCATGTTGGGAGGTATGTCAGAGCCCACTCAGTTATGCCTGTACAGTAAGTTACATTGGCACAGCCATCTGGAAGCTATCTTAAGAACTTTACCCCCCCCCCCCCCCCCCCCCCACACACACAGTACATTAAAATGGGTGATAGCCAACAAGCATGGAATAAATTAGGCCTCTGAATTTTATTCCAAGGCTGTCACCTGCAATGATCTTGAAGATTATTCAAACAGTATACTAATACAGTATCTTGTTTTTCTAATTACAATATGGCAGTTTGCCGTGTGGTTCCACTAAGTACATAGAACAGTTTAAGCCATACTTGCCTACCTGACCCTCTCCATGAGGGAGAAAATGCTGTTCCGGGACTGATAATGTAGGATTGCTATCACCTGTGGTGAAACACCTTTCTTATCAATTACTGTATCTAGCTTCCCACAGGTGCTGGTAATCATACATTGCCAGGGAAGTCCCGGAACAGCATTTTCTCCCTCATGGAGAGGGTCAGGTAGGCAAGTATGGTTTAAGCTATTCGAAACAGTTAAAACATTTTGTAGCCATAAAACTTATATGTCTCCCTCCAGGTACACGGACGGAAACCAGGATACAGAAGGGTTGCGGAACAGGTGTTCCATCACGTGCTATTGCTAGTACTGATGTCTATGGATTCCATGTTCTAGGCCAAAAAACTGAATGTGACTCATCAAATTGCAATGCTAAAATCCCTGACCTCAAAAAACCCACTCCAACACCAGGTTAGCACAAGCAAAAACAATCACAAAAATAAATTTAAATTGCGTTGTGAACATGTATCTTTGAAGACATTGGTTTCATTGAAAGAATAATCTGTTTGTAAGATCTTATATAAATTCTTTGACCGTGTGTGTGTGTGTGTGTGTGTATACATTTGGGTCAATTCTGAATTGACCATTCTGTGATCACACCTTTCTCATGCTCCCCAGGTAAGCTCAGTTATCTTAAATCTGTGACAGCTGCTTCCTTAGTGGTAATTCAGGAGTTGTGATGGTGTGTTGTCTCACCTTTAAAAGCCATAAGGTAGTTGGCAGGTGAGCTGTAAACCAGGAAGCAAGCGTATATTCAGTCTGACTATGAGGAGATAGAAGCTGCCAGGTTCTTCAGAGTCTGGCTGTTAGTGTAGGAATTGCAGTGAAATTGGTCTATAAACATACTTGGTACTAAGTTGTGTAATATCTGGGCGCCCGATTTTTTCATTGTATTGCATCGCATGCAATATAGTGGCATACAATTCATGCAATGCTATTTTTCATTGTAAAGCCACGATTTTTAATTGTATAGTCACCCATGGGTTATTTCATACCTCCACTGTCCAACTACGCATGGAGTTGATTTTATATAGTGTGGCGAGCCACCAATCCCGAAGCGTGTTGAACGCATGCAGAATACATGTAACGTAATCCGCATGCCCTCGCGGGGCTCGCCACGCTTCGGGCTCGGTGGCTTGCTGCGCTCGCCACACTATATAAAATCAACTCCATGCGTAGTTGGATAGTGGGGGTATGAAATCACCCATGGGTGACTATACAATTAAAAATCGGGGCTTTACAATGAAAAATCGCATTGCATCGCATTGCATCGCATGCCTTAAGTAGTGGTATGCGGGCGCCCATATAATACACAAGTACCACATGCTTGCCTACCTGACCCTCTCCATGCTCTGTTCCTGGACTTCCCTGGTAATGTATGATTGCCATCACCTGTGGTGAGCTAGGTAATTGATAAGAAAGGTGCTGAAATAAAACCCCATTCTTTATTTATTTTATTTAATTATTTGTTTATGAAATTGAGAGTTTATTATAGTCAGGGTTGCCTACATACCATCCCGGAAATCAGGTCCCCCTCCTGGCCGAACGCGTCCATCTCCCGTGAAGCGTCCCTCAACGGGGGAGGGGGGGAGGGTTCCGTAGGTCAAATCGTGTCATTTTAGCCCCACCCCCCACAGTGCCTGAAATACCGGCATTCCATGGCTCCGCCCACGCACTGCCCTTTTCGCTCCTGGCGACAGCCCTGCTCTCCTGTCTCACTGACCTGGCGGTGCTATCCTGGAGAGAGGGCAGCCAGAAAGTCAGCAAGTATGATTATAGTGAGTGCTGAGCCCTCTGTTTATTTATTTGAGTAACAAGTATGGAGCACCATTGCCTGATTCGCCTCCGGGCATATAAACTTACGCCCCTGGTCCGGCTCGCGCACATCATGCCACTCATCCCGCAAGGTAGCTCTCCCATTGGTTAAAGATATACACTAAAGCCAATACGCATTGCATATAGCCTTAACCAATGGGAGCACTACCTTGCAGTGGGCTGGCGGACAGCTGGAGCACCTGGGTACTGCCTCCCTCCATGCCCTGAGTATTGCAAGGAGCATGTTTCCCCTGGCAACGAGCATGTAGGGAACATTTTTTACAATTAATGTTGGGGTTTGTGTGCAAAATGTCACATTAAGCCACTGGTTATTTGCTTGTTGCTTTGCTCACAACTCAGAATCAGACACAAGTATTAGATAAAAAAAAAAAAAAACATTGAAGAATGCATATTAGTTTGTTGAATGCCACAGTACAGTACACGGAATCAGTGTCTGATGTGATCATCTACAATCCCCTCCAGGTCCGGGCAGCTCGGGAAATGGTCTGACGTGTTACTCCTGCATCAGCACCAATGTAACACAATGCTCTGATGAAGTAGCGGAAACAGTCACATGTCCAGACGGCTTTAATAGCTGTTATGCAGCTAACGGCACTCTGCGTATAGGTGAGTTACAGTACTCTGTGTCCACCTATTCAACTTTCAATGAAATATACTTTGTTTAGTATTTAGGTAAGTATATATCCTTATATTTATGTCATTTAATATTTGGACATAAGTGAATTCACAGAAACCGTCCTACAGTACATGTCTACACACAGCTGCTGCTTTTTTTTTGCGAATGTTTGAGTCGACCTTCCGGCCCTGTCGACCTTAGCCTTGTTGACCTATTTCAAGTATCAACCTATGACCTGTCAACCTTCAATGATCTAGATGAAGTTTGGGGTTCAGCTACAGGAGAGCAGGCTAGGATTAGGCTTTAGATGAAGTTTAGGGTTAGGCTACACTAGAGCAGGCTAGGGTTAGGTACTACATGAGGGTTAGGGGTAGGCTACAGGAGAGCAGGCTATGGTTAGGCACTAGGTGAAGATTGGGGTTAGGCACTAGAGGAAGGTTGGGTTTAGGCTACAGGAGAGCAGGCTAGGGTTAGGCACTACATGAAGGTTAGGGGTAGGCTACAGGAGAGCAGGCTAGGGTTAGGCACTACATGAAGGTTAGGGGTAGGCTACAGGAGAGCAGGCTAGGGTTAGGCACTACATGAAGGTTAGGGGTAGTCTACAGGAGAGCAGGCTATGGTTAGGCACCAGGTGAAGATTGGGGTTAGGCACTAGAGGAAGTTTAGGTTTAGGCTACAGGAGAGCAGGCTAGGATTAGGCACTAGATGAAGGTTGCAGTTCAGCTAAATGAGAGCTAGATAGGGTTAGGCATTAGATGAAGGTTGGGATTAGGCTACAGGAGAGCAGGCTAGGATTAGGCTTCAGATGAAGTTTAGGTTTAGGCTACAGGAGAGCAGGCTAGGGTTAGGCACTAGATGAAGGTTGGGGTTAGGCTACAGGATAGTAGGCTAGGGTTAGGCACTAGATGACCGATGGGTTTAGGCTACATGAGAGCAGGCTAGGGTTAGGCACTAGATGAAGGTTGGGATTAGGCTTCAGTAGAGAAGGCTAGGGTTACCCACTAGATGAAGGTTGGGGCTAGGCTACAGGATAGTAGGCTAGGGTTAGGCACTAGATAACCGATGGGTTTAGGCTACATGAGAGCAGGCTAGGGTTAGGCACTAGATGAAGGTCGGGGTTAGGCTACAAGAGAGCAGGCTAGGGTTAGGCACTAGATGAAGGTTGGGGTTAGGCTACAGGAAAGCTGGCTGGAGTAATGCACTAGAGGGAGGGTTAGGGATTAGCTTTAGTAATTGGTGAGCAATACACTACTTACTGTTACATTGTAGCATTAGCGGTCTGTACTGGAGGTGATAGTCACATGACCGCAAGGACCCAGAACATTCCACTGGATCCCCTGAATCAGGAAAGTCACTACTGGTGCAAAAAAGGCTGATATGCTAACATTTTAGCTTTTCAACATCTCATCAGTGTCTACGTGAATGTTGACATGGTCAATGTGGACATTAAGAAAGTGTTGACATGATGAATGACATATCATTCCACACCGGCTGCCATCTTCTCATGCCTGACTGGCTGCTATCATGTAGGAAATACATTGTATACTACACTTATTTTAGCACTTTGATAACTGTTAGTCCAATGCAAACACTTTGAACACTCAAGTAAACAGCCCAAGTAGCTCAAGTGAACAGCCCAAGAAACTCCTTTTCATTTGATCATTTCTGTCTTTTTCAGGTGATTTTTCCATTTCTTTGTTTGCGAAACAATGCGCTCAATACACTGAAGGGTCCATTGGAATTAATACAAGTTGTTACACAATCTCGCTGGTCCCCTTGTACTGCTCAGAAAGCCTTTGCAATATGAATGTGAAGACCACAGTTGCTCCTCCTACAACGGATGTTTCCAGTACACAAGTTCCTTCTCCCAGTACAAATACAACAAGTGTCGTTACTGTTACCAAACCAACAACCCAGAGCCCTACAACGTCTAGCAGCATTACCATAATGAGCCCGCTCTATGCTTTTCTGTTCACGCTGCTGCTCATTGCCTCCTCTCTGTAACTACAGACACAATCTCTGTTATCTATTTTCGTGATCACTCTGGATGGTAAAAATTGTAAATTCTCCTTAATTCTTGATAATGTATGGATCCATCTGTTGTTGAACTACACATCCCGGTAGGCCTTGTAACAGTTTTAGCATCGCCGAATAGCAAAACTGTAGCAGGGCATGCTGGGATGTGTAGTTCAAAAGCAGAAGGATCAAAGGTTCCCCATCTCTGTTGTAGTTATTCTAGTGATACATTGAAAATCCACATAAACCAATATTCATTTATGAATATCTAAATTTGTTTTGACAAATGTTGCTGTTTGGAAATTTCATCCCATGTTCCATAGACCGGCCGTACTGGTGAGAGATGTGGAGGTGTGGCTTGGCACAACGGGACAGGAAGTGTGTGTAATCTGGCTGTGTGATTGATTGGTTCATTGTAGCCACGCCCCCTGTTATACATTGTCAAGATTAATGGCATTGTACAGTGGGGGGGATGCTTACGATGACACTATTCAGAGAGACTTACGTCACCGGCCGCCCAATGCATTCACTTTACTGGACAATTGGCTAGTGTTGAGAGAATTTCTCAGGGGAGGGGGGGCAAAAGATCCACATGATTTTTGGATTGCTCCTGTCCGTTCTGAAACATTTAGCAAGTATGACGTGGATAAAAGTTTTGGGGGACGATTTATCAATGCCCTAAATCCTGCAGATTCTGGATGTTTATCAAAAGCTCCTCACTTGGCGAAGACTATTTCCACTGATTGTCAGCAATAACCTTATATTGACATGGTATATTTTATTAAAATTTTTGTCATTTGGTTCCAGGTTCTTATGATTTCCTTGATATTCACTGTAGTGTATAGCATGGTCATGTTATCCCATGAAACTTCAGCAAGGAGTCCTCAATCAAGACTAAGATACTGGTCACTGTCCCTGGTATCTCACCAACAATAAGGAGTCTTATGCCACTGCAGGGAAATACAGGTTGGCACATTGGGGTTGATGCTGAAAGTGTGGTCATTACAGAGCCATACACATTCCTAATTTCCTAACACTAAGGACTAAAGAGGCAGGAAGAGATATTTGTATTACATAAGTCATACAGTAGCTACCCAGAGGTGCCGATTTGTGTTTTTGCTGGTGGGTGCTCAAGCCTGTTGAAAGGCTCAACAAGCAAATACAGTGGCCCGGCATTGGGACTCTGGAGTTACGGGCACGTGGGTGCTCATTAATTCCTGTGGGTGCTCGGGCCCTTAGAGCACCCACAGAATCGGCACCTATGTAGCTTTCATTGTCATTGTCACAGGAGGAAGTAGGTGGGATTTGGGTCCTGTGGGCTGTTCTTAAACCCAACCTGCACGGCAAATTACTCCTGCAACCAATTTTCCAACCTCACAATCATTTTCTAGGTTAAATTGACGTGTTTTGGTGCAAAAACGCTGAGCAGATACAAACGTATGAAAAAACTTTGGTTTAAGGTAAATTTGTACAGGGCACTCTAACAAAGAAATGGGTGACTATTGACCTCATGTCCATATTGTTTTTAAAATATTTCTGTATTTTACCATTTTCTTATTGTTTTGCATAATTAAAATTGCCTATCCCCTTTTTTCATACCTGGCCAGGTTTCCTTTTGCATAATTCATGATATTTATCATTTTATATTAGCGCATCCAACCGTTCTCTTTCCCTGTGTATATTGTACTGGTGGTGACTCCCCCTTTTTCTCTGGATTGCTGCTTCTAGTCAAGCACACCCATACCAAGCGCCTTGTATCGATATAGTTTATCTATATTTTATTTTTTAGAACCTCTGGTACTCCCCTGCGCTGTCACTCCGCTCCTCCGGTACTCTGCTTAAATAATCATGAACCTGGAGGAGTTTAACCCTTTGAGTGCCAGCATCTCTGTTAAAGATGTGCAAAATATCCCCTAAAAATGCTCGCTCACATTTGTTATATAAATTCAAATTAAAAAAAAATGTGTAAAAAAGGTTATATTTCCTATATAAGGTAACATTACAGGTCATTATGATAAATAAAAATTTTGCTTGCCAATTTTCACACCTATTTTGCCAACTTCATTTGGCACTGAAAGGGTTAACTATAATAATTTGGCCAATAAAGATTCCAGCAGGTCTGGCCATCCGATCTGAGGGGACATCAAACTGAGCCGATTTGGATCGATTTCATTGCCCGATTTGTTGTAATCTGCCCAAATTGGCTGTGTATGGGCACCTTCACCGTGGCCCTTATTGTGGTTGACTCGCAAGGCTGTGAATTCGCAGCCTTGCATGTCCACCAATCCCTGTCTGGTGAATGCCTGCCCCCCCCCCCCCCCCCTCGCATCGCGGGTTTTCCTACACTGGCTGTGAATGGATGTTTAACATAAATTTGCATGCTACGGGGAACACCCACATCTTTTGATGGTCGCCGACCATCGAAAGATGTGGAAGGTGCACGCATATAAAAGTCACTTACATATACATGCACGCTTGGTCGGAAATGGGCAGGCAGCTGACTTCCGGTGATGCCATGAAATGCTGGGCATTCCCATATGATAATGGGGCTGCCCAGTACCCCCGCCCTTCTCTGCCACCCCGCTCGCCGCATAGGGTGCATGCACCTGGCGAACAGAATGCGCAGAAATGCACCTGCGCAAATGCACAACATCTGTCCTCGAAATTTTCAGTTCTCCCTGTGGACCGCCGGCAGTCAATCAGGAGCGCCATTGGTGGTATTGGTAGCCGCTCTTGATTGGCTGCTGAACCGTGAGCTCCTATTGGCTAGCGGTCCAGCGGCGGGAGAGCTGAAAACATTGATGTTCTTTCTTAGGGCAGTATTCAATGAGAAAAGTTCTCCGTGTTTTGTGGAGAATTTGTGCTTTGTTCGCCTTGGACGGAGAATTTTGCTCTCCAAAAGCGAGCAACCCTATTCAATGTGAAATATTCTCCGTCTTTCTAAGTGATTTTCGCCGTCTCTCTCCGTGTAGCAATTCTCCATCTTTTTTTATTTTTAAAAGATTTTTATTACGTTTTTCTCTTATTCAAACATAAATGCAAATGGTACATGGTAAAGATAGACATTCAGGTATGATGTATATATCGTCAATACAACAATAAGTCACACGCTGTTTCTCTTGTTTTAAGAAAAGAAATTGGCTGAATAACAGTATGTTTATACTATCATGACAATCATTTCCATTAACTATTTTCCAATAGAACCGTAAACAGTTCAAACAACTTAAATCTATATTAAATAGAGTTATATATAGATATATACGCTTCTGTTATTCTGTTATTTTTATCCTATAACATTCTGGGATTGCTATCTTACTATTTCTAATTTCTAAACATGTAACATAAAGACAATAGACCTGGGGAGACAAGGTAAATAGGGGAAGGAAGGAGGGGGGGGGGGGGGTGTTTTCTTACTTGTCCTAGAACCATATCAATTATCTTATCTGTGGCAGACGCAATAAAATGAGGGTTCTCCATTAATACACAAAGTATTTGACTTCTTTCCTTATTCACAACTGCACAATTACACATAGACGTCTGCACATTTATAGGTGTTATCTAGCTTAAGACGCTACATTTTCAAAGGCTATTGCGATCTGGTTTCTTTGAGGTGTGTCCAGGGTGTTTATAAAGGGAGTCCATTTCTGATAGAAAGTTTTTGCACCCCTTATTAGGTCAAGTCTTGCATATCGTCTTTCAAAGGAGAGTATCTGTAATAGCTTTTGTTTAAGCTCGGCAACAGTCGGGGCTGTTTTCTTCGTCCAATGTATAAGGACGCATTTTCTTGCCGTAGTTATGATCATAATCAAGAGGGAAAGTGTTTGTTTACTCAGGCCGTTGTGTTGCCAGGTTTGATAAGTTAGTCCCATACACGCAGCTGTGTCCAATGTGAGAGAGGACTGAAATATTGAGTTTATATATTGAACAGTCTTGTTCCAAAATCGTTTCAGCTTGTAGCAATCCCACATGCAATGTTGAAAATCTGCTACTTGTGTTCCACATTTTATACAATCTCCTTTTTCGTCTTGAACCATGTACTTTCGTCTGTGGGGGGTTATATAAGCTCGATGTAAAGTTCTAACATAAACCTCTTGTAGATATACCGATTTTAGTGCAGAGATCGATGATTCGTGTGAATCTAACATAATAGAGACGTTTTGTACCATAGGTATATCTGAGTTCCATTTGGAACATAGTGTTGTCCATTGCGGGTCTTTAAGGACGTCTATCGTCATTAGTAGGGTATACAAGTATTTAACCTTATATGGTTTTCTTGAGGCATAGCTTAGTAGCGTATCAATATTTGTTATTTGTGAAATTGTTTCTATCTTGGTATTGATTAATACTGGAGTTTTTAGAGAAAACAAAAGGTGCCTAACTTGCATGAACATGAATAAGTGTGTCTTTGGTAAGTCATATTTTAAGGCTAATTGTTGAAAAGTATAGAGATTTCCTCCAGGGTCGAACATTTTGGAAGAGACATCCAACCCTTTCTCTCTCCATATCTTGTATCCTTTATTTTGAATAGAAGGGATGAAGAGAGGGTTACCCCACAGCGGGATATAGTGGGTAATATGGGGGTTTCTCTTAGTCTTCTTATTAATGTTTGTCCAGGCCACATGTGTATCATGGAACAAGATGTGTGATCTAAATTTCTGTGGGACTTTATTCATGTTTAGGTGTAGCATAGCACTAGGGGAATAGGGGTAAAATATAGCGCAGTCGAGCTTATAATCCGTATAATTAGAAGAAGCCATTATCCAATCGAGGATATACCTAAAAAATACTGAATCTGAGTATGCTGCTAAGTCTGGATAGCCTAGTCCTCCTTGAGATTTTAAAGTTTTAATCTTCCGTTTGGCGATTCTCGGCCTTTTATTTTGCCATATGAATTTGGAAAAGATTGAGTCTAGTTTAATAATATCCGAGGAGGTTAAGGCTATGGGGAGCATTTGCATGCTATAAAAAATTTTGGGAAAGATTATCGCTTGAATTACTGCCAATCTGCCCAACAGTGAGAGCGGAAAATCTTTCCATGTTTCCAATTTGGTTGTGATTTGGGCGATGGCTGGAGAAAAATTTAGGGAGTATAATTTAGAAAGATTAGCTGGGACTTGGACTCCTAGGTATTTAAAGTGGGATGTATTTACGACAAAGGGGGTATTTAAACTATTAATTAAATTTATACTGGATTGCCCAATTGGGAGGATCTCTGATTTATTTAGGTTAACCCTGTATCCGGAGATGGCACCGAACGAGCGAATGAGATGCATTAGGGCGGGTAAGGAATTGGTAGGGTTAGAAAGAAATATTAGAGTGTCATCGGCAAAGAGAGCAATTTTTAATTCCTCAGTGCCTATTTGAATACCCTGTATTATTGGGGAAGTTCTTACCGCTATTGCTAAAGGTTCAATGGCCAGGGCAAAGAGGAGGGGTGAGAGAGGACACCCCTGCCTCGTGCCTCTGGCCAAAGTGAAGGGTTCAGAAAATATTCCATTACAGGCAATTATTGAGGACGGGGAGTTATATAGAGTTTGAATAATGCTTATAAAGCGGGGGGGGAAGCCAAATTTTTTTAATGTTTCAAAGAGATGAGGCCAAAGCACCATATCAAACGCCTTCTCGGCGTCCAGCGTCAGTACCAGGCCGGACGCCGAGGAGGCGTTCGTCTCACTTGAAATTTGTTGGATGGCTGCCAAGACCCTTCTAACATTGACTGCTGAGTGTCGGCCTGTTATAAATCCTGTTTGATTTTCATGTACAATTAGGGGGAGAATAGGTTTCATTCTTTCTGCTATAATTTTGGTAAAGAGCTTATAGTCAACGTTGAGCAACGATATTGGTCTATATGAAGCTGTTAAGTTTAGGGGTCTGCCTGGTTTTGGGATTACTTTGATTATAGCGTCTGAGAAATGGTCCGGTAGTGTGTTTTTGTTAATTATATCATTAAAACATTTTGTTAAGGGTTCCACTATTTGTTGTGACATTGTCTTGTAGAATTCATTTGTATAGCCATCTGGGCCTGGGGCTTTCGCTAATTTCAATCTTCCTATTGCCCACGTGACTTCTTCCTTAGTAATTGGAGATATAAGAGAGTCAATCAAGTGTGAGGGTATTTGTGGGGTCTGAAGTGTGTTCCAATAAGAATTTCTTATATTTAGGTCAGGGTCAGGGGGGGGGGGGTAGGTGCATCCATTCGGTCGTCCGGGGTCGATCTCGGAGGGGTATAAAGATTCTTATAGTAATCTCTAAAAATTTTGGCTATTTGGGCGTTGGAACTAGTGAGCTTGCCATCTGGCTTTAATTGGGGTTGAATGGTATTTTGAGTTCTAGATCCCTGTAGTAAATTGGTTAGGAGTTTTCCTACTCTGTTCCCAAATTTGTAGAACTTTGAATTAATATTAAAGAGATATTTATCCCCTTGCAATTGTAAGTAGTCTTCAAACCTTTTTTTTGATAAATTGTATTGAGATTTAGTTTCAGGTGAGGGAGAGATTTTAAATTTATGGAAATCATTTGTCAAAGCCGTCTGGAGTTCTTTATAATTTAGTTTCTGTTTTTTCCGAAGTCTAGAAACATGAGAGATAACTACTCCTCTTATAACTGCTTTGGCTGTTTGCCAAAAAATAATAGGGTTTTCATCAGCATAAGAGCTGTTTTCAGAGATATAGTTATTCCAGGTGGTGTTTAAGGTTTCTGTCAGGTCTCTAGACTGGGCGAGATGAGATGGGAATCTCCAGTTTAAAGTTGGCTTTTCTGTGTCTTGTATTATCAGGTGTATTGTGATCAGGCCATGGTCAGATAGAGTTGGGGGTAAAATATCTACTTTTTTTAAGTTGGGGAGTGAGGGTTCTGGAATCAATATATAATCTATCCTGGACCATGTACCATGTGTCAGGGACAAACATGAGAAATCCCTCTCTGTCGGATTGAGTGATCTCCAAGAGTCCACTAGGCTAAAACAATCTATGAGGTAGGGTACTCCAATTTTGGGGAGGGTAATCTTGTTTTTTGGTGGGGGGGAACGATCCAATAAAACATTAGACATAAGATTTAGGTCTCCACAGATGAATAAAGTATTGGGGTCATACGTATACAATTTTGCTATTATTTGCTTAAAAAAAGTTTTCTTATATTGCGTAGGGGCATATATACTACAAATGGTTATGACCTTGTTCATGACTTCAAGATTTATTATAACATATCTGCCTTGAGGATCCGCATCTATCGATTTAGTTTTAACTTGTAGTTGCTTTTTTGCAAGTATTGCTACTCCACAAGATTTAGAATTGCGATGTGCTGAGCCTAGTAGTTCCCAGCTCATCATAGCAAGTTTTTTATGCTCCGTTGGCGACAGATGCGTCTCCTGAAGACAGATTAGATCTATGTTCTGCTTGTTTAAATAAGTAAAAAGTTTTCTCCTTTTAGCAGGAGTGTGGATTCCTCTTATATTTAATGATCCAATCATCACTGACATGTCACAGGTATAACATATATATTACTAACCTTGGTTCTTTCGAGGACAAGTAAGGGGAGTGAAACAAAAGGAAAGGGTGACAACATGCGACAAACTGGACAACATATATTCTACCTACTAAAATACGAAGAAAAAAAGGAAGAAGAAAATGCAGCATATTTAAGATTTGTAATAAGACTTCCGTTAAGGGACTGCTTAGATATTTCTAGCATCCACTAGAATAACGATGTATGTTGTGACGGCTAGCTTCCGTCATCTAAATTACTCCTCATTCAGTCTCTTTGGTGCTATACCAAAGAGAGATTTTTGTAATAAATCCCCTTTATTAGCTTTGTGCTAATATTCATAGGGCATGGCATATTGATCTAAATGTATGATTCCTTGATGTAAAGTCAAGTAGGGTTTTGCCCATCTGTAATATCATCTGGTTCCTGATCCTTTATTATCTCAGGGAGTGATTTTAAGGCTTGCTTTGGGTCTAGGTAATCTCTGTGTCCAGAACACGTGAAGACTCTAAGTCGTGCTGGGAACATCATGTGGAATTTGATGTTTCTTTTCACCAGCTCTGAGCACGTTGGGGCAAAAGCTTTTCTCTTCTTAGATAGATCTGGTGAAAAGTCTTGATATAGGCGCAGAGAGTGCGTTTCCCAAACAAGTGGGGTATTCTTCCGGGACGCCATCCATAACAATTGCTTATGAAGGTAGTTAAGCACCTTAAAGATGACTACCCTTGGCTTTGAGTCTGACTGGGGCTTTTGCGGTCCCATTCTGTGGACTCGCTCGATGACTAGGTCAGCACATGCTGATTCTACATTTAGGAGCTTAGGGAGCGTGTTTCTCACAAAAAACTCCAAGTGTGTCCCTTTAAGAGATTCTGGTAAGCCAGTAATTCTTAAGTTACAGCGCCTAGCCCTGTTTTCAATGTTTTCCACAGAGTCATTTAAACGTTTGTTTTCTATTTGGAGGGATCTTATTTCATTTTGCATCGTGTGTATGCTGTCTGCATTGTCACTGATCCTCTGCTCTGCTGCTGTTGTACGTGTAGTAAGTGCTTTAAGCTGGTCAGTGATATCTGCTACAGCTTTCTGCAGCAGGGGGGCGACGGCAGATTGGACAGCTTCTATTAGATCAGCATAAGGAATTGCGGAGATACCTGTTTGTAGCGTCGGTATCGCGTGTTCCATGATCTGTTCCCCGGTAGGCTTTTTTGCAAGCGGAGTGCCTTTGGTGTTATCAGGGTTCGATCCTGTAGCGTGTTCTCCGCGCCTTTTTTCCTGTCTCTGCGGCTGGGGATTCTGCGACGTGTGGTGCGCCGCGTGCTGCGGAGATTTGGAGCGCTCCGGGGCAGGTTTGTTCTTGTCCATAGTGACAAGTGTTGTCCTGGGGGATCTGGAACGGCTTCTGCGTGGGGTATTCAGTTTGCGAGTTGAGGAGTTATTTCGGTTGACGGAGCGATGTGAAGTTGCTGCTCACTCCACGCTGCCGGAACCGGAAGTCAATTCTCCATCTTTTGATGGAGAGCTGGAAAGTGAACTTTTAAACTAAAAGGTTTTTTTTTTTCATTTTGGTGTCAAAAAATCAGGTTTTTTTTTCTGTGAAGGGGCATGTTATTTTTATTCATGTGCTTATAGCACATGAATATATATTTAATTAAATTTTTTTTTTTTTTTTTTTTTACACAGTGCAGCCAGCAGAGGGCCGGAGCGCTCGAGCCGCTCATTAGATATTCATATATTCACTGCACCCGATCGTTAATATGCACGAACGGGTGCAGTGAATACTGGGTCCCCCGCTGGCTATAGGGGGGGGGCAGCCTGTGCTGCCTGGGTTCCGGGGGGGCCCCCTACCCTCCACATATGTTCTGGGGCATCCAGGGAGACTTTAATCTCCCTGGATGCCACCGTCCCACGGCTCCCTGTCAGCTCCCTGCCGCGGATGCTCGTCCGCTGCAGGGGTTAAGACTCGCCGCGAATGGCGGCGAGTCTTAAATACGTTGAATAGTGGGAGCAGGAGGCTCCGGAACACGGAGAGTGCATGGCGAGAGAAAAAATCTCTCGCCATGCACAGAGAATTTTCCTCATTGAATACTGGCCACAGACTACAGCTGGGCAGCACACAGCTCTCTCTGCCCGGCTGTCATTTCTTTAAATTAGGTGCGTCCAGCAGCTGTCTCACTTCCCCTTGACAACGAGCAATTCCCTTAGACTATACAGCCAGGCAGTGCACAGCTCTCTCTGCCCAGCTGTAATTTCTTTCAATTAGGTGTGTCCAGTGGCTGTCTCACTCCCCCTTGGCAACAAGCAATTCCCTCCCCCCTTGGCAATGAACGATTTCCCTCTCCTTGGCAACGAGCAATTCCCTTGATCCCTTGGCAACAAGCAATTCCCCTCACCCCCTTGGCAACAAGCAATTTCACTTCCCCTTTGCAATGAACATTTAACTCCCTCTTTCGCAACAAGCATGTATTCCCCCTTGGCAACAAGCATGTAGCCCGCTTGGCATCGAGCATGAGCCCCTTTGGCATCGAGCATGAAGCCCCTGGCATCCAGCATGAAGCCTCTGCCATCAAACAAGAACCCCCTAGCAATGAGCACATAGATAAGCGGCACTTATGTGTCAAATTTGTAATGGGCATTACGGTTTGTTATATAGTATGTAATGGGCATTACGGTTTGTTATATAGTATGTAATGGGCATTATGGTGTGTGGCCTTATGTGTAATTGGCATTATGGCATGTGGCTTTATGTGTAATGGGTATTACGGAGTTTGCTAAAATGTGTAATGGGCATTTTGGTGTGTGGTCTAAAGTGTAAAACCACGCCCCTTTTTGTGATACCACGCCTCCTTCCCATGAGGCCACGCCACTTTTTGTTGCACAGCTGTCCAGGCCCCCTCCTTGCTACCCACAATAGCGCAGCGCTATGTAGCACTAGAGTGCTCAGACTCTACTACAGATGAGCGCGTTCGGATCCTAGTGATCAGAACACCCCTGAACTTACTTGGTCTGAAGCGTTCGCAAGCTGTTTGTGTCCTTCCCAACAATAATCCGGACCGAAAACGAGGCTGAAACGTCATCGTCCCGCGTCGGATTCTCGCAAGACCAGAACTCTATATAAGTCCTGGCTTCCAGCGCCATCTTCATTCGGCATGTGAAAGATGTGTCCTGTGTGCTCAAAATGCCAGTGCCGATCTCTGGTTCCAGTCCTGCCCTGAGTAGGTGCACACCAGTGGTGTCCTGGTGCACCACCTCTAGAGCCCCACCCCCCCCCCCTGTCGTACCCTCCCCATTTCTGTTCTTGATTTTGCACACCGTAATGCCACTTACACGTTATGCCACACACCGAGATGCCCATTACATGTTATGCCACACACCATAATGCCCATTATACATTATGAAACACACCGCAATGCCCATTACACATTATGCCACACACCGTGATGCCCATTACACGTTATGCCAGGACTCGACAATTAAAAAAAAAAGGGATAACATGGACAGTGCACAACAAAATTTACACCGTAATGCCTATTACACGTCACACACCCATTACATATTATACCACATGCCATAATGGCCATTACACGTAACCAAACCCCATAAGTTGTTATACAGTTATACCACTCTGTAATGCCCATTACATGTTATGGCAAACACCGTAATGCCCATTACACATTATACCAAACACCGTAATGACCATTACACATTATGCGACACACTGTGATGCCCATTACATACACCACACACCGTAATGCATACTGTATATTATGCAATATAAGTGCCGCTTACCTACATGTTAATTGATAGTGGTTTCATGCTTGATGCCAGGGCCTTCATGCTCGATGCCACTGGAGAGTGCAAATGCATTTTGCCAAGGGGAGTGCAAATGCCTATTGCCAAGGGGGAGAACAAATGCCTATTGCCAAGGGGGAGTGTAATCAATGCTTGTTGCCAAGGGGAGCTTAATTAATGCTTGTTGCCAAGGGGTAATTTAATTAATGCTCGTTGCCATGGGGGAATTTAATTAATGCTCATTGCCAAGGGGGAATATAATTAATGCTTTTTGCCAAGGGGGAGTTTAGTTAATGCTCATTGCCAAGGGGGAGTTTAATTAATGCTCGTTGCCAAGGGGGAGTTTACTTAATGCTCTTTGCCAAGGGGGAGTTTAATTAATGCTCGTTGCCAAGAGGGAATTTAATTAATGCTTGGTGCCAAGGAGGAATATTATTAATGCTCGTTGCCAAGGGGGAATATTATAGATGCTCATTGCCAAGGGAGAATATTATTAATGCTCGTTGCCAAGGGGGGGATATTATTAATGCTCCTTGCCAAGGGGGGGGGGATATTATTAATGCTCGAGGGGGGACATTATAAATGCTCATTGCCAAGGGGGGAATATTATTAATGCTCATTGCCAAGGGGGGGAATATTATTAATGCTCATTGCCAAGGGGGACTATTATTAATGCTCGTTGCCAAAGGGGAATATTATTAATGCTCGTTTCCAAGGGGGAGTTTAAGCAGGCGGCAGGAAGGAAACAGCCCGGCTACATCAGAGCACAGCCCAGGACACGGGGAAATAGCCGCTGCAAAGACTGGCTGTTCGCTGGCTATTTCAAATCTCCACCACTCCTGATTGACTGCTGAACCGCGAGATTTTAAATAGCCGATGAGCAGCCAGTTCTGCGCAGCGGCTATCTCCCTGTGTCCCGACTCAGACCCGACACATCTCCTCACCTTGCTCTAGTCACTAGTGGCAGCGAAGTTTTCAGACATTGTATAGTCTGGGAACGCCACCCGTCCGGACTACGGACACCTGGCTTAATTACCGGACTGTCCGGAATAATCCCGGATGGGTGGTAACCCTACTCCCTGACATTGACCCCTGACACTGCTCTCTCATACTGACCCCTGACACTGACACAACTCTCTGACACTGACCCCTGGCCCAGCTCACTGACAATGCTCGCTGACACAGCTCTCTAACACTGACACAGCTCTGACACTGACACGGCTCCCTGACACTGACTGATTTTTCTGATTTACAGTAAAAAATAGAAAACTGCTTGGAAAGTTGTGCATGCAGCAATGTGTACGTGGGGAGTAGCGGAGGGTCGAGGTCACGGGGATGCGGTGCTGCCTCGCCAGGAGCACTGACATGGCGTTTCTTACGTGTGCAGCAGCATCCGCAGTTACTACACTTTCTGTTCCTGAAAAAAGTGTCTCATGTCGCACTCCTGCTCCCACACGTGTCCCGCACATCGCCCGACCTGGCTGTTACACCGCAACCCCCGCCTGGCTATTTCAAATTTCACGGTCCGGCAACCAATCAGGAGCCACCACTCCTGATTGGCTGCTGAACCGTGAGATTTGAAATAGCCGACGAGCAGCCAGGTCTGCGCAGCGGCTATCTACCCATGTCCCAACTCAGACCTGTCACCCGGCGCATCTCCTCACCTCGCTCTAGTCACTAGTGGTAGTGGCAGCGCGGTTCCAGGATATTGTATAGTCCGGGAACACCACCCGTCCGGACTCCGGACACCCGGCATAATTACCGGACTGTCCGGAGTAATCCCGGACGGTTGGTAACCCTAAATCCAGGGGTGATGCTAAGTGTGTCATGTCAGTCCAGGGGGTGATACCAAATGAGCCGTATCAGTACAGGGGTGATGCTACCTGTGCCATATTAGTCCAGGGTTGATGCTAAATGTGCTGTATCATTCCAGGTGTGATGTTATTTGTGACATATCAGTCCAGGGGTGATGCTAGGTGTGCAGTATCAGCCTAGTGGTGATGCTAAGTGTGCCATGTCAGTCCAGGGTTGATGCTACCTGTGCTGTATCAGTCCATGGGTGATGCTATCTGTGCCAGTGGCGTAACTAAGTTTTGGGCACCCCCCCGCCGCCGCCCCACCATGCACCCCCAATCCCCCGCCGCCCAAGCAACCCCCCCCCCCAATCCCCTGCAGCCTTACCTATCGCGCTGGTCCCGGCGGCTCCGTTCTTCTGCTGAGGACCACCACAAAATGGCCGCCCCCATACAGCAGACAGTTTCAGAGAACTGTGTGCTATATGGGGGCGACCATTTTGTGGTGGTCCTCAGCAGAAGAACGGAGCCGCCGGGACCAGCGAGATAGGTAAGTCTGCGGGGGATTGGGGGGGGGGGAGTGTAACTATAGCACCGCAGCCCCCGGCGCCCCCACATGCAAAGCGCCCCCCCCGCGGTGGCGGGGGCTGCGGTGCTATAGTTACGCCGCTGATCTGTGCTGTATCAGTCCAGGGTTGATGCTAGGTGTGCCGTATCAGACTAGTGTTGATGCTAAGTCTGTCATGTAAGTCCAGGGGTGATGCTACCTGTGCTGTATCAGTTCAGTTTTTGTGCCGCCCACTTGGGTTGCTTTGCATAGTCACCCAGCTTCTTTTGCCCTAAAAACAATATTGTGAGGTGTGAGGTGTTCAGAATAGATGGGAAATGAGTGGAAATTAATATTATTTAGGTTAATATTAGCGTAGGAGCAAAAAAATAATAATTTATAATTTTAGCAGTTTTTATGCTTAAAAAAAAAAAAAATCAGAACATAAAACACAAAACAAGAAAATGGTGGTGTTTTGGAACAGATCCAGATCCAAAACACTGCCCCAGATACAGACCCAAAACACGTTTCACGAAACACAAAGGGCGGGATGTTGTAGCATAGCATTATTAATAACGTCATATGCTGTAACATATGCGGGTATTAACACAAGGGACAGCTCTTGCGATAAGAGCTGTCCCTTGCGATGCGGTGCCGGTGCTGGACATCCGGGTCTGTGACCCGGGAGTCCATCTGCGCATGCACAGAGTGACGCGCCGGCTGCAGGGCATGCTGGGAGCAGGGCCGGCGCCACCACTAGGCAGCTCTAGGCATTTGCCTAGGGCGCCGGCACCTGGAGGGCGTCAGTTCGCCCCTCACCCCCAGCGAACTGTGTAAAAAACTTGCGGCCCCGGCGTCCCTGCAGTGCTGGGGCGGTCAGGGGTGTCCGTGCCGTAGGGGTACCTGCGGAGCCGTCATGTGTGTAAAGCTGGCTGCGGCCGGCGGGGTCCCTGTAGTGAATAGAAAATAACTAGCGCTATGCGCGTGGCGGCGTGGGAAGCGCTAGTTATTTTCTATTCACTACAGGGACCCCTGACCGCCCCAGCACTGCAGGGACGCCGGGGCCGCAAGTTTTTTCCACAGGTACCACCCCCCCTCCCCCCGGCACCGGGGCGCCCCCACCCCGACTCGCCTGGGGCGCTCCGGTGCCTTGCACCGGCCCTGGCTGGGAGGGATCCGTGACGGATCTATCACACAGCGCTGCGGTAAGAAGCCCATAAGCTTCTGCAGCTTTTGCTGGCGATTCCCTCCGTAGCGCTGCCACTGCGGAGGGGGGTTAGAGAATACAGAAATGCGGTAAAAACCCGATAACGGGGTTTTTACCGCATTTCCGTGTTAGAGAATCGCCCTCAAAAAGTGCTCTGTGCACATCCCTAAATTAAACTAATGAAAAAGCAGCTAAAGAAGGTGGAGATGACAATAAGAGATTGTTGGACTAAAGAGCCATCTTTCATTTGGTCATAGTCAGACTTTATAGTAAAGCCAGTGCGGTCTGTGTTAGGAACCTATTACTTATAAAGATACAGCTGCACAATTGTTTATGTTTGATGCGCAATGCTTTTTATTCTGCTTCAATTGCAGTTCAGATTGTCGATGCATCTTTGCAACTCAGCCCATTCCGATTATATGCTGCTGATCCTATTAAATGACTCATTGAAATTTGACACGATCTCGATGTGGCACAACCAGAGAAAGCATAATCCCTCAGTGCTTGTCCTGAAAAACAAATATTAATAATAATCAATATGAAGAAAATCAATTAATAAGCAATATATATATATATATATATAT
Organism: Crinia signifera; assembly: GCF_055691185.1. Taxonomy (NCBI): domain Eukaryota; kingdom Metazoa; phylum Chordata; class Amphibia; order Anura; family Myobatrachidae; genus Crinia; species Crinia signifera. The sequence continues at coordinate 33,571,794 of NC_139226.1, forward strand.
ATATATATATAATCCTAGCGGCGGCACTCAGACAGGAAAGACATCCCAGTCAGGTATAGTATACCAACGATTCAATGATTTATTATAATTTTCGACCGGGTGCTGTAACACGGACATACATACATACATATATATATATATATATATATATATATATATAGGAGATGAGGGTGCGGCACTCACGGCACTTTTCAGAGAAACACGAGAGGACCATATATTGATCAACGTTTCAAAATTTATTAATTTTTTCGTCAAAAAAAAAAAAAAAAAAATTAATAAATTTTGAAACGTTGATCAATATATGGTCCTCTCGTGTTTCTCTGAAAAGTGCCGTGAGTGCCGCACCCTCATCTCCTACTTTGCCATTTGCTGTGCTGGCACCGGCTTTGAGTCTTCAGTGTTTGGAGTGCCGGACCCTTGTCGCCTATATATATATATATATATTTATATATACACATACGCAGTGACTATATTTATATCTATATATCAAAAACGTAGTGACAGCTGATTAAACATACTGTATACCTCAACTGTTGTAAAGGTAAACACTAATTATATCTGTATGTATGTATTTTTGAATTTATATATATATATTATAAGGGCACGGTAGTGCCCTTATATTAAGGCTGAATCCAACGAACGGATTTTTCCCATAGGGAACTTTTCGGATGGGGGCATGGTGTTTGAGGGACTGCACCTCAAAAGTGACTGGGCGTACTGAGCTGAAATTTGGCATGTACGCGTAGAATCGTCAACCGGTGCTGCGTGCCAAATTTCAGGTAGAAATATTAAAAAATGACCAATTGGGAGCGATCTAAACTTCCAACTGCCAGTTTTTTCCTGACACTCGCGAAATGACACTTTGTTAGTCTATGAGGGTTTTTTTGGGAAGGCATAACTCGGGGTAGAGGAACAATTGAGACTTGGGGTTTGTTTTATTAGGTAGATATTGTCCCAGTGGAGTGCCTTTTGGGGTTGAGGATTTTCAGATAGGTACAGTTTTTTTATAATTTAGTGAAACGTCCCCCATTATAAAGATAGGAGAGCTCAACTTGTTGCGCATGCGCAGAAGGCCGCCACTAGGGGGAGTACTCGTATAGGCTGCTTCACTTGGGTGTACCAAGATGGCCGACGGAGAAGCGATGTGAACTGCTGCGGCCAGAATCTCCATAAACTTTTGCCTGGACAGCGTTGAGGTACTGGGGGGACTGTAAGTGGGTGGCGCTGGTGACTCATTCATATTCCCAGCCAGCGCCGCCTGCCCGGCTCATAGCCCATGCCTCTCCCTGCCCGGCTCCCCACAGCCAGTGCCACCTGCTCGGCTTGTCCAGCTCCCCACAGCCAGCGCCGCCTGGCTGGCTCATAGCTGCGGAGAAACAGATCACCCTCCCCGAAAGGGTCTCCAGCCCCCATCCCCTGCTCCCGGGATGCAGTCCTGGCTGCTGTCATCTCTCCAGGCACATCGTCAGCTGCTGCCCGGAGCTCCGCCAGTGGTCCCGGGCAGCGGGATGTAGGAGACTCACGTTGCCGCTCAGTGCCCTGGGGCTTCAGCCAGACATCTCCAGGTGCTGCTGCGTGTGACAGCTCTGACTGTGCAGCATCCTCCCCCTGCCCCTCTTTATTGCATAAAGTTATGTGTGCCCGGCTGTGTGTGCGGGTGGGGGCCAGGAAAGTGCCGCCAGGCTGTTATAGCACAGTGCTGGGGAAGGAGCCGCCGACACCATGCCGGCAGCTCGCCCATTCCAGCACTCACAGTGTCCCGCTGCTCACCTCTGCCTAACTGCTAATGTCACAGCCCCGCACACCATGTTCTGCCCGCAGAGCAAGGCATTCATTAACCATTGGTGATCAGTGGGGTGGCTGGGGCAACCTCTGCAAAGCAGGGAGGAGCAGTACTGAAGAGGCTCTCTCCCTGCTTTGAATACGCTGCTGCCGCTGCGCTGCCTGTGTCTATGACACACACGGACAGTGTGATATGCAGAGGTGGCGCCAGCAGCATTTGGCAGCAGGCTGCTCAATTCATCCTCCTCCCCGTGCAATACAGTCATACAGTAGCGGTAATGTGTCCCCGCCCCCCGCTCCATCGACAGTAGCAGCCCACCAGCAGCAGCCTGGCCGACGGCTCCAGGAGCCCAGGGGACACCAGCAACGGCCCGGCCAGCGGCTCCAGGAGCCCAGGGGACATCAGCAGCAGCCTGGCCTGCAGCTCCAGGAGCCATAGGGCATCACCAGTAGCCCAACCTGCAGCCTCAGAAGCCAGAGCACATCAGGTAGTGAAGTGGTCTCAGTGTGTCTTGACATGTGGTGTGGTGTGGTGGGATGGATATATGTATGGAAGCAGTGAGTGTATGTATGTTTGAGTGAGAGCAGCAGTGTGTGCAGTATGTATGAGGGCAGCAGTGTGTGCAGTATGTATAAGAGCAGCAGTGTGTGCACTATGTACGAGGGCAGCAGAGCGGCAGCGTGTGTAGTATGTATGAATGAGAGCGCCAGTGTGTGTAGAATTGTGATAATCTCATATGTGGCCTATGATGCCATACTGAATATTCCTAATATAAGATATAGGTTGTTATTTACAATGCCATCCCCATAGGGGATATTAAAGACATATATATATATATATATATAGATGCCTCCACAGAAGGCAACAAAGACTTGCAGGAAAAGCAAAATGTTTATTAACTGACTTTATTATACTGAGCTGCCCCACCGGAGAGATTAGACTGGGCTGCTCAAAGTACCATAACCACAGGGCGAATTCCTGTGCCCCGTGCTAGGGAAAAGGGACTTTTGGCAGTTAACAGGAATTAATAAAGATTTTATGCTCGAGGGGAGAGCTGGCAGGAAAGGGTGCGGGTGCCGCTGATATAAGAAGGGGAGCCGTTGATGTGGCGCAGTTCGGAGGCAGCAAAAAGGACAAGCAGAGCTACGCAGCAGGTTATAGCAAGCGGAGAGCGGTACTGGGAGAGAGATAGACTTACCAGGGAGACGCGGGAGACGACAGCGGGACCCGGCTTCATCCAGGCGGTGAGCGGGATCATCCATCAGCAACTCCGGCAGCAAGTCTGTAGACGCCGGAGGGGAGAGGAGTCGCGTCGTGTAAGAGGCGGCGTCAGCAAAGAGGCGGTCCTGGAGGCGGAGTTCGGCCAGGCTTGGAGGCTGAAAGGACGGAGAGAGGGGGAGTGGTGAGTGACATCAGCCCCGCACAGTTACCTGAGCCACCCCCACTAAATGAAATTAAGCTAGGGAGACACGGGCAGCTGCAAAGCCCCCTGCACCTATTAATAAGGCCCAGCTTCCCATAGCAGTATATTTCTCCGCCCCTATAAATCACACTGACAGTTGATAACGGATTCCCCGCTGTGCTGCGCAGCCTTACACCGCATAACTGCATAGTACCACCATATATACAGTATAACCCACAGCCGGAGCTTGAACATAGGATCATCTTAGCTGAGAAGCATAGAGATGTACATGGTAGTGAAAGTCATGTAATAGAGACCTTCCACTGCTTCATCAGTGTCAGAGAGAACTTAGGAGTGAGAAGCAATTCCTCCCAGCCCATAGGCTGCTCTTAGGATAAAAATAAAGCCATCTGCCCCTGGAGATAGAAAGGCGATCCATTGGAATAATCCAATAGAAGAAAGGGACAGCTACAAGCCAGAGGTCGTAAAAAGGGATAGGCAGACTACTGTACCCGCTTGATCCAGTAATAGACATAAAGAGTTATTGAGCTAAACCCGACTTACTAAAAGTCAGGGGACGCTTAAAGAGAATATCCACACCTGCAGTCAGCACACAGGGCTAAACCCGATGGGGAAAGCATCAGGGGACGCCCTCTACTGGTCAGCGTGAAATAGATAGAACTGCAGGAAATATACAAGAGCAGGCAAGACTTCTAACGATCAATTAGTAAGCCAGCTACTTAAGGGTTAAACCCGGCTAAAGGCCAGGGGAAGCCCAGGATTACTAACTCCACTTCAGCCAGACAGTGAGTCAGTACCGGCAGGATTGAAGTAACAGATACAGATATAGGCGCAATCCTAACCCTGTGTCGGCCAGGAAAACAGTGCGACATTCATTATAGTAAAGACTCCCATTAGGATCCCTTATACCCAGTGAACTTCACTAAACCATTACGGGACAGTTAGGATTTTGGGACTGTTGGGAAGGGCTTTGATGTACGAAAGGGTATTTGGTGTCTATTGTTATTATTACCTGTTAGCCTACCGAGTTGTCATGTGCAGAGGGAGAGTCTTATGCACCGCTTCTGTTGTATCTAGAATAGAATAGGATATATCTTAACGTTAGTCACAGTATTGATTTACATTATTGCGCAATAATAATAATAGTAGGGTTCATACCCGAATTTGGTTATGCCTGCATAACAATCGATTGATAACTTGTATTGACCTGTTTACAGATTCTAGCATATAAGGTAGGATTAGTTGTATATGCACTCGTAGCCAGAAGAAACATGCGAGCAGAGGAAACCCGTGAAGGAGCGACCCTCACTGTTCCAGTTTAATAAAACCTGTAATTCCTGTTGTTAGTGGTGATGTAACTGTTGATTGCATATTCCCACCTTATATGATTCCTCTGTTTGTACTTAATAAACTTGTTGAATATATAAAAGAAAGAAAAGCGGAATCCTGAATACTTACCTAAACACCTGTAGGGAAAGAGAGCAAGATACTCACCTGTGGAAGGTTTCACATTTGGCGTCCGACGAACAGGATCCGTACATTAAAAGCGAAAGAAACCCCAACCGAGAGTTAAAATGTCTCAAGACAACGTTCAAGAGGAGCAAGAGGATATGTTTGGTGAAAAGGGCCAAGGAGGTGATGCAACGGAGACATTAAGCTCTACAATACGCAAACCGGCATCGATAACCATGCCCTATTACTTTGGGGCACCATGGCTCCCCACTTACACCGGAGAGAGTGAGACGACTGAAACAAATGTGTTCCGTGACTTCAGAGAACAGATTGAAACCATGTTTCAAGTATACAGATTGGATGAAAAGCAACAAGTAGAGATACTTTTAGCTCAGCTGAAGGGGTTCGCAAAAAGGGAAGTGAAGTCGTGGCCAGAAGGTCAAAGAAAATCAGCAACAGTTATATTGAACAAGCTGGCAAAAGTATTCGATACCAAAACTCTATCAGAACTGAAAACACAGTTTTATTCCAGGAAACAACAACCGCATGAGACACTCAGAGAATATGCGGTAGTGTTGCAGGAGGCGTTACAAGATATAAAACTGTGTGCCCCAAAAGAACCTATTGAGGAAAATGAGACTCTAACCAATCAATTCCTTGACGGCATTTATGATGTAAACATCAAGGGACAAGTAAAAATGCTATACCGACAGGAATCACCTATCAGCTTTTCGGACTTCAAAGAGCTGATCAGAAAAGTATTAGGTGATAAACACAAGAAGGGAACTGTAAACCCACCTGTTGAAACCACTCTCCAACAAATCCAATCGGCTACCCCTAAAGACCCTATCACGGAAATGAAGGGGCAAATTGCCGAGTTGACCCAGGGAATGACTGAGCTATGTCGGGAGTTGAGAACCTTGAAAGAGACACAGGCACCCCAGAGATCATGGCGGATGGGAAGAGAACCATCTTACGGTAGTGCAGGGCGAAATGCCTCATGGAGCTCTAGACGACTGCCTACGGACAAATTCGACGAACAAGGAAGGCCTATCTGTAGACGTTGTCAGAGAAGTGGGCATATAGAGCGGAATTGCCGCAGCACTGACCCTTTAAACGAGGAAATCCCGAGGGCAGGGACCAACCGTCGGGAGACTCCGCAGTAGAAGGTCCCACATCACAAGAATGGACACCAAAATTCGTCGGGTGTTGTCCCATAATCGAAGTTAAAGTTAATGGAGTTAACCTGCCAGCCTTGTTGGATACTGGGTCGCAAGTGACCACTATTCAGTGGGGCGAGTTTATTAAACACTGGAGAGAGGACACTATCATAGCCCCACCACCGGCCTGGTTGAAACTACTAGCAAGCAATGGACAGAGTATTGAATGCTGTGGGTATTATGAGGCTGAGGTCGAGATCGGACAAGCTAGGCTCCTCAGTCAGGGATGCTTAGTCACAGCTGTCAAAGATCAATGTTTACCCCCGATAATTATTGGAATGAATGTCCTAAGGAACTGCCCCGAAGAGTTGATTAGCGCCCTTCGACAAGAATTATCCACCAGAACTCTGACTGAGAGACGACCCCTACAACAAACCATCCGCTTCCTGAAGTGTCACCAAAGGTTTGTGGACAATAGAGGAGAAATTGGAAGTGTCCGTATTTCCGAGCGGCGGAAGGTACTCTTGCCTCCAAATTCGGAAACTGTATTATGGTGCAAGACTAAGATCGGGCCCAAAGGAAAAGACTATGATGCAGTTATCCAGAGGAGACACACCGCCTGGGGTGAGCAATTCGTAGTGGCCAGAGCCTTAGTAACTGTGGTACAAGGGAGAGTGCCTGTAAGAGTCCTAAATCCTCACAACCATGCTATTAAGATACCAAGATTCCAAGCCTTGGCACAAGTGTATGAGGTCAACTTTCAGGACATCATAGACGCAGAAGAACCCCACCCCCAACAGGCAATAAGTCACCAAGGCGAACTGGCAGTTCAAAAAGAAACCCTATGGTGGGAGAAACTGCAGATTGGGGATCAGAATACCACCGAACAAGAAAAGACCGGAGTGTTGCGCTTGGTGATGAAGAACGAGAAAACCTTCAGTAAGAGTGCTAACGATTTCGGAAGAGTCAAAAACATCTATCACCACATTCCAACTGGGTCTGCTCCTCCCATCAAGGAACGTCACCGTCCGATTCCTCCAGCGTTGTACCAGCCCGTGAAAAAGATGATAGAGGAAATGAAAGCCTCTAAAGTGATCAGGGACAGTTATAGCCCGTGGGCTGCACCGATAGTGCTGGTCAGGAAAAAAGACGGAGAGCTAAGGTTTTGCATTGATTATAGAAAATTGAATGCAGTCACGCATAGGGATGCTTATCCTCTCCCTAGGATAGAAGAATCCTTGACGGCTCTAAGATCGGCAGTGTACTTTTCGACCCTCGATCTAACAAGCGGGTACTGGCAAGTCGCTGTGGCTCCAGATGATATAGAAAAGACTGCGTTCACCACCCCAATGGGATTATTTGAGTTCAATCAGATGCCTTTTGGATTAACCAACGCTCCAGCCACCTTCCAACGGGTCATGGAGCACTGTCTGGGCTCTAAGAACTTTGATACGTTGCTCATTTACTTAGACGACGTTATCGTTTTCTCCAGTAATTACGATCAGCATCTCCAACACTTAGAGGAAGTCTTTGAACGGCTTGCGGAGTACGGGTTCAAGCTAAAACCTTCGAAATGCCACCTTCTTAAAACTAGTGTTCAATACCTGGGACATATCGTCAGCTCAGAAGGAGTGACCGCAGACCCCGAAAAAATAAAAGCAGTTCGAGAATGGCCGACACCTGTCACTGTAAAAGATGTCCGAAGATTTTTAGGTTTCGTCGGATACTATCGGCGATTTATAGCCGGGTTCGCGAAGATTGCAAATCCCTTGCATGAACTCCTGAGAAGCGTATCCGGGAAGGACGTCAGAGGGAACGCCGTTGTTAACTGGAGTAGCGGACAGGAAGAAGCATTCCAGACACTAAAGAATTTACTCATCGAGGCCCCCTTGCTGGCATATCCAAATTATGATCTTCCCTTTAAGGTCTACACCGATGCCAGCAACCTAGGATTAGGAGCTGTGCTAGCCCAAGATCAGGACGGCAAAGAAAGGGTCATAGCGTATGCTAGCCGGGGCTTGAGGAAAACTGAAAGGAACGACCAGAACTATAGTGCCTTCAAACTAGAACTATTGGCGTTGATATGGGCAGTAACGGAGAAATTCAAAGACTACCTCGCCGCCACTCCGTGCACTATTTATACCGACAATAATCCACTGGCACACCTGCAAACGGCTCGATTAGGGGCGTTGGAACAAAGATGGGTATCCCGATTAGAGAACTTCCAGTATAAAATAAAATTCAGGAGTGGAAGAATGAACTCTAATGCTGATGCTCTCTCGAGGCTACCCCAGGAGGCAGAATCAGAAAAGGAAGACCAATGGGAAGAAGTCGAGATTCCCTTATTTGGTCCCATGCCCATCAAGCAACACACAGTTACTCTCCGAAACACCGAGATTATCTTGTCGGCTGTACAGGAGGATGCATCTTGTCACCAAGAATGGAACTGGAGAGACTTGCAAAGCAAAAACAATGTGCTACAACAGTTCAAACTCCTCCTGGCCACCCAGAAAGTCCCCAACAAAGAAGAACGGCAAAGACTTCCTTCTGAACTGATCCAACTATTAAGATACAGAGATCGAGTAAGCTTCATTAACGGGGTATTGGTTAAGAGTAGCATCGACCCTTGCACGCATGATCACCTGAATCAAATACTCGTTCCAACAGAACAGCGAACTCAAATTCTGCGAGCTTACCATGAAAGATCTGGACATTTTGGAACGAAGAAAACGGAAAATGCTATAAGAAAGAACTTTTTCTGGGTAGGACTACATGTTGATGTCGCAAAGTGGATTGAAGAGTGTTCCGCTTGTGCGATTAAGAGAAATGTGCAACCAAATCAGAAGGCAACATTGAAACCCATCCAAAGTAACTATCCGCTGGAAATCGTGACGTTAGATCACGTCAAAGTGGGGCCCAGCAGTGCAGGATATCAATACGCACTGATGATAGTAGACCACTATACAAAATTTATGGTGACGGTCCCCGTCAGGGACCTGACCGCTAAGACCACAGCGGAGGCCTTCCTAAAGAACTTTATCCGACCCTACGGGTTCCCAGAACAGGTCCTTACTGATCAGGGTCCAGCATTTGAGGCACACCTGCTCAAAGAACTTTGTGACACCTATGGATGCAAAAAAATCAGAACTACGCCCTATCATCCACAGGGCAATGGACTTTGTGAGAGAGCTAACCAGACCCTGTTAGGAAGGATCCGGGCCCTATCCCCAGCCGACCAACTAAAATGGCCCTCGTTGTTACCCGAGTTTACTTATCTGTACAATAATCTCGAACACGCCTCAACAGGACATACCCCTTATTATTTGCTCTTTGGGCGAAAGGGAAAACTGCCAGCGGACTTGGAACTCAATGCCTTTACCGAGAATGTAAACCCTCCTCAAACAGACTGGGTGATTGAACATAAACAGAGAATGGATCTTGCCAAAGAGATGGTCACCAAGAGAATGGGGGAGGTTCACTATCGGCAGGAAAGTGACTATAATCAGAACGCCAAGGCAGAACCCTTGAAAGTCGGAGATCGAGTTTTAAAGAAAAATAACCAGAGAAGCAGCAAACTAGACCCCATCTGGGAAGTCACGCCGTATGAAATTGTTCATCTACCGTCGACTGAGACTGTCGTGTATGGGATAAGGAAAGAGGGAGAAGGAACCAGCAATGTAAAGATGATCCATCGTAACAACCTGAAACTCTATAAAGCTCGTAGGGAACAAGACTTTCCGGAAATGCATCCTCCAGAAACCAAGAATCATAGTCCAAGCTTCGAAGACTTTATGCGGGACCCAATGGACTTGTTACTATTCATGAATAGTGCTATTCCACATGGCGGAATAAACAGAGCAACGTCAAACCGCACAAGTGACAAGATGGCCACAGATATAAGCCAACCGTGTGGTCCTGGCTTGTCTCCTGAACAAGCTGATCCTGAGCAAAGACTGGAAAGGCCCGTCAGGAGTACAAGGGGTATGAAACCTCTCCGGTTTAGAGACTGAGCCAAACCTATTTAAAGAAAAAGATAGTTAAGGGTAGAAATGTAAATTCTCCTGATTTAAAAACATGTAATGTTTTGCAATGGTTAAAGTATATATGTAGTGATATTTTGTTGTTTGTAATGTAAGGAGGAAAATGCATGAGGACATGCAAGATTCCACCCCGGAAAATTGTGATAATCTCATATGTGGCCTATGATGCCATACTGAATATTCCTAATATAAGATATAGGTTGTTATTTACAATGCCATCCCCATAGGGGATATTAAAGACATATATATATATATAGATGCCTCCACAGAAGGCAACAAAGACTTGCAGGAAAAGCAAAATGTTTATTAACTGACTTTATTATACTGAGCTGCCCCACCGGAGAGATTAGACTGGGCTGCTCAAAGTACCATAACCACAGGGCGAATTCCTGTGCCCCGTGCTAGGGAAAAGGGACTTTTGGCAGTTAACAGGAATTAATAAAGATTTTATGCTCGAGGGGAGAGCTGGCAGGAAAGGGTGCGGGTGCCGCTGATATAAGAAGGGGAGCCGTTGATGTGGCGCAGTTCGGAGGCAGCAAAAAGGACAAGCAGAGCTACGCAGCAGGTTATAGCAAGCGGAGAGCGGTACTGGGAGAGAGATAGACTTACCAGGGAGACGCGGGAGACGACAGCGGGACCCGGCTTCATCCAGGTGGTGAGCGGGATCATCCATCAGCAACTCCGGCAGCAAGTCTGTAGACGCCGGAGGGGAGAGGAGTCGCGTCGTGTAAGAGGCGGCGTCAGCAAAGAGGCGGTCCTGGAGGCGGAGTTCGGCCAGGCTTGGAGGCTGAAAGGACGGAGAGAGGGGGAGTGGTGAGTGACATCAGCCCCGCACAGTTACCTGAGCCACCCCCACTAAATGAAATTAAGCTAGGGAGACACGGGCAGCTGCAAAGCCCCCTGCACCTATTAATAAGGCCCAGCTTCCCATAGCAGTATATTTCTCCGCCCCTATAAATCACACTGACAGTTGATAACGGATTCCCCGCTGTGCTGCGCAGCCTTACACCGCATAACTGCATAGTACCACCATATATACAGTATAACCCACAGCCGGAGCTTGAACATAGGATCATCTTAGCTGAGAAGCATAGAGATGTACATGGTAGTGAAAGTCATGTAATAGAGACCTTCCACTGCTTCATCAGTGTCAGAGAGAACTTAGGAGTGAGAAGCAATTCCTCCCAGCCCATAGGCTGCTCTTAGGATAAAAATAAAGCCATCTGCCCCTGGAGATAGAAAGGCGATCCATTGGAATAATCCAATAGAAGAAAGGGACAGCTACAAGCCAGAGGTCGTAAAAAGGGATAGGCAGACTACTGTACCCGCTTGATCCAGTAATAGACATAAAGAGTTATTGAGCTAAACCCGACTTACTAAAAGTCAGGGGACGCTTAAAGAGAATATCCACACCTGCAGTCAGCACACAGGGCTAAACCCGATGGGGAAAGCATCAGGGGACGCCCTCTACTGGTCAGCGTGAAATAGATAGAACTGCAGGAAATATACAAGAGCAGGCAAGACTTCTAACGATCAATTAGTAAGCCAGCTACTTAAGGGTTAAACCCGGCTAAAGGCCAGGGGAAGCCCAGGATTACTAACTCCACTTCAGCCAGACAGTGAGTCAGTACCGGCAGGATTGAAGTAACAGATACAGATATAGGCGCAATCCTAACCCTGTGTCGGCCAGGAAAACAGTGCGACATTCATTATAGTAAAGACTCCCATTAGGATCCCTTATACCCAGTGAACTTCACTAAACCATTACGGGACAGTTAGGATTTTGGGACTGTTGGGAAAGGCTTTGATGTACGAAAGGGTATTTGGTGTCTATTGTTATTATTACCTGTTAGCCTACCGAGTTGTCATGTGCAGAGGGAGAGTCTTACTTATGCACCGCTTCTGTTGTATCTAGAATAGAATAGGATATATCTTAACGTTAGTCACAGTATTGATTTACATTATTGCGCAATAATAATAATAGTAGGGTTCATACCCGAATTTGGTTATGCCTGCATAACAATCGATTGATAACTTGTATTGACCTGTTTACAGATTCTAGCATATAAGGTAGGATTAGTTGTATATGCACTCGTAGCCAGAAGAAACATGCGAGCAGAGGAAACCCGTGAAGGAGCGACCCTCACTGTTCCAGTTTAATAAAACCTGTAATTCCTGTTGCTAGTGGTGATGTAACTGTTGATTGCATATTCCCACCTTATATGATTCCTCTGTTTGTACTTAATAAACTTGTTGAATATATAAAAGAAAGAAAAGCGGAATCCTGAATACTTACCTAAACACCTGTAAGGAAAGAGAGCAAGATACTCACCTGTGGAAGGTTTCACAGTATGTATAAGGGCAGCAGAGCGGCAGTGTGTGTAGTATGTATGAATGAGACCGTCAGTGTGTGCAGCATGTATGAGGGCAGCAGTGTGTGCAGCATGTATGAGGGCAGCAGTGTGTGCAGCATGTATGAGGCCGGCAGTGTGTAGTAAGAATGAAGGCAGCAGTGTGTGCAGCATGTATGAGGGCGGCAGTGTGTGCAGCATGTATGAGGGCAGCAGTGTGTGCAGCATGTATGAGGGCAGCAGTGTGTGCAGCATGTATGAGGGCGGCAGTATGTGCAGCATGTATGAGGGCGGCAGTATGTGCAGCATGTATGAGGGCGGCAGTATGTGCAGCATGTATGAGGGCGGCAGTGTGTGCAGCTTGTATGAGGGCAGCAGTGTGTGCAGCATGTATGAGGGCAGCAGTGTGTGCAGCATGTATGAGGGCAGCAGTGTGTGCAGCATGTATGAGGGCAGCAGTGTCTGCAGCATGTATGAGGGCAGCAGTGTGTGCAGCATGTATGAGGGCAGCAGTATGTATGAGGGCAGCAGTATGTGCAGCATGTATGAGGGTGGCAGTGTGTAGTAAGTATGAGGGCGGCAGTGTGTGCAGCATGTATGAGGGCGGCAGTGTGTGCAGCATGTATGAGGGCGGCAGTGTGTGCAGCATGTATGAGGGCGGCAGTGTGTGCAGCATGTATGAGGGCGACAGTGTGTGCAGCCTGTATGAGGGCGGCAGTGTGTGCAGCATGTATGAGGGCGGCAGTATGTATGAGGGCAGCAGTGTGTGCAGCATGTATGAGGGCGGCAGTGTGTAGTAAGTATGAGGGCAGCAGTGTGTGCAGCATGTATGAGGGCGGCAGTGTGTAGTAAGTATGAGGGCAGCAGTGTGTGCAGCATGTATGAGGGTGGCAGTGTGTGCAGCATGTATGAGGGCGGCAGTGTGTGCAGCATGTATGAGGGCGGCAGTGTGTGCGGCATGTATGAGGGTGGCAGTGTGTGCAGCATGTATGAGGGTGGCAGTGTGTGCAGCATGTATGAGGGTGGCAGTGTGTGCAGCATGTATGAGGGCGGCAGTGTGTGCAGCATGTATTAGGGCGGAAGTGTTTTGCAGCATGTATGAGGCCGGCAGTGTGTGTAGTATGTATGAGGCCGGCAGTGTGTAGTAAGTATGAGGGCAGCAGTGTGTGCAGCATGTATGAGGGCAGCAGTGTGTGCAGCATGTATGAGGGCAGCAGAGCGGCAGCGTGTGTAGTATGTATGAATGAGAGCGGTAGTGTGTGTAGTATGAATGAGGGCGGCAGTGTGTGTAGTATGTGTGAATGAGGGCGGCAGTGTGTGTAGTATGAATGGGAGTGTGTGTAGTATGTATGAATGAGGGCGGCCGTGTGTGTAGTATGTATGAATGAGGGCGGCATTGTGTGTAGTATGTATGAATGAGGGCGGCAGTGTGTGTAATATGTATGTATGAAAGCGGCAGTGTGTAATATGTATGTATGAGAGCGGTAGTGTGTGCAGTATGTATGTATGAGAGCGGTAGTGTGTGTAATATGTATGTATGAGAGCGGTAGTGTGTGCAGTATGTATGTATGAGAGCGGTAGTGTGTGTAATATGTATGTATGAGAGCGGTAGTGTGTGTAGTATGTATGTATGAGAGCGGTAGTGTGTGTGTGTGTAATATGTATGTATGAGAGCGCTAGTGTGTGTAATATGTATGAATGAGAGCATCAGTCTATGGCAGTGGTCAGGGAACTCTGTGCTCATTACCCCACGCAGTGCATGTTTTGCAGGTATCTTCACAGAATCACAAGTGAAATAATTAACTCCACCTGCGGACCTTATAAAATGTGCCTGTGAGTAATTCGTACACCTGTGCACCTGCTGGGTTACCAGCAAAACATGCACTGTGTGGGGTAATGAGGACCGAGTTCCCTGACCACTGGTCTATGTATTATTTATGAATGAGAGCAGCAGTGTATATAGTATGTATGAATGGGAGTGGCAGTATGTGCAGCAGTGTATGAATGAGAGCATAATGTACAGCTGTGTCTTTATACAGTGTTGCTGGAGCCAAGTGCGCATGCACCGATTGCTATTGAGTGTATGGGGGGCCCCTGAAAAATTTTGCTACAGAGCCCACATAGCTCTAGTTATGTCCCCGGGGAGAGGGAATGTAAAATGGAGGTAGATTCTACCTCTATTTTTAATTCGATTTAATTAGATTGCCCTGCATCAGATGAAAACATTCCAAATTGCACTAGGCCCAGTGCATGCCTTACCTACCCTTGGTCTCCTCTATTTTAACACCACACCGTTTCGATTTTCCAGGGAGTCATGCTGCATCCAGACTGATGTTTATGGGCAGGGTGTGGAGAGAAAGTGGTGAGTAACAGCACCACTGTATGCTAACTAGCTGGACACTGGCAGGGATATTACACTCTATATGAGACCACCACAGGAGCAGATAAGCACATCATAGTGACATATAAACATGTCTTCCTCTCTCTCCCCATGTAACTCTCTTTCTCTGACCCTGGTAATCCTGGTGCCTCGAAACCCCGCACAGCCAAGAAGCCTTGCCGTGCACAGAAGTTTACAATGGCCCGGCAGCCGTCCTTTCCAGTGGTGGCATCCGGCTGCAAACCGGCGGCCGGACCATGACCGTCCCGTGGGAATGGACACCATGCTGTCCATTATTAACTACTGTGTACGGCATGGCTTTTGGCTGTGCAGGGTTTTGCTGCCTGTCGCCACCCGGAGCATGTGAAACAGCCTTTGGTCTCTCTCTCTGTCTCTCTCTGTCTCTCTCTGGGGGTTATTCTAGTCCATTCTTTCTGATAAAATCCTTCTTAGATGGACAAAACCATGTGCACTGCGGGTGGGGCAGATGTAACTTGTGCAGAAAGAATTAGATTTGGGTGGGGTTTTTCTTCAAAGTGAGATCTATATTGCAGTGTAAAAATAAAGCAGTCAGTATTTTCCCTGCACAGAAACAAAATAACTCACCCAAATCTAATTCTCTCTGCACATGTTACATCTGCCCCCCTGCAGTGCACATGGTTTTGTCCATCTAAGAAGGATTTTGTCAGAAAGAATGAACTAGAATAAATCCCTCTGTCTCTCTCTGTCTCTGTCTCTCTCTGTCTCTGTCTCTGTCTCTCTCTTCTTGCAAGGCCAGTGCAACTTTCTCAGCAGAGTATGCAAAACTGGCTGCCGCCGGGCTGGAAATGCTCTCCCCACACTGCTACTCTGCAGCCATCCATTGTTGCTTTCAGCTTCGATTGCAGCTCTCCCGTGTGTACGCTGTCCACCCTCAGTGCCCCCCGTGTGTACGCTGTCCCCCTCAATGCCCCCCGTGTGTACGCTGTCTCCCCTCAGTGCCCCCCGTGTGTATGCTGTCTCCCCTCAGTGCCCCCCGTGTGTATGCTGTCTCCCCTCAGTGCCCCCCGTGTGTACGCTGTCTCCCCTCATTGCCCACCGTGTGTACGCTGTCCCCCTTCAGTGCCCACCGTGTGTACGTTGTCCACCCTCAGTGCCCACCGTGTGTACGCAGTGCCTCATTGCCTCCCGTGTGTACACGCGGGGGGCACTGGGGAGGGGACAGCGTACACGCGGGGGGCACTGGGGAGGGGACAGCGTACACGCGGGGGGCACTAGGGAGGGGACAGCGTACACGCGGGGGGCACTGGGGAGGGGACAGCGTACACGCGGGGGGACAGCGTACACGCGGGGGGGACAGCGTACACGCAGGGGGGACAGCGTACACGCGGGGGGGACAGCGTACACGTGGGGGGGACAGCGTACACGCGGGGGGGACAGCGTACACGCGGGGGGCACTGGTGGGGGACAGCGTACACGCGGGGGGGCACTGGTGGGGGACAGCGTACACGCGGGGGGGCACTGGTGGGGGACAGCGTACACGCGGGGGGGCACTGGTGGGGGACAGCGTACACGCGGGGGACACTGGTGGGGGACAGCGTACATATGGGGGGGCACTGGGGGGGCAGGGTACACATGGGGCACTGGAGGGGGGGCAGGGTACACACGGGGATAGTGGGGTGGGGGACAGGGTGCACACGGGGAAAGTGGGGTGGGGGACAGGGTACACACGGGGATAGTGGGGTGGGGGACAGGGTACACACAGGGACAGAGGGGGGACGGATTTACCTGGGTGCAGCTGCAGTACAGGGGGGACAGAGTACACACGGGGGGCACCATACAAACGGCGGGCACTGGGGGGGACAGCGTACACATGGCGGGCACTGAGAGGGAAGGCAGGGTACAAACAGCGACAGTGACGGGGGAAAGGGTATGCACAGGGATAGTGGTGTGGGGGACAGTTGGGGGGACATGGTGCACACAGGAACAGTGGGGGGATGGATTTATCTGGGTGCAGCTGCTCCTCTATCTACCGGGTGGTGGAGGCAACTCAACGCCGGGGCTTCACCAGACTGTTAGGGCTGCAGGCTGTGGAAGCGGCTGAACCTGGTCCACAGTGTACACACAGGGGGGGGGGCACAGCGTACACACGGGGGTGGGCACTGGGGAGGGGACAGCGTACACGCGGGGGGCACTGAGGAGGGGACAGCGTACACGCGGGGGGCACTGGGGAGGGGACAGCGTACACGCGGGGGGGACAGCGTACACGCGGGGGGGACAGCGTACACGCGGGGGGGACAGCGTACTCGCGGGGGGGACAGCGTACACGCGGGGGGGACAGCGTACACGCGGGGGGGACAGCGTACACGCGGGGGGGCACTGGTGGGGGACAGCGTACACGCGGGGGGCACTGGTGGGGGACAGCGTACACGCGGGGGGGCACTGGTGGGGGACAGCGTACACGCGGGGGGCACTGGTGGGGGACAGCGTACACGCGGGGGGGCACTGGTGGGGGACAGCGTACACGCGGGGGACACTGGTGGGGGACAGCGTACATATGGGGGGGCACTGGGGGGGCAGGGTACACATGGGGCACTGGAGGGGGGGCAGGGTACACACGGGGATAGTGGGGTGGGGGACAGGGTGCACACGGGGAAAGTGGGGTGGAGGACAGGGTACACACGGGGATAGTGGGGTGGGGGACAGGGTACACACAGGGACAGAGGGGGGACGGATTTACCTGGGTGCAGCTGCAGTACAGGGGGGACAGACGGGGGGGCACAGCGTACACACGGGGGGGGGGCACAGCGTACACACGCGTGTACGCTGTCCCCTCCCCAGTGCCCCCCGCGTGTACGCTGTCCCCTCCCCAGTGCCCACCCCCGTGTGTACGCTGTGCCCCCCCCCTGTGTGTACACTGTGGACCAGGTTCAGCCGCTTCCACAGCCTGCAGCCCTAACAGTCTGGTGAAGCCCCGGCGTTGAGTTGCCTCCGCCACCCGGTAGATAGAGGAGCAGCTGCACCCAGATAAATCCATCCCCCCACTGTCCCTGTTTGCACCATGTCCCCCCAACTGTCCCCCACACCACTATCCCTGTGCATACCCTTTCCCCCGTCACTGTCGCTGTATGTACCCTGCCTTCCCTCTCAGTGCCCGCCATGTGTACGCTGTCCCCCCCAGTGCCCGCCGTTTGTATGGTGCCCCCCGTGTGTACTCTGTCCCCCCTGTACTGCAGCTGCACCCAGGTAAATCCGTCCCCCCTCTGTCCCTGTGTGTACCCTGTCCCCCACCCCACTATCCCCGTGTGTACCCTGTCCCCCACCCCACTTTCCCCGTGTGCACCCTGTCCCCCACCCCACTATCCCCGTGTGTACCCTGCCCCCCCTCCAGTGCCCCATGTGTACCCTGCCCCCCCAGTGCCCCCCCATATGTACGCTGTCCCCCACCAGTGTCCCCCGCGTGTACGCTGTCCCCCACCAGTGCCCCCCCGCGTGTACGCTGTCCCCCTCCAGTGACCCCCGGTTGTACGCTGTCCCCCACCAGTGCCCCCCCGCGTGTACGCTGTCCCCCACCAGTGCCCCCCGCGTGTACGCTGTCCCCCACCAGTGCCCCCCCGCGTGTACGCTGTCCCCCCCGCGTGTACGCTGTCCCCCCCGCGTGTACGCTGTCCCCCCCGCGTGTACGCTGTCCCCCCCGCGTGTACGCTGTCCCCCTCGCGTGTACGCTGTCCCCCTCGCGTGTACGCTGTCCCCCCCGCGTGTACGCTGTCCCCCCCGCGTGTACGCTGTCCCCTCCCCAGTGCCCCCCGCGTGTACGCTGTCCCCTCCCCAGTGCCCCCCGCGTGTACGCTGTCCCCTCCCCAGTGCCCCCCGCGTGTACGCTGTCCCCTCCCCAGTGCCCCCCTGTGTGTACACTGTGGACCAGGTTCAGCCGCTTCCACAGCCTGCAGCCCTAACAGTCTGGTGAAGCCCCGGCGTTGAGTTGCCTCCGCCACCCGGTAGATAGAGGAGCAGCTGCACCCAGATAAATCCATCCCCCCACTGTCCCTGTGTGCACCATGTCCCCCCAACTGTCCCCCACACCACTATCCCTGTGCATACCCTTTCCCCCGTCACTGTCGCTGTATGTACCCTGCCTTCCCTCTCAGTGCCCGCCATGTGTACGCTGTCCCCCCCAGTGCCCGCCGTTTGTATGGTGCCCCCCGTGTGTACTCTGTCCCCCCTGTACTGCAGCTGCACCCAGGTAAATCCGTCCCCCCTCTGTCCCTGTGTGTACCCTGTCCCCCACCCCACTATCCCCGTGTGTACCCTGTCCCCCACCCCACTTTCCCCGTGTGCACCCTGTCCCCCACCCCACTATCCCCGTGTGTACCCTGCCCCCCCTCCAGTGCCCCATGTGTACCCTGCCCCCCCAGTGCCCCCCCATATGTACGCTGTCCCCCACCAGTGTCCCCCGCGTGTACGCTGTCCCCCACCAGTGCCCCCCCGCGTGTACGCTGTCCCCCACCAGTGCCCCCCGCGTGTACGCTGTCCCCCACCAGTGCCCCCCCGCGTGTACGCTGTCCCCCACCAGTGCCCCCCGCGTGTACGCTGTCCCCCACCAGTGCCCCCCCGCGTGTACGCTGTCCCCCCCGCGTGTACGCTGTCCCCCCCGCGTGTACGCTGTCCCCCCCGCGTGTACGCTGTCCCCCCCGCGTGTACGCTGTCCCCTCCCCAGTGCCCCCCGCGTGTACGCTGTCCCCTCCCCAGTGCCCCCCGCTTGTACGCTGTCCCCTCCCCAGTGCCCCCCGCGTGTACGCTGTCCCCTCCCCAGTGCCCCCCGCGTGTACACTGTCCCCTTCCCAGTGCCCCCCGCGTGTACGCTGTCCCCTTCCCAGTGTCCCCCGCGTGTACGCTGTCTCATTGCCAGGGGTGTGTTATCATTAAACATTTAAAAAATCTAATTTTATTCTTACACTGAAATTTAAAATTTAAAAAAAATAAATAAATAAATTGAAAAAAGCTATGAAATTACATTAACAAAAAACCTTACGGTTTCACATGTCCTATTAAGGCTTCTTACACATGATCTGGCATTTCTGAAACCTGTTGTAACTCTTTCACTCAAACGCCAAAAAGCAATGAAATTACGATCATTAAGGCTGACGCCTTAATGGACGTGTTCCTTGCGCAATACAGATATGGTACGCCATCACAGCCTGTGGGTAAGTGCAGATTCAGCACTCTCACAGAGTGAGATTGCTGTCACTCACACAATGGTGGAGCTGCTAATTCACAGATTTGTGTGCTCATTGGAATACACACATGCAGTCTATGCAACTGAAGGTCTGAGCAGTTATGTGGCGCGCTCATCCTAATAAGTACCTGCAATCATCTAAAACGGTCTATACCTCTGAGTTACTATAGTGTTCATTCTAGCACCCGCCATCTTTGAAAACCCATGCAGTTCCTCCTCCCTGCCTGGGGTGTAGCTGTCTGTTGTCGTGCTTCTAGCACAGTGTGGTCTGTGTATCAGCACTGCAAACCAGACCTGTGCTAGAAGCACTACAGCAGACAGCAACACCCCAGACAGGGTAGAGGAACTGCATGGGTTTTCAAAGATGACGGGTGCTAGAATAAACACTATTACTAGAACTATCCCACTGAGGGTCCAACATATTTCACACTCACTATATCCATTTCATTTAGTATTCACATACAGTTACCAGAAATATCTTTCATAATTGCAAAAACTATAATACTCCCAACTACTATGCATCTACACTTTCTTCTCCTATACGCCGTCATGCTGTTCTGTCTTCCCCGATACCTACTGCTGTGTGTATTCCCTCATCTGCACCAATGTGTCTTTCCCCATCTGCGCTGCCCGGTCTTTCCACACAGATGCCACCATTTCCTTCTACCTGTGCCACTGGCTTCCCCTCTATTAGTGATACTCTGTCTCCCCCTCCCTCCATGCTGCTCTGCCCGCCTCATCCATGACAGTTTCCTTCCATCTGTACTGCTGTCTCCCCTCTCCATCTGTGCTGCTCTGTTTTCCCTTTATCCACTTTGCTTCGAACCCAATCGCATCACTCTGTCTTACCTTCCCCAATCTGTGCCACTGTTTTCCACCAATCTGCTTCGTTAGTCCCCCATCAGTGCTGCTTAGCCTTCCCACTATCTATGCATTTCTATTCCTCGCCATGCGCACCACACTGCCTCCTCCCCCAATCAACACCACTTTTACCCCATCCTCTCGGCTCTGTTTACTGCTCAGACCTTCAGTTGCATAGACTGCATGTGTGTATTCCAATGAGCACACAAATCTGTGAATTAGCAGCTCCACCATTGTGTGAGTGACAGCAATCTCACTCTGTGAGAGTGCTGAATCTGCACTTACCCACAGGCTGTGATGGCGTACCATATCTGTATTGCGCAAGGAACACGTCCATTAAGGCGTCAGCCTTAATGATCGTAATTTCATTGCTTTTTGGCGTTTGAGTGAAAGAGTTACAACAGGTTTCAGAAATGCCAGATCATGTGTAAGAAGCCTTAATAGGACATGTGAAACCGTAAGGTTTTTTGTCAATGTAATATATATATATATATACTGTATATATATATATATATATATATATATATATATATATATATATATATATATATATATATATATATATATATACAGTTCCGAGTTGCAGGCACTCTCTCTTTACAGAATTCTCATGCCGGGGTGCCCTGTCAGGGGTGCACCATATAATATATCCACATGGGACCGGCACTCGGCGGACTTGGAATCAAAGGCAAATACCCATACTTGCTTTGCAACGTTTCGAACTTTAATTCAGTTCTTCCTCAGGCAGCGAAACGTTGCAAAGCAAGTATGGGTATTTGCCTTTGATTCCAAGTCCGCCGAGTGCCGGTCCCATGTGGATATATTATATATATATATATATATATATATATAATGCTTCAAAAACAGACTCAAGACTTTCCTATTTACTCAAGCGTTTCCTTCAGTCCCTTAAGTATTGTTTATGAAAAGCTTTTCTGTACTTCATTGTTTCTGTATTGTGTTACATTCATTCTATCTGTTAAGCGCCTTGAGTCCTATTGGAGAAAGAGTGCTATATAAATAAAATTATTATTATTATTATTATATATATATACACTTTCCATTAACCCATTGGGTGCCAACATCTCTGCAAGAGATGTGCAAAATATCCGCTAAAAAGGCCAGCATCGCTCACATTTGTTATAGAAATTCAAATAAAAAATGTTGTGTTAAAAAAAAAGCAATTTCCTATGGTCATTATGATGAATCTTGCCAATTTTCACACCTATTTTACCAAATTCACTTGGTACTCAATGGGTTAGTTATCCTCTCCACCAGTGGTGTAACAATAGCCCTATACAGGACGGAGCGGACAGAGAAGCCGGGACCACAGACAAATCTTCTGCGGGTCCTGGGCTCTGACCACAGGTGAGCTCACGGCAGTGGCAGCGGCACGGGGGGGGGGGGGGGGGGAGACTGCGGGGGCGCTGCCGAAATTTTAACGGGGGCGCAAATTTTTTAGTAACGCCACTGCTCTCCACACAACATCATTTTGAGTGGCGTGGGGTGACATGCATTATAGGTACATTTGTGAGGCCCAGTATTGTTAATTAGTCCAATCCCACAGGATGAGGATGTTGACCTTTATCTGTGTTGATAGAAAGTCACCACTGTGGGTGACCTTATATTAAAATGCTAAATTATGTCTGAATTTGCTTAAATATGCTTATTTTTGCCGTAAAAATGTGCTGTTCTGCATATGTGCCTACTTTATTGGTAGTATTTTCAGGGGGGGGTGGAGCTTACTGGCATTATACCCCTCTTCCATTACAGTAAATGTCGTGATTCAGAGCACTTTGGGGACAGGTGGTACTAAATAACGCAATTTGCATAATGTTAGCCCCACCCCCTTCCCGTAGAGCCACAAATGCCGGTATTTGACCGGCAAAGGGAGGGGGGTCCACTAAATGCGGAAGACTTGCCCACCCTTCTGGGGGGCCGGTAGGGGGACCTGATTTTTGGGACCCTTCCGGTCATTCCAGGAGGGTAGGTAAGCATGCTGCTTTGTTCCCTATCCACCCAAAATCACAGGAACTTCAGGTAATGTACTCTATACAGCCTTACAGGGTCTGATGTGAGGTTTGGTATTCAGTTAACATACAGTATAAAGGAACTGGCACACTGTAGTGTCCAAAGCATTAGCAAGGCTGCAAGGATATAGAACTCAAGCAGGGGCTGGCTGGCAACTTTTAGCCTAGGGGGCAAGTCCAGAGCATTGGCCCACATGCTGCTCCCCCGGCATAATAACAGGACACCACAGACTGCTCCCCTTGCATAAGAACAGGACACCACAGGCTGCTCCCCCTGCATAATAACAGGAGGACAACATAGGCTGCTCCCCTATATAAAAAGAAAAGGACACCACAGGCTGTGCCCCCTGGAAACTACCACAGGCTGCTTCCCATTCATAATAACAAGAGGACACTACAAGCTGCTCCCCCTGCATATTAGCAGGAGGACACCTCAGGCTGTAAAAGGCAGAATATTATATATATGTTAATTCAGCTAATGAGTGTCACCTGTTATGCGGTGTGGCTGCGTCTCCAGGTTTTGCCGGTCTCCGGGTCTGTGCTGCTGCAGCTCCCGCCTCTCTACCCTTTCCTCGTCCTCTGCCTGCCAGCTCTTCCCTAATCCCCAGTCGTTGTCATCTGCACTGTGGACATGTCCTCAGTGCAGGGGGCCGGCGGCCATTTTACTGTAGCCACGGCCATGTTCTGGAAGCCACAGCCAGCGCAGTTGAGAGGAGGAGGGCTGTATTAGGTGAACAATGTGCTGAATCCAGTGCGGCCCACAACAGTAACTGGTAAAGCACATGGCTCCCTGCCCCCCGGCCCAGCCCACCCCTGATTTAAGATATGGAAGCTGGCACAACAACGTATTAATGAAGCAGCAAAATGGTGTTTTTTTACATAAAAATAAAAACCGATGATGCCCTTTCCCAAGTCACCAGAGGAATTTAATTAATTATATTAAAGGGCCTCAAATATGTCCCGACATGAAGGGGCAATGACATGATAGGGGCCACTGATTTTTTGTTTAGAGGCATCCTAAACCCTAAATTCGCCCCTGGGTGCAGATGCTGGCCAGAGAGGGGCAGCTGTTCTCTAGAATATAGAGCACCCTTGTGCTGAGATCATAAGAATGCATACTTACCTACCCTCCTGGAATGGCCCGGAATGGCCCAAAAATTGTGTCTTCTTTCCGCCCCCCCGGAAGGGTGGGCAAGCCTTCTGCATTCATCGGGGCCCTCACATCAGCCCCCACAAATCGCATCATTTAGTGCCACCCGCTCCCCACGGCATCACGGCATTTATAGAAAAGGAGATGGGGCTTAATGATGGCAAGCCCCGCCCCCATTCCCTGAAAAAGCTGCAGAGTCTCTTCTCCTTGCTTCTCCCAGAGAGGAGACACTTCAAGTTGACAAGTATGCGGGAATGACTGATAATAGCGGTGAGTGAGTTGCATGAATTCCACCATCGTAATGTTCATTGTACTGGCATTATTATTTTTTAAATGGATCTAAACTGCAACTCGGCAGCAGTTTGCAGTCATACCAGCAGTCCAATACTGGTCCCTGGTTGTCCAGACTGCTGACCACGAGATTGCTGGTGCCCAGAGGCAAATGCTGTCATTGCCTCCAGCAGTTATTCCACTGTCATCAATTATGCATAAAATAAACAGAGTGGAATAAAAATAGAAAATGCAGCATAACTAGTGGTGGCTCCAGGGGTGGGGGCTGCAGCACGGTTCAAATTTCAAATAGGTGGAAAAACCAACTGCCACTGAGTCAGTTAGGAGTGGCAGTTGGTGTTGCTCCTCTATTTGAATTTTGAACTGTGCTGCCTCCCCCCACCCCTTCAGCTCTGGAGCCTCCCCTGAGAGTAACAGACACCAGGAATTGTAAATAGTGACTTATCTGTGGGTAATTACCTGGCCGAGATGCTTTCCCACTATAAGTAAGGCACTCCATTTTGTCACCGGTACAATTCTGGGGTTTTGTTTCACAGTGAAGGCTATCCGGAGCAAAACAGGAGTTGCACTGATATCCATTCTCTGTTATATTCTTCCAGGGCACTAATCATTGGAGGACAAACATTTATTACACATTATTATGAATATGAAAAGATTATCAAGGTAATGTGTCTCCTAACAGAAATTAAAATAATAACATAAAAATTGACATTTTGGAGCCTCTCTGAATCTTGTTGCTCAAATCAAGTTGAAAACTAAAGGCAATGATATAAAAGATAAGGAATACGTAAAAATCATTTGTGAACAAAAAATATATAAGTGTAGTCCTTGGGGCATATGTAATAGGGTCAGAGATCGCAGGATATCGGACAATCTCGGACAGTTTTTTAAAGTGGCAGTCATTTGCAAGGCAAAACCTTGCTTTGTACAGTAAATGATTGCCCCTTTAAAAATGCATTCAGTGGTGGAGAATGGTAGGGCATGTAATTTCTTGCTGATACCAGGGCCGCAACTATAGTGTTCCCTAGTTTGCCGGCGCACACAGCGATGCAGGGTAGGGGGTGTGGTTGGCACTTGTCAATTACCTGTTACTTTCACTCCTGATCGCCCGTGTCTCCTACCCATTCCAATACTCATACCTACAGATGTAGCTCCTCTCTTTCACTGTCGAGCACCGGCGATAGGGACTGGGACGCGCGTGAGTCTCATGCGCATGCACGTCCCAGCATCACAGCTGCTGGGCAGCGTCTCCCTGCCGGTCTCCGCTTCAGGGAGACGCTGCCCAGTTTGGGGGGGGGGGTCATCGGTGACGGCAGGGGAGGAGGCGGGGACCCCCGGCAGGCTCCGTTGCCATGGGGCGCGCAAGCATCTCGTGCGCGCGCGCCCCCCTGGCATTAGCCAGCCACTGGCAGGGGCTGGCAATGGAATCGCCAGCCCCTGCAAAGATGAAGAGAGCTACATCTGTATACGACATTCATTGACTTAATTTGAGAGCTCTTCAATCACGCTGTTTTTTATTACATTTTAAGATGCTGACATATGCAGGATTCAAACTCATCGCCTATGACATTGCATACTGAAATTAATGAATGTGGTATAAAAAGGATTTGTGTCCAAATCAGTTTTTCTTGCAATGTTCTATAAAAGTGCGCCAAATGTCCGTACTGGAAAAATTACGCACATTTTTGGCAAAATGGAGGCTCACTCATTCCAGATATCTCATTTTGCATGGCATATTCATGTTCTATGTATGTACACATCTGTATGTCCACTTCAGTGCAAAATCAAGATCGAAAAGGAAGGCTAGGCTTAATTTTAACAGACAATAGTAACATACTGTAGGTAGGAGTTACACCACCTGAATCGGTGGATTGCAGAATAGAGAGTTGAACACCAAAAATTGTTTATATGTGGGTGTTTTTGGTTGTCTGAACTTCAGTGCCACCACCATTTAAAAACTAAATTTAAAAAGTATCATACAGTATGTCAATAAAAAATATAAAGAAATATAAATTAAATCCTGGATTCGGAAAAACTTGACTGTCGGAAACCCGGACCGTTTTGGCACTGTATAGTGGAGTGGAGTCAGAAAGACAAAACCATGAAGCCACACCCCCACAAGCCCTCCTTGCTGCTGGCTACACCCCCTTTGCGCCTACCATGCTGCCGGAGGAGGAGACAGCAAAGTAGTAAAGTATGTTTATAGATGGAGGTGTAATCTATTTGACTCACTTTCGATTATACCACAATTGCAGCTGTCTCCAGAGCAGCACTCAGTGTAAAGATCTATCCACAATCCAAAGGAATCATCAAAACCATAGTAATTGCCGCAAGTAATATTATCCTTCAAACATCCTTTCTTCACTGTCGTTATCTGGTCACCATCTGGCGAAAAACAAAGACAAAGTCCTGTAGATCAGCTGACTGTGACGTTATTAAGCCCCGCCCCAATTACGGGAAATAGTCTAAATCACTGATCTCCATGGAGGGGGCGGGGCTAAAATGACACAAGTGTGTAATTTTAGCTCTGTCCCCTCCTCTGAGACCCGCGGATTGCGGCATTTAAATGCCGCGATCGGGGGGCGCAGTGGGGGTCCCCCTGATTCCCGGAGGGTTGCCCACCCTTCCGGGGGGCCGGGAGGGGGACCCGATTTTCGGGAGACTCCCGGTAATTCCGGGAGGGTCGGCAACCCTGTTGTATTACCAGCGTCACTCATTTGCTGGTAATACAACGGTACACTTTGGCGGTGTCCATGTCGACTATGTCATCATCCGGAATGGAAAACTGTGAAAAACTCATGTCAACATTTTGACTGTCGACCTAGCCATTGTTGACATAATGCTTGTGTTGACCTTCCTATCCTATTGACCTTAGCCATGTTAACCTATTTTATGTGTCGACCTTCTGTGGTCGACACATACTACCAATGCATGTCGACCCATACCACTTTATGGACACAAATCTTAGTGGTTTTCTGTACTTACACATGATGTTGTGTTCAATGACTTTTGCACAAGTGACTTCTCCATTTTTGCATTCACAAAGGTCCCCTGTACAGTCCGGGCCAAATGCCTTACATGTGTAACAGCTCAGAGCTGCCCCTAAGGAAAAGTGACCAGAAGGTATTATTTCTATTACAATCATTTACAGTATATCACTGAGAAAGAGAATCAGGGCCAGATGTACTAAGCCATGACACGTGATAAAATGGAGAGTGATAAACCACCAACCAAGCAGCTCCTACCTGTCATTTTTCAAACACCGCCTGTGACATGGAAGGTAGTAGCTGATTGGCTGGTGGTTTATCACTCTCCATTTTATCACTTTTCATGGCTTAGTACATCTGGCCCCCTGTCCAACCAGCCAGATCTGACAATGAATCTGTAGATGTACAGTATGGCCAGCTTAACTGTAACTGCACTGCACCATGTGCTGTATAAAATGTCATGCACCGCAAGTTACAGTATACAGAGTTTGGGGGGATAAATATGCAAATTGTGCCATTTTAGCCCCCGCCCCCTCCTCGAAGACCTGCAAATTGCAGGATTAGCCATTCTAGGGGTGGGGCTTGATGACATCTACATAAGGTACCGCCCCCCTAGAAGTGCTACTCCCGGAGAGGAGACTTTAAAAGCAGGCAAGTATGAGTTACACTCTCACCCGGCACCGGCGGCTTTGCGAAGGGCAGCTCTTATTGCAAGATCTGTCCTTTGCAATACGAATCACATACAGTACGTTATTACATATGCAATTAGTATCAATGCAATGTGTGGCAGGATGTACAGCAATTGCTTAGTACATTCCGCTCTAAATGTTATAATGACAAACATAATGAATTAGCTTTGACCAATCTTTAAATATACAGTACATTTTCAGAAAATAACAGGGATATCCGAATGATAGGTCGACACCATGCGGTCGGCATGGTCAAATTGTCGACACAAGCAAAATGACGACGTGGTTACCCTCCTGCGACAACAGAAGCCCCTACAACAATACATCAAAACAACCTGGGACTGTCCAGCTTTGTGGGGACTGCAAGTCCCAGCATGCTCATCGGGGCATGCTGGGACCTGTGGTTCTACAAGAGGTGCCAGTGGCTGGCAAGGTAAGATGTGAGCTACAGGTAGCCCAATAACATGTTAGTACTATTACTGCACTACAAGTTTCAGCATGATTCCAGTAACCTTGCATTCTCCATAAGAGAAAAGTCACACGCACCTGTAAGCAGACGGTAATAACAGGAGGTACTTTGGGGGGAGTACTATCTATTATCTCCTAGAAGGTGCTAACTAAATAAGAACTAGATTCTGATTGGTTGCCCATAGCAACATCCCATGTGACATAGAACTCCTATCGTAGTAAATTTCCACCTTTGCTGCACACAAAAGTCTATGCAATAATTGTATACAGTATGTACAAAACATATGCCCAGTACAAGCGATACAGGATTATAAGACAGCACGTCATTCACTTACCCAGTTATACATTACCAATAAGCCCGCTTAAAGAAAATGCTTCGAAAGCTAGTAGATGTAGTTTCCCTTGCTACCAACAGATGTCAGTGTGAGCCCGTGCAAAGAAAATGCTTCGAAAGCTAGTAGATGTAGCTTCTCTTTCGGCCAACAGATGGCAGTGTGAGCCTGTGCTAAGAAAATGCTTCCTAAGCTGGTAGATGTAGTTTCTCTTTCTGCCAACAGATGGCAGTGTTTCAGAGTCACACGGACACTTGACATATGTATAGATCAGTGGTTCCCAAACTGTGCGCCATGGCTCCCTGGGGTGCCTCGGGACACTTGCAGGGGTGCCCTGGGTTGGTGGTCCAGGACCAACTAAAATGATTAATGGTTAATTATTTATGAGAAAAACCAGTGTTGGTGGCTGCCAATCATAAAATGTGAACAAACACAAGCAAATCCTGTCCTTTACCACATAACTGACACAATCGCATATAAACACAATGTATTAAAAAAAAAAAAAAATTGGCCTAGAGGTGCCGTGAAAAAATTCTGATACTCTAGGGGTGCCTTGATTAAAAAAGATTGGGAACCCCTGGTATAGATGATTCTAGACACACGACATAGTTGCACTATTCTATAATAACTTTTTCTTTAGCAGCTAAAATGTAACAAGTAACGTCTGATAAACATTCAGGTCAGTTGAGGTTGTGTGTGTGGAATGTGCATCAAACTGGCAACAGTGTACACGTATAAAATATACTGAGCATACTATATACTGCTGCACATAGATGGTACATGTGTTTATTCATGATGCTACATTGTACCTGGTGCAGAGCTTGGACAATAATATATAGCACATACTGCCTGGTAAGTAGGACTGGAGCAGGCTGCACTGTATAACAGGTGTATATAACAGATGTGTATAGCAGTCTGTCACAGCTGTGTATGCTAAGCCAGGATGAGTTCTGCAGAAATTATAATAGGAGTCTTCCAGAAGTATACACAGGGCCGGCCTTAGGCATAGGCCAACTAGGCAATTGCCTAGGGCATTTGGAATGCCTAGGGGCATCAGCAGCTTCTGCTGATTAAAATGATATGCAGCATGCCTATATTCTGTGTGTGAGTGAGGCTGTACCTGCATATGAAATAGTGTATTCATGGAAATCACTGTAACATAGCATTCCGTATGCAGGTACAGCCACAGTCGCACACAGAATATAGGCATGCTGCATATCATTTTAATCAGAAGAAGCTCCTTGTGTGTGCTGGTCATAACAATGCAAATAAGACGAATTTTCAGCAAAAAAGGCACCGAATGGGTGTGCTGGTTCTATTTAAAATATTGCGGGTAGGGACACCAAAATGATGACTGCTATGATGAGGGTTGATGGTGCTGGGAAAGGGGAGACGGAACTAGTGGCAGTGCTAGGGGGCAACAGTCAAAATCTTGCCTAGGGCGTAATTTAGGCTAGGGCCGGCTCTGAGTATACACAAGACTTTTCAAATGCTTGGCTCTGCAATACTGTATGTGTGCAGTGCATAGCTGCCTACCCTCCTGCATTCTACAGGAGACTCCCTGACATAGCAGCAATCTCCCTCTCTCCCTCATTAGTCTAGCAATCTCCCTCATTTTACCTAAGCCACATTATACTGTTATATTTTTGGGGAAAAAAGGAATGAGAGATAGATACATTTACATTGTATCATCAGCACCATTTCCCAGCACTTTACCAAGTATAGTATCTCTTACTAACTGCTTTGGGACTCATCTACATTTTGATTTAAATCATTTTACAAGATTCCTCTCAGAAGTAGCAGCACACACCCACGTTTCTAGGTGCCACGTTCACAATCTCTTTTCACAATCTCTCCATATATGGAACTAGACACGCCCTTTGGGTGGAGCATGACACGCCCCCTCAATGGGGTGTTGTGAAAAATTCTACTAACAACTATAATGTCCCTGAAACTAGTTTTCAAAAGTAGGCAAGTATGGTGCAGTGAGGTATATAGCCCTGGTGGGAAGAGAAAACACCCTGTGGTCCGCATTGATAGCCAGCCTTTTGGTGTCAATGTTCTCACTGGGAGCTCTGGTATCTCTCTTGAAGAAGCACACAGTGTAGTCAGCACCACTGTCCCCAGAGTAGAGTTGGTGGTTGGTCTCCGGTTGCGCCAATAAAGTGAAGCCCACTCCTCCCATGTGATCTATCTCTCTTGATAATGGCACCCGGAAGTACATGCTAGCCGGAGCAGATGACAGCTTCCAGGTTGCATTCCAGCAGTGGAACGCAAATACAGGAAGCACACAGTGCTCAGAGTCAGTCAGTGTACAGTAAGTTGGCGGTTGAACTGAAGGCCTTGACCGCCGCAATACGTCCACAGTGTCTGCTCCCAGCGCTTCAGTTCCCGGACATTGTGGTGCTGGCGCTTCACGCTGCCCACCTACCCTGCAATGCTGTAAACACAACAGGGTTGGGGGCACTATAACAATAGCTCCCACAGTCCCCTGGAACCCACACTTAGTCAGCACCTCCCCACCGGCGGGGGGGTCTGCGGCGCTATAGTTACTCCAATGCTATCTTGTCTGAGTCAGATACAGTAGCTATTTCCCAGCAGACAAAATGATGGGGTGCTGTAATTGCTTACCTGTAATGATGAATCCAGCAATGACTGTTAAGACAAGGACACAGTTCATATTTAATGATGTTACAGTCTGTAGATTAACAAGTCTTGTACAGTATCTTCTGTAAAACCTTGTGCTGTGACTCCGCCACCACAGAGCTGAAACTTATACCTTTTACATATGATTAAGTGCCAAGATTTTCAGGTCTTCTTGGAATTTCTTTGGCAAGAGATACCGTCTGAAAATGAATATTTTTGGCATTGTGTTGCTCAGTAAACAGGCTCTGCGGTATTTACAGACAGTTAAACGTTTGTGGAAAATGGCAAGTGACAGGTACACAATGGCTTCCCGGTATTGACGTTGAAGTGTGAGAATGGCCACAACCTGGCTTCAAAAATTGGCAGTTTACTGTACCCCATGCCAGGGCCGGCAACAGAAATCTTGGGGCCCGGTACACTAATTTCTCTGGGGCCCCCCGATGGCACACCAAGATTTTTATTACATTGATTGTGTTTTTATAATTAGAAATAAATGATAATTGATATTCACTATGCAATATAATATAGCAGGCCAGATGGGAGGGCGCAGCATTGTGCATCGTATGGTTCACTGTGTTGTGTGATGTCACTTAACGCATTAGTACTGGCAGTCGGACAGGTGACCAGACTGAGGGGGAATACTGTGAATACTGGATTGAGGTCCATGTAAGTTTCCTTCCAGGAAGCCAGGTGGGCAGGCACCTTTATAAACTATTTCTAGGGCAGCAGACATGCTTGCATCCCCTGAGCCCCTCAGAGCCTTGGGGCCCCTCACAAGGTTGGGGCCCGGTACAAGTGACCCCTTTGACCCCCCCCCCCCCCTTCCCCTGTCACCTGCCCTTCCCCATGCAGTGTCATTTCACAGAAGATCTGCAACTCCAGCATACTGATTGTCAGTAGCATCTTCAGATCTTACATGCAGCAGACATGATCTGGGTATGGGTCTTTAGGTTGACCCAAGAAAGGTTGACAGCCCTTAGGTCGACACTGGAAGGTTGACAGAAGGTCGACAGGGACTGAAGGATGACAGGGTCCTTAGGTCGATAGGCAGAAGGTCGACAATGCAGAAGACTGATGTATTTTTTAAATTTTTTTAGACGTCTAACTCTAGACGTCTAGTTCTGACACTGTCTAAGGGTAAGGCAGCCACTCGCATCGCTCGCTACGCTGGCAATGCTTCAGGCACGGTGTCTTGCTATGCTCGCAATGCTTCGGGCACTATTCTATTCTCCCCCCATGCCCTAGTGGATGGTAGGGAATGAACTACCACATGTTCTGGAAAGACAATGGGGAAAAGAAAAAAAAACCTTTGTCGACTTTCTGCATTGTTGACCTTCTACCAGTCGACTTAAGGACCCTGTAGACAGAGGCGTAACTACGTATTTAGCGCCCCCCCCACCGCAAATTTTTGGGCGCCCCCACTCCCCCTCCCCTCGCTGCCCCCCGCTGCTGTCTCTGCCGGTACCTGCTTGCCGTGCCCGGTGCCGTCACAGTACCGTCTCTCCCAGCACTGGCTAGTGGCTCCTGCTGCTATAATGAAAAGTCTCTTAGAAAATGGCGGCCCCCATACTGCAGACAGAAAACTGTCTGCAGTATGGGGGCAGCCATTTTCTAAGTGTCCGTTTTCATTATAGCAGCAGGAGCCACTAGCCAGCGCTGGGAGAGACGGGAGTCGGGACCGTGACGGCACCGGGCACGGCAGGCAGGTACCTGCAGAGACAGCAGCGGGTAACTATAGCCCCGCAGACCCCCGGCGCCCAAACTTTCTCTGCGACTCCCTGCCACCGCGAGGGCTGCAGAGCTATAGTTACGCCACTGCCTTTCGACCTTTAGCCCTGTCAACCTAATGCCTGTCGACCTTCCTGTGTCCATAGGCAAATGCAGGGGGGGTTCTGGTTGCCCGGAAACCCCCTTCCTCTTGGCAAGTGCCTTAAATTATGACAACATTAGCATATAATATGATTAATAGAGCTGCCAGCACATCATGCAGTGTAAGGGACAGAGCAGAGCTGCTGCACATGCCCAGTGTACCAGCTTCTTCTACCACATTTACTGTATGTGTGGATCTGAGCCCTCAAACATCGCACTGGACCAGAGAGCAGCTGCCAGGAGGAAGAGAAAGGAGTCTTACCATGAAGTGGGAGATTATGAGCTTAGAAAGTGCAGTATTGGTTCTATTATGATTGTGTATTATTCTGACATGTTTAACCTTTTCCTGGCCACTTATCTTATTTAAATGTTTAAAACGCTCCCTGTGTTAGAATGTGAATTTCGTCTCATTCCCTGTGTGTCAGAATGTGAATTTTGGGCACATTCCATGTGTATCAGGATGTGAATTTCGGCTAATTCCCTGTGTCAGAATGTGATTTATTTATTCATTCCGTGTGTCAAAATGTGAATTTCGTGGCACATCCCCTGTGCCAGAATGTGAATTTTGGCTCATTCCCTGTGTCAGAATGTGAATTTTGGCTCATTCCCTGTGTCAGAACGGCAATTTCGGCTCATTCTGTGTGTCAGAATGTGATTTTTTTT
This sequence comes from Crinia signifera, assembly GCF_055691185.1. NCBI lineage: Eukaryota > Metazoa > Chordata > Amphibia > Anura > Myobatrachidae > Crinia > Crinia signifera. The sequence continues at coordinate 33,605,584 of NC_139226.1, forward strand.
TTCTCATTCCGTGTGTCAAAATGTGAATTTTGTCTCATTCCCTGTGTGTCAGAATGTGAATTTTGGGCACATTCCCTGTGTATCAGAATGTGAATTTCGGCTCATTCCCTGTGTCAGAATGTGAATTTCAGCTCATTCTGTGTGTCAGTTTTCTTCTGCCACAGCAGGACACACCCCTTAATGGCAATAGTTATGCCCATAGGTGAAGTTAGACACACCCTCTGGGTGGAACATGACACACCCTCTCGTGCCTACTGCTCAAAAGTAGGCAAGTGTGCAGTACAGATGCTACTATACTGTATAGTCTTGCCTATACATACTATTTTTCTATCGATTTTGATGCCGCACATCAGGATCGAATCGAATGTGCTCGATTTCGATTCGATTTTGTTTATATATATATATATATATATATATATATATATATGCTGGAAAGCAGGGATGGGGAACCTTAGACCCTCCAGCTGTTGTCGAACTACATATCCTAGCATGCCCTGCTACAGTTTTGCTATTTGGCCATGCTAAAACTGTTGCAGGGCATGCTGGGATATGTAGTTCAACAACAGCTGGAGGGCCAAAGGTTCCCCATCCCTGCTGTAAAGAATTTGTTATGGGGCCCACAGAATTCTAGTTCCACCATTGTTCAGATAGATACATTTGCCCTAATGATCAAAACAATTTGGCCTAGTAAACAATATTGTTTTCTGTCAGCATTTACTGGGAGATTAATCACGCCTTCAAAAGTAGACAATCAAAGACGTTGACCTTCAAGCAATCACATTCTAGCTATCATTTTAAGGCATATATTATGTAATGATAGTGATAATCTGATTGGCCCTTATGTACAACTTCACCATTTGTGCTTAGAAGCTGTTAGAAATATCCCCATAAGGCATACCTCCCAACTGTCCCGATTATTTGGAGACTGTCCAGCTGTCCCTCCTGCGGGTGGGGGGTGGGGGGCAGTTGGAGGGAGCAGCGGTGATCACGGAAGAGATGTTGTGCACTTTTTTTTAAATGCATGGAGGAAGGGAGCAAGGAGCTGCCCAGTCGCTAGGGGACTTGTTGTACCTATTGTTCTCCGGTCAGTTGTGTTAGTTAGTTAGTTAGTTAGTTAGTTAGTTAGTTAGTTATTTAGTTAGCAAGGAAGACACAGATACACAACTGTATGTTTGCAATTCAGTTTATTTATGTAATTGCATCTCAGATTTTGGTTGCATTCTTGCAGCTCAGCCCTTTCGGATTATATGCTGCAGTTCCTATTAAATGACTCATTGCAACTTCACATGATTGCGGCGTGGAACAACCAGAGAACATATAATCCTTTGGTGGATTTTCTGTAAAAAAAAAAAAAAAAAAGAGATAAAAAGGAATACAAATAAATAAATTAGTTTACAAGTCCAGAGGCTCTGTAGTTTTTTTAAAGGGGCAATCTTGAACAAGGAAAAAACCATGCCTTGTAAGTGATTGCCCCTTTAAAAGCAAAATATATTTTGGCTGGCAACCAGCACGGCCGTTGACTGGGAAACGGTAATCTGTCAGACCACACTTAGGTCGACAGTCATTAGGTCGACCCCGGAAGGTCGACTGGCCCCAAGGTCGACAGGGTTAAAGGTCAACATTGGTCAAGGTTGACATGACTTAAGGTCGACATGGGCCAAGGTCAACATGGGTTTAGGTCGACAGTCGTGAGTTTTTTACTGTTTTTTTAGCCGACATGTGCCGTCAGGCGGTATTTCATGCCCTACCATCCACTAGGGCGTGGCGGGAGAATAAAATAGTGTGCCCGAAGCATTGTGAGCGAAGCGAGCGTTGCGAGGGGCTGCGGTTCAACTCTAACTGTGTCCATGTCGACTGTGTCGACATTCGGGTAAAAAAAAAACCAGTGAAAAACTCATGTCGACCTAATGACTGTCGACCTAAACCCATGTGGACCTTGGCCCATGTCGACCTTAAGTCATGTCGACCTTGACCCATGTCGACCATTAACCCTATCGACCTTGGGGACAGTCGACCTTCCGGGGTCGACCTAATGACTGTAGACCTAAGTCTGGTCTGACAGATGTACCACTTCCATCACATCCGTCCCAAAGACTATATTCAAGTTACTGTATATGTCTTCCATGACCTCACCTCTCAGCACAACGTAGTCTAGCTTTGCATGGTGTGATGTGTATTACATGTACATTTGCCGTGACCCAAATGTATTAATTACTCCAACCCCACAGGCCGTAGATGTAAAGTCACACTGGCACCAGTGTGGGTGACCATATATAAAAATAGACAACGGTATCTGCATCATTAATATGCTTAAATAGACTTAAATATATTAAGATGTCTCTGGTATGCACCTGAAATTTGGGGCATGGTCTCGCAATCAGGTGGGGTGTGCTACAATGACATCACTCCCACTAGACCGCATACTCCCATTTACGCCACTGTGCGGGCTTGGCCGGTGCTCTATGAGCTGCTGGCCGTGCCCCCAACTCTTCTGACTCCCTGAATAAACACTGTGCGCATGCGAGGTAGGATATAGCCATGAGGGGGGAGTGAGTACTCTTTACCCAGGCCTGGGTCTGATGGAGGGACCCGGGGCCTGATCCCCTCCTCCCCCTTTGCAGAGAGTAGGGCACAGAGAAAGATAGAGAACTAACTGTCACTGACTGTAGAAGCCTCTCTCCCTAGCCCAGGGGTGGGGAAACTTTTTGTGCCAAGGGCCATTTATATGTGGAAAAAATCCTTTGGGGGCCATATGTAAAAATTTATCGTACAAATTGTCCTGCTGCAGCCGTCCCACGCTCCGGCGGCTGCTGCTGAATATGACTGACAGTCTCCAGCTGCTGTTGATTAAGAGGAATCTCACGAGAACTACCGACCTCTCATGAGAATTCCCCTGTACTTGACTCCAGGCAAAGCGGGCCACTCAGACCGGCTAAGGGGGCCGCATATGGCCCCCGGGCCTGAGGTTCCCCACCCCTGCCCTAGCCCATCACACGCTCAGTGCTGTATGCTGAGCTGCGGGGAGTGCCTAGTGTCTGAATCTAAACCCCCCACGATTCAATGTCGGCATCTCTGCGTCAACATCTCCATTAATGTCGGCATCCAAATCGCCAGCACCTTAAGTGCATCCCGTAAGATATGATAAACAGCACCCCCAAGTTGTGATTTAGGGGTTTATACATGGACCAGTAAAAAAGACCAGGATTCCTTGGAGAAATTCCCTACTTCTCAGTGATTCCCTGCTCCATGGTTCAATCACAGCACCATACTTTTGTATGTTGAGTGCGATTTATAAAAGAGAGCTCAGTTGTCCACTTCTCCTGTGCGTTCAGATTCGCCATCTCAGGATTGCGTAATATGACCTTCAATGTGTAACGGGCAGGGAAGTGGCTAACTTCCTTGTCTTTTGCCCGGCATCCATTCTGAACTCCCAGCAGCCACTGCAGCCTCCTTCAGCTAAGCCATCAACGCAAACGCTAGAAAGACCTACCTTCACCTCCACAATACTTAGACTGTACCACTCCTGAAGAAAGAACCACTGGAGTACTGTACTTAAGTACTTAACAAAGCTCACATGCAGGATCACATGCAATATATAGCATGCGGTTCTTTCACCTATGATATATCTCATGAGATCCCAGCCAATCCTGTCCGCTTAGGATGCAATCCAGAGCATCGCAGGTTTCAGTGCGATGCTCATTGCATCGGACCTGCTGTCCAGTGCCGGATTAAGCAAGGGACGCCCCGGGGCCCCCACACATCAGGGTCCCCGACATTGGCACTGCTGCGACAGTGGCGGTGGGTGGCAGGCAGCGGTTACGGGCAGTGCGGGGTATGCAGGGGGTCCCTGCGACAGCTGGGCACTGCAGTCAGCGTTGGGGTCTCTGTGGCGGATGGGAAGTCAGCGGCGAGGTCCCAGCGGCAGATGGGAACTAGTAGCGCTACTAGTTCCCATCCGCCGCAGGGACCCCGCCGCTGACTGCCCATCTGCCGTAGGGACCACGAGGCTGACTTCCCATCCCCACTGCCCGGATCCTCACTGCCCAGGTGCCACCTGCCTCCGTGAGGGGAGGAGGGGCACTGCAATTTTGTTGTCCAGGGCCCTCAGACCTTAATCGGGCCCTGCTGCTGTCAATTACATGCTTTTTGGATGCTTTTCATGTAATTGATCGCCGAAATCGCAGAAAAAGAACCCAAATTGCATGTGAATTGTCCTAGCGCCACCTGCCCTTTCTCCAGCTACAGTACAAGACTAACTGGCCACATCAGGAATAAACAGGCGTAATTTAAATAAAATAAACAGTGAACTAAAAATATAGAATACAGCATTACCTGTGTAAGAATTAGTAAAGTTTAATTAATGATTTATCTGTGGTTAAAGGAATTACCTGGGCGAGATCCTTTGCCCGTATAAGTAAGGCACTGCGTTTTGTCACCGGTGCATTTGAAGGGTTTCGGTTCACAGTGAAGGCTATCCTGAACAAAACAGGAGTCGCACTGATACCCGTTCTCCGTTATATTGATCCAGGGCACTAATCATTGGAGGAAAAACATTTATTACACAGTATATTACATACCAAAAGATGGGAAAGATATTGTGGGGTATATACAATTGCTATCGGAACCGCCGTCTTGTTGGGAAGATGACAGTTACAACTTGAATAGGTCAGAGTTCCTTCGACTTATTCAATAAGCTCTGTTTTTCTGACGACAGGTCGGAGAATAGTCGTCAAATCTGACAGGTTTTGGCCCCGTTTACAACAATCTCAGTCTGACTCTAAAAGTCAGATTGAGGTAGGGAGGAAGGCGCCGGGTAGCAGCAGCAGCTGACCCGGCACCATCCTCCCGCCCCCGCGGTCCTCCTGCCCGCCTCCCACACCCTTCCTGTTTTCTCACCGGGTCCCGCTTCCGGGCTGGGAGAACAGCAGCAGCAGCAGCTGCTCACCCGGCACCGTCTTCGATGTGCCGCCTCCCATCCACCTCCCACCACCTCCTGTCTGCCTTCCGTCCACCTCCCATTGCCTTAGTCGCTCACCATGGCATATCCAAAAGTTGGATTTGGCTGCTAATTGAATAGCTCATATCGGATCCATTCCGACAAAAGAATGTTGGAACTAAATAATAATAATAATTAATAATAATAATAATAATAATAATAATATATTTTGGAGCTTCTGTTATTTGAACTTACTCTTTTTGCTCAAATCTTGAAAACTAAATGCAAGAAGTGATTCTGCCCATAGCAACCAATCAGATTCTGTCTCTCATTTATATGATCCAGTAGAGTAATTATAGACAGAGTCTAATTGGTTGCTATGGGCAACATCACCTTTTTAATTCCTAGAAGCTTTACTATATTTACTCCTCAAAGAACGTTGTATATTTGATTTTTAAAAATCATTTGTGAATAAAAAAAAACTTTAGAAAGTGTAGTGCCTTACTTACACATACTATGTCATGTCCCACGAAGTATGTGTCTTTATATGCTGTTCAGTTACTGTCATGTTATTATTGCAAAGCTTTGCATTCTTGTGAAAATTGTCCTTCCTTGTTCCTGTAGGGCTCTGATGTCATTAGCCCTGCCTTCTTCCCATCTCTATCTCATTGTATGTCTGCCATCTTAACCTTCAGTTGATTCCTGTTGAGCTCTGGCAAATTATTATCTTTTCACCTACTGTTTTTGTGCATTATTACAAGAATATCAGCTTGAAATAAACCCTCATCTGGATTCTTCACACATGCCTCTTCAGTTGAGTTGACACTGTCTGACAAAGTCTCCTGGTGTGAGTACTGGTTCACTATAGACATACACAGATGAACTGTCTTAAAGGCCTTACATTTACAGCCTGGTTATTGAGTCAGAACAGTGAAAAGATAGTTTATAAACTGCCAGATATACCAGCAAGCCAGCTGCAGCTTCTGCAGATACAAAGAAAGTAACTAGTTTGCCTGCAGTGTGAGGAGAAATCATCAGTGTTTTGCAGCCACACAGACAGCTACATCACACAGATTCTTCTAGCAAGCTACTGTACAAACTTACTCCAGTGTTATTTAGCTAAATTCTATCATGGCTGAAGGGAACACTGTGCAGCCTGTTCAAGATGAACACTATCTACAATCACAACAAGAAGAAGTTATGGATCTCAACTTACAGTCTAAACGCCCTGTTAAGCCTACATGGAAGGCTAAAGAGAATCTTGAAGGTAGGAAACATGAACTTTCTGCCCATATCCTAAACTTATGGCAAAAACTACAAAGTCACATGTCCACCATCTCTCAGCATGATTGTGATGTCTCACCACTAGAGGGAGCCCTAGGTCAGCTTTGTTCAGTATATGAACTTTACACAGTGAAATGTCAAGAATATGTTCATGTTTTGAAAACGCTTAATACTCACGATGCATTAAAGGAATTGCAAGGCTTCAATAATCTCAATTTAGATCGAGACAGTTTAGTATATGAAGTTAAGTCTAACACAGCAGCCAGAATCGCACAATTATTGGAAACATCATCACGCATTTCTGTGTCCACCAGACATTCAAAGCAATCATCTAAGTCACGAAGTTCAAAATATTCCATGCTTAGTGAACAACTTGTAAAGGCACGTGCAGAAGTAGAAACTGCTAAAATACAAGCCGACTTTGCAAAAAGAAAGGCAGAAATGCAAGCTGAAATGGAAGCCAGAGCAGCACGCGAAAAGGCTGAGATGGAAGCCAGAGCAGCGCATGGAAAGGCGGAAATAGAAGCTCTGGAGAAACAATGTGAACATGCCACAGCAATGGCACGTTTAAAGATTTTAGAACAAGCTGCCAGTGTAAGTGAAAGAGACAGCATCAATTTAAGTGAAGTGGATGCAGAGGATCCTCTTAAACGCACAAGAGACTACGTCCTAAGCCAGAACAGTGAACTCCTGATTGCTGAAAACATTCCTAACAGGGCAGAACAAAGGGACTCAGATCATTATTCAACAAACCATGTCCAAGGTCAGTACAATGCACACACCACAGTGCACCAAGGTCCAATGCCTCAAGAAGCTCCATATACAAATGTATGGTCGCAAACCAATATGCCAGTAAGTCACCAGATCCCTGGTAACCACACAGTTTCATATGCAGCGAGACCTATGGACTTTAAACCAGCTCCTAGGCTAAATGCCTATGCACCACCATATCTCCCTATGTCTCTTACCCAGAACACTACAAACAATATGAACAACCTTACTCAGCAGCCAGCATTATCTTGCCCAAAGTCAGAGAAAACAGACATGTCAGACTTCGCAAGATACATGGTTCGCCGTGAACTTATTAAGACTGGCCTCACTAAGTTTGATGATCAGCCTGAGAACTACAGAGGTTGGAAATGTGCCTTCAGGACCGCAATTAGTGACCTCGGCATTACTGCTGCTGAAGAACTAGATCTGCTGGTTACATGGCTTGGCCCACAGTCCACAGAACGTGTCAAGCGACTCAGATCTGTCCACATCGCTAATCCTGCGGCAGGCCTCATTGCTGCCTGGGAAAGGCTAGAAAGGAGCTTTGGAAGTCCTGAAGCCATAGAGAATGCTTTGTTCAAACGGCTGCAGAATTTCCCAAAAATATCCGGCAAGGACAATGAGAAATTTCAAGAGCTCAGTGACCTACTCTTTGAACTCCTGCTGGCCAAGGCTGATACTCACTTACCCGGCCTCAGTTACTTGGACACAGCTCATGGGGTAAACCCAATAGTTTCCAAGCTGCCGTACGGAATTCAAGAAAGGTGGACTACACTTGGGTCAAGATACAAAAGGGAAAATCAAGTCTCCTTTCCCCCATTTTCCTACTTCTGTGAGTTTGTCAAGAACATTGCAGAATCCAAGAATGACCCAAGCTTCTTCTATAGTGAGCCAAATCATCCTGGTTCGCTTTCCCCTAAGTATGATAGCCCACGTTCTAACTACAAGAACCATAGGGCGTCAGTGTCAGTGAATAAGACAGAAATCCTTTCCACACCAACATCAGCTCCTGACCAGAGCAACCAAGGTGAGGTGATCGAAAACCCTAATCGTCTGTGTCCCATACATAAGAAGCCACACCCCCTCAAGAAATGCATTGGCTTCAGAAAGAAACCACTCCAGGAACGCCTGGAACTTCTAAAGAAGTTTGGGGTATGTTACAGATGTTGTGCTTCCACTGAACATTTTGCTAAGGACTGTAAAACTGCTATTAAATGCACAGAATGTGACTGTGAGGACCACGTGCAGGCACTTCACCCATCTCAACTGAATCCTACACCACCCGCACATCTCCCTCCTATGCCAAGGCATGGCGGGGAGATTACAGATCAAACGGCAGGTCCCGCTACTATATCTTCTTCATGCACTAAAGTTTGTGGGGAAGGTCTTTGTGACAAATCTTGTGCAAAGATATGTCTAGTCAATGTATACCCCAAGGGACAGCCAGAGAAGACTCTAAAGGTTTACACCATCTTGGATGACCAGAGCAATCAGTCACTCGCAAGTCCAGAACTCTTTGATCTGTTAAAATTAGAAGGAGATATTTATCCTTACACTTTGGGTACCTGTAGTGGAATTACGGAGGAATCTGGAAGAAGAGCCAGTGGACTGGTTGTAGCATCTCTCAAAGACAATCTTGAGATACCCTTACCCACACTTGTCGAGTGTAACCAGATACCATCCAACAGAGAAGAGATTCCCACACCAGAGGTCGCTCTTCATCACATTCACCTAAGGCCTATATCCAATGAAATACCAAACCTCGACGAGAATGCAAAGATCTTACTTCTACTCGGTAGAGACATTCTCCAAGTACATAAGGTGCGTCAACATATAAATGGACCAAATAATGCTCCGTTTGCCCAACGCCTTGATCTAGGTTGGGTTATCATAGGCAATGTCTGTATGGACAAAATGAAGCCGCCTACTAAGATTTCCTCATTTAAGACAAACCTCTTGCCAAATGGTCGCAGCACTCACTTTCAGCCATGCCCACATCATTACTGGGCGAAAGAGAAGCTGGATAGCAGTAAATTACAGCATGATCATCACAATAATACGAACATAGTCCTGTCTCGGGATGACAGTCTTGGACTTACAGTTTTCAATTCAACAAGTGAGGATAACAAGTTAGCATATGCAAGAGAAGACAAAGAATTTCTCAAGATAATGGTCAAAGATTTCACTCAAGATGATTCCAACAGCTGGGTAACACCTTTACCTTTCCGCCTGCCAAGAGTGAAACTACCAAACAATCTACAACAAACAGTTGCAGACCCTGAACATGCAGAGGAGTTTCTCATTCAGTGTGTACAACAAGAAGTATACTGTCAAGAAATTGATAAGATCACAAAGGGAGCCACTCTATCCGAGAACAGTGCACTCTTTGAACTGAACCCAGGAATGGATTGTCACAAATTGCTAAGAGTGGATGGTCGTATAGCAAAATCCAATAAGACTGGAGCTGCTTTAATTCCTTCTGAAATCTTAGACCACAATGACATCTACAGGCGCCAGTGGAAACAGGTTCAACACCTGTCCAATGTGTTTTGGTATCCCTGGAAGACAGAGTATCTACACATGCTTCAAAGTCGTCATAAATGGCAGATGTCAAAACCCAACCTCCAGATCGGTGACCTCGTTCTCTTAAAGGACAAAGAGGCCCATCGCAATGACTGGCCAATGGGACTTATCACCAAGGTTATCCCAAGCGACGATGGAAAGACTCGTAAAGTGGAAGTCAAAGTCACCAAAGGAGGTTCTGTCCGAGTTTTCTTCCGTCCAATTAGTGAATTAGTGCTTCTTCTCCCAAAGGAAGATGTCACATAAAGACGAACTTGGCTACTAGATTCAGCTAATCATAGGAAGAAATTTACTACAAACTTCCAGCTATCATACCATCGACACCTAATTATTTGGATTACAGTGTGGGTTGGTGGAAGTGTTTGCAAGTTGCGACTTCCCCAATCCGAAGATGGGTTTGACACTTGGGACTTCAGTCACAAGATTTAGACTAAATGTTTTCTTATAATTATCTGTTATTGTTGCAGGTTCTCTTTGTTTACAGGTCTCAAGATCAATTCTGCACTTCACCAAATGACTTTATTATGTTTGAATTATCGTGAAATCTAAAGATTTCAGACGGGGAGTGTCATGTCCCACGAAGTATGTGTCTTTATATGCTGTTCAGTTACTGTCATGTTATTATTGCAAAGCTTTGCATTCTTGTGAAAATTGTCCTTCCTTGTTCCTGTAGGGCTCTGATGTCATTAGCCCTGCCTTCTTCCCATCTCTATCTCATTGTATGTCTGCCATCTTAACCTTCAGTTGATTCCTGTTGAGCTCTGGCAAATTATTATCTTTTCACCTACTGTTTTTGTGCATTATTACAAGAATATCAGCTTGAAATAAACCCTCATCTGGATTCTTCACACATGCCTCTTCAGTTGAGTTGACACTGTCTGACAAAGTCTCCTGGTGTGAGTACTGGTTCACTATAGACATACACAGATGAACTGTCTTAAAGGCCTTACATTTACAGCCTGGTTATTGAGTCAGAACATACTACAAACAATGTTACTTTCTACTTTCCAAATTTAGGGGGTTATTCTGGTTCACTCCTTCTTGCAAAATCCTTCTTAGATGGACAAAACCATGTGCACTGCAGGGGGGGCAGATGTAAAATGTGCAGAGGGAATTAGATTTGGGTGAGTTATTTTGTTTCTGTGTAGGGTAAATACTGGCTGCTTTATTTCTACACTGCAATATAGATCTCACTTTGAAGTAAAACCCCACCCAAATCTTATTCTCTCTGCACATGTTACATCTACCCCACCTGCAGTGCACATGGTTTTGTCCATCTAAGAAGGAATTTGCCAGAAGGAGTGAACCAGAATAACACCCTTAGTTTTTAAGCTAGTTCTACTGTAGTAACAAGAGGGATCAAATGACCAGAAGCTAATCTGATGCAGAAGAGGAGGAGGGAGCTGCCGTCCTACCCAGCAGGTGCCACCGCACCACTATGGCTGGTTTCACACACATTTCGGTTTTGACCGGACGGAAAAAAGCCGGACCCACTTTGTCCGCCTTTTAGCCGGATTTCTGGACCTTTCACATGGTCCGGTTTGGAGATCCTGTGGACCCGCCCCCTCGTCACATGGGGGTGGGTCCAAACAGTTTGACTGGCATTTCCAGTCTGATGGGGTGTACGCCCGCCCTACTCGTCACATGGGGGCGGGCGTAAGTATCCGGTAATCTCCGTGGTGTGTGAAGGCACCCATTACCTTCCACACCACACTGAATGGGCAGAACACTGCAGTGGTAAGATCCGGCTGCTACCCGGCGGCCGCGCCGTGACTGTCCAGTGTGAATGGACACAGAGCTGTCCATCACACACTGTAGGGGCGGCACGGCTTTTAAGCCGTGCGGTAATTTCCCGTCCGGCAGGAGCCGGACAGTGTGAAACCGCCCTAAGGATCTGCCTAATGGATGTAAAAATGATCACTTCACATGAGGCCCTGTATCTTCACTTTTCTTAATGTTAGGGTTGGTCTCTCCAAAACAAAATTATTTGTTCCAGCAGGAAACATAAAAAAGATCTTCAAATGTTTTTTTTGTGGTACTGTACATTGTTCCCTTGAGGAGACATGAGGCACTCTTCTGTTGATTTGCCATTGCCACTGACCCTTAATGTATTTTGTACACAGTATATTAGCAACCCCCAATATTACTGTAGGTGATCGCACGGCTGCGAATTTGCCAATCCAGCGAGTTTTTGCGATTACCTGATCGGGGTATGGATCATTGGGTCGACCTAAAGATGGTCGACAGTCCTTAGGTCGACACCACTAGGTCAACATACTGCAAGGTCGACAGGAGTCTAGGACGACATGGGTCAAGTTTCCACAGGTCATAAGGTCGACACAAGCAGTAGTTCGACATGGTCTAGGTCGTCAGTCAAAAGGTCGACCTGGTTTTTTTAACAGGTTTTTTTTTTACCGAATGTCGACACAGTCGACATGGACACAGGGACACAGGATTAAGTGCACCAGGACCCCTCACACTAGTTTGTTCTCCCACCATGCCCTAGTGGATGGTAGAGCACAAAATACCACGTGTCAGCTCAAAAAACAGGTAAAGACCCCATGTCGACCTTTTGACTGACGATTTGGACCATGTCTACCTAATGCTTTTGTCGACCTAATGACCTGTCGACCTTGACCCATGTCGACCTAGACCCCTGTTGACCTTGCAGTATGTCAACCCAGTGGTGTCGACCAACCGACCGTATCCCCATGATCGTAGGGCTATTCAATTTAGCAGCCCAGTGATCAGGTCTGAATAACCCTCATTATTGCCACTTAGAAGATTTGCAGACGGAGGAGTAAAATTAGCGTAATACTCACTCTCAATGATTCCACAATTGCAGCTGTCTCCATTGCAGCATTCAGTGTAAAGTTCCATCGAAAAGCCATAGGATTCAAAAGAATAGTAATTGCCGCAAGTAGCGTTATCCGGCAAGCACGATTTCTTCACTGTCGTTATCAAGTTACCACCTGGGAGAAAAAACAAGGCCAAAATCTTGTAGGTCTGCTGTTAATCGCTCTTTATACTTGTCTCTAAGGGGGGGATTCAATTGGGCGTGAGGTTTTCTCCACATTAAAACATTGTGCCCAATTTAGGCTTACTGCCAGAATATCTGCTCACCATACCCAGGGTATCCAATAATAAAAAAAAAAAAAATAATGGCTGCAGGGTATTAATTTGCTTCATGTCTTTCAATACAAACTTGGAGAGAGATAAAGTACAGTAGAAAATCATTTAGCGCCTGTCATTTTCCAAATACAGCCTGTAACTTGGATTGTATCCGGAGTCGTCATTAAATATTCCAACCGGTTGCTGTGATTGGTGAACGGTACCAGAATTGTAATCCCAATGACAGCTAGCGGCACCTGAATAGGACATACTAGTTGGTAGGTGTAGTGAGGAATGTTTGGGTTTGACAAACATTTTACCCAGTAAAATGGAGTGGGCGTGGCCAACTGGCAAGGGTGGGGCCTCCGGGAGGGGGCTTTTCCACTCCCCATGAAAAAAATGAAACAAGAGGGAGAGGATGGACTGTTGGCTCCATGCAACGGGGGAGTGGGAACTGAACCCCTCTAGCAGACCCAGGCTCTGGTAAAAAGTACCCCCTCCCGACTCTACTGTGTGCAGTGATTTGATGTGAGGAGGAGAATCGATGCAGATGAACTGAGAGTAATATAAGGGGAGCAGCATAGTACCCCCCCCCCCCCCCCGCAGTACAGAGTAAATCAGAAGATGAGTGATGTTACTGAACACAGGGCAGCTGCCGGGACACATCAATTCTAGGTTTTTTTCAGCTGGGGCAGATAGGAATTTAGGTATCTGCCTCCTGAGTAGGGTGGCCAATCCTGGAATCAGCTTGATCCCAGGATTTGAGGATTTGGCCCAAAAATGTTCGGGTTTCAATCACCAATCCCGGGATTAGACTGCGCATGTGCAGTCTAATCAGGGGCGTTACTAGGACCATGTGGGCCCCATAGCAAAGTCCTGAAAGGCCCCCCCCCCCCCCCCATTGTCACTGCAATTTAAGAGCGAAGAAAGGGTATCATGGAAAGAGGGAAATACAAGTAGAGAGTGCAGGTGCCAGGGAGAGAGAGATAGAAAAATATGAGAGAGAGACAGAGTCAGGAGTAGAGTGAGAAAAGTGTCAGTGAGAAAAAGGGAGAGAGTGCAAGGAAAATAAGGGAGAGAGAGAGAGCGCAAGAGAGAGAGAGAGAGAGAGAGAGAGAGAGAGAGAGAGAGAGAGAGAGAGATATGACACTACCTGACTACAGTAAAGGATTGGGGGGGAATAGAAGGAGCCTTATATGGGGGCATTGATGGGCAGTCAGACAGACAAGTGGAATATAAACAGACGGACAGAGGCATAAATGGACGGACCCACTGCCACACACACAGAAATCACTAACCATCACACATGCACCCACTGTTACATACACAGCCACTGTCACATATACCGTCACTGTCAAACACATACGCAGCACGCGCCCACTGTTACATACACAGCCATTGTCACACACACACACAGCATGCACTCGCTGTCACATACACAGCCACTGTCACACAAACAATGGCCACGGTGCTCACCATCCCAGGCCAAACGCAGTTGTCTACCGCAGGGGTCTGTGTGTGCTCTCTGCTCCATGTATATGGCTATCATTGGTGGATATCAGCAGCTGTCTACTGCAACAACACTTGAGGGAGGAACGAAAAGCAGTGCGAATCTCCGGGTACCAGTGCTACTGTGCTTGATTATACCATACTGCAAGCGTAGAAGTTGTAGCGCTGAGTCCCGCCATGGGTCCCTCTGCCTGGTACAGGAAGTAGCACAAGGTCACGCCGCAGGTCCCTCTGCCCGGCTTCTCGTACTAATGCAGGAAGTAATAATGCGGGCTGGGGTCACGCCGCAGGTCCCTCTGCCCGGCATCTCCTAGACTCCTACCGATGCAGGAAGTAATAGTGCGGGCCGGGTCAGGCCGTGGGTCCCCCTGTCTAGCGCCTAAGCGACACCGCACTTTATTATTTTCCATTTTAAAAAAGGACCAACTTCAAAAGGGTGCAGGGGATAACTTGCTGGGATCCTCGGGCCCCCCAAGCGGCCGGGCCCCATAGCAGTTGCATCCCCTGCACCCTCTATAGTTACGCCACTGAGTCTAATGCTGGGCAGCGTCTGAGCACTCATTGAGATGCTGCCTGGCTGTACCCGACCCCGGTGTGTGGCCTGCGCAGCCTGACCTGTGAGTATCATGCTGCGCAGGCCGCACTGTCACATCCCCACTTCCAGCCACACCATCGCAGCCACACCATCGCTTCCCCGCTCCCGGCTGTACCTCCTGCTGTACTGATGCTGCTGCCGCCGCCATCTGCCTAGAGGCACTGGACTGCAGCCCTGCTGTTCTTTGCTCAGCTCCCGGCTGCCCGCCCATGCAAGTACATCTGCGTGGCGGCAGGTGTTGGGGTGACGGGACCTGTTTTTTTTTTGTTATGCCAATCCTGGAAATCCCGGGATTGAGCATTTTTTAATCTTGGGATGGAAAAAATGCCCCGGGTTTGTCTTCCCTACTCCTGAGCTTCTTGGGAGGCAGTATAGAATGCTGCCTGGTCTCCATGATTGTGAATCACACACAGACAGAGTGACCAGGCAACATTCTCTTCCTGCTTCCCAGCCTGTAACATTGAATGGCTGTCAGCATGCTGATTGGTGGTTGGCTGGAGATATCTACCAATAAAAGTCCAGCATTCTCTATCTGACTCTCAACTGCAGCCAAACAGTGAATGACTCCCAGCATGTTAATGGATGGCTACGGCCATCCACCAATCAGAGTGCTGACAGCCATTCACTGTATGAAAGCAAGTGGAGAGATGGGATGGGACCACAGAAGGGGTGTGGTTTTTTTTTCTCCTTTTTCCCGTGAATGGGTGTGGGCTTTGCCCAGGGCCTAAGCCTGTTAAGACAGCCCTGCCTATAATATACAGATGTAGCGCCTCTCTTCTTTACAGGGGCTTGAGATTCCACTGCCGGCTACCGCCAGGGCGCGCGCGCACGAGACGCTCGAGCGCCACGTGGCAACGAAGCCTGCTGGGGGTCCCCCGCCGCTACCGCCGGTCCCCCTTGCCCCCGACCCCCCCCCCAGTGTCTCCCTGAAGTGGAGACCGGCTGCCGTGATACTGGGATGCGTGTGCGTGTGAGACGCACGCGCGTCCCAGTCCCTATCGCCGGCGCTCACCAGTGAAAGGGATCTGGCGGGCGCCCGGCAAAGACGACCAGCACTACATCTGTATTTAATCCTTATTACCTATGCTTTTACGTTCGCTAAGGACATTCATACCTACAGAACATATCTTCTTGCTTTGACACCACCGCATAGGACCACATTTATGGACACACAGCTTAGATACTTTCAGTACTTACCTACGTTATTGTTTTCAATGACTTTTGCACAAGTGACTTCTCCATTTTTGCATTCACAAGGGTCCCCTGTACAATCCGGGCCAAACGCCTTACATGTGTAACAGCTCAGAGCTGCCCCTAAGGAAAAGTCATCAGAAGGTATTATTTCTATTACACTTTCTATGTCGCTGACAAAGGCTGCGGCACTACAGGTGTAACAAAGAAACTATTTTTGCTGGGCCACTTCTTATTAGTTATATAACATTTGACAATTAAAATAGTTTATTCAAAATTGGATAAAAAGACATGAACGACATATAACATACGTGACACACTGTGTGGGATTGTTTTGATCCCACGTATAATCTCATATATATATATATATATATATATATATATATATATATATATATATATATATATATATATTGGAGTATCAAACTATGGGCCTTACTCTAGTTTACTCTTTCTGACAAAATCCTTCTTAGATGGACAAAATGTGCAGAGAGAATTAGATTTGGGTGAGTTATTTTGTTTCTGTGCAGGGTAAATACTGTCTGCTTTATTTTTACACTGCATTATAGATCTCACTTTGAAGAAAAACCCCACCCAAATCTAATTCTCTCTGCACAAGTTACATCTACCCCACCTGCAGTGCACATGGTTTTGTCCAGCTAAGAAGGATTTTGTCAGAAAGAGTGAACTAGAATAAGGCCCAAAGCACTTAAATAAGGATGCATAGAAAGTCTGAGGAAACAGTTGTTATTCCCCTTAGACTGCATTCATATTGTACACATGGGGAAAGTACATGGTGAAAAGATATATTATCAGGTTTCCGAATACTTGCTGTGCAGCATCATATGTATTACATTGGATGCGGCATGGTTTCATCTGTTTGCCCAATATTATATATAATAGTTGAGAAGTATAGGGTCAGTGAAAGTAAGAAAAGGGCCTGCACCGTGAACAAGCCTACCAGGCGAAACGATATCGTCGGCATTTAGGGTATGCGCTGTGCGCACAGTGCAACCCTGTTAGATGAGTCCCGTATCCATCTCCTAAAGACAATTCATTCAGCATCTTAGAACGCAGCCCCTCTGCACACATATAATCCGGCATATGAAATCCGTCAATTTCTCATAGACCGTGTGCCCCCGCAATTACTACAGCAGCCACACGGGTGACAGGACACTTTGGAGCCTCGGTGTACCTCCTGCTCTGCCAAAGGGAACCGGCAGCAGACAGGGGAACAGTATAGCTACATCATATCAACGCCGCTCAACAGGATGGACAACATTACCTATTACCGTTTTCTCATATATGCGGGTGACTGGCAGCCTTACAGGATTAGCGCAATACTTTAAACATCAATCCGCGCAAAAAGAGACTTTTTGCTACAGCAGACATTGTCAGAATCTGAATCCACTGACTGCACCCCCCTCATCTGATGCATGGGAAGTGGTAATGTAACCAAAATAAATTTTGATTTATGACACTTAATTGATTCCAGATTTTTCTCACTTGTTACTGCACATTACTATGTAATACTATCACCATTGAGGATAGTGATATGACTCAGCAGTGTCTGCTGGTGCTGTCACGGAGAAGGGGGGGGGACGCGAAGGGAGGAGGGAGCAGCAGCAGAAGGGAATCCTTCTGCCTCTGATCTCCGCTGACCACATCTCCTGCTCAGCACTGGGGGAAGCTGCTGGTCACAGGAGCATGCTCCTGCGACCAGCGTCCATTAGGGAGTGCACATTGGAGCGCGCAGCTGGCGATTTATCGCCAGCAGCACGCCGAATCACTGGCAATATTTCCAGCGATTTCAGCCAGTATTGCCCTGCAGGGCATGCTGGGATGTGTAGTTCAACAACAGCTGGAGTGTCAAGGTTAGCCATCACTGGGCTAGAGCGACTGTAAACGTCAGTCAAACTTCCTGTGATATATTGCATACGATATATCGCGTGCGCAAAAAGCTCTCTTTTTTCCATCCGATTCCGATAAGTCACAGGTGCAGTACGACTAGCCTAGGGGCTCCTATCCGGCACTCACAGGACCGCACATCAGATCGGATGGAAAACACAAACGATGTGGCACTTTTCAGGAGATATATGCACCCGAATGGTCGGAATCGGCCAAAATCATGCAAAATCGTTCTAGACTCTGCAGGGAATACAGGGAGAGTGCTACTATTTCAGGGGGTCTCCTGCAGAATGCAGGAGGGAAGAGAATTATGCAGTACACTGGGATATGTACTATATATCTAAGTTATAAAGTCTGAGGCAGATAGCGAATTGCCAGCAATGCAATCATGGGGCTCTGTAATTGCTCACCTGTAGCGATGAACCCAGAGATGACTGTCAGGATGACCAGGGCGAACTTCATGGTAAATGGTACGGAAGCAGGCAGATTAACACGGTGTATCTTCTCTATGTCTTGTGTTGTGAGTCTGCTGCACCAGAGCTGAAACTTATACCTGTTCTTATGATAATGTGCCAAGATTGACATTTGTTCTTTGAAATCTGTTGGCAAGAGATACCATCTGAAAAGGAGTATTTTTGCCATTGTTGGCTAGGTAAACAGGCACAGGGGAATTTGCATAAGGTTAAAAGTATGTGGGTATATACAGAACGGCGTCCTCGTTTGGGTGTTTATGTAGGGCAATGACCACAGAATGGCATACCTCCAAACATGACCCTCTCCAGGAGGGACACAATGCTCTGTTCCTGGACTTCCCTCTTGATGTATAATTGCCATCACCTGTGTTGCAGCAGCTTTCTCACCAACTACCTGTTCAACAAGGTGACTGCATCATACATTAAGAAGAAAGTCCAGGAGCAGAAGAATGTGTCCCTCATGTAGAGGGTCATGTTGGGAGGTATGGACTGGCTTCCAAATGATGCAGAAAAATTGGCATTTTATTTCAATAAATAATACACGGAGTGTCTAGAATTGTCAATTAACCCCAGAAACTCAATTACTCATAAATAAATAATAAAGAAACACGAAGGGGAGTATTTATGAAAGCATGGGAAGAGATACAAGTGGAGATATTTAAAGCACTAAACAATCAGCTTGTAATGATGGTCATACATTCGACCAGGGGTAGCCAACTCCAGTCCTCGAGAGCTACCAACAGTTCACATTTTCCAGACAACCTAGCTGCTGCACAGGTGCACTCATTACTCACTAACACATGTTAAAAAATCCACAGGTGGAGCTAATTACTTCACTTGTGATTCTGTGATGAGATCTGGAAAACATTAACCGTTGGTAGCTCTCGAGGACTGGAGTTGGCTACCCCTGCTCTAGACAACTGTATCCTACCATCCAACTAGGTGGATGGTTGGACTGAAAATCTGGTAGTGTATGGGAGCAAATGACAATCAGCAATTTGCTTGCAAACCTAGGAAAATGGACAAAGGCGGAGATTCTCTAAACTAAAAATGTGGTAAAAAACCCTGTTATCAGGGTTTTTACCGCATTTTGGGATGCTCTACGCATCCCCCACCGGGTTAACGTGATGGGGGGCATCGCCAGAAAAATCTGGCGATGCCCCATAGATGGGGATGGGCTTCTAACGTGACCCACCTCCGACCCGCACCGACCCACCACCGACCCCTCCTCACCTGTGTTCGGGTAGCACAGAGCTGTGCTGCCCGGACCTGTGACCTCCTCCTCCCTGCACTATGATCCTCTTCTGTGTGCAGGGAGAAGGAGAGCTTGGCGCAGCAGCAGCATCGCCGGGTAAGGGAGAGCCACCGCTGACTCTCACCGCAAAGGACAGCTCTTAACGCAAGAGCTGTCCTTTGCCATAATTATCGCATATGTTACAGCATATGCGATAATTATGTATGCGATGAGCAGCGAAGGGGCGGAGCTGGGCTGCGGATGTTTGAACATCCCGCCCAAAAACAGCAGTCAAATTGTTATAAGCCCCTGTTCCAGGATTCGCATTCGTAACGCGAATTCCATATTTTGCCACACCATAATGTCCATTAGACCTTATGCCACACACCATAATGCCTATTATACATTATGCTGCACACCATAATGCCCATTCCATATATTTTACCACACAGCATAATGCCCACTATATATATGATACCACACACTGTAATGCCTATTACCTATTATGCCACATAAGTGCTGCTTACCTACATGATAGTTGCCAGGGGGTTACAATGCTCATTACCAGGGGGTTACATGCTCATTTCCACAGGGATTAAATGCGGGCATGAGTGTGGGTGGGCGTGCAGCCAGGCATGAGTGCGGATGACGTGCGCGCATTGGAGGAGAGACCGGAATCATCCTGGATGGGCATGCATTCGACCAGCAGCTGTCAGACTGCATTATTTGAAAAACTTTAGTAGACGTGGTTTTGCGCCCTGAGGGATGCTGCCTAAGCAGTTCTACTGGCTCTAACACACCGCAAGTACTTAATACAACAATTGTGAAAAACCGCCTTGGGCGCCTCCCTCTATAAGAACAATCTCCTATACTGAAGGACACTCTGTCAACAATTGATTGGAGGTGAACACCAACGCCTGATGAACACCAACGCCTGATGAACACCAACGCCTCCTCTGATGTTTATCTCTCTTAAGTCTCCAGACTGACCTTATAAAGAGGCCCTATGATCACATAGGGGGTATCTTTAGCAGGTGTGCTATATTTCTACTTCTAACACCCAACTTTCCCTTCCAAACAGATACTGACCTTCACTCTGGGCCCTATATACATATAGGGGTTTCTTTACCTTCTAGACATCAAATACCTCTTCCCAAAAACATCAATCACCACCGAATAAACCTCACCCATTATTGAGGCTCTATATGCCTCAAAAGGTTTATTTTTTGTAGATATCCCACAATTGGAACCATCAACACAAGAGGAGTCCACGATCCATAAAAAGTTCATTTTTAAAACAGGTAAAACAATCCGTAAAAACATAAAACAGCACCACAGTAGCCCAGATCCAATCACTCCTATACCTTGTCCGGATAATGAATGAAGCGTCACCAGCTGACAAAGGTAAGGTCCAGGCTGTCTATGATGTCACTCCAACCACCACCAACATGTTTTGGGCTGAACAGCCCTTTTTCAAGGTGCATTATTTGCCTGCCCGTCCATCCAGTTTGATCACAGCAGGTGCTGCGGGAGGATGAGCAGGGGGTGCCAGACATTAGAGGCTGCTGGACAGTGTGTGGGGGCCCCTGTATCTCCTGATCCCTCAGTTGTGTTCCTGCCTCTTTTGTTCTGGTCCTGTCACTTAAGTCCTAACTCTGTTCCTGTCACCTGTATCCTGACCCTGTCGCCAATTTATTTCCCTCTTTGTTCCTGTCACCTGTATCCTGTCCCCACTATTCTGTCCCTGCCCCCGCTATCATGTCCCTGTCCCCCCTTTCTCCTGTCCCCATTGTTCTTTCTCATAACTGTTCCATCTATTCTGGTCCTGTCACCTCTGCCCCCCCCCCATATCTGTCCTACCCTCAATGTCCTGTCCCTGTCACCAAACTCCTGCCCTGGTACCTCTGTTATGTCCCTACTGTTATGTCCCTTTCTTCTCTGTCATAATATTGTCTCCTCTGTCCTGTCCCAATCACCCCTCTCTTGCCCTCTTTGTTATGTCCTGTTCCTGTCACATCTGTCCTGGTCCTGTTACCTCTGTCCTGGTCATGTCACCACTATGCCTTTTATTTTTATTTTTTTTCATATGGGGCTCCAATGTTTATGTTTTGTTTTTTTTAACCTCTCATGTCAATGGGGGGGGGGGGGGGTTGCTATCAAGATTAGCGAAAAATTCTGCATGGTCGAGAACATGTGGATTGGTAAATTACCTACTAATCCATGTGTATTTGGCTAAATTGTGGACATTTTAGCCTGGTTACACATACGTAGGGGTACATTTACTAAGATGGGAGTTCTATTGAAGATGGAATCTGATTGGATCCTATGGGCAACATCTCATCTGCAATAGAACTCCCATCTACCCCATAGGGTCCTCTCAGCTCCCTCTAACCTACACAATCACTGGCTCCTCCCTTCTCTCATATGTTCTTCACTGCTTTCATGCTGCTAGCACTGTGCCATGTAGCCCTGCCCCCCAGCTCAGACTCCGCCCCTTCCCCTCTCCTTTGTGTTTTATACAACTTGCAGTGTGCTTTGCATTGTAGCTACAAAACCAAAGTTGGTGGGCCCCCACTGGGAGTGGGGGGCCTGGGGACTGGTAATGTACCACCTGAGTGCTCTCCCACAGCCACCCTTAATCCTACTCTGAATCTAAAGTAATTTAATTAGTTTGAGGACATTTATCCTAATGGCCTCAGCTATATTATTAATTAGAATAGTATTATTAGCATACGTCCCAACTTTGGGTCAACTTGATTCGGGACCTGTGTGCGGTGAAGCCGCTCGTGTCCGAAAAGGGGGCAAGGCCTTGCGTTATGACACGTCCTAAGGCCGCGCGCCCGGTTTTCGCCGCTCTGTGTCGCTGAATAGACGCTGTCGCACGTGCACAACATCTATTCTCTTCATGCTGGGGAAGGAGGCGACGACTCCCAACTGCACCCATCCCCCCCCCCCCCATCGTGGGACAATCGCAGCCCTAGGTGGGACGCGGGAACGTCCCCAAATACCGGGACGTACCCGCGGTAAGCAGGACAGTTGGGAGGTATGTTATTAGTATTATTTTATATTCTTCCTGTGCTTTGAATATGTTCTAGATTATGCTTTTATTTTTCATTCAGAATCAGTAAGTTTATTTTTATACAGTATGTGGCTGTATTTTACTATTTGACTTCTTTCTCTTATAGTTATTAGGACTTTTTTTGTTATTTTGTAACCTTAACTGCTGTGTGGTTGTCAGTGCAGCTGGAACACATGGTACAATACTCTAGATTGGGGTTCCTGATTGGTTCATATGGTGCCTCTGTATCCTGGGAGTGTGGTATTGGCTCCCACCCATACAGCTTCAGTCGCTGATAGGTGAACATTGCTATTTGGCTATCAGTGATCATCATAGGTGTGCGCACATTAAGTGTTAGGGGGGGCACAGGCACCCCTATTGCTGTCCCCACCCTTATAAACACCTCCCTGCTGCTAGCAATACCTTTCGCCAAAGACTTTTGCTTTTTAGAACTGTTTCGTATTGTTACTTGTACTAGACCAGCGGTTCCCAACCCGTGGTACGCGTACCACGGGGGGTACGCGCTGTCCTCCCATGGGGTACGCGACGCCGATGGTGGTAATGGCGGCTGCGTGACCCGGCACATACGCCGGGTCACGCCGCCGCGGCTGGAAGAACCCCATGGTCATGCGCAGACGCGCTGTAAGGAGACCGCCGCGCCTGTAATCAATCCGCCGTGGCTGGAAGGACCCCCGGAGCATGCGCAGTCGCACTGGAAGGAGACCACCGCGCCTGGAATAAAGACGCCGCGCCTGGAAGGACCCCCGGAGCATGCGTCTTGCAGAAGGACACCGCCCTGGCGCCCTGCCATGAAGAAAGCCACCGCGCCTGGAAGGAAGGAAGGACGCCATCGCTGGATGTGTGGATTGATGCCAGGTTAGTAGGCTGTCATCTTTAATCATAGGCGTGCGCACGGGGGGGTGTCGGGTAGGGGTGCCTTCTCCCTCCCTCCTCCTGGAGCGGAGAGGAGAGTGGGCGCGCCATCTTTCCCCTCTCCTCCCTCCACTGTGCCTCAGTCCCCTGCCTCAGTGCCGCTGTGCCCCCTGCAGTGTCCCTCGACTGCAGTGTGCCCCAGTGTCCCCCAACTACATTGTGCCCCAAGCAGAGGTGGAACGATCAGCTCGGCGTTCCCCTCTGACGTAGATCAGCTCTGCACTTTTAGTAGGAGCTCAGGAGAGATTACCAGGTCCGGCATTTGTGGGGCATTGTTGGCACTGTGTGGCATACTTGTTACTGGCACTGGGGCATTGCTGGAACTGTGGGGCATACTTGTTACTGGCACTGTGGAGCATTGCTGGCACTGTGGGGCATACTTGTTACTGGCACTGTGGGGCATTGCTGGCACTGTGGGGCATTGCTGGCACTGTGGGGCATACTTGTTGCTGGCACTGTGGGGCATTGCTGGTACTGTGGGGCATACTTGTTACTGGCACTGGGGCATTGCTGGCACTGGGGCATACTTGTTACTGGCACTGTGGGGCATTGCTGGCACTGTGGGGCATACTTGTTACTGGCACTGTGGGGCATTGCTGGCACTGTGGGGCATTGCTGGCACTGTGAGGCATACTTGTTGCTGGCACTGTGGGGCATTGCTGGCACTGTGGGGCATACTTGTTACTGGCACTGTGGGGCATTGCTGGCACTGTGGGGCATACTTGTTGCTGGCACTATGGGGGCATACTTGTTGCTGGCACTGTAGGAACATTGTTAGCACTGTGGGCGCATACCCAGTACCATGGGGTCATACCTGGCACCGTGGTGGCATTCCCGTTTCTGGCACTGTTGGGGCATACCTGGCACCATTGGAGCATATGTGTATCTGGCACTTTTGGGGGCATATGTGTATCTGGCACTATTGGAAGGCTAACGTGATCCGTTGGAATGTCTGTTACTTTAATAATAGAGATTTGACAGTGTTCTTTTATTTTATATGCTGTCCGCAGAATGGGCTGAGCTTATATTGTGGTCAAGTGGTTGCACTTTTTTTTTTTTTCTCGTCATTGCCAGTATGACTTGCACCTGTTAAGCCACACCCTTCAAATGAGGCCACACCCCTTTTAGGCCACACACCCCAAAATTCTCGAGCCTAATCAAGGGGTACGGGAGACAAAAAAGGTTGGGAACCACTGTACTATACCATTGTCATATCACTACAAACGTGTAATTCGTACAGTATGTAGTGACTTTATTTGCATGTACTGTTACACAGAGTAATTAGAAGAGTAACACTGAAATAGGCCGGAGATTATTGTGTGGCTGAGAGTCATTTTATATTGAAGCGAGTGCCAATAAATGATAGTAGACGCACCTGATTGGCGGTGTTAGACACACCCAATGTACGGTGTTAGACATGCCCAATAGGTGGTGCTAGCCACACCCCTTTGACAGTGCACCCCCTAATAAAATGTGCAGCGCACGCCTATGGCGACCATCAAAACTTTCACTATGGAAGGTTAAAATTCTCAATTGGAGTATGGGCTATGAGACTCATATCAATGTGCAGGCTTACAGCAGCGACCACTTTCATGTGGCATCGACGCCCACCCTGAATCAGGCCCAGAGATTGCAAACCACGCATCAAATGAAATACGTCATTGCCACTTTAACAGTAATGCAGCAGCTGCCAATGTTGGCAAATTGTTCCCATTTTTTTTCTTTTGTCATGTGAGTTGCATCTTTAATTATTTGAGTACATTGTCCATAGCCAAAATAAATTCTTGCACCTCTTTAAAAGCCCCAGGGAAAATGAAACCCCAAATGCTGTCCAAAAGCTGTGTTTGTCTATTGAAGCTACAGCAAACAGTTCTGCAGAATTGTTCCACCTGCCTGTGAAGTTATACACCATGGTACAGTAAGGTTTGGGATGAATTAGGGTCACATAACTAATTTATAGAGGCATCCATCTGGCTCTTCATACACACATAGGGGTGATTCTAGATGATTTGGAAGGGGGCGCATTTAACCCCGTTCCGATGTGCATGTGCGGTTATGTGCATATGCAGCCCCCCTCTGTGAACACCTTCGGAGAGTATCACTCGCAAAGGCATTCCAACAGGTAGGGGAAAGATGGGAGTGTATTATGGGCGTCTCCATATAAACGCTGGGTATTCCCCTAGGAACGTGGACACATGACGTCTGCAGCTGCTCTGTCTTCGGCAGACTCCGACGGAAATCAAAATTCCGAAGAAATCATTGGAGGGTGAAGTGATGCACCCCTTAGTGAGCCTGTCCACCTCCATCACTACTAGGGATCACCACCACTATCTGGGACCAGGGCTGCTTCTACAGGGGGACAAGCAGTGCAATCGCATGGGGCGCTGTGCCTTCTACCGCGTGACTGCACAGCTTGTCCTGAATACTATTGCCACTGGGACACCAGCTTCTCGCCCACCTGCAAGTTCCATCCTTGCCATCCTCCGGTGTCGCTGACTTCAAGCTTCCAGTGTCACAGAGTTCTATGCCAGGTAGTCTTTTTCCTGCAAGGCCACACCCAGGGGCGAATTTAGGG
This sequence comes from Crinia signifera, assembly GCF_055691185.1. Lineage (NCBI taxonomy): Eukaryota > Metazoa > Chordata > Amphibia > Anura > Myobatrachidae > Crinia > Crinia signifera. The sequence goes on from NC_139226.1 coordinate 33,631,745, forward strand.
GTCAGGCCGCCCCTAGACACAACATTTTTGTGCCCCCCCCCATCCCCCTATTTTAATGTAATCATATATGTATATACATTGTTATTTATATATTTCATAAAAATGTAACTGTAGCCCACCTTAATATTTTTTAAGCACTCTGGACTGCTCACTGTACGGCGGACCCAGAGGGAGGGAGGCACTTATTAGTACAGTGATTAGCACAGTGTCTCCGTCAGTCTCTCTCTGGCTCACACACTGTGACTGACTGAGCGTAGGGAGGATCTGCGCACCGCTCAGCTCAGCTGCTGGATACACAGCAGCCAATAGACTGTGTGTCTGTAGAGTAGCCAATGGGCGGGAGCGGGCAGCAGTGAGCCTGAGCTATTTCCAGACACGCAAGGGGACCATCGGACCCAGCCACTAAGCGGTGATGTAATGTGCATGGCAGAGTGGGTGGGCAGTGGCGGGTGACGAGCGGCGCTGCCGCCGACATATGATAATTCATGTCTGCGGCGGCGGCGCTGGTCACTCACCGCTGCCCACCTGCTGTGCCATTTAACAGAATGTCAGCCTGCCTGCCTGCCTGCCGCCCTTAATTGGTGCCGCCCTGAGGCCGGTGCCTCATGGGCCTAGGCACAAATCCGGCCCTGGCCACACCCCTGCCTCAAGGCCACAGTCCTCTCTGTGACGTCCGCACCCCGTTTCTGGTTCATGCACGCACAATTTTTTGGTTTACATGTATAAATTGGGGGTGGGGGGGGGGGGGGGCATTTTTTACCTGTTCACACTGGGTGCCAAATAGTCTCTAAACAGCTTTGTCCAGGACTTTCCTGCTCCGATCTTTGCAGCCACCAGGGTCTTGCTGGAGATACATACAGTACCTTAGCAGGTTTCCCATATATCCTTGCAACAGGCTGGCTCTATTATCTTCTAGAAGGTACTAAATAAGTAAATTGTGATTGGTTGTTATGGGAAACATCAGAGACGGAACTACCACTGGTGCAGCAGGTGCAATGCATCAGGCTTCTGAGGCTCACTGTGACTCACTATTTTTCCCTGTCACACTCTGACTCCACCTGCCTCTCCCTGTCACACACTGACTCCGCCTGCCTCTCCCTGTCACACACTGACTCCGCCTGCCTCTACCTGTCACACACTACCATGTGGCATATCTTGAACTTAGGTTCGGGTTAGGGTGACCAACTCATCCCTTTAATCCGGGACACATATTAATTACACAGGTTATGTGGCAGTTTAAAACCAGGTGAAATGGAGTCTTGAGGTGTGGCAGTTTAAAAACAGGTGAAAGCCAGCCACAGAATATATATATATATATCTTCTTATAAATATCTTATATGTATATATGTGTTTATGTGACACCCCCAAGGCCAGTGGTGGCCCGGGTTTACCTGAACTGGGTGGAGTTCACACTGTGAGGTTACTTCAGTTCTTCTTTTCCAATTCGGTCAGGAGTCTTTCTGCTCACAATGAATGGACAAGTTGGTACAATTATAACGGTTTATTTTGTGACTCTTGGGTGAGGGTATAAATGATCACCTTCAGTAATAACGGCAATTATGGTATCAAGCAAACAAAGCACTGCACACTTCTGTACACATCTTTAGTGGAAGAGTACAATATATCCAATCCGATGAACAATTCAATTCTTGTAACACAATCTGTTTACCTGCAATATATGCAAACTTCTCTTCACAATACACTTACTATTATGTGCAATAGCTGCATGCATTAACTAGACTCTGCTATATCATCCTACTACTGGGTACCCAGATACAACTCAATAGTCACTATTCCTTGTAATGATCCTGCAGATCAAATGATGTGTAACAGTCTCTTCAGGTTGGCTCAGTCAGCAGTAAAGCACAGTCTTTATTTGGGGGTCAGAGGCTGAGAGTCTTGCAATAGGTTTGCTAACTGAAAACAGTCCAAGGCCAACTCATTTAGGTGTTCTCAAATCCTTAGACAAGGCTTGGTTAATGCTGAATCCCACATTCAAAGCAGCTTCCAGCATGAAGGGGTTAAATGAAGTCTCTGCATTCACAGTCTACTGAGAGATCCTTTTATAAAGGTTACAGTCTTTTTAGGGCAGTCCTGTTATACTCTGCTGGGGGGTCTGACAGGGACCCACTTCTATAGCCAGGAGCTATCTTTTGCCTGAGCTCTCTGTGGATTCTTTCCTCTGTTAATACTGGAGTTGGGGTGAGTGGTGCAAACTTGGATCTAGTGGGGAGCACACTTTTACACAGGGGTGTTATAGTCAGACTCACGCTTTATTGGATGTTGCTGGTACAGGCTGTTACAGTGTCCTCCACTCTGCATGCTGTCCTGCTCTGCAGGGTCTCCTCTGAGCACATGGGGCTCTGTGTGTCTTTGCTCCCACTCAGTAGCCTGCACTTTTATTGCTAGCAGGGATGGCTGGCAGATTAGCTGGGGAGATTAAGAACTCTCTCTGTGTCACTCTCTTCACACCTCAGTTCCATTCAGCTCAGACACCATGCTGCTGCTGCTGCTGCTGCTGCTGCTGCTGCTCTCTCTCTCTCTTCCACATGCTTCTTCCTGCTTCACCTCTTGACCCCACACTCTGTTAGCCAATACAGCTACCTTTTCTTCAAAGCTGTCAATCATCCTGCTGGGTTGATCCCGCCCCTGCTGGTAGCATTAAAGGGGCCTGCACTAAATTTACCCTCAGTGCTCCATACCTTAGGCAGATACTCACAATGTCAGTTTATAGTGATTAGCAACCCACTGGGGTGCTACATTCGCCCACGCTTTTTCATGTGCGTGTCCTCACGCATCGACAGCTAATGGCAACGGGAACCATCAATCCCCATAACTGGCGGGCAAGATATTCCTTGTGCTTCTTGCTGGTAGAAATTCCTTTTGGATCTTTTTTCTTTCCTTCTTGATGCCTGCTGTAACCACAAGGTGACCTCCTCCTTGCTTATCGTGTGGTACTCAACGTCGGGCCCATGCAATTCTGGGAAGAGCCATGTCACCTTCTCCTTAGCTGCACTAGGGGTTTGTTCCGGGGCCTTACACTCAGACATTGATACATCTGACTCTTTGCTATTGGTTTCCAAGGCTCTAGATCTCTCTGCCACAACTAGTTGCCCCACAGCTTCAATGGCTCTTTCTCGGTGAGTTGCACTGGAATCTGTTGGTCTGGGGTTGGCTGTGCTGGAACCAGTGTGCTCTATCCTTTTTCTGCCCTCCCGTTCTCTTGGTTCTGGGGGAAATTGCCATCTGACTACATCCTGCAGCTTCGGTTGCATCTTGTTACCTCCCCGGGGTCTTTCCTCAACCAGCAGAACTTCACTTGGTTCCTCTCTACTTTTACTGTAATGGTAATCTTGCTGGCAGTAGCGTGAATGCTCTCTGAAAGGTGGACAGCGCCAATGCTGGCTGCCCTCTGCAGCATGCCTGTTGCCTTGCACCTGAGCCCCATTTAGACTGATCACGTGTACAGCTTTGATACCTTTCTTTCCATTTGCCAACTCAAATTCCACCATTTCGCCACTTCTCAGGCTCCGAAACCAGTTTTGGTTGGTTTTCTGAATGGCAGTAAAATGTACATACACACTTTGTCTGGTGTCTGTTCTCTTGATGAACCCGTACCCACGTGGTACACTGAACCACACGACACGACCAGAGATCCTTCTTGGGTTGGTTCGCTCACCAGCCACAGCATTATGTACCCCAGACACTCTCATTTGGTTCTGGAATACTGCAGGTGGGCCTGCATTTCTGGGTCGTCCTTCCCAGGGTGGTCCTCCTCGTGATGGTCTTCCTGAGGACTGTTGACAATGCCTCTCAATATGACCACTTTGTCTACATTGCCAACATATTGGCCTCCCTCGAGCATGAAACTGATTAGTCCCCCATCTTCCCATCTCCTGGGTAACGTCCCATCTGGATTGGTGCTTCACTCTGCGTTCTGAACGCCATTCCCCGTTTCTGTATACAGTCTGTTCTATTCTCTGGTTGGCTAGGGTCTTTCTCATCTCTGCAGTCATTTTGAGGAGTCCATCCAATGTTACAGACAATTCCCTAAAGGCTTTGTCATCTGCAGTGGGGTTGCCTTTATGCACTTCCATGTCCGATCCTGTTCGTGACGCCAAATGTGACACCCCCAAGGCCAGTGGTGGCCCGGGTTTACCTGAACTGGGTGGAGTTCACACTGTGAGGTTACTTCAGTTCTTCTTTTCCAATTCGGTCAGGAGTCTTTCTGCTCACAATGAATGGACAAGTTGGTACAATTATAACGGTTTATTTTGTGACTCTTGGGTGAGGGTATAAATGATCACCTTCAGTAATAACGGCAATTATGGTATCAAGCAAACAAAGCACTGCACACTTCTGTACACATCTTTAGCGGAAGAGTACAATATATCCAATCCGATGAACAATTCAATTCTTGTAACACAATCTGTTTACCTGCAATATATGCAAACTTCTCTTCACAATACACTTACTATTATGTGCAATAGCTGCATACATTAACTAGACTCTGCTATATCATCCTACAACTGGGTACCCAGATACAACTCAATAGTCACTATTCCTTGTAATGATCCTGCAGATCAAATGATGTGTAACAGTCTCTTCAGGTTGGCTCAGTCAGCAGTAAAGCACAGTCTTTATTTGGGGGTCAGAGGCTGAGAGTCTTGCAATAGGTTTGCTAACTGAAAACAGTCCAAGGCCAACTCATTTAGGTGTTCTCAAATCCTTAGACAAGGCTTGGTTAATGCTGAATCCCACATTCAAAGCAGCTTCCAGCATGAAGGGGTTAAATGAAGTCTCTGCATTCACAGTCTACTGAGAGATCCTTTTATAAAGGTTACAGTCTTTTTAGGGCAGTCCTGTTATACTCTGCTGGGGGGTCTGACAGGGACCCACTTCTATAGCCAGGAGCTATCTTTTGCCTGAGCTCTCTGTGGATTCTTTCCTCTGTTAATACTGGAGTTGGGGTGAGTGGTGCAAACTTGGATCTAGTGGGGAGCACACTTTTACACAGGGGTGTTATAGTCAGACTCACGCTTTATTGGATGTTGCTGGTACAGGCTGTTACAGTGTCCTCCACTCTGCATGCTGTGCTGCTCTGCAGGGTCTCCTCTGAGCACATGGGGCTCTGTGTGTCTTTGCTCCCACTCAGTAGCCTGCACTTTTATTGCTAGCAGGGATGGCTGGCAGATTAGCTGGGGAGATTAAGAACTCTCTCTGTGTCACTCTCTTCACACCTCAGTTCCATTCAGCTCAGACACCATGCTGCTGCTGCTGCTGCTGCTGCTCTCTCTCTCTCTTCCACATGCTTCTTCCTGCTTCACCTCTTGACCCCACACTCTGTTATGCTGGCCACACATCAGACCAACTTCTGACCAACTTTTTTAAAACCCTTCAAACCTCCAACCAACCAACTTGACAGTCCAACTAAAACAGTTTCCCACACATCTAACCAACTTTTCCTCCAACCAGCAAACTTTTTTTTTTTTTTTTGAATCCAGCCAATTTATGTCCAACTTCTGATGTCACAGAAGTAGGCGGACATGTTCTGCCCACTTCTGTTTTGTTTTTTTGTTACATTTATTTTAATAAAATGGTTTAATTTCATCTTTGTTTAGTAGACAGCATGTGAAAAGTGAAATTAAATGAAACTGCTTCACACACCAGGCAATCTCCTAAAAGTTACATGTATCTGTTCAAATTGTTATATGCAAATAATTTGTAACAATATTCCTAAGTGTTGCAACATAAGCCCCATACACACTAGATTACCTTTTAAAATATATTTATTTATTTATTACCAGTTATTTATATAGCGCACACAGATTCTGCAGCGCTTTACAGAGAATATTTTTTGAACATTCACATCAGTCCCTGCCCCAGTGGAGCTTACAATTCCCTACCACATGTACACGCACACAGACAGTCTAGGGTTAATTTTGATGGAAGTCAATTAACCTACCAGTATATTTTGGGAGGAAACTGAGTACCCGGAGTAAACCCATGCAAGCACAGGGAGAATATACAAACTCCACACAGTTGGGGCCATGGTGGGGATCAAACCCATGACCTTAGCGCTGTGAGACAATAATGCTAACCATTACACCATCCGTGCTGTTCATTTTTGCACACACACACACGCATATATATTACACTATGAGACACTTGTGACCAAAAAATGTGCTGTACTTTGTTTGCATGCGGTGCTACGTGCTATTAATTTGTCTTTCGCACTATTGGAATCTGTGGATCTGTAGGTTGTATTTTATTAGTGGTGTATTGTGTGTGTCTATGCATTATTGGGACGCGTTGAATTAATCTGATTAAACTAAGGTTAATGACTTACTAGTGGCCAAAGGGGACATATATTTTATTGTAATGACAGTATCATCTCTGGTAACGTAGATAAGTCTGGTATAGTGCTGTCCATTTATTACCAGTTATATACAGGTATGTGTAATATTGTAGAATATCCACAGCACAGGGAGAAGCAGATGGGCAGAACACAGGTTAAAAAAGGTCTCCTGGATCCCTTCGTCATGCTCTGCGCTAATAGACGAGTGTTGGGCAGAGAAGTGAACTTCCCTCAGCACAGAGGAGGATCAGCGTCAGTGTATGTCTTCTGCAACCACACAGATGCCATACACCTATAGGTAAAGGCAGAAGCTCCCAACTGGACTACATATATCTGCCACTCACCTGACAAGTATTCCCCTCACCCCACCTCTGGCTGCACGGCTGCTCTGTACACTCTCACTCTGTACAGTTTCCAGCGCTCACCACCAAGTTCACAGTCAAAACTGTATATTACATATCTCCCAACATGACTCTGCGGAGGCTGCACTACAAAATTACCTATCTCCCTTCTAGGAGAGCTCTGTGGGGAATCGTTTATTGCAAACTGCGCATCCAGCACTTGATAAAATCACAGTATACCCAGGGATTTGCAGGTCCTAATGATTATGGATAAATATTAAGGTATTGCCAACTAGACAGGACTTCTTATGCTGTGTACGCACGGGGGGATAGGGGCTATAATCGCTGGGAATATGGTCGCAGGCGACCATATTGCCAGTGATGGGAGTGTGCCCCGGCGATAAATCGCCGGGTGCGCGCTCCCGTTTTAAGCCCCATTGTAATCGCTGGTCGCAGGAGGTTCCTTTTCATCAGCGACCATCTCTGGTCGCTGATGAAAAGGAGACACTGAGCAATATATTACTAGCAATATATCTCCCCCCCCCCCCTCCCCGTGTGTACGCACCTTTAGCATTATCTGCCTCCTCTCCCACACTCACTCTGACAGCTGGATGGACCAGCAGCAGCAGAGGTGGTGCAGGCCCTCCTGGACGCGGTAGCTGGAGGGACCGGACGGCAGCAGAGTTGTTGCAGGCCATCCTGGAGATAGATATTTACTTCAAACATACAGCTTATATATATATATATATATATATATATATATATATATATATATATATATATATATATATATATAGATGAAATACAGAGGTGTTGGTGGCAGTGGCACTCTGGAGGCTGGTTTCAAAGGTGTAACAAGTTTATTTAACAAATAATCGTCATCTCATACAGTACGACGTTAGGGGGACAGGTGTGTCTCACCTTGAAAATGGGGTACAACTGTTCCCGAAACGTCGTACTGTATGAGATGACTGTTATTTGTTAAATAAACTTGTTACACCTTTGAAACCAGCCTCCAGAGTGACACTGCCACCAACACCTCTGTATGTATGTGTATACATATATGAGGCACTCAAGGAGAGAGTAAAATATATACAAATGAGGTGGGTGCTGGTGCCACTAATTGATGGTTGCAGGATGTCAGAGGGATGGCGGCCTGGGATCGAGGGGGGTACGGTACACGACTGGGGATGCAGTGGAGGGTGGTGTATGGAAGGTGGGATTGGGAAAGCTGGCAGGAATCGGGGATTGCTGCGGTTACATGTGGAAGCTGCAGAGGACGGGAGAAGCTGCTGGGGGCGACTCTCCGGTGACACTGCGCTCACACAAGCCTGCTGGCGCCCTCCAGTTGCACCAGGGGCTTCTCCCCCAGCAGGAACTTGGAAGGGGGAGCCTGTCCCCAGACAGCAGGGGAGAGAGAGATGGTGACAGACAGATGCTGGAGGAGAGGAAGAGCATGGGAAAGAGAAAAGGGGATGAGTAGAGAGTGAAGAGGAAAGAAATTGGGGTGGGGGGAGAGAGGGAGTGAGGTAATGTGGGGAAGATAAGGATGGCAAGGTGAGGAGACTGGGGATGTGAGAGGGTGTGGTGAAGGGGGAAGTGTGGTGACAGGGTGGTGAGGTGACGGCAGGCAAGAGGGGGTGAGGTGGCGGCAGGTTAGAGGATGTGAGGTATCAGGGGGCTAAAAGGGGGTGAGGCAACTGGGGGCAAGAGCAGGTGTGGTGATGGGGAGAGTGGTGATGTGGGAAAGAGGGGGTGATGTGACAGGGCTAGAGCAGTTGAGGTGATGACAGGTGAGAGGGGGTGAGGTGACGGGGCTGAGAGAAGCTGAGATGAAGTGATGACCGGGATTAAGTGAAGGGAGTGAGATGAAAGGGTAGGTAGAAAAGGCGGGTCTCCTTTACCGGCATCGGTGGCTTTCCTTCACCGGAGCAGGGATCTCTTGCTCCCAGGAGCCCCAGCAAGTTTCCTTCTCCAAGCACGGGACACTGACGAATGTGCCCCTCTCCCTTGTGCCGCTGCAGGTCTCCCCGTGCCGGCCACTACTGTACCTCAGCCTCTCCCCAGCCGCTGCTGCAGTCTCCCGGGCACATGGCTCTGCTGCAGGTGTCCCCAGCCGCTGACGGTGCCTGCCTCCCCGCCGCTGCTGAGTGCCCAGTGGCTGCTGCACCCGTGCAGAGGTCACGCAGCTCCCGGAAGCCCACCTCACCATGTCCTGCGCTGACCTCTCACCTCCCCGCTGCCATCACTGTTGCTGCTGCCGCTGCCATGTCCCGGGCTGGGGGTAAGCACGCTGGGGATGCTGCAGGGAGGACCGGACACTGGGGATCCTGCCGGGGGGGGGGACAGACACTGGGGGGGACAGGACATGGCATGCTGCTGGGGGACAGGACACGGGATGCTGCGGGGAGACAGTGACAGACATCAGATGTAGGCGGACACTGCTTGTCACTGTCCGCCTACATATCGTTCGGTTGGGGGAACTTTCCCCCTACACCAGAACGATTAGCTGGGGAAAATCAAACAGGTTTGATTTTTCCCAGCTAGTTGGAACGACCGTTTTTGGCCGTTTATCAGCGTTTTTGGCCGTGTGGGAGCAAACGGCTGATAATCGTTTGCTCCCACACACTAGAAAGATTATCATTCCAACCAGCCAAAAGTTGGCTGGTTGGAACGATATCTTTCTGATGTGTGGCCAGCATTAGCCAATACAGCTACCTTTTCTTCAAAGCTGTCAATCATCCTGCTGGGTTGATCCCGCCCCTGCTGGTAGCATTAAAGGGGCCTGCACTCAATTTACCCTCAGTGCTCCATACCTTAGGCAGATACTCACAATGTCAGTTTATAGTGATTAGCAACCCACTGGGGTGCTACATTTATATCTATATATATTTAGAGAGAGCTACAAAAGCGATATTGATGGTTTTCAGTTAATTGATTTAAACTAGAAGGGGAGGAGAGGTGCCCCCTTGGGAGCAGGAGCCCAGCGGCAGATGACTCCATTGCCTCCCAGAGTTCTGCCTCGGATAGAACTCCCATCTCTGTAAATAAACCCCGTCATTAGAGAAACTCGCCTAAGGTTTGAGTCTTATGCTGTGTACACACGGTGAGATTTAACATTAGTTTTTGACTATGTAGTCATAATCGAATCAGGATCGCTTATGCATCGCATTGAGATCAAACAGGTTTTTAACCTTTCAATCCTGATGCAATGCCGATGCGCGCTCCCGTTCAGCACATATCAAAAAGCCAAACAGTGCAGCAATGACTATATAGTGCAAACGGAATGTATTGTATGTAAATAGTACAGAGTTAGCAAAGATTGCATAGCAATCGATTTTAAAGGTTCATACACACTGGGCGACTATGCCCAGTGTATATGGACAGCGATAATCGCGTTCATCGCTGCGGGGAAAGCCGCTCAGTGCATACACACTGAGCGGCTTTGCCCCTGCTCGGCGCCGACAGAGGGGGAGAGGACGGTGTTGCATAGTGCTGCGCTATGAAAAGCCATCCTGAAAGCCGCTCATCTGCTTGTATAACCAGTAGATGAACGGCTTTCCCGGCGATGTTGCGGGAGCGCACAGCAGCGCTCATCGCTGGGGCATACACACTGGGCGACTTTGAGCTGAAAGCCACTCAAACCTGCTGTTTTGAGCGACTTTTAGCTCAAAGTCGCCCAGTGTGTATTAGAGATGTGCACCGGCCACTTTTCGGGTTTTGGGTTCTGATTACCTTGAGGTTTTGGGTTCTAATGGGTTTTGCCAAAACACCTCCTAAGTGTTTTGTGTTTGGATTTCTTGGGTTTTGGGTTCTGATTTTTTTGTTAAAAAAGCATAAAAACTGCTAAAATCTCAGAATTTTTTTTTTTTTGCTCCTACGCTATATTAACCTCAATAACATTCATTTCCACTCATTTACAGTCTATTCTGAACAGCTCACACCTTACAATATTGTTTTTAGGGCAAAAGGTTGCACCGAGGTAGCTGGATAACTATGATAAGCCACACAAGTGTGCGGCACAAACACTAGACTGATATGGCACACTTAGCATCCCCTCTAGGCTGATACTGCACACCTAGAATTACCCCTGGACTGATATGGCACAGGTAGCATCACCCCTGGACTGATACAGCACATTTAGCATCACCCCTGGACTGATATGGCACACTTAGCATCCCCCCTAGTCTGATACGGCACACCTAGCATCACCCCTGGACTGATATGGCACAGGTAGCATCACCCCTGGACTGATACGGCACATTTAGCATCACCCCTGGACTGATATGGCACACTTAGCATCCCCTCTAGTCTGATACGGCACACCTAGCATCACCCCTGGACTGATATGGCACGCTTAGCATCACCCCTGGACTAATACAGCACACTTGGCAGCACCCCATGAATTATACGGCAGACTTGGCTTACCCCAGGAATTATACGGCACAGATGGTGGCACCCCTGACCTGATACAGCACACATGGAATTATACGGCACAGATGGTGGCACCCCTGGACTGTTACGGCACACATGGCGGCAGGCATGGAATTATACAGCAGACAAATTCCTGCAGTAAAAATAAAAATGTGTATTCTTTTAATTATAAAAAAGAGCAGCACACCTTACTTAGCAACACCCCATGAATTATACAGCACTCTTGGCTCACCCCTGGACTACAGCACATTTAACAGCCCTTGCAGTAAAAAAAAAAAAACACCTTCATTTTATTTTCATTAAAAAAAAGGGCAGCTCCCCTGGTCTGATATGGGACACAAGGGGCACCCCTGGAATTATACGGCACACATGCGGGCACCCCAGGACTGATACAGGACACATGGGGGCACCCCTGGACAAATACACCACACATGTGGGCACCCCTGGATGATACAGCACACATGTGGGCACCCCTGGACTGATAGTACTAGTAGCCAGTGGAAACAGCAGATTGGAATTATATACTGCAATAAATACTGGTAGCCAGTGGCAACAGACTGGAATTATATACTGCGATAAATACTGGTAGCCAGTGGAAACAGCAGACTGGATTTTTATATACTGTGATAAATAACACTGGTAGCCAGCGGCAACAGCAGACTGGAATTATATACTGCGATAAATACTGGTAGCCAGTTGAAACAGCAGACTGGATTTTTATATACTGTGATAAATAATACTGGTAGCCAGCGGCAACAGCAGACTGGAATTATAAACTGCGATAAATACTGGTAGCCAGTGGCAACAGCAGACTAGAATTATATACTGAGAAAGGGGAGTGAGTGGTGCGCTATCAACAGCAGCTGGCACTGGGTTGTCAGACCCAAATTGTATATATGAAAGAAAAAAGGGGGTGTGCCAGCGCTGGCTGAATAATTAGAAAGACCAGACGGTATCTCAAAAGTATTACAAATTTAATTTATACATATATAAAAACAATCAAGAAAAATAATAAACACATAAAAATAATGATAATAAAAATGGGTTATAAAATGAGCACAGGATGCTTGATGAATATTGCGGAGCTCCACACTTGTGGAATAAGAGATGTAAGTTAGTAATATTACCATCTGTAGATTAAGGTGTGTTGGATGGAAACACCAGAAGAATGGTGATGACAAAGTCCCATTAGAGATGACCTGAATGAGAATACAGGTGAAATTCTCCCTATTTGGCGTCTTCTCCTTGTATAGACTGGATGATTAGGAACTGGCTGAAGTCCCATAAGCAATTTGTAATCCAATGAAAAGATTAGGAGATGATGGACGTCTGTGGGAGATGGGGCATCACTTTAAGAGATGGAGGATGGAGATTGAATGCAGCTCAACGCGTTTCCCCGGATGTTTGCTGTCCGGCTTCCTCAGGAGCAAGTGTGTGGAGTGAGCTCTGGGCTATAGAATTATATACTGCAATAAATAAAATACTGGTAGCCACTGCCAGTGGCAACAGCAAACTGGAATTATATACTGTGATAGGTACTGATAGCCAGGGGCAACAGCACACTGGAATTATATACTGCAATAGGTACTGGTAGGCACTAGCCAGTGGCAACAGCAGAGAGCAGAATGCAGCAGACACTAGGCAGTGCAGGGCAGGCAGTGGCACTAGCAGCACCAGTGGACTATCACACTGTGACTGACTATACAGGAGCAGACTCAGCAGAGGCAGGCCCCAGCACAAAGGAGAGACAGAACACAGCACCAGTCATCCTTGCAATGGTGATGTCTTGATCACTGAGCAGAGACACAGTACACAGCAGCACAGGCCCCAGCAGAGACCACACACAGCAGCAGCACACCCTTCCCTACCCTTCTCCGAGATTGGAGTGAAGATGGCGGCGCAAGGTTGCGTAATTTAAGGGTTCCGTGATCTCGCGAGAATCCGACGCCGGGCGATGACGTTTTGCCCGTGCGCCCGGATTCTAGTAAGGCGGGAAGCGCCGAGCGCTGCTCGTATCCGGGCCCGGATTGATGACGTCCGTGCTGGCTCGGATCTGAGGAATCCGAGCCCGCACATCTCTAGTGTGTATTAGAGATGGGTCGTTCGCAAACGAAGCGAATCTTTTGAACGGATCCCATGAAAGGACGAGTGAGCCGCCGATCCCAAAAAGGTGATCCATCGTTCTTTTACTTTCAGTTTCGTTTTTAATTATAATGCATTTTCCTGATCTCAGCACTGCCACCTGTGGCAGCTGAGATGTACTGACTCCAGAGACTGAGTTCAGTGCTGTGACTGCAAGTAAAAGAAAGATTAATAAGGCTGCTGCTGCTAGGGATGGCCATCGGTGCAGACGCCATCAATGTCGATTCTGCACCCAGCCATCAATCAGTGTTTTACTCGGTTATGTGTGTTCTTATTTGTTCAGCTCAATGTTTTGTTTTTTTTTAAAGTAAAAAATAATGGGAATAAATGATTGTAAGACAAAATATTCTTCGTTATTAACAAATTACCCCTTCTTTCAAAGCGAACCGTTGACCTGCCTAAAAGATACGGATCTTTTCACTGACTGATCTGCTGGGTTCCAGCTCTCGCTAGTGACCCGTTTTGCCCATCTCTTGTGTGTATGGGCCTTTAGGTCAAAGACAAAGGGAATCTCAATGTGTGTACATAACATGAGATTCCCTTGCTATTCAACTTAAGATTCGATTGCTGTGCAATCTTTTCTAACTCTGTACTTTGTACATACAATTCATACTATCTACATTATCTGCACTATATAGTCATTGCTACACTTCTATTTGGCTTTTTTTTTCCGATTTCAGCTGAACGGGAGCGCGCATCAGCATCAAATTGCATAAGACAAAATGTGGAGATACAGCGCCCTCTTGTGTAGTATTTTAGTACTTAGAAGAAACTAAATGTAAAGTATTCTTCCAAATTACATACATACAGTATATACTCTTCCAGAAACCAAAAAAAGTGGGCAATAGGTTGTCTTTGTCTCTGTCACCCCAATCCTTATTTTCAATGTGCTGTACCTAGTCAAAAGGAAATGGGAAAAAATAATGTCAAACTTACAAAGAATACATTGACCATGTGCTTCAAAGTGTGCCACAATAAAGCCCTTATCTAAAGTAGCAGGCCATCAAGTTGTACACTGTTGTACAAATTTTAAGAAAGGATGAAACTGGGGTGCACGGAGGGTTTACCAAGAGACATCAGTAGTCCTTGTGACAAAAAAAGGGTGTGACCTCATGGGGAGGGGCATGGCCTTGCTGGGACGGGGCATTGCCTCATGGAGTAAATATACACAGGGGTAGTTGTGCTACACACTAAATTCAGGTGATGCAATTAATTCAAATAAAATCGCATTTATTAATCAAGAACAATTTTTGGTACTTGTTTCCTAGCACGGCCACAATCTTATGGATCGTGTACCTTTAAGTTAAGGTACACGATCCACACGATGGACCCGATTTCCTTTGAAATCAGGTCCATTTGGCCGGCTAAGACACAATATCGGGGGCATCGCGTCGGTCGGGACCATTAACATTGGTCCCGACGCGACCGACGCGATGCCCCCGATTTCCCCATAGGCTTCAATGTTAAAAAATATTTTAACATTGAAATCGTGTCGGGAAAGGTAAAATATCGGGGGCATCGCGTCGGTCGGGACCATTAACATTGGTCCCGACGCGATGCCCCCGATTTTTCCATAGGCTTCAATGTTAAAATATTTTTTAACATTGAAACCGTGAGAAAATGTGAAATGGGCCAATATGACCCATTTCACATTATAGATGTCCCCGTCGTCACCCCACGATAGACGCCAACCCGAAGCGTGGCGAGCGCAGCGAGCCCGCGAGGGGCGGCGGTGCGCGTCCTCCGACCTTTTCATTCCCCTACTATCCACGTCGGCGTGGAGTTGAGAATAGAATAGTGTGGCGAGCGCAGCGAGCCAGCGAGCCCGAAGCGTGGCGAGCGCAGCGAGCCCCGCGAGGGGACGCGTATAACTTCACAGGTATACGCGTCCCCTCGCCACGCTTCGGGCTCGGTGGCTCGCTGCGCTCGCCACACTATTCTATTCTCAACTCCACGCCGACGTGGATAGTAGGGGAATGAAAAGGTCGGAGGACGCGCACCGCTGCGCTCGCCACGCTTCGGGTTGGCGTCTATCGTGGGGTGGGGTTTACGGCGTTAAATTTGGGGGGGGTTGGGAATATTTTACATTGAATCCAATGTAAAATCGGGTCCCGGGGACCCGATTTACATTTCATTCAATCAAAAAATCGGGTCGGTCGCGTCGATCGCATCGCATGCGACCAAATCGCATGCGATGCGATCGACCCGATTTTTCCGACACGACCACCCCGATGTAAATCGGTGTGGCCATGCTAGGAAACAAGTACCCAATTTTTTTTAAAAGGCTGAGCTAAATAGCTTTAAAAACTATTAAAAATTTATTTGTACAGGAAAAATTGCTGCAATGAATTGTGCACATTTTAGTTAGGTTTTCAAAGTCACCTCAACTCCAGGTGTGTCCCGATCTTGGGGCAGATGTATTAAGCCTGTAGAAGAGATAAACTGGAGATAAAATGGAGATAAAGTGGAAGGAGATAATGCACCAGCCAATCAACTCCCACTGGTCATATTTCAAACACAGCTGATTGGCTGATGCGTTATCTCTTTTCACTTTATCTCCACTTTATCTCCAGTTTATCTCTTCTCCAGGCTTAATACATCTGCCTCCTTATTTGGGTCCTGATAGTAAGTCCTGATATCAGGTGGGTGTCAGGTGGGCGTAGTAGCTCTCCACTGTACTTCCTCCAATCAAGGTGGTAGGGATGGCATTCCTCCACAAGGATAGATTATCAGGAGCAAGGGGTCGTTGGATCCTGAATTGGCAAATTAGAGAGGTGGCGTTCCTCCACAGAAAACAGTAAAGCCTGTGTTGGGATCCTGCAATCCAGGGCTGCACAATTGGATCTGGTTGTCAATCCAATTTTAGCATGGCACCTGGAGACACACTCTGGGAGGGATAAATGATGGAAGCAGTTATGGTGTACCAATTACGAACGCATTTCGCTGCTCCTGCTGCAGGAGCAGCGAAACGCGTCCGCCATTGGTACATCAGAACTGATACACTTTAGCCATGCCAAGTGTGGCATTCCGTGTCCCTGAAATGATTGGTTTGTTAAACTGTGCATGTCCTGTTCAATACAGACAACATGAGGGTGGGAGGGTCCAAGGACAATTCCATCTTGCACCACTTTTTGTTGCATTATGCGCTTGTGAAAATCACACCGATCAGCGGCCAGCTGCAAATCTACACGCAACTTACTGTATACCCCATGGCATGATTCTCCTAGTCTGAGCGTAACCCAGAACTTACTCTGCCTGTGCGGTAGGTTTTAGATCGGGGCCGGATCTGATAGCACACACCGTCCCTAAAAATGGCCAAGTGATACCCACAATCGGTGGCTTCCTGTCAATCAACTTGATCAGTGTCTGTGCTCTAAAAAATAAAACAAAATCCATTTTTTAAATTATTTCATGATATACTATATATTACTATAATAAAATAAGCGTCTTAGAATAACCACCAAAGCTTACATTTGGCATTTCTTAGAAACTTTGGTTTAAATTAATCTTAAAAGTAAACTGCGCATGTGGATTAGTATGTTGAGATTAGTGTCTTACATATAATGAGGCACTCCAGTCCACAAAAGCAAAAGAGATCTTGTTAGAAATTAACACACCGTCCGTCATGCTAAATTTGTAATCATTATAACAAACAATGGCTTATTACATACCACACCCGCATCACTTACTACAGTATACAGTTTGTTATGTTTCTTATTCTCGTTATCCTATTCTCAAGAATATAGGGCCTGATTCTGGTTCACTCACAAAAGAAAATGATATCTCTAATGGACAAAACCATGTGCACTGCAGGTGGGGCAGATGTAACATGTGCAGAGAGAGTTAGATATGGGTGAGTTATTTTGTTTCTGTGCAGGGTAAGTACTGGCTGCTTTATTTTTACACTGCAATATAGATATCAGTTTGAAGTACAAACCCCGGTACTTGTGGAGTATCACGGCTCCCACGATGTGCATCACATGCTAAAAAATCGCATTGCATCGCATGCGATCATATCACATGCGATGCGATGCGTTTTTGCACTGAAATGCATCCAAATGCATTGAAATGTGCAGCAAACATGTTAAATGCCCCCAAATGTCATTTTTCAGAGTGTACCACCCCCACTATCAAAGCCAACCCGAAGCGTGGCGAGCGCAGCGGTACGCGTCCTACGACCTTTTCATACCCCCACTATCCACGTCGGCGTGGAGTTGAGAATAGAAAGTGTGGTGAGCGCAGCGAGCCCCGCGAGGGGACGCGGATACCTTCACAGATATACGCGTCCCCTCGCGGGCTTCACAGGTGTCCGCGTCCGCTCGCCACGCTTCCGGCTCGGTGGCTCGCTGCGCTCGCCACACTTTCTATTCTCAACTTCACGCCGACGTGGATAGTGGGGGTATGAAAAGGTCGTAGGACACGTTCCGCTGCCCCTCGCGAGCTCGCTGCGCTCGCCACGCTTCGGGTTGGCGTTGATGGGGTGGTACACTCTGAAAAATGACATTTGGGGGCATTTAACATGTTTGCTGCACATTTCAATGCATTTGTATGCATTTCAGTGCAAAAACGCATCGCATGCGATATGATCGCATGCGATGCGATGCGATTTTTGTTAAAAATAGCTTAAAAACGGTAAAAATCGCATCTCATCGCATGCCATCTCATGCCACTACATATGGCATGCGATGGCATGCGATGGGAGCCGTGATACTCCACAAGTACCCAAACCCCACCCAAATCTAACTCTCTCTGCACATGTTACATCTGCCCCACCTGCAGTGCACATGGTTTTGTTCATTAGAGAGAGAGAATTTGCTTTTGCGAATGAACCAGAATCAGGCCCATACAGGGCTGGCTCTAGGAGTTTTGGGGCCCGGGACTGATTTCCACTCCGGACCCCTCCTGCCACCCCCCCCCCACCCCCCCACCACCACCACCACCACCACCCCCACCTCCCTTAATTTACAGCCTTGCTTCTTCAATGCAGGACTTCGGCGGCCAATTAAAATGCAGCACCGGCTGGTGAGCCAATCAGAGCTGTGTACAAGAAGCTGCTCTGATTGGCTAACAGTACACAATCTCTGATTGGCTCAAAAGCCGGTGCAGCATTTTAAATGGCCGCTGGCGTCCTGCATTGAAGAAGCCTGTGCTTCGTTCAGTGCACCATGCATAGCGCAGGCAGCACAGCGGAGGGTTGTGGTGGGCAAAATGAGCTGCCTGTGCCCTTCCAGAGACCAGGTCAAGGGACAACTGTACCCATAGCACCCCCCTGTCGATGGCCCTGGGCCCATAGTATAGTACATACAGTTCCAGCAAACGTATGATTTCACAATACTTTCATTTATCAATAATCTGATAACTGGGATCCAGGCAGAATTCTTGCTAAAAAATGTAAACACGGTCTGATTATCAAAAGTCTATTGACATTGACAATACTGACACCCATTATTGTCGTCGTGGTGCCAACATTTTCAGAATGATAGATTCATCCTGGTGTCACTTTCTGCTGGGGTTACACAAAAATCCGGCTTCTCCACAGTGATAGGAGCCAAGTGCTGCAGATCTCCAGGAGCAGGACAGTGCACATGAAGATGCTGGGCTGCACTTTACTTTAGGCCTCGCACCCTTTCAGACCCTTTTGAAGGGCTGTGCAGAGTGCACACTGGGTGTCACCAGACATGGTGATGCCTCTACATAAGTGGCATAATTTTAAATTTTACTCCCCCCTGCCAAATAAGTTTGTGGCGCCCCCCCCCCCCCCCCCCCGGCTCCTCTCCAGCGTGTTTCCCCAGCGTGTGACGTGATGACATCACACGCATAAAGGAGAAGCTAAAGCAGAAGAGAGGAAGAGAGACCAGCATGCACTGCTGCTTCCCTTGACTCCGACGCATCCCAGGCCGCCCTAGCATGCCCATCCGCCTGCCCATCCTCTACACAGTAGCCAATAGCTGGTTTTGTGTCCAGTAAATTAAATCAGTGGGGGGATTTGTCATCTCTGCCATGGCCGCACCCGCGCTGTGGCTGACTCGCCTCCAGTGCTCAGCCAGTGGGCAGCGGCAGGCAGCAGCATGTCAGTGAGTCGAGCGGGTGCCGGCACCCACACAGACCCAGTGCTGCTTGCTCCCCCAAGCGGCTGCTGGGGCTGCCA